>NW_028247233.1:0-600000 GCF_964263255.1 Lissotriton vulgaris
AATTGGACAAGGAAAGAGAAACTTTTCACACGTAAAAGTGTATCCATATACACGTGATGATTATAAATCTAGCAATAGGAACCCAGGATACAACACAAAAAGTGATGGATCTGACAGTGGATCTGACAATTCCAACTCCCCCAATCTTTACAATTTCCCTACAAATTTAAAACAAAGAAGGGGTAGAGGTAACTCAGGGAGATACCGAGAAAACCAACCACCGATGTGGCCACCCTACCAGACACCATTTGGCCCTCCACCTCCTTTTTTCTATGGGCCCCAACAGTTTCCTCCAATGTACCTCAACAACCCTTCCAGAACTGGAACACCAACCAAGGTAACCCAAGCCGTCCTTTTTGGGAAGGGGCCAATCGGCCCAAAGAGCAAAAAACAAAACCGGTCAGCAGATACAAAGGGCCCAACTGGTGGAAACCACGGGACGACACACACGCAGCAAGGGTCCACCGGAAGCAACGACGAGCAGCCACTAGATTTAGTGGTCAACCTGTCTTCTGTAATTCTATCTGAAGTTCAGACTCAAGTACTAAACAAAGGACTAGGCTTTGTCCCACCCCTTTAACTGACAAGTTCAAACTTTGTTGTGAGCTAAAAGAATTCCTGAGAAAATTGAAACTCCAGGTCTTCTTCAAAGACAAAGATCAGACAACTACTAGAGATACGGATACTGGACTGAAGAGGAAATCAACTTTTGTCCCACCTCCCCATAGCTTACCAGTCGAATTGCTAGCTTTTGAAAAAGCTGTTATGAAGGATGTTAAAGACCTGGACCCCAATACAATCAAGGTCTTCAAGAACACGAGCAACCTTGAGTTTGAAGCTATCCATGAACTATCAAAGAACAATACCATTACTATAAAACCAGCGGATAAAGGTGGGGCAATTGTCCTACAAGATACTGAAAATTATAGACAGGAGTGCCTACGTCTTCTCGCAGATACAAGGAACTATACCATCATTAAGGAAGATCCTACAGAAAGATTACGGATCTGCATTGCACACCTTATTGAGGAAAGCTTGATCAACGACTGGATGGATAAGAAAGAACCTATAGTATCGGGAATAGGATCTATTTTGGAGCCTTTGTCAAAGTACGCTGATGCGTTCCTTCGACCGATAGTTCAAAAGACAGATACCTACCTAAAAATTACAAAGGATGTACTTTGCCTATTGAAGGACAAGAGCTTTGACCCCACATCTTGCATACTAATAAGTCTAGATGTGGAGAGTCTTTACACCAGTTTACCACACAAAGAAACACTGGAAATACTGGAAGAAGTTCTATTCGAAGAAGAATGGACATATCACACACCAAGATATGTGGTTCTTCAGTGTTGCCGCCTGGCCCTTACGGAAAACTTTTTCCGTTTCGAGGAGACACTGTACCGCCAACAACACGGGACCAGTATGAGCAGTACATTTGCGCCTCGCGTAGCCAGATTCTATGTCCATCTTTTGGAGAAGAAGAAAATCCTGACCATGAATAACCCATACACTAATCAGATAATGCTGTGGAAGCGTTATATCGACGATATTCTGCTGATCTGGAATGGCAATGAGGAAGAGGCTATGAACTTCTGCGTTTGGCTCAATGAACAAGACCCTTTTCTAAAATTCACAAACACAATGAGCAGATCTCATTTGGTGTTCCTGGACCTGAACATTTGGGCAAAAGACGGAGTCCTAACGACAACTACTCACCACAAACCAACGTCAAGAAACTGCCCCTTAACTTACAACAGTTTCCACCCAAGACACTTGAAACAAAACCTCCCGTTTGGACAATTCCTACGGTTGAGACAAAATTGTTCCAGTAAATCGGATTACCATGTGCAAGCTGAGGAATTGAGCAAAAAATGGAAGCAACGGAATTACCCAAAGAAGGTAATAAAGGAAGCCAGTAAAAGGGCAAGTAATAACAACAGAGATGGCCTTTTGGAACCAAAAGTACAGAAGCCCTCAACAAACGAAAGACCCATTTGCATTACAACTTTTGATAAAGTATCTAACCAGGTCACGAAGATAGTTAAAAAACATTGGATTATACTGAAGAGTGGCGATCTCAACATCCCAAAACCGATGTTCAGCCATCTGAGAGGAATGAACCTAAAAAACGACCTGGTCCATACTCGACCAAAATCAGTGGAGAACATCAACAGACTTCATCCACTACCAAACGGTCACTACCCATGTAACAATTGTAGTGTCTGCCACCTGACTTCAGTGACTAAGTCTGTTACGTTTAACAATAATAACACATGGCAACTCAAACATTTTTCAAACTGCAATACAAGTGGGGTAGTGAATTTGATCACATGTACCTGCAATTTACACTATGTAGGCATGACCTCAAGGAAAGTCAGTACTCGAATTGTGGAGCACAGGAGCAATATTCGCAGTAAGAAATCCACCACACGCATGACTAACCATTTTATTGAGAAAAACCACACACCAAACGACCTGAGATGGGTGGTTTTAGAATGTGTGAAGAGCAAAGAGAACCTTGAAAAAACCCTTCATGAACATGAACAACGTTGGGTTTTCAGACTCCAAACAGATGTAAATGGGCTGAACGATGATATACCCTGGGGTGCTTTCAACCGCTAATACAAACAACACCGGAAAACCTCAATAGTGTATGTACTAGAACAGAAGTATGCCTAAAACTGAACATATAGGACCTGAAAAGACCTTTTGAAACAAAACAACCATAAACAGTATCTGATTTTGATTCATAACTGAGATAATCCCCTGTTTTTCTGATTTGTTCAGATTTATTTTCTGATTCTATGCCAACATTTATGTAACTCTGTGAGCGATTATTATTGTCGTTTTTTCAATAATTTTTAAAATTATCCTTAACATCTCTCCAGCTGGGTATAAGGATGTCGTTTAGACATATTGGATAAAAACGAGGTTCATAACATATCTCTTTGCCAATATTATCGACATTATTGTTTATAATTGTTAAATTTTGCAAAAGCTGAACCTAATGAGACTGAAAAAAGACTAGCTCGCCATGTTCATTTGCATCCTTCTAAAATGGCCGCTCTAGCAAGACGGTCTAGTCTCAACCCAGAAATGGGAGAAAACAAAAACAGAGCCCGCGGAACGCATTCTAAGATGCGGTCCGAGGGGAAGCAGCTAGGTAATACTGCGCGGTGTTGCTGAATAGGAAGTAAGTGAACCATCCCGTTTCCTATGACAGAGAAAAGAAAAACGAGTCTCTGATACAACTACCGCCTTAAAAACTTTCGGTTACTTGGAAATTAACTGCGTTTTTTACAATCCCGTAATTTTACAGCATTGTTTCCACCGAGGCGACACCGCCCCTCTCAGAGACCATGATGTGCTATTAAGCACCTACAAATGTAAATATTTGGCAATTTATCTGGTTATGTGTTAAATGTAGTGTTTGTTCACTGTCTTTGTCTTGTTAAGTCACTTCTGGATGTTTGTATAGATACTTCACGTTACAATCACCTCACATGTTATTTATCTAGCAGACACCGGACCTGAAAACGTGCATGCACCAATATGGTGAAAAAACACCATATAGAGTATGCATATATACGTACGTGTATCGAAAAGGTGCATTATGAATGACATAAATGACCCCGATCTCTCTGAGAAAGGGGCGAGGTGTTTTTTAAACTTTGTTTATTCATTTTTATTACAGGTTCTTCAGTGAGCAATACATTCGCCCTAAAGGTTTCGCGTATGTATTCTGAACCACGCATGTATCTGAGTAGAACAGCGTCATTTACTGTAAATACTTTTTTTTCATTAATTAATCCTTAACCCTAATTTAGGTTTCTAGGAGTGGCATATACAGGGCTGGCCCCTGTATGGTCCTGATGAAACGCTAGGGGTAGCGTGAAACATGTTGACCATATACTGAACCTACCTACATTATTGGTCGGCGTACAGTATAACCCCATTTTTAACATACTAGTCTAGGAGCAAAATAAAGCATTGAGGCCCACTAGCACTGTATTTTTAACTCACCCACTCCATTTTTTCTGCGCCACACATAGTCCTTTACAACTACAGTGCTCCTACGTAGTTCACAAGTCACAGCATGCCCCTTTTCGTAGAGAACTGGAATGGCCCAGATGATGAAGCATGTCACTGTGAGGAAACTCCGGTGAGTGAGGGGACTAAAGAAAGACATTTTTCTTTCTTTTTTGGCTACACTTAGACTTTAGTTTGTAGTTAGACACCACACGAGACAGGTCTCCGAACCCAGAATCTGGGCTCATTTCTTCATATGTCTCTTTAGGAGGACGACCTGGTCTTTAGTACCTTCTTTTCCCTCTGGTTATACTTACTGTGCTCTCTCTGCCACTGAAATCAAGCTAAACTGGGCGAAGAGGAGTGAAACCCCAAAACCGATCCTAGCATGCTTGTTTCCAGTCCAGGGAGGACCCGGCTTGGCAGTTCAGGCTGGACTGTTTAGATGAGGCACAGGGTCAAGACTGATTTGCATATGGCTGGGTTCAAACTGGAATGGCATGGTGAGCAAAAAAACGATAGATTTAGGCCCAGGTCTCTGTACTGGGGTGAATGTATAACATTGTTCTGCATTCTGTCCATCAACGGTTGTTTTTGCATTTGTCACCCCGAGTGGGAAGGATATGTCCAGACGTGGTTCCTATGCTCTCCATGCCTCTGGAATCAAGCTATCCTGGCTGAAGAAGGGTGACACCCTGAAACCGGTCCTAGGATGCTTGTTTCCAGTCCGGGGAGGACCTGGCTTGGCAGGTCAGGCTGGACTGTTCCCATCTGGCACAGGGTCTAGACTGATTTGCATATGCTTGGTTCAAATTGGAATGCCATGGTGAGCAGAAATACAATGGATTTAGGCCCAGATCTCTGTACTGGGGTGATTGTATGACATTGTTCTGCATTCTGTTTATCAACTGTTGTTTTTGCATTTGTCACCCGAGTGGAAAGGGTATGCCCAGACGTGGTTCCTGTGTTTTCCATGCCACTGGAATCAAGCTATCCTGGCTGAAGAAGGGTGACACCCTGAAACCGGCCCTAGGATGCTTGTTTCCAGTCCAGGGAGGACCTGTATTGGTAGTTCTGGCTGGACTGTTCCCAAGAGGCACAGGGTCAAGACTGATTTGCATCATGGCTGGGTTCTAACAGGAATGGAATCGAGAGCAAAAAATGATGGATTTAGGCCCATATCTCTGTACTGGGGTGAATGTATGACATTGGTCTGCATTCTGTCCATCAATTGTTGTTTTTGCATTTGTCACCCAAGTAGGAAGGGTATGCCCAGACGTGGGTACTGTGCTCTCTATGCCACTGAAATCAAGCTAAACTGGGTGAAAAGGAGTGAAACCCCAAAACCGACCCTAGCATGCTTGTTTCCAGTCCGGGGAGGACCCGGCTTGGCAGTTCAGGCTGGACTGTTCAGATGAGGCACAGGGTCAAGACGGATTTGCATATGGCTGGGTTCAAAGTGGAATGGCATGGTGAGCAAAAAAACGATAGATTTAGGCCCAGATCTCTGTACTGGGGTGAATGTGTGACATTGTTCTGCATTCTGTCCCTCAACGGTTGTTTTTGCATTTGTCACCCCGAGTGGGAAGGGTATGCCCAGACGTGGTTCCTATGCTCTCCATGCCACTGGAATCAAGCTATCCTGGCTGAAGAAGGGTGACACCCTGAAACCGGTCCTAGGATGCTTGTTTCCAGTCCGGGGAGGACCTGGCTTGGCAGGTCGGGCTGGACTGTTCCCTTGAGGCACAGGGTCTAGACTGATTTGCATATGGCTCGGTTCAAACTGGAATGCCATGGTGAGCAAAAATACAATGGATTTAGGCCCATATCTCTGTACTGGGGTGATTGTATGACATTGTTCTGCATTCTGTTCATCAACTGTTGTTTTTGCATTTGTCACCCGAGTGGAAAGGGTATGCCCAGATGTGGTTCCTGTGCTCTCCATGCCACTGGAATCAAGCTATCCTGGAGTTCTGGACTTTTTGTTCCGTCCAGAGGTGTCAGGGAACAACACCCAAAGACCCCGGAGTTCCACCTGCCTTGGTGCACAAATGAACAGAAACACGGGCTTCTCGATGGTGGCGTCAAAGACCAAAGGTTTATTACTGCAGGGACACAGAAGTCACAGAAACTACGCATGGGCAGTAACTAGGAGCCTGTATGAATTGTACAAAGAGGGTTGCTCCTTATATACTAAATTTTGGCCTTTAGGCGAATTCTTCATATGTTAGTACATTCCCAAACCTTTGTGTCATAAACAATAAATATTTGGCGTACACAGGAATCGTCGACAATATCTGATGTCAAAACATTACGAACAAGGGGTTCCCACTTTTCCATCATAATCCCATGTCAACTTTTCATTCAAGAGCCGGACCGCCTCATCGTAAATTTCGTTACCTCCCCCTAATAAAGGCCCAGAAGGAAAGGAGCAGAGCCAGGTGCAGAAGATAGAAAAGCAGGATAAGGGATGTTTGTGGGTTGTAAATGGGCAAGGCTACCGGCTTCGGCCTCCTAATCGTGATCAGGACAATGGACATGAAGACCAGTTTAGCAGGACTGGCCTCGGGCAGAGGAGGCAGCCTTTGTCGAGTCATGCAGCTACAGCGTGATCTGGTTTAAGGTGCACGTGTCATGAAAGAGGTGAATCTCCGGCTAAGGCTACGTGTCCTTAATCGAAATGAAGTGATCAGAGGTTATTGCGTATGTGAGGGCAAGAAGCACAAAATGGCGGCCATGATCTAAGATGGATGCCGTGGGTAGATCAGAAATGTGTTTATAAAAGGAGTGCTCTTGCTCGTTGCGTAGCGAAAACACCAGGATATACTAAATGGATCATTTGCGGTTCGCTGATACCAATATTATGTATTTCCGACAATATTGAAAACACGGGTTCAAATCGTCACGGAACCTCAGACCCTCCTTTTGCCCTTACATAGGCAATTACTCAGTCTATGTCAGAATCTAATTCTATGCTCATCAGGTCAGTGACATGCTGTTGTATCATCATCCTTTCTCGTGCCTTTTCTCCAAACGCAGGTGGTTTCCTAAAACAAGTTGCAGCACAAAGACTACACAGAGCAGGACCACACTGGATAATCAGGCAGCATGAGAAGAGGAATACTAAGATGACACCAATGACCATTAGAACCTTCCATCCCCACGCTGAAATCAGAGTCCAAAACCACTCCATGAAGGACCAGTTTCCCTTGTCTACGTGAATAGAGTCGGAAATCTTATGTAGCTTAGAGATCGCCTCATAAACTGTTGGAGCATTATTAGGAATAAAGACACAGCAGCTCGATTGGATCATTCTGCATACCCCACCTCGATCTGCAAGTATAACGTCTAGAACCATACGGTTCTGCAACGTCATGAGTCTATCCGCCTGAAGCTCAGCTGTCAAATTGCTACGGGCACCAGCAGTTTCGGTAATAGTAGATTCAACTACCCGTGTTAGCTGACGTATGTTTCTACTATTGGCCATAGGCCCCCAGAACGGAAGGAAGCCTTTGAAAAAGTCTCCAGCTTCCTGACCAGCAGTATCTTCTTTGCTGAAGACACCTCTCGCTACTCTGGTTCTGTGGTAATCAGATGAAGCAGTGTATGTTGGAGGCAACAATCGAGCAATATAGCATGATCCTGAAAAGTCGGCAGGCAACCATGTATAAGCTCTATCTCGACAGATGAAGTAGGTACCCCTAGCAGTAAGAAAGGCAGGGGAAGAGTTAGCCGGAAACACATAAGTCTCTACGCACTCACTCTTCCCTAGCTGAGCTCTCGGATTCCTCCCATTCCCTTGCAAACAGACCTGACCTCGGTGAGGTACGACCCAGATTGGAGTTGAGCTTTTGCGCTTGCTTTCTCCTAAACTAAGGCGATACTCTGAAGTATTCCAACTTAAATACACTCGCAATTCGTCTCTAGGGTATGATGGAGTATTATTGACGTCCTTGACCATGTCAATAATTCCCTGGACTAAAGCTTTGTTGGCAGAGTTATATTTAGTGGAACGTGGTGGACGTGGAGGATAGGTTTCAAGGGCATAAGCAAAGATGGTTTGAAGGGCCTGAAATGATCCATTGTAGCTAAAAGGCAAAACCAGATAAGGAATACCTTTATCCATAGTGTGGGGTATCAAGCCACACACCCAGCAGTCTGTAGTGTTAACTACCAGTTGGTGTTGGTGTAAGAGCTGTACAAAAGTGTTGTTAATGAACTCTGAGCGTCGAGCTTGCTCATGTTCAGGAAACGAATGAAAAGAGTGTATAGAAGAAACAGTAGAAGTAGCAGGATCAAGGGGAGGTATTGTAGTAACTGGCACAAAAATCAAATTTATACTGAAGACGATTCCACCCACCAACGTTATCAAAATAATCAAGAATGTAATGGCACATTGCATCAAAAAGCATTTGCTATGAAGAATTCTATAAAGTCTGTTTCTGCGAACATAAATCACATTTTCTCGTTGCAGCGCAGGAAGCTCCATCTTCTACAATCCGCTCGCGACCACTGATGATGTGTACGTAGATGAAAATGCCTCTATCAGCCCTGGGAGTTCCCAGAACCAACAGAAAGATCGACCTTGTGTCAGACCCCTGCAGATTCAACTAGACACACAGCCACGACCCTACGGCTACCCAGACGGCAAGGCAATTTAAAAACAATAAAACAATAGCAAACTTCCTGGCTGAAGGCAAAAGTTCAAAATTTTTAAAATATTCACAATAGGCAGTTGCCTGCTTTATTTGTCCATTTTACGGTTTCGTAAGTTATATCTCTGCTTCGCAGGTACTGTCTGATCAGCAAATAGCGTTTCACTAGTAGCTGTTGCAGTGTTCAAGTTCGCAGATGACAGAGTTCTTTCTGATACAGGGGACAAATGTTCAGCGTTCAAAAGAGTCTTTTCTGGAGGAGAGTCAGAGCTTGGAGTGTCAGTGATCAATTTGGCATCGCTGAAAGGGATGAATTTCGGCGTGTTTTCAAATTCAGAGGAACCAATTCCCTTCTTCACCCAGTCGTCGTAAGGAAGTGGCAAAGGCACACGCTTTACATGGGACGCATGCACCCAGTGCTTGCGTCCAGCCACACGAACCGCTGTCCTCGTTGCCAGTAGGATTTGGAAGGGGCCGACAAATCTCGGCTGAAGGTTCTTCGTCCTCGCGAAGTTCCTGATGACAACGAACTCGCCTGGTTTCAGCTGATGCCCTGGACTCTCCGGAGGCTTTGGCAAAGCATCGAAAACCTGTTGATGAATAAGACTCAATTTAGCAGTCAAGTCGTAAAGGTAGTCTATCAACATAGGATATTCTAGGGAACAAAACTTTTTAGGCCTTGGCACACCCCAAATATTTGCCGGGCGGCCAAAAATTATTTCATATGGACTGAGTCCCACCCTAGAATGTACAGTTGCTCTCGTTGATAGCAAAGCCAAAGGAAGTGCGTCTGGCCAGGCTAAACCTGTGGATGCTTGTATTTTAGCTAATTTTAGCTTGAGGGTGCCATTGTAACCCTCTACTAAACCAGCAGACTGGGGATGGTTCGCACTGTGGAACTTTTGTTTGATGCCCAAACCGGCACACACACTCTGCATAACTTTCCCTATAAACTCACTTCCGTTATCTGACCATACAATCCGTGGCATTCCGTACCTAGGGAAATATTCTTTGAGAAGAATCTTGGCAGTTGATAGGGCAGTATTGTCCTTTAGTGGATATGCTTCGATCCACCTGGAAAAAGCACAAACTACCACCAGGACATATTTCAAATTATTGCATCGCTCCATGTGAATGAAGTCTAACTGAATCACTTCAAAGGGGCAGGAAGGAGGAGCGAAATGACCAGCTGGAGTTGGAGTTCCCTTGCCAGGATTATGCATCAGGCATACCATACAATTTTTCACCACTCTCTCTGCACACTTACTGATCCCATCATTCTTCCAGACCGGAGCCAACATCTTACAAATTCCCTTAGAACTTATATGCGCTACTCCATGCGCCATTGTCACCACTGCAAGCACATACGCGTCAGGCAACATCCAACGCTGCTGTTCTGTCAAATCAATCCAACACCCATTCGAATCTAATTTGCCCATACTTTCTTTCCATACACGTTTTTCTTCCTCAGTTGCTTCTTTCTGAATCTCTTTCACGCCTTCCATAGTATCCTCACACATTCCAGAGTCAGCAATCCATCTTGCAGACGTAGCAACATACATTCTGCTCATCGTGTCTCTAGCTGTCTGTTTAGCAATTTCATCAGCAAAAGCATTCCCACGACCAACATCATCCGTGATTGCTTTATGAGCACTGCACTTTACAATCGCAACTTCAGTCGGCAAGGTTAGAGATTCCAAGAAGTCGTTAACTAGCTGACCATGTTGGATCTTAGTCCCATGGGACGTAATGAAACCTCTTTCTCTCCACAAACGGCCAAAACTATGGGCCACGCCAAATGCGTACTGACTATCTGTGAACACATTCACTCTCTTTCCCTTAGCTAAAACACACGCTCTTGTTAGAGCGATTAATTCTGCAGCTTGGGCAGAATTCTGACTCACTCTTGCAGTCTCCACAATCGTCTTCAAAGTCGTTACTGCATAAGCAGCAGTCACATCACCATTCTCCAATTTAAAACATGACCCGTCCACATACAGCGTACCATCTGGATCGGATAGCGGAGTATCCTTTAGGTCGATGCGTCCTTTTGTCTCTTCCTCCGTTTTAAAACAACAATCATGTGGCTCGGAATCACTCGACTCTTGATCAGTCGGCAACAGCGTTGCTGGATTCAATACATTACATCTTTTGATCTGAATATGACTCGCTAGTAATGTCAGCTCGTAACCAGATAGTCTCGCACTGGTAAGGTGTTGTGTCTTCGTTCGATTCATGAGTGTATCCACTGCATGAGGAACCATGACCACTAGCATGTTGTTCATCACCAAACCAGCAGATTGTCGAATGGAAGCCGCAGCTGCCGCTGTAGCTCTCAAACAACTAGGCAACGCTCTAGCTACCGGATCTAATGTTGATGAAAAATACGCACAAGGGCGTTGTTTATCACCAAACTTCTGTGTCAGAACACTCAACGCGCAACCTTCCCTCTCATGAACATAGAGCGTGAATGGCTTACTGTAATCAGGTGTACCCAATACAGGAGCTGAACACAAGGCTTTTCGTAATTCAGTAAAACTCTCTTGACATTCATCAGACCATGGTACCGGACTCGGAACATTTTTCCCAGTCAAAGCTACCAACGGTTTTGCTAAAAGAGAAAAATTTGGGATCCACTGTCTACAGTAAGAGGTAATACCTAAAAAGGCACGTACTTCTCTCTGCGTGCGAGGAACGCTCATCTGTGTAATTGCTTTTATTCTCTCTGGGGTCAACTTCCTTCCCTCCTTTGACAAGAGATGACCTAGGTAGGTCACTTCTTGGCAGCAGTATTGCATTTTAGAAGGTGACACCTTATGGTTCAAATTAGACAAATAATGCAATAACGAAATCGTAGCTGCTTTGCAAGTTTCCTTATCATCAGCAGCCACTAAAAGATCGTCTACATACTGTACTAGAGCAGAACCTGGAGGAAGGACAAAGGAATCTAACTGGCTTTTCAATGCTTGACTGTAAATGGATGGGCTCTCACAATAGCCTTGTGGAGCGCGTTTAAATCTGAAACTTCGACCTCCTAGACAGAAGCCGAAAATATCTCTGCTTTCCTCGGCTATCGGAATGCTGAAAAAGGCATTCTTCAAGTCGATGACTGAGAACCAAGTAGCTGTAGCAGGAATCAGTGTTAACAAAGCAGTAATGTCTGGAACTACAGGAAACTGCGGAATTACAATCTTATTAACTTCTCTAAGGTCGATAACAAACCTATAAACTGGAGGCTTTGTAGGATCAGTTCGTTTCAAAATCGGTAGTACAGGACTGTTACAGACATTTCCTCTTGTTTCCTCAACCACACCTTTCTTAATCAAATCTTGCACAATCAATAAAAGTGCACGCTCACCTTCACTAGATATTTTGTATTGAGGAATTCTTGGAAATTTTACATTTGCTCTTAAAGTCACTACATATGGTGGTATTTCTAAAAGGCCTACATCGTTAGGACCAGTCGCCCAAAGAGAATCAGGGAGTGAACGTAGCTCTGGCGGGAGTGCATCCATTGACAAATACATCGGAGAAATGATATTTTTACCCAACGTAAGCTGTACCCCTTCCAGAGAAGAGTACAATGTCGCATATAGTCGTTTTAACAGATCTAAACCAAGCAGATTTTCATTACAACCTGTTGTCAAAATCAGAGGTGCTTTTAAATGACACGGCCCAACAGAAATAGACAAAGGACCAGATATTGGGTTGTAAACAGGGGCGCCTGAAAAACCTACAGAGACATTTGTTGAGCCAGACAAAGGTGCGCCAGGGAGTTTCGCATGAATGATCGAACTTTTTGCGGCACCAGTATCCAACAGAAACGGTTCGACTACACCTGATGTTGCTACTGCGACATAAGGCCCACTCTGATCCACTGGAACTGATACTACTCCCTCTCTTTGTCCATGGCTGTCCTAGTACCCATTTTGCTGAAATCCCTCATCTACTTCACAATAATCTTCAACAAGGTATTGTTGAGATCTGTTTTGCTGAGTAGACTGTCCATTTCGTTGATCAAAGTGATTTGATGGACGATCATTCGTTTGTGGAGGCATAACACCTCGTCCTCGACCTCTAGAATTTTGCACAAAACCACCACGACCTCTCTGAGCTGCTGCTGCATTATTCTGTGCTAAGATTGGACATTCATTTTTGTAGTGACCCTCTTTCTTACAATATGCACATTGGTTCCACTGATATTGAGGCCTCGATGTACTATAATCTGTTCTTTGATACGAACCCTGTTGCATATTAGTCTGATTCGTGCGAGGCGGATACGCCTGCTGTAAAAGAACTTTAGTCTTTAAATCCTTTGTTTTCTTGTCTGATTTCTCCTTTTCCTCTTTATCCCTGTTTTCGTAGTACTGTGCAGTCGCAAGTATTTGCGCAGTTGTGGAAACAGCCCACGCACTTTCTGAATCTTTCAGTTTATTGCATAATTCAGGTAACAAATTATGCACAAATTTATCGACAAACAGTCTTTGCCCTCCTTCTGTACTCATGTCCTGACCACTATGATCTACAAAAGTCTCTTCAAACCTCGTGAAGAAGTCGGAGACACTTTCGTCTTTCTTCTGCCTGCATGCTGATAACTTGTCCCAATTAACACGTAATGCGGGCATCAGAGTCTTCATTAGATCAATTATTCTACCTGGAAGATTAGCAATTAGAGGTTCGGGTTTTGCACCACCTACTTGCTGACCATCCGCTGCAGTGATGGCTGCCCAGTCACCACCTAAGGCAACTTGATGATCCTCTCTACGAATCTTAGCCCACACTGGTTGCGGAACCACGTTGCCAAATAACATATCTATGTCTGCTAAGTTCATTATACAAGCCTCAACTGTCTGTGTTAATTCCTTGTAATATCCAGCAGGATTCTTACGCGGATCTGGCAAAGCCTGCTTCACTGCTAATACTTCAGCTCGCTTCCACGGAATGTGTATCCACACTCTTTGGAATTGGGCCGGAGCGGCATCAATATTATTTGGTGCGTCAGCTTGCACAGCTTCGCGCCAAATTGGAGGAACCTCCCTCATTGGATATTGGCGACTTAGCTTCGTCTTGCTTTTCTCTAAATCTCTCGGTGAACGAAGTGATGGATCATTCCTATAACTTAAAATCAGTTCCATCGCTTCTTCTATATTTTCACCCACTATCATTCCAGCAGCAAACTCTTTCTGAACCTTAATCAAATCTTCTAAATTTGATTCAACATCATCTTCTTCTATCTCCTCACGTAACAACGAGCACATCTCGTCAAAGACATACCGTTGCGTTGGCTCTTTCCACTGCATAAACGTTTCTAGCACATCTCTCGTATTATATCTCCTACTCTTCGAAATCCATCTGAGAGCCGTGGAATCTAAAATTCCCCGTTCCTCAGTACTCGGAAGCTGACTACGTCTTTGAACAGAATCGGAAGTAGGAGTCTTAATTAGAGTTTTATAGAAAGGAGATAGCATATTAGATACAGAATCAGTGATTCTCCGACGAACAGAAAGTGGAGTCAACATACTCGCAGACGCAGAAAACACAGTAGAGGTAGGAACAGATAACGGAACAGTAGGAGTATCAAGGAAGATAGTTTGTGGAACAGTAGGTGCAAGCGAGACAGATACAGGTATAGAAGTCGGCAATCCAGGAGGAGGAGGAGCCGTAGGAACATTTACATTGACCACAGGAGGTACAGGAGCCTGATTCTGAGGGACAGGAGCAGGAACACCAGGTTGTCCAGCAACCGGCAATTGAACATTCGGTAAAGGTGGAGCCGTAGCACCTTGTGCATACGGTGGAGGTGACCGTAACAAATAAGATAGCAGAGGATCGTTTTCGGAATCCTCCAGTATCTTAGCTGTTTTCGATGGCAAGGCAGGATAGCACTTGTCAATCGCTAAATTGTGTTCTCTAATGGCCACCTCTATGGCTTTCTCACACTCGTTCACTTGCAGCTGCTTAGCCGCTTGTTCCAGAGTCAACTCTTCTTGCTCTTTTTGTTCTTTCTTTAACCTTTTTATTTCTCTCTGTTTGGATTCCTTTCGCCAGAAACGGAAAGAATCAAACATTGCCGGCCGGGCTTTCTTCCTAAACAATTTCGCTTCTAAATTGTCGAGAATCTCGGGTTCAAAACTACCATGTAATGGCCAACTAAGGACACCATCCTTCTTACAGTAACGGACCCACACCTCATTATAAGATATAGGACCCACACCGTGTTTACAATATAAGTCATATAGGGGAGTCCCAATCGGAGGAACCAGACATGAGTCCTCCAATCGTGAGTCACTGTTGCAACTAAAACAAGACAACATACAGTTTTTCCGACTTACCATTTTCAGTCCGGAACACAAAACAAACAAAACACGGAACAGATATGTGCACTCGAACCAAGAACTTAGGCCTACCAAAACGAACTGATGTATCGATACCCAAACTAAACCAAATAGATTATCGTAACTAGAACAACCAGTGATAATCTTACAAAACCAAACCAAACCAAGAACCGATCAAGGATTTTAACAACCCTCACAAAGTAACCAGCTAGCTATCACTAAATACTTAACTGAGGCACTGAAGACGTCACCAAGGAGAAAACCCGTCACGTTTCGCTGTACTAAGGACTGCACCTCGGGTCCAAGACAGGGCGACGGTCAAGGCAACGGCCCACTGCAGCCGTCCTGAACGGGAACCCTCGTGGAAGAGAACGTCGGGCCACTTTTGCGATATGCCGGGATCGATGAAGTGGGGCGCCTCCCTCAGGAATCTTCACACGAAGCTTCTCGAACTCTTCAGGCTTTTGGACCGGTACCGAATGACGTCGCCCCACGTTGGGCGCCAATTGGAGTTCTGGACTTTTTGGTTCCGTCCAGAGGTGTCAGGGAACAACACCCAAAGACCCCGGAGTTCCACCTGCCTTGGTGCACAAATGAACAGAAACACGGGCTTCTCGATGGTGGCGTCAAAGACCAAAGGTTTATTACTGCAGGGACACAGAAGTCACAGAAACTACGCATGGGCAGTAACTAGGAGCCTGTTCGAATTGTACAAAGAGGGTTGCTCCTTATATACTAAATTTTGGCCTTTAGGCGAATTCTTCATATGTTAGTACATTCCCAAACCTTTGTGTCATAAACAATAAATATTTGGCGTACACAGGAATCGTCGACAATATCTGATGTCAAAACATTACGAACGAGGGGTTCCCACTTTTCCATCATAATCCCATGTCAACTTTTCATTCAAGAGCCGGACCGCCTCATCGTAAATTTCGTTACCTCCCCCTAATAAAGGCCCAGAAGGAAAGGAGCAGAGCCAGGTGCAGAAGATAGAAAAGCAGGATAAGGGATGTTTGTGGGTTGTAAATGGGCAAGGCTACCGGCTTCGGCCTCCTAATCGTGATCAGGACAATGGACATGAAGACCAGTTTAGCAGGACTGGCCTCGGGCAGAGGAGGCAGCCTTTGTCGAGTCATGCAGCTACAGCGTGATCTGGTTTAAGGTGCACGTGTCATGAAAGAGGTGAATCTCCGGCTAAGGCTACGTGTCCTTAATCGAAATGAAGTGATCAGAGGTTATTGCGTATGTGAGGGCAAGAAGCACAAAATGGCGGCCATGATCTAAGATGGATGCCGTGGGTAGATCAGAAATGTGTTTATAAAAGGAGTGCTCTTGCTCGTTGCGTAGCGAAAACACCAGGATATACTAAATGGATCATTTGCGGTTCGCTGATACCAATATTATGTATTTCCGACAATATTGAAAACACGGGTTCAAATCGTCACGGAACCTCAATCCTGGCTGAAGAAGAGTGACACCCTGAAACCGGTCCTAGGATGCTTGTTTCCAGTCCGGGGAGGGCCTGGCTTGGCAGTTCGGGCTGGACTGTTCCCATGAGGCACAGGGTCTAGACTGATTTGCATATGGCTCGGTTCAAACTGGAAGGCCATGGTGAGCAAAAATACAATGGCTTTAGGCCCAGATCTCTGTACTGGGGTGTATGTATGACATTGTTCTGCATTATGTCCATCAACTGATGTTTTTGCATTAGTCACCCAGAGTGGGTAGGGTATGCCCAGGCGTGGATACCATGCTATCCATGCCACTGGAATCAAGCTATCCTGGCTGAAGAGGGGTGAAACTCCAAAACCAGTCCTAGGATGCTTGTTTCCAGTCCAGGGAGGACGTGTCTTGGTAGTTCTGGCTGGACTGTTCCCATGAGGCACAGGGTCAAGGCTGATTTGCATATGGCTGGGTTCAAATTGGAATGGCATGGTGAGCAAAACAACGATGGATTTAGGCCCAGATCTCTGTACTGCGGTAAATGTATGACATTGTTCTGCATTCTGTCCATCTACTCTTGTTTTTTTCATTTGTCACACCAAATGGGAAGGGTATGCCGAGACATGGGCCCCGTGCTCTCCATGCCACTGGAATCAAGCTATCCTGGCTAAAGAGAGAGGTGAAACCCCGAAACCCATCCTAGGATGCTTGTTTAAATTCTAGGGAGGACTGGCTTGGCAGTTCGGGCTGGACTGTTCCCATGAGGCACAGGGCCAAGACTGTTTTGCATATGGCAGGGTTCAAACTGGAATTGCATGGTGAGAAAAAAACGATGGATTTAGGCCCAGCTCTCTGTCCTGGGGTGAATGTATGACATTGTTCTGCATTCTGTTCATAAACTGTTGTTTTTGCATTTGTCACCCTGAGTGGGAAGGGTGTGCCGAGACGTGGGTCCCGTGCTCTCCATGCCACTGGAATCAAGCTATCCTGGATGAAGAGGGGTGAAACCCCGAAACAGGTCCTAGGTTTTTGTTTCCATTACAGGGAGGACCTGGCTTGGCAGTTCGTTGGTCGACTGTTCTCATGAGGCACAGGGTCAAGAATGATTTGCATATGGCTGGGTTCACATTGGAATAGCATGGTGAGCACAAAAATGATGGATATAGGCCCAGCTCTTTGTCCTAGGGTGAATGTATGACATTGTTCTGCATTCTGTCCATCAACTGGTGATTTTGCATTTGTCAACCCGAGTGGGAAGAGTATGCCCAGATGTGGGTCCCGGGCTCTCCATGACACTGGAATCAAGCTATCCTGGATGAAGAGGGGTGAAACCCCGAAACAGGTCCTAGGTTTTTGTTTCCATTACAGGGAGGACCTGGCTTGGCAGTTCGTTGGTCGACTGTTCTCATGAGGCACAGGGTCAAGAATGATTTGCATATGGCTGGGTTCACACTGGAATAGCATGGTGAGCACAAAAATGATGTATATAGGCCCAGCTCTTTGTCCTAGGGTGAATGTATGACATTGTTCTGCATTCTGTCCATCAACTGGTGATTTTGCATTTGTCAACCCGAGTGGGAAGAGTATGCCCAGATGTGGGTCCCGGGCTCTCCATGACACTGGAATCAAGCTATCCTGGCTGAAGAGGGATGAAGCCCCGAAACTGGTCCTAGGATGCTTGTTTCCAATCCAGGGAGGACCTGGCTTGGCATTTCAGGCTGGACTGTTCCCATGAGGTACAGGGTCAAGACTTATTTGCATATGGCTGGGTTCAAACTGGAATGGCATGGTGAGCAAAGAAACAATGGATTTAGGCACAGATCTCTGTACTGGGGCGAACGTATGACATTGTTCTGCATTCTGTCCATCAACTGTTGTTTTTGATACTGTGCATGAGTCCATGCGGATATTGGTTATGGAAGTCATATTAAGATGTGATAGGGCTACATTGAAACAAGGTCTGACTTGTATCAGAGTGGATTTGTGAATGTGTAGGTATGTACACCAGTGTTGCCATTATTTGTGCTGGATGATGAAATGTGAGGTATTATCCCTTTGAAGTATGTTGAGTTTGAATGTGTGTTGCATATTTTCCATAAGTGTCAATCATTCTGAAATGTTCTGTTTTGGGGGATAATGCAGTGATGTTAAAATGACTGAGTACTCAGACATTGCACTATGTATGTGTTTCGTTGTGAGATGTGGTTATGTGTGGAGTGTGCTTGTCTGGGTGTGCTGTGAGGCTGCACAGTGTGACATGAGTGCCGTCCAAGGCATATCTGAGTGTGCGGCTGGTAATGAGAGTGGCCCAGCTGAAATGTATAGATTGTCAACTGCTGATGATGAAATGTGTACTCTACATTGTGTGCATAGCATGTATCTGAGAGATGCTGTGCACATGGTGATGGAGAGTGGTGCTGCAAGTGTAGGTGTGGGTGTGATGAGGGCCACACACTTGTTTTTGTACTTCTTAGGTTGTACTGGTATGTGTACTGTGCTGGATCTCATGGGACAGACATGCTTCTCCAATTAGGTGCCCCAGAGGTGACTTAAGATGTGCTTGTGCTTTTGTCAGTTATGAGAGAAGGACATGTAGTGTGACATGTGTGTTGGAGGGATCATTCTTGCATGTTTTGATTTGATGCACAACTTGTGTTGAAGTTGACATGTGCATATGTGAAGATCATGTGCATGTGCATGTACAGTGATAATACCCAGAGTTAATCTGTGGCTGAGTCATGTATCTGCTGACGCTTGATGTATGGCAAAGTATGTTCACGTATGCTTTTTGTGATGATCACCATCAATACACGGATGTGTGCAGTACCTATTTGTATCACAGGAGGAGTAGCCTCCACCCAGATATGTCTTGTGTGAGTTGTTTGTGGGCATACGTGCTAAGTAGCACTTTGTAGTCAGTGATGGAAAATGATTGTTCACCAATGCCCCGTGATGGTGGCTTTAGATGAAGGTGGACAACGGCTGGCAGCACATTATTCATGGGTGTATTGTCCCCTCAAGTGTATATGCACTTATCTGTGTTGATATGCCACCTGTTTTCCAAATAGTACAGAGAGGCATCCCTGCTCTTCCCAGTTGTCTACACATATGTGGCTAATTAAGGCATTTTGACTTTCACTGGCAAAGGTGTGTCTCCACTAGTAGAGTGGAGTCATCATGATGACATCCCTGGTTGTGTTGAGACAAGAGCCTGCACTTTGAGCAAACTCACTAGTGATACATTACATTTCCACCCAGTTCCATTTGTAATAGCAACATCAGCATGTTTTTAATCTGTAATCTAGTTTGGCAAGTGTGGGCCTTGTATATGTCAGAGAGTACTCCTAATCTGCACATTATACCGTGCCCTGTAGCCTGATGGCAACATGACTTATTTGATTAACATTCTCAGTGCTTGTGCTTTGTTGGCTGTAAGTGTTACCCATAAGCGAACGTACTTGCTAACTTTCTGGGAGTTGATATATCGTGCTCTTTGTTTCATTCTGTCTAAAAATAGTTTATTACTACAGGTAAATACATTGTATTAATTTCACTTTTGCTTTGTAAATGTATATAAAACATTACAATAATCATTTTGTATTTTATATTTACATGTGTTGTTGATTATAGTTGCATTACTTTCTAAAAAATATTTATTTGTGGGTAGTTTGCAAGGGTGGAGTGCTTTTAGGTGATTTTTACATCTAAGATTTAGCTGAGAATTACAAGTGATTTGATTTTACATCCTTTTTATATGCCTTTCCAGATGTTAAATTGTTGCATTGTTTTTGCATCTCTGTAGGTTGTAGATGGTGTTGTGCTTTTTTTGTAGTACCTAAAGTTTTGACAGATAAACAAAAATAAAGAGTTTGTTTAGTTATTTGTATATTTACGTTTTTAAAATTAGTTACTTTCAAGTATGTTGAAGTAAAGATTTTACTTACTTATGAAAGTAGTTTTTCTTTCTTTGATTTTCTGTTGGCACTCCAGTAAAGTGTTGCAGCTTTAGTGTGTTTCATGTGGTACATTTTGAGATTTTCTGTTAATTGAATATCATATTTTTTTTAAAATTTCATATTTTTATTGGTTAGTTTGCTTTACAGTTGTTTTCCTGGAAATTGTTTGTTTAGTTTGACTTCATTTATCAGTTATTACATTTTATGGTGGAAGTTAATTAGTGTTTCTGTTTTATTGTTAAATATAAATTTCTATGTTTTGTGTTATTTTCAATGTATATTTATGTTTACTTGTATGTAATAATGTTTGGATTGTATATCACATCATTTGTTGGGATAATTTTGAGTGTATTAATTATTTGAAGTTTATATTTTTTTTGTGTGTTCACAGTTTATTTTATTGTTATAATATCTAAATAATGTAGTTAGATGACTTTTTGATTCATGTAAAGTTTAAATCTATTTGTTGTTTATAATAAAATAGAGTTATTACATTAGTTTACAATATTTTTGTGATATTAGTGTTGTCAATATTGCATGTTTCTATATTTTTGACTTTTTATATATTTATTCACTTGTAATCGTATTGGTGTTCAAAATATTTGCAGAAATGTAATAGCAACATTTTAGTTACTGATAATATCGTGGTTGTTAATCAATTATAAGATGGCAATATTTGTTCCCAATATTTTTGTGAATTGATATTGTTCTCAACAATTTTATATAATTGAGCTGCTTTTTGTAATGTTTATTTCAGACCTGACTGTGGTACTCTGGATAACTACTTATCCTCCAGCAAAACTTTTTTTTTTGCCCGCAAAGGGAAAGGGGTCACAAGAGAACCCCCTCCTTTTCGAGAATGGATCACCACCCCAGCTCCGGAGTCTGTAACATTTCAATGCTCACAACTAAGGGCCTCATTACGATGTTGGATGGAAAGCCTCAGCCCGACAGTCGGAATTTCCTAGACCACGTCAGAGTCCTTCAGACCCACTCAGTCGGTTTACAATCCTCCCTACTGATTACAATATTCTCCGCCGGAAAGGAAACTGCGTGGTTATTCTGAATCTGTTCCGACTGGCTCTCGGAGTATTTGTGTTGGTCGGAACTGTATCATGTACCTTTACGAACAGCAATTCCAACAGACCAAGTACGATGTTGATTTCCAACAGCCTTTCCAAGTCAGCCTGTCTAATTCAAAATCATGTCAGAAAGTGAATTTGGGGGCCCCAAGCAGGGCCCCCTTCAACCTGCTGTCTCCAGTTGAGGGCTGAGAGGGTATCTAAAGGGACTACCCTGTAAAACCCTGCACTGTGTGGCTGGCACTGTGGGGTGCCTGTGATAGGTTGCATGGTTTTACACACACATCCCATTTCCCTATAGAAGCCTATGTTGTCATGCAGAACCTGGGCTCCCATAGGGAACAATGGGACTCCGACCGAACAGTATTCGCTCGCATCACAATCGGTCAGGCGGAACCGTCCACTGCTAGTCGGTCAGTTTCCGAATCCAAGACGGTGTCTGGAGGAAAGTTTCAGTCCAACATTGTAATGAGGCCCTTAATTATGGTTGCAAAACATTGATAAATCACACATTGATTCTGCATTTAGAAGGAAGGCCCACGAGATGCCTCCTCCAAATACCAAATTGGGATGGGTGACAATCCCAATTTATGCGCTGGTATTAATTTAACAAATTCAAAAATAAAAATTGTTACATGAGAAAAAGCATTTTTGTGATTACAAACTCAAAATCAATGTGTGTGACTGTAAAATGTTTTGTGCAAGTATATATCCTGGAATGTGCCAAGCATCAAGATGAAGTTAAATGATAGTGAGTGTGTTGTTTTCAATATTGAGGAAGAGATTGCTGGACACGAGCAGATATGGTATACAAGTGAGCCACATATAGATGGTTTGAGTTATGTTTTTATTCAGACTCAGACTAATGCAAACATCTATCCCATGGGAGGAGGGTGCTGGTGACCGTTAATTTGTTTAACCTAGATTATTCCTGCATCAAGGTTAAGACCAACTCAAACATTTTTTGGCAGTTGAATTGAGGTTCAAGAACATTTTTATTTGTCAGGTGATAAATTATTACAGCAAACCTTTAGTTGTTTCTGTCCCCCCAACCCTCCATTTGATCTCCTGTGTGCAATTTATTGTTATGGTAAATATTATCCATGAGGGTAGTTCCTCAAAAGTGGGAATTGTGTTAATGATATGAAAGTGCATCATGTGTTAATAAGCAAAATGTATCTATTGAAAGCCCTTCTTGCATTAATATTGTTAGTTCCTTATGGACCTGAGCAAGGAGTCAACCACATTTTAGACATTGGCAAGATTTTTAAGATAACATGAATTATACAATTGGGAGAGGGTATATCCTCTCGGTGAATTCAACCTTTTAGGGGAGTGCCTCACCTAGCACATTTACCTATGTTTTTGAAACAGGATGATTATTCAACTTTTTAAAAGCCTTCCATGTCATTGAAAGGCAAGAAAGTGATCATAATCCCCTAAAACTGAAATTGAGTCTGCCTTTGAAAGCCAATTCTGATCCAGCTATAGTTCAACATCCACACTTTCATTCACCTGCTAACAATGGTGGTCTAACCTTAACAATGGAGTGCCCCTAGCTTCGAATGGCTGGTAGAAGTCCAGTGCATCAGCATTCCAATGTTTAATCACATCCGTTGTTGTTAGCAAAGGCCTCCCGGAGCCCGAAGGGATTTCAAACCCACTTGGGCTCCATGAGGCCTTTGTTTCTACAAATTAGAATAAATGCCACTAACACAATTTAGGGCTCAGAATACGCCTCAGAGTATTATTCCCATGCTCAACCCTTGGTAGCTTGCCTGCAAACAGGCAAGCTTAACCTCAAAGATAGGTATAAAACACCAATTCAATAAATAATTCAGCAAATAGTTCAGTGTAATTCAGTAAATAATTGAGTATTTGTTGGTATATTTAGTAATAATCCAGTAATAATTAGGTACATTCAGTAAATAATTAACACACAATAAAAGTCCAACATCAATTTACAAAAATTGGAAATATGTTTATCTTTAAAATGACACCAAAACAAAAAAAAATCAAACGTAGAGCGCCACAGATAAACATTTTTAAAGATTTAGAACTATATAGCACATAAACACTAATAATGCCTATTAGGACATCTGGTCATGCTAGACTGGTTCAAAGTAAAAGTTTCAAACTGACTATGATGGAGCACTGCGCAGCTACCCCTCGTGGTATGTTTCAGTCAAAGTTGTTACCTTCTAACTTAGAAACTTTTTGGGAGCTTTTCTTCCCGTAGTTCCAGAGATCCAGGCCAGCTCGCAGTTGAAGGTGGGCGGATTGACTCTTGCGGTTGGTCCTGGTCACCTTTTCTACGTTCGGACATAGAAACATTTACGGAGTTTTTTTCCCTGTGTCCCTCGATGCTCTTCACCAGGCCCAATTCGGTGAGGATTTGCTGGCTTGGGTTTCAACCAACTCTTGGTCAAACTCTAGAAGTAGGACCTCTAGAGCTTAACAGCTGGACAAAGCTGGAGGGCAGACCAGCACGTGGTTGAGGGTTGCCGGCTTGGCTGGCCAGGTCAAGTCGGCCCACTTATAGAGCTTTTTTCCAAATTTGCTCCAAACTTCTTCAAACTTCTGAAACTTGTTCCTGAAGTTCCCTTGAGGGTCCCAATGTGTTCAAAACTCACTCAAATGGTCTGGAAGCTCCAAGATGGTCCTTGACAGTTTGGGACTTCAATTCCAACAATCCACTTGGACAACATCCTTACAAATCCACTGGTAGTTCTCCAGACTGGGAATTCTTAGTGGGATGGTCCAGGTGAGCTCTATTAACGTGTGGCTTGCTGAGAGTCCACTCTTTAGTCCTTTTGAAGCAGATTTGATGCAATGGGCTGTAGTTCTAAATTGCGCACCAGGTGCAGTCAGTCAGAGTGCAGGGCCTGGTTGGTGCAAATGAAACTTCCATCATGAACCCTTTTTCTTCCTCTTGTTTCAAGCAGGCACTGCAGCTTTCAGATAATAATTTTCTCTGGGGTCACACAAGAGGGCACTTCTGTCCAATGAGGTACAGGACAACACCCCAGAGCATGGCCATTCCCTCCAAAAGTGTGACACAATGGTCTCCCAGAAAGCACTACTTTTCAAATACTCAATATGGCTGAAGTCTCAGCAGAGAGGCAAGAGCTGTTCAAACCAACCTCCAGGATGGCTCGTCTGCATATTCTTCCTTCCTCTGGCATCTGCAAATTCTTTCCTTAAGCCTGTCATCTGGCTGGGTTCAAGTAGTAGGGCTGTAAATTAAACTGTTTTTTCCTGCCTGTCTCCTCCTTCTATTTAAGATTGTTGTTTACAAACCCTTCCCCCTGCTCAGGCATTTCTATGTAGCAGAGCCCTCTTCTCCCAGAATGGCTATTTATGACTCCCCACCTCTTGCATATGGCTTACAGGCTCCTCAAAATTCCGGACTCACCACAGTAGGTTTCAGCAGAGCTCATGCTCGTGTCAGCTTTGCACAGACTTGAACCCTTGTACAAGGGAGGAACATGAGTGAGACGCCCTGAAAATCTGATGTTGCGGGCCATATGGAAATACTGACACAGGGTAGTACCTCCTTGGAGTGGTTCTCTGTCTCCATGTGCACATGCCCTTATGGGGTAACTACTGCCTATGCATCAGAGGGGAGGTCCTCAATTGGGAACAGTGGCGAGTGGCGGGCATCCAAAACCTGGACTAGGGCATTGCAGACAGGACCCATAAACCCTTTGAATAGATGTAAGAGGAGTTTGGCCTCCTGCCCAAACAAGAGTGATGGCATCTACAGCTGTGGCACTGTCTTCAACATAGCCTGGGAGCTTGGCCATGGGCCTTACAGGCTTCTCCAGTAGTATACTACTTCAGGACATAGGGGTCTTCCTGGGGGGGGGGTTTGGTGCAGTTCTATAACCTCTTTAAATATAACTTATTATTGCTTCCTTTACTCAGCAACCTCCAAACCAAACGGCAAACCAGGTTGCAGATGGCATAAGAGGTGGATAACTGGGAAGAACTCCTGGTGGGACTTGACAGGGTGATACGGGAGGCCCACTTGAAATTCTGTCTCTTTTATTCACTTCACGATTGGCACTGGACCCCAGCAAAGCTGCAGAAGGTGGGTAATGCAGCCACATGCAAACTGTTGGTGGTGCCTGGCCAACTCTTGTAGCCTAGTGCACATACTATGTGTCTACTCCTTGATCCATATGGTGCTTAGTGAGATCCCGCCAATTTGCACCCCTCTCCCCACTTCCTGATTCTATTGGATGACACAGGGGCCTCTATTGACCCCTCCAACACTCAGCATCCATGCCCTAAACACGGCCCTGGCAACAGCCCAGATATACATCCTTTGCCACTGATGCTCCCCCACTCCCTCTTCCAGAGAGTAGTGCATGGTGGCATTGTTTCAGGAAGCTACCCTTGAGCATCTCATATATAACCTCCAGGACAGAGCAGAGGTATTCCTACAGAAGTGGACGCCCTTCTTCCATGACATAGCACAGTGAAAATGGTGAATGGAGGCATCATGACCAGCCTACAGGACAGGTATATCACTACTCTGATATCAGATACTCCCTCAATCCTCTGTAAGTTACCCACCCTATAAACCTCCTCCCTCGCGCACCCACCCTCTTCTTTTCTACTTTCTCACTACTATTCCCCTCCTCCTCTCAACCCCCTCTCCATCTTCTGCCACCCCATTATCCCTCAGACAATCCACACCCTATTTAATACCATATTTTAGTGATCTGCAAGCCATACCACCCTTCCCTCATGTGCAAGCCCTCTGCCAAGACCATGGGACAACGTTTCTCTGCCTCCTCTCCACCCCAATCTGGCTTGGGAGAATGTGACCTTTCTTTTGATACTAACCAGGTAGCACGCCCTGCTCCGGGCTAGCGGGACCCAGTCTAGCCTGACATCAAGGTTTACTATTCTTGAGGATAACATATTTGATGTATGCCCTAATCAATTCCCCCAGCCATATCCCTTCTCCTCCCCTTCCCATTTTGAACTATGTTTTAGTTACTGTATCTATGTACGGTCTACATGGATCTCAACAACAACAAATATATTATACATAAAACAAAACCAAAATGACATGAATCATAAATACTGTGCATAAAAGGCAAATCCTGAGATAGTGCCAATTTTCCTAGCAATGCAAGAATAAAAACAACATAAATTATACATCAGGACATGAAATAGAGCAGTTTGGTTAGAGCAAGAAATTGTATGAATCACCATATATCACCATAAATCCATACTTTGCAGGTAATGCAGTTTGGTTAGAGGCTACCACCTGATATCTCCATATAACCACAGAACATAAGACCCAGTGCCTCTGCGCTTCTACCAGAGGATTGTGGTAGAATTTGGGAGCTTCATCTAAACCAGAGTAGTTATGCATGAAAGCTAGGGCTCAGGAATCCCTGTGCACCTACTTTGTGTTATACAGGTATTTTTAGAGACAGTTCTCCCAACGGCAACTCATTGCTACAAGGGGGCCACCATCAATGTCTCATTCCATCGTGCCCCCTGTACAGGAAAAGATGCCCTCAAAGTGTGTCCTCCCAAGGTAAGGGGGGTACTCCAACTGTAGGACCACAAGGGGAGACCTTGTTGGTCCCCTGCAATCTGAAATTAAAGCTTAGCAAACCGCGAGAATGCGGGGCAGCCAAAGGCTGATAGCACCTCTTGGAAAGCGTGGATCACCCCGGTCACTTCTCACCCCAGAGAGTTGCTGGGACGCCCGCTTCCTAAACTCACATGTGAATGCCTGGTGCGGATTATCCAGCTGGGCGACCATTGGTAAAGGCCAAGATTCAGTCAGTGAAGGGCGGGCACAGCTTCCCTTGCCGGGCTCCGCTTACAGCATGGCACAAGTGGAGTTCTTCCACTTCCTTCGAGTCAACTCCCTGGGACTATCAAGCCATGCTCCCTTACTTCTGTGGCATCTTTCTCTAGCTGGAAAAGGTTCACTGAGGGAAAGGAATGGAGGAGAAATCCTGTGTCGCTCACATAGGTACAGAGCTCTCCTCCAACCAAGCTTTTCCCACCCTGCGCACTCTCCACACACAGCTAGAATAAACAAAGCACTCACCATGCACTGAATTGCAACAGTGAGTAACAAAGAGCAGCACTCCCTACATGGTGAGTGGTTCAAAAAGCCTCAGGCTGGACTCCCAAGTCCCACTGCTGGTTTCAAGCTGTTTTGATGGAATTTGTTCTGCTCCCTGGGATTCCGAAGAAAACCGAAACGGGTCTGCAAGTAAACAAGCCCCTTGAGATCACTGGAGAACAAAGCAAGGAGAAGACAGGCCAGAACAAGACTCCTAATGCAAGGTGGCTGTCTCTCCAGCTGCCCAACAGGCAGCAGGCAAGCACAACAAAGCAAATAGTCAAAATGGCAGTTTCTCCTAGTAGCACAGCATTCCTCTGGCAATGTGCAGTTTTTAGAGCCCTTAAAAGAAAGAAAGGTACCACAGGCTGTGCACTATTAATCATTTAGTCCTGAGGAAAACACCAAGGTGATGGCCTTCAACCAGGGTCAAAACGTCGATGGAATCTAAATAAGTGCTCCACTTCCCAGCAGACATATCAATGTTAGAAGTATCTAGTATAGAGTGATTGTGAAAGTATGAAGTAGGACAGGTGATAAAATAAAATGTTATTGCTTTTTACACCATATACAGAAAGAGACAACACCCTGATGAGAATCCAAGAAGTGTTCTCTTGGATTTGAAACGCGCCGGCACAATTAAGGAGCATACAATGAAATCAGGAATTTAAGAATACAGTATTTTGTTTCTGCTTCCCCTATTTTCCCTTTGGCCACTATGTGGTGTAGTGTACTCCTTACTTTTTCATGCTCTGACTTTGTCCTATAATTGGATATTGATTAATTGATTTCTGAATTTGCTTGAAAATAATTGATTGTTTGTTTTTGTAAGTATTTTTGTATGTTGGATATAGATATGCCAAAAAGTTGTTTAGTCAATATGTTAAATGTATATGTGATTGTGTAAATAATTGTTGTGTAAATGTATTGCACTTTTCCTTTTCATGAATGAATTGCTTAAATAGATAATACTTAAAACTCAAAAAGAATTGGTATAAATAAAATACCAGTACAAACCTAAAGAGTTTTGGTTTGTCCTAATTAAGTGCTATTTCAAAATATTACATGGGAAGGGCAATTACGTTGTTTATTGATATATAAGGGTCAGCCTTTTCCATGCTTTGTTGGGCCAAACACTGTATTTTTCCACACTTTCTAAAAGTGACATTTCTAAAACAATAATGTAAAATCCAACTACACCAGTAAGTATGACTTCTCACTCCCATTAAAAAATACCAAACATGGCAATGCCACTCCTTTCAGATCAGGAATTACCGCTTAAATATATGTTAGGAAATTTCCAATACTAGCCTATGAGAGAAGTAGACCTCATAACAGTGAGAAGCAAAATAGGCTGTTTGTCACTAGCAAGACGTACCACACAATAAAGGCACAGGCCCTTCCTTTTACATACACAGCATCCTGCCCATAGGGCTACCTAGAAATGGGGAGTTCAAGGCTTGGCAAGTACTTTTAAATGACAAGGAAAGGTGGCAGTAAACGGCCTACACAGGCCCTGCAGTGGCAGTCATAAAACAGGCTTGAAAAGGCTACATCTGCGGGTGGCACAATTATTCCTGAAGGCCCACTAGCAGAATTTAATTTACAGGCCCTTTGAATATGGGATACCACTTTACAAGGGACTTATATGTACAATAAAAATGTCAAACAGGTGTAAACCAATCATACCATGTTTAGAGGAGAGAGCACATGCACTTTAACACTGATTAGCAGTGGTAAAGTGCCCAGAATCCTAAAGGCAACAAAATAAATCTGAAAAATAGGAGGAGGAAGGCAAAAAGTGTGGCGATTGCCTTGCAAAAAGGGCCAGGTTCAACAACTATAATAAAACTTGGGCCCAGATTTATTAAGGTTTTGCATCACCCTAGCGCCATGCAAGGGGATTCAGGAGAATGCTAAAGCTAGAATGATATTTACCAAACCATGTTAGGCGACCTTATGTGGCCCTCCGTGGCTTGGTGAATCTGAAGTAACACAAGGCAGTACAATCAATGACTCTCAGTGGTGGGGGCATTAAAAGAGTATTCCAACTCATGCATCCATGTATTCTGAAGCATTCCCAGATTTTCAACACTGGTAGACCTGGGATTGAATCAGAATTGTACGCCATCCCACCAGAGGCGCAACAAGGAGAATAAGGAGAAATATCTTTAGTTCTCCTCATTGTCTCCTCTGTCTAAGTCTGCTGTATTCTGCAGCACACTTAGAAAGAGGAAAACACCTTTAAGGATTGGTCTTATGGAGTAAAGTGTACCTTCCTGCCCAAATAAATCCTGCATGTAACACAGGCCCCTTTGCTCCATTATGCAAGGTGCCAAAGTTAGAGGTAGATTACACTTTCTGCTCCAGCACAGGCAGAGGTCAGGGATGCACCATATCTTGATAGATTAGGTGCATTTTCTTCCCTCTCCATTTCACGCAGCTTAGCATAGCAAGTTGTTTTGCTGTATTGCATGAAAGAATTATACATTTGGCCCTTGAAGTTACAAAATATATATTAGGTCTAAACCCAGGCCAATAGAATCATGCTCATACTACAGCATATCAACTCTTGGGATGGTTCTATTTTATTTATTTATTTATTTGCAAACTTATACCGCGCTGGGAATCGACTCCCTTGGGAGTATCTCCGCGCCATTGGCAACATCAGAAAGCAGATAGCCCTGTCATGTGTTATTAATATACAAAAGTATCAGTAGTTAAACAGGAAAGTTTTTAGCTTTTTCCTGAAGGGAAAATGTTCCCTGCATGTTCTGATTTCCAATGGAAGTTCATTCCAAAGTTTCGGGCCTGCCACTGACAGCGCTCTTCCACCTTGTCGTGTCTTCCGAAATCTGGGGACCCATAATAGTTCATGGTCTCCGGATCTCAGGGTTCTTGCGGGAATATATGGGATGAATTTCTTATTTAAGTCCTCCGGGCCTCTGCCAGACAGGCACTTGTGAATAGTGCAGCAAGTTTTAAACAGCACTCTTTGTTTTATGGTGAGCCAGTGGAGTTTTTTGAGGAGCGGCTTTGAAGGAGTCCTGGCCGGGGCATTGAGAACAAGGCGGGCAGCCGTGTTCTGCACGACTTGAAGTCTAGCGATGACCCCTTCATTGGCGGCTAGCAGCAGACCATTACAGTAGTCCAGTCTACTCAGCACGAGCGACTGAACTAAAGTTTTCCTGGTGGAATCAGGTAGCAAGGGGAACACCCTTCGGAGAAGTCCAATAACATGGAAACAGGAGCTTACTACATGAGTAGCATGATGTTTTAGGGTGAGCTCCTGATCCAGTTTGACTCCCAGATCTTTTACTACCATTTTTGGCTCAGGGACTGGGCCAAGATCACAAGGCCACCAGTCCGGAGTCCACAGTCGTTTGGCTTCCCCAAAGAGCATCACCTCCGTCTTGGAGACGTTGCACTGAAGGAGGTTTGCTGCCATCCAATGAGCTACTTCTTTCATCCCTTGGGCAAAGGAGTGACGCACTTCAGGAGTCATGATTTTAAACGGAAAGAGGAGTTGTGTATCGTCTGCATACGATACCGGGATAAACCCGTGGGATCTCATGATGTTAGCTAGGGGTGCATAGATGTTAAATAACGTTGGGCTCAAGCAGGAGCCCTGTGGCACCCCTTTTGAGATCTCCACCTCCTCTGACTGGTAGGGGCCCAGTATTACTCTCTGAGTGCGTTTGCTGAAGAAGCTCCTTAGCCATGCCAACACCTTGCCACCCAGACCGATGTTAACTAGTCTGGAGGTCATGATCTCATGTGACACCGTGTCAAACGCCGCTGACAAATCTAATAACACCAGGATAACGGAGTACCCCTTATCCTGAAGCATATGAAGATTGTCAGCGACGGACAGCAAGGCGGTCTCGGTGCTATGCCTAGGTCTGAAACCCGATTGAGAGGGATCTAGCCCCCCTGCACTCTCAATGTAATTAGATAAGTGCTGGTTAACAAACTTCTCGGCAAGCTTCCCTAGGAAAGGGAGAAGAGAGATGGGTCTCAGATTAGTGAGGTCAGTCCATGGAATGGAGTTGTTCTTCCGTAGAGGCCTCACCAAAGCACGCTTCCAGTCAAGAGGAACTTCACCTGATCCTAAGGATAGATTAAGCACCCGTTGAATCCCTGCTCCTAGATCATCCCTTAAGAGAGACATGATACGAGCTGGAACAGTATCTGACGGGCATCCACTCTTGGTTTGATTAATTAGAGTGCCAATGTCCTCGATTGATATAGGGGGGAATTCAACAAGCTTGTTAGCATTATTTTCTGTTGTACAGAGGTGTAGGGGAGCCATACTATCAACAGTTCTCAAGATGTTAGAGGAGGAGTTCGAGGCTAAGATCTTTGCATAAATGCCTTCTATTTTCCTTACAAAGAACTGCGAGATGTTATTACAGAGTTCTTGGGACTCAATCCCCTCTGTTTCACAGGCTGCAGGCTTGACAAAGGTCTGTAAGATCTGATAATGGACTTTCACATTTTTACCCGCAGCTGTTATTTGGTCTGCTATATGATGTTCTGGCTCAAACATGACGTCTTGTGTAAAGACCTAAGAGATTGGTTCTTTGTTGAAGACACCATATTGCAAATGGTGCATGCTGACCCTAACCTGAGCAAAGATTTAAGCATTTAATGGAGATGTGTAAGAAACTAGAGGTTGTTGATAGATCCGTGCACTCTAATTGATCAAAATGAATGAAATAGTTCAATATGGCACTGTAAATAAGTTAATAAACTGCACTAATGAGCACCCCTTACATAGTCTAGCTAGCTATAGACTGCACTTACTACTGTTCTGCTGTTTTTCTTTTTTCCTTATTTTTTATGTAATTCACATTGAAGTGAAACTTCACATGCATATGTTAAAATGCCACAAATTAACAATAAAATATCTAAAATGGATATTAACTAAAATGGGAAACAAACAGCTAATTCCCAAAATATGTACATTACATATGTTTAATCAGTGCGTCATCATTGCCATTCAAAATGTCACATGTAATTTACACCAGTAGTATTCCTACATTGTTGCTATGCATTTCCAAGAAGCACAATGTCTGCCACTACCATTCCTGCACAAGAAACCTGACGGGTTGTTTTATACTTTTGCCACATAAAAAATCGGGTCCCATAACGTGATCATACAGCAAGGACTGCAACAAAAGTTGTGAAAGAGATGTTTTTTATGTACATTGAACAAGCACAGAGTGTCACGGTTTCCCATAGAAAACGTGAAAAGAAACTACTCAGGATCAGCTCGATGAACAAAATGGTCCACCTCTTGCTTTCCCCAATTCCGCCTTTTAAGGTGATCAAATGGGGGAAAGGGATTAGAGTAAGGAACAGCAGGGAAAAGGAAGAGAAACCTGAAAACAAAGAATACAAAAGATTATTGAAACATGTAAGTATTGCTCTCATGTATTCTCGCTAGTATAAGTAAATGGGTTACCTCATACATTCGCAAAAGTTCTCTCCTCTTGAATGAACACAGCCAATCTCTGACTACTGGAAACTACCAAGGTTACACAACTGTCCCCACCTGTAAACAGAGAGTGACACATTAGCACACAATTTCCCAAAGAGTAATCATTAAGTAAGAAGCACTCATTTCACAACTTGTGCACATACCCTTTTAGGTTAAAACACAAAAATATGAAGAAAAAAAATAAAGAAATGTATTCTTCTTTTGTAAATAGGTTTCAAAGTTTGCATGTCACTCCAGGGTCTTTTCCATATTTGTTTGGTATCCTTCTTTTATCTCCTTTCATTTCAGTTAATATCTTATCATTGAAATTGCATTTGAAAATTCCTCTCAAACTGTTCCCTTTCCCCAAAACTAAAATACAGATAGGAATTTGTGTTTGAATAAAACGTCTTCTTTAAACACCCATCAAATAATAATAAGAAAGTCTGTGATTAGCTGTCACACAATCTCACAGCTAATGCACTTTACGCAAAATGTTTCCACTGAGCAACTTTAAAAATGTAGCTTTTGTTGTATGTTTTCCCTTTCAAAAGATCTAGGGCCACATGTAGGTAAATCCCAAATATTGATTCTTAAATACTGATTTTTAATGAATGTTACCGAATCGGTAATTAGAAATCGGTATTTGGGATGTATCTAAAAAATGAGTAAAAATTACTGAATCGGTATAATTCGGTAAATAAATACCGAAAAGCCAATACGATCGGTAATTACTGAATCGGGAAATACCATTTCGGAAAATAATGAAACAGTAAATACCGAATCTGTAAATACTGAATCGGTAATTCAAAAACAGAAACAATTGAGGAATCAGCCAATCCGGTGCAACCACCCCTCCTTCCAACCAGGAAGTGGCCAAACCCATGCAGGTGCACTCAATCTGAGGCTGCTGGAGAGGCTGGGAGAGCCAAGCAGAGTCCTTGAGCCATTTAGAAACTGTTACTCCAGGAAAACTGCAAAATGGCAGGCAAAGACACTGACAGGGAAGGTGCAGGGAGAAAGAGGAAGGTTAAATTCAGCACCATGGAGCTGCAGGTCCTTGTGGAGGAGGTAGTCAAGGAACACCACAAGTTGTTTGGGAAGCAGTCCCTGCAGGTGGCAGAATCTGCCAAAAAGGTGGTTTTGGCTGGCAATACAGACAAAGGTCAATGCAATTGGAGTGACCCCACGGGACATTGACGACCTGAAAAAGAGGTGGTATGATCTCCGGAGCGTGACAAATCAAAAGATGGCTTAGCTCCACAAGCAAGAAAACCTGACAGGAGGAGGGAGGAACAGGGCACCTGCCCTGACTGAGCTTGAGGAGCTGGTGGAGTCCACCATTGAACCAGACAGTGTCCGTGGGATTGGGGATGCAGACAGCTCAGCTCGAGCTGCCACCAGAAAAGGTAAGAAGCATGCACAGCAATCACCCCCACCCCTTCCCCTTCCCCTTCCCATTCCCCAATGTGGTAGTGGCAACCCCACTCCAGTACAGGTTTTAGTATACACCAGCAATACCATGTCAGACAGCACACCAAACAACAAGGCATGCGACACACATCAGTGATGAGCAAGCTGAGGCAATAGCGACAGTGTTTCAGTGATGAGAATTTAAATGTATAAGCAGGTCTGCAGGACCACAGAGCTAATGTATGATTTTCTGTTCACAGGCGAGACATCTTGTAAGCGTCCCAAGGACAAGGAAGGGAGTGCACCACGGAGGAAGACACACAAGAGGCGAGTACCAGTGCAGGGAAAACCACACAGGAAACTGCTGCATCAACAGCACAGCCAGCCTCCCAAGACCTTCCAGCGTCACCACAGCTGCTGGCCTCCCCAGAGTAGTTTGGCTCACCACTACTTCTGTCCTCACCTGAACTCGTAGCATCACCGGCTGCAACAACACCTACAGTGCAAAAAACCAAGAGGGAAGTCGTAGCAACACTCAGGGAAATGGAGTCTTCTGCAGGGGGTGATAGGTCAACCGTGGCAGTTGAGGACAACAATGCCAATCAGCAGTCCTCCGTCGAGGGGGCCAACACCAGTGCCAGACGCCGCAGGGCCAGAGACAGCAGTCAATACCAACATGGCGAGGGTCCTGGTGTCTACTGCAGACTTGAGGCCTATATGGTCAAGGTGCAGCGCATGCAGGGGAAGGCCATCCAGTCGGTCCATTGATAGATGAGGCACCTAAATGTAAATGTTGAAAGCATAAATAAGGGTAAGTACAAAATCCTGCGCACTCAAAAAGAATCACAACATCAGTGTGTCAATCAATTTGAATTAGCACAACATAAGGTTACCCTTCCGGGTTGGAATTATCACCGGAAATGGGCCTAGGTATTGACATTGCAGCAATCAAGCCCTGAAGAGTTGTAGTTTCTGTTTATGTACAGTCCTACAACGAAACACGTGTCGGCTGGCTGTATATAAATTGTCCTATCTGATGACCAAATAAAAGGAGAGACACACGAACCTCCAATGAAAAACGACGCTGGACAAGAATTTTTTTGTGCTAATTCGAATTGATTGACACACTGATGTTGTGATTCTTTTTGAGTGCGCAGGATTTTGTACTTATGTTGTAAGAGTGTATTTGTTGCGCTCTAATTGAGTTTTTTTTTAAGGGTCTCCCCTCCCTGCCTGCACAATTACTATTGAGAAGTACGAATTACGTTTACTCTGCTAGAGCGCCTATAGAACCCGTACACTTAAAACCCTCTTCTTTGATATCAGCATAAATAAGGGTATCAGCTCAATGGCGGAGGGAATGAGAGAGATGGCTGCGGGCATGCAGGACAGGTCTGTGCTGCTCTTGTGCAGCAAGCTGGACGAGGACAGGGCAACAAGGCGGAAGGAAACGCAGAGGTCAGAACAACACACAAGGGCAGTCAACCGCCTAGCCACTGCCACTTCCCTGCTTTGCAGGCGCTGCGTTACCATGCAGGAGGGACTGGCACACAGCATCAGTGAAGTATCCAGGGGCCTTGTGAGGGTGACAAGTGCAGTTGAGGTGCTGCTGACTGCTCAGTCAGCAAATACTGTTGCTCTGGATGTGGGGGAGAGCAAGGAGAGCACCAGTAGGAGCAGCATAACCCCCCCTATAACAGACATCCGGAGGAGCAGCAGGCTCCATGGGGCTGGCACTACACACGCATCCAGTGAGGACACCCAGCCATTGGCATCCTGCACCGGTAGGCGTGCCAGCAAACACTGATGATGCCCACACTCTCTGAACTGGAATGGGTGAAGGAACCAAGGACTTCCATAATGGATGGCTACAATTGGACTGGAACATTTGGGCCTTTCTGTACTGGCGTAGTGCCAAAAAATAAAACTACGTCGTGTACTTCTCCTAACTTACTTATAAATAGTTGCGTGTGATCTCTGCCCGTCTCTGTCTCCCATCTGTTGCTTGCGCCCCTCCTCCTATGTTGGGCTCAGTGTGTGCAAATTCATCATCGTCATCCTCAATGTCTGTTAATTCTCCTGCTGTTCCTTTCTTAGTGGCAAGGTTGTGCAGCATTGAGCAAGTTGCAATGATTTTACAGCAGATGAGGGGTGAGTACTGACGTGCGCCGCCGCTTTTGTGGAGGCAGTGGAACCTGCTATTTAACAGCCCAAAGGTGCGCTCCACAACATTGCAAGTAGATTTGTGTTCCACGTTGTACCGTCTCTCTCTCAGGGTTGATGGGTTCAGGTAGGGTGTCAGGATGAACGAGCGGACGGCATATGTGCTATCGCCTATGTGGAAAAGAGAGAGCCATTATTCACATGCACAACAACACCTACATCTGCAGTACCTATCAGGGTGTGTCACAGCGTTTTACCTAGCAGGTATCCTTCTCCGAATTCCCCCGCTGTCAGGCGTGTGTAGATCCCACTGTTCTGGAAGATGTAGGAGCTGTGGGTGCTTCCTTGGAATTTGGCCACAATGTCTGTGAATACGTGGGCAGCATCACAGATTACCTGTGCATTTATTGAGTGTGTGGACTTTCTGTTCCTGTAGATGTACTCAGTGGCTGTAGGTGGGCAGATAGGGATGTGTGTGCCATCAATGCAGCTTATCGCATGTGGGCACTGTGCCATTTGGTAAAAGTCAGTCTTTGTCTTCAGCAGTTCTGCATGTGTGTCAGGGAAGCTGATGTAATGATGCATTCTCTGCATCATGGCCTCCAGGAACTTCCTGAAGAAACGGGACCGGCAGCTCTGGGACACCGTACCTATCGCAGCTATCACCCCGTAGTAACTGCCAGAGGCAAGCAGGTGTAGGCTACAGAGGACCTGCACATGTGGTGGTATGGCAGCCGCCCTTGGTGTTGGGTGTTGCAGGACTAGGTGGAGGTCCCTTATCAGGTCCAGGATGGTGTGGAGGTGTAGCCTGTACCTTTCATCGATCTCTGCCTCTGTAAGTTGGAAGAGTGTGATCCGCTGTCTGTAGACTTGCTCCTCCCATCTCCAGTGCCACTCTCCTGCTGCCTGTAGTCGTAGCCGCCTTGCTATCACATAGAAAGCCGCCATTCTGATCACACTGTTGCATTTTGGGGCCTGTTTTGTGGCCTGCACCTGGTTACCACCTGCTTTCAATCCATGGTAATTACAGACTCTTAAAAGCCGAATTTCATGAAATTCAGTATTTTAGAAGTTGCCTACATCTCTATTCTCATTTTTACAGTTTCTTATTTACTGATTCGGTAAATAAGGATTCGGTAACTACCGATTCAGTAATTTATAATTCGATAATGTTGTTTCGGTATTTACCGATTCATATTTACCGAATCCTTAAACTTGGCCTCCTAGATCTCAAATGCCTAAATACCGGTCGGTAACGGCAAATTTACCGAATTTTGTCCATTACCGACCAGTATTTAGCTACCTACATAAGGCCCACATTTCCTTGGAATGAGAAAAAAATTGAAAATTCCTCCAGAATCATCCCCCAGAAACGAAGTCAAGAGACGCCGAGTCTCGAACTATTTTCAAACCTGACTGCCTTCTCTTCAGCAATCGGAAGGAAAGTCCATCCAGCCACGGGAACAGAACTGGGAATAAAATCCTCTGATTGGACTCCTGAAAGGAAATTTAGGCAGAGAGAGAGCACAGGTTAGTGACCCGTGTTCCAATAGCCTTCCCTCTCCTCAAACGTTTCCACACTGAGTTATGCACGTCAACCTACTTGCGAGGATGATTAAATCCAAATACTTCCTCATTCTTTGGACTACAGCTTCCCATAGCCTCATGGAAATTGCAGTCTCAATATCCAGAGGAAAACCACAAAAAAAAGACAAGAACCAACAATGGTGCACCGAATCACCCCAAGACTTCCGGTATGTTCCCTCACCAAAATGGAAGATCTTCAAATAGTGTGATTCAGGTGGTTACTGCGGTATTCATTTACTATTAAAATGTAGTATTCATTTAGTAAGCATGAAGGCTAAGTAGTATGCCCACGAGCCGAAATATGCTAATGAGGGAATACTAGTTCTACTCAACTACCCTTCAAATACATGATGAACACTTCGATTGATTGCTAAAAAAAGACTAGTAGTATTCTAGAAGAATAGTATCTGAAGCTTAGTAGTATTCTGTTAGGGTTTATTTGCAGCTCTTGTGCTATTTCAAGAGCAAAATGAAGGCTAGTCTCATTGCTTGTGACCACTGTTTGAAGACTAGTGGTATTCTTTGTGAATACTAACTGAATACTAACTGAATACTAACTGAATACTAACGATTGCTGGGGAGATGGGGGTCGTGGGAGATGGGGGTCGTGGGGAGATGGGGGGGTCGCAGGGAGATGGGGGGGTCGCGGGGAGATGGGGGGTCGCGGGGAGATGGGGGGTCGCGGGGAGATGGGGGGTCGCGGGGAGATGGGGGGTCGCGGGGAGATGGGGGGGTCGCGGGGAGATGGGGGTTCGCGGGGAGATGGGGGGGTCACGCAGGCTTGGACAGTGTATGCAGAGTACTTTGGATGTGAAGGGTTAAGAACAGATGTGAAGGGTGGATAAACAATGCATACAGAGGAAAATGTGCACATGAAGAGTGGAGGGCACACCTGGATTCTGAAGATTGGATATGGAAGGGGGCCAAAGTGTATGGAGAGCACATTTAAAGAGTGAGACCGATGACCAGTGTCGAAAGTGTGGTGAGGGGTTTGGAGAGTGGATGTGGAATGCAGAGAGAGGATGGAGACCATAGAGTGCAGATGTACATAGGTGCAGAGTCAGTTGCATTTCGATTGCAGATGTGGTGAAGTGGTGTGAAGAATGGATAGTCAGAGTTGTAGTCAACCTCCGACAGTGGATGTATGGGGAATCTTGAGGTTGGAGAGCAAATGCAATTAGTTGAAACCCCAAGTGGAGGTTGGAGAGGGCATGTACAGTTTAGAGATAGAGGATGCGGAGGGCAGAGAGTGTATGTCCAATGTGAAAAGCAAATGTGGTGGGACAGGAAGCAGATGTGAAGGGTAGGGAGGCAGATGCGAAGGGTGGTGAGCAGAGTAGTTTGATGGCAAGTGCATTTGAAGTACAAATCTATCAGTTGGATAGCACATACGGAGGGTGGAGATCAGGATGGTGTGCAAAGCCCATGAAGAGGGCAGGGGTGGGTGGCAGAAAGCAGCTGGTCACTGAGAGGAGATGTGTTGCAAGGAAAGAGAATAGAGAGGATGTAAAGTGTGGATGTGACTGCCATACTTAAAGTGGCAAGAGTATGGATGCAGAGGATTTAGAATGGGTGTGTATTGTGTAGAACAGAAGTGGAGGGTAAATACAAAGGGTGCACATCCGGATTGGAAAGTAGTGCACATTAGTGGACAGTGCACATAGCTGGAGAGGGTGATGTATATGGAGTGCAGATGATGGAATGAGAATGGACAGGAGGTAGAGCAAATGTATAGTTTTGGAATATATATGGAGTGGATGCAGAGCATAGTGGGTGGATGTGGGCCATGGAGTACTGGTGCTCATAGTAGAAAGTAGATGTCCTATCTGCACAGCAGATGTAATGAAGTCGTATTGAAAATGGATTTGGAGTAAGTGTGGACCACAGAGAGTAGGGAGCGGTATAGGCTGGATATTGTATGTGCAGTATAGAGCACATGTGGGAAGTTGCTGTACAAGGCAGAGAGCATGTGGAGGGTGGATAACTAGTATGGGTGGTGTAAGGCATATCTTGAGGAGAGGGAGAATGCACCTGGAGGGTTTGGAACAGATATAGTGTGGAAAGGAAGGCAAGGTGGCGACAGCAAATGGAGATTTGAGAGAAAAGGTACAGGATAAAGTGCAGATGAACAGACTGTAGACTACAAGTGGAGAATGTAAAACATGTAAAGGGTAAAGATGTCTGGGGTGGAGAGTGATATGCAGGGTAGAGAGTGGATGTGAAGGGGTGTGGATTGTGGACAGTAAACACGAGGAGCGCATGTGGACGTTGGAGAGAATGCATGTAGAAAGTTTATGTGGAAAGATTTCAGCTAATGTGGAGGACAGAGCACACATTTACACAGTCGTAAATGGATTATCAGGTTGTAGAGCATGCATAGACAACAGATGTGGAGGGTTGAGAACGCAGTGGGATAGTGGTTAATCTGTATGCAGGGTGGACAGCAAAAGCACAATCAGTGGAGTAAATTTGACAGTGGAGAGCAGATGCAACGGATAGTGAGAATACGAAAGCCCCTTTACTGCATTCACCTTTCTGCTCTAAATGGAAGCAGACATGGTGCGGGTGTGCCTACTGTGTCAGCAAATTATCCTAAAGCAAATTCACCATATTTCCGGTGGACCCGTCGGGATCCGGCTCAATAATAGCTGCTGGATCTGGCTGGATGCCCCTCATATGCAGCACTGACCCCATGTGCTAATTTAAGACACTGTGCATGATTTAGAGTTTTGTGGACTGGTACTTCATCACACACATGAAGGACTTCTGGCTGCCTTATTATAATTGCATTAGGCTATAATCCACTTGTAATAAGGCATACCGGATGTCTGTCACTTTTGCGATGGAGTACCTGTCCACCAAACTCTAAATAAGGTCCAGTCTTTGCTCATTGCCCTTGTAAATTAGAGTTTCTAATCTTGGCAGGGCTGATGTAATCTTTCAAGCTACTGAGGTTGATTGTTTTAGAATGGTAACCCAAACCTCAGCTGTTTTTAGCGACTTGAGTCGATTCAGTATGTTGTCAGCGCTACCTGGCTAACAGAAAAGAATATGACAATACCTCTTAGAATTGCAAATAAGAAAACCTGCATTAAAATAGTAATTTATCAGTCCCCAAAAGCAGGACAGTCCTTCATAAAAGAAGGGCGATGGCGAATTAGGACATTATAAAACAATGCTTGAGGTTCGAGTTGCTGTTTCCCTTTTCTTTTGCAGAATAGAAGTCAATGCATTTTTCTGAATTTCAAAGTGCAAAGTTATGCATCTAGCTAGGGAGCAGGTTGAGTTTGCAGGATGGAAAAATCAAGCCGGGTGTTCTTGTGGAGATGACCATAGCTGCCAAAGTTTCAGATTGCTTATGTGTGACATTTTCATAATTTCCGTGTAAATATGAGTGACATTCAACGACTATGAATATTTCGTGAGCAAAATCAAGCTATGAAGATGAGGGAAATATATAAATATAATAAATTACACCCATTTGAGCAATGAGTAGGCTAAGAAGCCCTCCTTGTACCTCCTATAAGTCCTACACAGAGGGATTCCTGAGAGCTGGTTGGAGGCCCATCCATCTTTCTCCACCACTCTGCAAACGCCATTACTGCTTAAAAAACTATAGACATTCGCTGAAAAAAATAAAGGTTACAGGGGCATTATAGCTAGGAAACGGAGATTGAACATTTTTTAGTAGTTCAATGAAAAAACCAAAGGTCACAGGGACGTTTTAGCTAGGCTCAGGTTTCACTTGAACAAAACCCATGAAATTCAGCTGTTTCAGCTGTTATAGTTAGCTGAGCTAACTATAACTTACGCCCCCGCAATGCACCACCTATGACCTCATGTATTACATCACTCATAATATGGTCAGTGACATCACTGATGACGATCCACAAAATCACTAACGCATCCACTCACATCCCCATAGAACCTTTCATACACCCATTCCCACATGATAATTCACAAACCCATTTACAGACAGATACCACTACTTACACACCCACTCACAAATTCATATATCTACACACACATCCACTCACCCATACATACACCCACTCATTCATACAGTCACTAATATATTCACTCATACACCCATATTATCCCCCACACACTGGGTTAGTCAGCTGTGGAGCTACTGACACTTACTCACTCACCATACAGTCAATCACACAGCCACTTACTCACCCATACAATTTTACCCCCCCACTTCATATGCATACAGATACTAACAGGGACTCACTCACATACAGTTGCTGACACAAGCACACACTCACCCATACAGCCAATTACATACCCCACTGCTCACCTATACGGCCCTTTACATACCCAGGTACTCACCCATATATCACTGGCACATCCATTCACTCACCCTCAAAGCCATGCACACACTCACCCATACAGCCCTCACACATGCATTCACTAACCCATACAGCTACTGACTCACCCACTCATTCATCAATACAGGCAGTCGCACACCCCCTCACCCAGACAGGTACTCCGACAACTAATCAATCGCCCATACAGCCACTCATGTACCCACTCACACCCACATACAACCACTTAGACACCAACTGACAGACTTATACAGTCAATCACACACTCACTGAATCATCCAGACAGCCACTCACACACCCAACGATTCACCATATACACCTTGGTATTTATATTTAACACTTAAACTCTATAAAAACAGTCAGCCACTGAGTGATGTGGTGGTGTTGTGAGGCATGCAGCAGTGTGAGGCCTGCAGCAGTGTGTGGCGTGCAGCAGTGTGAGGCGTGCAGCAGTGTGAGGCGTGCAGCAGTGTGAGGCGTGCAGCAGTGTGAGTAATGCAGCAGTGTGAGTAATGCAGCAGTGTGAGTAATGCAGCAGTGTGAGTAATGCAGCAGTGTGAGTAATGCAGCAGTGTGCGGCGTGCAGCAGTGTGCAGCAGAGTGAGTAATGCAGCATAGTGAGTAATGCAGCAGTGTGTGGCTTGCAGCAGTGTGAGGCGTGCAGCAGTGTGAGGCGTGCAGCAATGCAGCAGTGTGAGGCATGCAGCAATGCAGCAGTGTGAGGCGTGTAGCAGTGTGCAGCAGTGTGGGTAATGCAGCAGAGTGAGTAATGCAGCAGTGTGAGGCGTGCAGCAGTGTGAGGCGTGCAGCAGTGTGAGGCGTGCAGCAGTGTGCAGCATGCAGCAATGCAGCAGTGTGAGGCGTGCAGCAGTGTGTAGCAGTGTGGGTAATGCAGCAGTGTGAGGCGTGCAGCAGTGCGAGGCGTGCAGCAGTGTGAGGCGTGCAGCAGTGTGTGGCCCCTGAGTGATGTGCTGGTGTCCCAGAGTGATGTGCTGGTGTCCCAGAGTGATGTGCTGGTGTCCCAGAGTGATGTGCTGGTGTCCCAGAGTGATGTGGTGGTGTCCCAGAGTGATGTGGTGGTGTCCCAGAGTGATGGGGCGGTGTCCCAGAGTGATGGGGCGGTGTCCCAGAGTGATGGGGTGGTGTTGTGTGGCATGCAGCAGTGTGTGGGGTGCAGCAGTGTGTGGTGTGCAGCAGAGTGAGGCGGGCAGCAGAGTGAGGCGTGCAGCAGTGTGTGGCGTAAAGTGTGCAGCAGTGTGTAGCGTGCAGCAGTGTGAGTAATGCAGCAGTGTGAGTAATGCAGCAGTGTGAGTAATACAGCAGTGTGAGTAATGCAGCAGTGCGAGGCGTGCAGCAGTGCGAGGCGTGCAGCAGTGTGAGGCGTGCAGCAGTGCGTGGCATGTGGCATGCAGCAGTGTGTGGCGTGCAGCAGTGTGTGGCGTGCAGCAGTGTGTGGCGTGCAGCAGTGTGTGGCGTGCAGCAGTGTGTGGCGTGCAGCAGTGTGTGGCGTGCAGCAGAGTGAGGCGTGCAGCAGAGAGGCGTGCAGCAGAGAGGCGTGCAGCAGAGAGGCAAGCAGCAGAGTGAGGCGTGCAGCAGAGTGAGGCGTGCAGCAGAGTGAGGCGTGCAGCAGAGTGAGACATGCAGCAGTGTGTGGCGTGAAGTGTGCAGCAGTGTGTGGCGTGAAGTGTGCAGCAGTGTATGGCGTGCAGCAGTGAGGCGTGCAGCAGTGAGGCATGCAGCAGTGTGTGGCATGCAGCAGTGTGTGGCGTGCAGCAGTGTGTGGCGTGCAGCAGTGTGTGGCATGCAGCAGTGTGTGGCGTGCAGCAGTGTGTGGCGTGCAGCAGTGTGTGGCGTGCAGCAGTGTGAGGCGTGCAGCAGTGTGAGGCGTGCAGCAGTGTGTGGCGTGCAGCAGTGTGTGGCGTGCAGCAGTGTGTGGCGTGCAGCAGTGTGAGGCGTGCAGCAGTGTGAGGCATGCAGCAGTGTGAGGCGTGCTGCATGCAGCAGTGTTTGGCGTGCAGCATGCAGCAGTGTGTGGCGCGCAGCAGTGTGTGGCGTGCAGCATGGTGCAAGCCATGTGCTTGAATTCAGACTAGGAGTGATTCTTTAATATAATTTCAATTACAGAACACACAAACAGAGCCCATTACATGTAACAGTGCAGAGATGTTGGTTATCAGTGACTCTTTTGATTGAACATTTTTAACCAATTAATTTTACACATGCTAATGTGTATACTTTCAACCTCGTAAATTTCAGATTACTAACAAAGTAAATCGTGTTTAACATGCTTTGCAGCTGGATTTAATTCCAACCTTACTCTAGTGCCTTGTTTTTAGAGGGACAGAGAGTCAGTTTGGTGTTTTAGGACCCCATCCTTGTACTGGGGTGAATGTAAGACAATGATCTACATTCTGTCCATCAAATTGTTTTTTGTAATTTTCTCCCTGAGTGTACTGGGGTAGCCCAGACGTGGGTCCCAGAGGCTCCACACCACTGGAGTCAAGCTAGCTGGGCTGATGAGAGGTGTTACCTCGAAACCGGTCCGGTCCTCGGATGCTTGATTCCGGTCTGGGAAAGATATGGCTGTGTAGTTCGGACTGGACTGTTCCCATGGGGCACAGGGTCAGAGCTGATTTGCATAAAGCCATTATCTAACCCAGGGTGGTGTGGAGTGCAAAAAACAATGTATTTAGGCCCAGATCCTTGTACTGGGGTGAATGTAAGACATTGATCTACATTCTGTCCATCAAATTGTTTTTTGTAATTTTCTCCCTGAGTGTACTGGGGTAGCCCAGACGTGGGTCCCAGAGCCTCCACACCACTGGAGTCAAGCTAGCCGGGCTGATGAGAGGTGTTACCTCGAAACCGGTCCGGTCCTCGGATGCTTGATTCCGGTCTGGGAAAGATATGGCTGTGTAGTTCGGACTGGACTGTTCCCATGGGGCACAGGGTCAGAGCTGATTTGCATAAAGCCATTATCTAACCCAGGGTGGTGTGGAGTGCAAAAAACGATGGATTTAGGCCCAGATCCTTGTACTGGGGTGAATGTAAGACATTGATCTACATTCTGTCCATCAAATTGTTTTTTGTAATTTAGGACGTCAGCACGGCACACTGGCTGTTTCCTAGAATATTTTGAAACATCAAGTAGTAGCAGAAGTGATATTGCCAAGGAATACTTACAGATTATTGGTCCAATGCAGCTCACGTTTAGGGCGTAATCTCGCCAAGAACACACATCTCTAGTCTTGCATATTCTTTTAAAATACAGACTAGCTTAATCTAGTCAAGTGTTTCCGTTGTTTTTAAGGATGGGTTTTAAGACTAAGCTCATAAAATACAAAAGTTTTTTTTAAATCTTTTTAATCACCCTCCATCATGGAGGTGGGCTTATTGATATGGACTCATCTGGTATGGGTGGATATGGTGGAGGGGCAAGGGTGCAGCTCAGACACTGGTAGGCAGTCTGAATCAGATACCCTAGTTTTGGATGGCAGACGGGTAGAACTGCACTTTTGCTAAAACAAGTTTTTGGTGGTGTTTCTGTTCCCACAATGCTATGAGGGGTAGCTTTTATAGTGGGGCTTTACATAGCGCTGTGCCTACTTCCTGCCTATTTCCTGCCATGCAGCTCACAGTACAAACAGTGCTGCACAGTTGTGTTGTTGGCTGCTTTATCCACTTCTGATTACTTTGTATGGAGGCAAGCGCACCCATGGCATGACACGGTATCACAGTTGCTGAGCTATTTGAAGATCTGGATTTGCCACGTTTTCGAAGTTCTTGCTGGTAGGCGACCAAGATTGTCATTGTATTCATTTAGGAGCGCCATAAATTAACTGTGTAAACAATGAAGGGGAAAGCAATAGGATATAATGTTCCGGCCCGAGCTGGCGACTTTGGAACTGAGGAACCAGGTTTGAATCTGCTTTGGCTCCACATCCAATGATCCTGGGAAAATCACTTTATCTCCCCGTGCCTCACAAAAAAGTTACTTTGTGTGTTGTATCTGGCGCTCATGTAAAGCACACCAATATCTCAAACTGACTCATAACACTGAAATTGCTTCCTTATTGAGTTATGCCGGCGCATTAAAATGCAAAACAGTTACGGGAAACCATGTCAGGCCATGCGCAAACATTTTACCAAGTAAATCCAAAGGGCATGAATCTTTCCTTGAAAATGCAATCCCTGCCCTTTCCTTGAAAATATGTTTGTGGGATAGATCGGGACAGAAAAACAACCATGCGACGGAGGAAACAACAATATAATAAAAACATTTTTTAAAAGTCCAAGAGCAAGCAGTGGATGGGCACCATTAAATAACAAGCATTGGCCGCGCGGAGGGCGGGAAATCACTTTCCCTTTTCAAAGGACGACGTTTCCCAATGACCCCAAAGTGCGAGAAGTGGTTAAATCAAACCCATTGCACTCGCTGCCTCTTCCCCCTTCCCAGAGATAAAATATAGTGGAAATATCTCTTTTTTGCCTACGGTCGGAATCTGTACACTGTCCACGAAGAACTTTCTCTGCTCCAACGGTTCCCTGGAGCCGCACCTCAACTTCCGCTTCCGTCCGATACAGAGGAGGAACTTCTGGGTGGTGCAGGAAATAGAGGAAGGACTACAACACAGTATTAATGTAGACATCAAGCACTGGCAATGGCAAGCAATGTCCTTGTCTCACACAATTCAAAGGTAGGCGAGCCCTCAACATAGCGGCCAAGGTTTCAGATTGCTGTGTGTGACATTTTCATAATTTCAATGTAAATATTGTAGTAGCGCGCTCTAGTGTATGCACGTCACGTAAGCCACGTGACGTGCCACGCCCGCGTAAGGCTGCATGCGTGGCGTTAATGATTGGCGCAAAGAGCCGGTAGGGGCAGTAGAGGCTCGGCGCTCTTTAGGAATAGACGTATCTAATAAAGCACGGTTAAACCATACCAAGGTTGCAGCGTCATCTTTGGGGAGGAAACATGAACATTACAATGGCGACGAGGGTGGGATAGCCGATCCCCAACCCCCCACAGCAAACTAACCACGCCGAGGGACACAGCAAACACCGGCGGCAAGAGACGCAAGCAGGACAGCAGCTACCAAACAGGTACCCTAAAGAGCGCGGCAGAGCCAAGCAACCCTGGGGTCCCAAAGGGTCGAATCACAGCCTGGAAAAGGGACAGACCCGAGGAAGACACCGCAAGAAGCGCGCCACATAGGGCCAGCGTCCACCGAGTCAAAGGAACGAGCTGGATACCCTAGTAAAGAGCGAGGGGGCTGACGCAGGTAGTCCCCAGGACCACGCAGACAAGGAAGAACAAGACAGCGCGCCGGGAAGCCCTAGGGGCCAAACGAGCCACCAGCCTACGGTCAAGAGCGAAAGGATGAGTGCGCAAACAGGATACGCGATGGCGCCGGTGCAGTTTCTACCCAGACCGGGAGAACCGCTGATGAAGTGGGAGGACTGGAGAGAGTATATTGACAACTTCATCGGGGTCCTGGAAGATGAGAACGAAGAGACATTTAAACCATCGAGGAAGAAACGCATTTTGCTATGAACTTAGGCCCCGAAGGGTTGAGGGTCTACAAAAGCTTGGTGCCAAAGCAAAGAGCCAGCACAGACGACAACGTGTACGCCCATGCTATCGACGACCTTAACGAACATTTCAGACCGGCTGTGTGTGTGTCAGTGGACAGGTTTAACTTTCAACAAAGAAAGCAACGCCCAGGAGAGACAGTAGAAGAGTATGTGGCAGCATTAAAACGTCTTGCAGCCACGTGCAAGTATGACAATTGGGAGGAAGAGTTCATAAAAGACCAGGTGGTGATGCACATCACATGCACATCCGTGCAAGACAAGCTGTGGGCCAGCGGAGACACCACCCTGAAAGACGTAATGGTCATCGTTAAGAGGGCAGAACTGGCAAGGAGGTGTGCGGACGCAACAAAGAAAGAGACAGCGTCCAGCGCCATGATAAACAAAGTGGACGAGGAGGAGCCCCGTAAGGACCACCAGACCAAGAAGGCAGTGGACAGAGGAAACACCAGGTGGAGTAGCAATGGGGGTCCGCCAGGAAAGCAAGCAGGAACCAACCGGAAGCCATGCTACAGGTGCGGAAACTGGGCACACGAAGCGCACAATAGAAAATGTCCGGCGTTTCGCGCCAAATGCATGTACTGTGGAATAATCGGACACTATGAGAAGGTGTGCAGGAAAAAGGCCTCCAAAGGCATGGTGAGATTAGTTGGCCACGACAGCGACACCCAGGAGGAGGCAAAGGAGGAAGATGTTGTCACGGTATTATGCATATATGACCAGGTACTGGGAGTGGATGGACAAATCATGAGCATCCACGGCAAAAGAACTATGAAACCTGTCTTAGAGATGGCCATAGGAGGAATCACGATCAGCGTGGTGGCCGATACCGGCTCACCGTACACCATCGTTCAGAGGGCAGTGTGGGAGGAGAAGTTTGCACCACGGTTAGGCCCGGAACTGGAAAGACTGGATATCCGCCCGGTCACATACAACGGGGGCCGCATTCCGATGGCGGGGGTTTCGACCGTTGAGATTCGAGTTCCGGGGCCGTTCCGCCTACTGCAAACTCTATGTGTCGGAGAAAGGTCCCTCTGTGTTGGGGTGGCTGGACCAGGGCGACCTAGGCATCAAGCTAGATCCTGGAGGCAAGGAACAGATCTTGTTAACGGAACAAGGAACATGGCCAGACCTGGACAAATGGAGAAACGCATTCCCCAATGTGTTTGCCGGCACGGTGGGGAGGCTAGAGAAATTCTCGCACAAAATAATCCTGAAAGACAAGGCGGTACCAGTGGCTCACAAGGCCAGGAATATCCCCATTGCGGTACGGGATGCAGTCCAAGAAGAACTCCAGGACCTGGAAAGGAAAGGGATCATCGAGCCCATCACGTGCGCGGAATGGCTGGCGCCCTTGGTGGTAGTTAAGAAACCTAGCGGCAAGGTCAGGCTGTGCGTTGACCTCAGGGAGCTCAATAAGAACATTGTGGTGGAAAAGTTCCCCTTACCGAGAATTGAGGAGATGATGGCTAGCACCCGGGGCATCAAATGGTACTCCACCATCGATTTGACTTCCGCCTACCACCAGATTGCCCTACATCCAGAGAGCCGCCATCTCACATCGTTTATCACCCCGTTTGGTTGTTATCAATTCCGCCGCATGCCATTTGGGTTGGCCTCAGGGGCAGCGGTCTTCCAGAAGTTAATGCACCAGCTCTTTCAGAAAACCACCGGCGTCCAATACATCCAGGACGACATCCTGGTGATGGGCCGAGACAAGCCGGACCACGACGCAAAACTTGAGAAGGTGCTACAGATCTTGGAAGGGAAAGGCCTCACGGCGGAATGGTCCTAGTGCCGCATAGGAATGGAATCAGTGACATACCTGGGCCATGAAATAGGGGTGGAAGGAGTGACCCCAAAGGCTGAAAATGTCAAGGCAATCTGCGAGGCACCCCCACCTACCAACAAAGACGAAGTCAGGTCATTTATTGGCATGGCAGAATATTACGGAAAGTTTGTGCAACATTTCGCCTCGAAGACTCACCACATGAGACAACTGACACGAGATAACACAGAGTTCCAATGGTCAGAAGAGGCACAAGGTGAATTTGAGGCAGTCAAGAAGGCAATCGCTGAGGCCATTCCACTCCAAGGGTACGACCCCCAAGGAAGAACAGTCTTAACCACGGACGCCAGCGATAAAGGACTGGGGGCGGTCCTCATGTAGGACAGGGGACAAGGACAAATGGACACCATAAGCTTCGCATCACGCACGCTGTCGGACACCGAGAAGAGGTACAGCGTAATAGAGAAGGAGATGTTGGCAGTGGTGTGGGCTACATCGAGGTTCAGACAATTTCTGTGGGGCACACGGTTTCTACTAAGAACAGATCATAAACCCCTGCTGAAGGTGCTAACGTCGAGTGGGCACACCGAGGCAACACCCAGGATCTCCAAAATGTCACTGAAACTACTAGAGTTCAGGTACGACGTAGAGCACATACCAGGAAACAAGAACAGAGTGGCGGACTATTTAAGCAGGGCGGCCGCCATGGAACCTAGCGAAGAGAACAATGCAGGAATGGAAGAATGGGTGGCACTCACCGAAGATCATGAGGCATCCATCAGCCTCCAAGAATGGAGACAGGCATATGAGGAGGATTTGGCGTTGAAGGAAGTTAAGAAATTCGTTACCCAAAGATGGCCTGAGAAGAGGCTAATCGGGGTGGAACTTAAACCCTACTATGAAATCAGAGAAGAACTGTCGATGGACGACAAGGGAGTGTTTGTGCACAGGGGTGAGAAAGTAATACCACCCGCGAACATCATCAACAAGCTGTTAGACATACTCCACGATGGGCATCTTGGAATCTGCAAACTAAGATTGAGGGCCAGACAAGACTACTGGTGGCCGGGAATGGACTTGAGAGCGGAAAGGCACGTAAGGAACTGCAATAGATGCCAAGGGGCCGATAAAGCTCTTAAGCCACTCCGCCCCGAACTGGGGAAATTTGAGTTGCCAAAGAACCCATGGGAGGAATTGAGTGTGGACATCCTGGGCCCAATTCTGGACATACGAGGAATCCAAAAGTACGTGTGTGTCATGGTGGACCGGTACTCGAAATGGCCTGAAATAATGATAGGAGAGACCATGGACGCAGAAACCATCATCAAGTTTCTGGCAGATATGTTTGTGAGGGAAGGTATCCCTAAGGCTGTGCTTAGTGACAACGGACCCCAGTTCAAGTCAGAGAGGTGGAACAACTTCATGAGCAGGAATGGCATTGTAGCCAAACACACAGCCATATACCACCCCGCCGGGAACGGCTTAGTGGAGCGGTTCAACAGGGTGGTGATGGGGTCGATCCAAGCTGCCATATCCGACGACATGGACTGGAAGTGGAAATCTGGCACATGGTCTGGGCCTATAGGATCACTCCCACAAGCACGGGCTACAGCCCGTTTCATATATTGAGAGGACGCAAACCATTTACACAAGACAACAGAGTGTGGAAAGAAAAAACAGTCACGAGCAAATGGTCCCCCGCCGTGGTGCGAGCCAACCTTGAGAAGGCTCAGGCAGTCTACACTAAACATTACGACAACAGAAGAAATGTACGGAGCACTGGCCTAGAGAAAGGAGAGTGGGTACGAGTAAGGTTGGCCACCGCGCAGAGGAAGGGGGAGAGCAAATATAGCAAGCCCATGCAAGTGAAAGAAGTCCTGGGCAGAGCGGCCTTGCTGAGCGACGGAAACGTGTGGTCGCAGGACCGCATGGCAAGATGCAACAAGATCTTAAACTGGGACCAAAGCGCCACAGACTTCGGAGGTGAAGAGACTGAATCAGCCGAGCAGGAGCCCCCAGAGACCACGGCTGGGGAGGGCGGAGAAGGCCCACAAGAACTAGAGACAGTGGTGCACGATCAGGAGCAGAGGGCAGGAGGATGTCCTAATGAGAGAGAAGGAGGCGCGGCCGCGCAGGCGAGTGAAGGAAGCAACGAATGTGAGACCCCCAACACCCCGGTAAGACTGACCCGCAGGGGTAGGGTGGTGGTCAAACCATCCATATTCAGAGACTATGAAATGAACAGTGGACTGTGAGTTACAGCTTTTGCGTTGGAAAAAAGGGGAGATATGTAGTAGCGCGCTCTAGTGTATGCACGTCACGTAAGCCACGTGACGTGCCATGCCCGCGTAAGGCTGCGCGCGTGGCGTTAATGATTGAGCGACGCGCGCAGCCTTACGCGGGCGTTTCAAAAACTACGAGTGACACTTTCTCGTGACCCAAAATAAATGAATGAAAACTAGGAAAACATATAATTATCAGAAATTACACCCATTTGAGAGCAACAAGACACTCTAAAAAGATTTTAAAACAACCGCAAAGCACCAGGAATGGCAGGGCACCTATGTAACTGACATGGCACACAGACTCCGGTCATGTGTAGGGTTATTTAGTTTTTTTCCATTCTGCACCATAATCCGCTTACAGTAATGCCTTTAAAAAGGATAGTGTGGGTTTCTGGTGAGTATTGTGGCTAAGAGCTGCATGAACTCACAACAGCCATAAAGCCTGTCAGTTTCTGGTCATGTTACACATTATTTCTGGGTAAGATGAGGGATAAGTGTGTTACAACTGGTCCACTTCTCCAGCTCAGAATTGATACATTCATCCATACTTACACTAAAGCACCACGAAGGCTCTACCAGGCTGATTTTACATAGTGCATTTGACAGAATGGTTTCACTTTAGAGAGGCCAGTTGGACCACTTGGTGTCTCTCTGTTTTTTAATTTCGTGTCCTCTCCCAATTGTAATCCAACCTGAGATATAAAATAAAGAAAATAATTTTCCAAATAGCAAGAGTGGGGTCTAGGGAGGGGTTATGTTGCTCGAGGTCAAGGTTGAAGGCTATATGTGGGGTTCGTCTGAGGTTGACGGTGGGATATATCCACCAGTAAGTGGAGAGGAGGGAAGTGTTATGACGGTCCATTCAGCAGGATTTGACACTCCGAAGAGGTCACTGTGAGCGTGCAGGACCTGGTGTGAGCAGTGCTGAAGTGCGAACTCATGGGAGGGGGAAGGTGTTACTGGAGCAGGATCTGCACTGGCTGGTTTGAGTCGGTTCTCTTGCATCTTGTCTCTGGAGGTGAGGTGTATTAGAGGTATCCCCCTGGAGGGCCTCAGGCCTTGAGTGTTGAAAGGAAGAGACTGATTTCGAACAGCAGCAGTGAGCTGCTCCTTTCCACAGTCCTCTAAAAGTTATCTTCTCCGGTCCAGTCACTCCTCGAAAGCAAGGAGGAAGACTAACCCCCCTCAACCCTACATTGAAAAGCAAGACTAAAACCGCCCGACTATACAGCCAGGAACCCCTACAAGCTTACAGTGCCTGTCACACCTTCACGAAAACAAACACAAGAGAGATCCCTCGCCCCCCAGGGGTGCACCCCCTGAAGCCGGACACCCTTGCTAAAGAAACTCCGAATCCGTTTCTTTATTTAGGGGTGAGGATGCCACTCCTTGATAGGGGCCCACAATAGGCCAACCTACCATTCAAGAATCATCTGGGTGAGACTAGAAGGGGCAAGGGTATGCGCAAACATGCGTTGTGATTGTCACGCTCCCCTCGCTGTCACGTTCTGCAGGTAATGCTTTTTGCCTTCTGTCCCTCGCCCACTAGCACCTTCACATTTGTCTCGTCTTCCTCCTGTCACCAGAGCCCCCAGTAGAAGACGTTTGTATGCCTCTCTCCATTAAAGTCCAGAGAATTCTTTTGCAAAGTATAGGTGTTAAAATGTGTTTTTTTGTTAAATTCTTTTGCGGTGCATATAACTTTAGCCATAGGACAGGCAGCTGATCACTGACTAAGTGCTAAGCGCCATTTATTAATAAAAAGCTCATTTTTAGGTCGAGCCTATCCCATTCTGCAGGAATGGATAGGGGAGAATTTTAGTGTTGCATCAGGAAAGCTAAACCAGTCGGCGGATTTCCACAAGTGCATGTGGTCTCGTGAACGCGCTCCCATCCGCCTGCTGGTTTAGCTTTCCTGATGCTCTCCACATCAAAGCCATCAGCCTCCCTCCCCAGCTTCCCCAGCGTGCGCAGTGCGCGCTGGCCTCAATTCTCCTCCCCCCTAATTGCTTGCACTTTCATGGCCACTTCAAAGGGATCCTTTGCCGGCCGTTTTTTTTTCTTTCGGCGATGTTCTTTTATTAACATACATCCTCGTTCATTTAACCCTCTGTGAGCTATTATACTTTTAACGTGGTAGCAGTAAAACTACGCTACATGGCTAGCCTCCTTTTAATTTAACTCTCTGTACTGGGACTTGTCAAAGGACCATGCTTACCATGCTTTACAGAAGTGTTGAAGCTACTCGTTCTTTTGATTAGATGGTGCACGCGCTTTCAGGAGGTCTACTTTACTTTTTTATTGCACAACATGTACACTTCTTACCTGGGTCGATTTAACTAACGTCTTGTTTCTGTGCGAGGCTTCGCGTCCAAGTACAGCAATCCTACACCTCTTCTACGTGGTGCATTGTTCCAAGGGTGATGAACTGCCGTGAAAAGTCTGGGGAGGTTATTGTTGACAAAGTGCGTTTTCAGGTTGAAATACTAACAAAGGTGATGTGCTTTGCCAGGAGTGACAAGAGGTTATACATTGCACCCTCACTCCGAGTGTGTGTTCTCTTGCCTCTCTCCCCATCTGCGTGCCGCCCTTCGCATTCACCCCTCCCCCCCCCTTGCCTCAGAGAGGGCAAGAGGACAGGGAGCTGGGATGGGGGATTACCAGCGATGAATAATCAGCCCCCTCCCCTCGGCTCTTTACCCCCTGCCTGCCTGGCTTTTCTTCTCCCAGGGGCTGCCTCCCTTCAGCCCCCCAACCTCACTTCCCACTCCCTGCGAAGCTCATTCAGGCGGCATAAACATGAGAATAAAGGAGGGGACCTTCTAATCCCGCCCGCCCCGTCAGCCCCACTGTAAAACACAGGTTGGCTCAGAGGGGGTGAAACCTGTCGAAATACTTTGGGACAACGAGTCACCCATTTATATCATGACTATTACACACTCGAACATATCGTGAATGCTGCAGCAGGCTCGTAAATCTGCAGCGCTCTCACGAGTGGGTGTGAGCTTTACTCCGCGTAAAAACACTTATTTTGTGGGCCTCGGAAGGATGATACTGGAGGCGCGCAGGTCTATGGTACGCTGCAAGCGTGAGCACCACGGCACAGGGAATAGCTAGCGCTTTTTGCTAATTGAATAGCTAGCGCTTTCTGCTCATTGAATAGCTAGCGCTTTTGCGCATTGCCCGCCGTCAGAGCTCTGTAACGCAGAGGTACAGAAAATCTACACTTGCGGAATACCACTCCCCGGATTATCCTTAGGGAGGTGTTCCAGGTGGGAGAGATGCATTCTAGCGTTTGGAGCTGTGGGCTGTGGTACCAAAGAACAAATTCCGAGTTCTGCCTTTGTGTACTCAACATTCAGTGATTCCGGGCAAATCACGTATCCTTTATATGTTAAAAAAAATGTATTGCGTAGTTCTTGTGTAAAGGGCTTTAATGCCATTGACCCAACTTTGCGCTTTATCTAACTGCACAAAAAGTGGGTCTTGCAAGCCTCCAACCTACCTGGGTGGATAGTGGGTGGTACGTGTGTAATAATACTTACAGTCCCTCAACCAACCCACGTCCTCTGGCCCAATCTAGAAGCTGAGGTGGCGCAGGACGGTAAGTTTAAAAACATTTTATTTTTATTAAGCCCCTATCGCCTCCTCCATCCTCGCGTCTAAAGCTCTCATCTTAACATGGGTGAGGGGCTCAAGCATTTCCAGGCACACTACTATCTGAGACTGAAACTTACCTGCGAGGCAAGTCGCAGCAATTCCGGTTTACAGCTGGGCTGCCTGACTCCTTAGAGTTTCTCCTGGCCGCAAACACGTCGACTCCATCCACAAACGTGTTGCATTTATGCTCAGCAGCAGACAGCTGCACATTGTGTGCTCTGTGCTGCACGTTCCCGTGGGGTTGGGTCCGGACTCCGGCGCAGGTCGCGTGGATGATGGTTCATTGATATGAATTTGCTGCGCATCGGTGGTAGTAGTGCCATTTCCGCAACCTGCCTCCCTCAAACTCTAATAAAAACTGTAGTCAACCATTTACGTCGCAGGCGGCAGGACGTAACGTCCACCACCTATTAAGTCATGGTGCCAAACCTGACTCTGCGTCACGATTCTCGGTAATTGGCATTGGACATTGCCTCTCCTGACGTCACCTAGTCGGAATTAGGTATTGCCGAGGTGCGGCCCTATTGATACATTGTAACCAGTAGGTAGTTGGCTCAGCCAGCCAGGAGCCCCCAAGCTTACAGGGACTCGGCATCAGGCATGACATCACACCCGCAGTGCCACCAGCCAATCCATTCAAACTACTTGACTAGGCCCCGCCCTGAAGTCAGGTTGTCTGACTAAGACCCACGCGGCTGCACTGTGCCGCGGAATCGAACATGCTGATACATAGTAGCGCTGTGAGCCTCCCAGCAGTGCCCCAAGCCTGCAGAAACAGCGCGCCACGCCGCAGCCACAGACAAGTGCTGCCGAGTATGCCACACCGTCTAGCACCATCTACAGGCTTCACAGTGGCAGCTGCCATACGCAGATATGCGTGACAATGCATTTTCAGAGCGGTGATGCAGAGCACCACACTGAAATGTGTTAGTCGAACGCCTGATGCGTGATACTTGGCAGGACTGTTTCTCAGAAGCAAAATCATGCTATTTAGACGTTGCATATACATATATATATATATATATATATTTTATTTTTTTTTCGCTCCAACTCCATCAACGCCTGCACACAGAACTCACGGCGGGTGCACAACACACGGGGATGGAACCCGTTTCGTTTCTCGCCAAAACAGTGCTCACTTGTGCACTCATAGGTCGCAGTTTCCCTCCGCAGACGCGTTTCTGCTCTCGCTTCATCAGTGCGGTTTAGGACATGGGCTGTAGACTTCATGAATTGAAAGGCATTTATTGGTGTTTCATCGTCCAATAAGGAGGCGACTTCCTCCATGGGGCAATGTCATTGGATGTTTCTTGCTTTGATGCAAAATGTCCCAAGCCCCTTGCCAATTCAGCCAACTACGTCCTTCGCCTGCCACCTCAATGCCGAGCTGCCTCCGGTGTCCGTTCGATACTCAGACACCTCGGATTTGGATAATCCGTGACCAAGGTCTGCAGCGCTGCTTTTGGTGGCGGTTCACGCAGGCAAACAGTTTTTCGCTCCAACTCCATCAACGCCTGCACACAGAACTCACGGCGGGTGCACAACACACGGGAATGGAACCTGTTTCGTTTCTCACCAAAACAATGCTCACTTGTGCACTCATAGGTCGCAGTTTCCCTCCGCAGACGCGTTTCTGCTCTCGCTTCATCAGTGCGGTTTAGAACATGGGCTGTAGACTTCATGAATTGAAAGGCATTTATTGGTGTTTCATCGTCCAATAAGGAGGCGACTTCCTCCATGGGGCAATGTCATTGGATGTTTCTTGCTTTGATGCAAAATGTCCCAAGCCCCTTGCCAATTCAGCCAGCTACGTCCTTCGCCTGCCACCTCAATGCCGAGCTGCCTCCGGTGTCCGTTCGATACTCAACATCCAGTGATTCCGGGCAAATCACGTATCCTTTATATGTTAAAAAAAATGTATTGCGTAGTTCTTGTGTAAAGGGCTTTAATGCCATTGACCCAACTTTGCGCTTTATCTAACTGCACAAAAAGTGGGTCTTGCAACCCTCCAACCTACCTGGGTGGATAGTGGGTGGTACGTGTGTAATAATACTTACAGTCCCTCAACCAACCCACGTCCTCTGGCCCAATCTAGAAGCTGAGGTGGCGCAGGACGGTAAGTTTAAAAAAAAAATTTTTTATTAAGCCCCTATCGCCTCCTCCATCCTCGCGTTTAAAGCTCTCATCTTAACATGGGTGAGGGGCTCAAGCATTTCCAGGCACACTACTATCTGAGACTGAAACTTACCTGCGAGGCAAGTCGCAGCAATTCCGGTTTACAGCTGGGCTGCCTGACTCCTTAGAGTTTCTCCTGGCCGCAAACACGTCGACTCCATCCACAAACGTGTTGCATTTATGCTCAGCAGCAGACAGCTTCACATTGTGTGCTCTGTGCTGCACGTTCCCGTGGGGTTGGGTCCGGACTCCGGCGCAGGTCGCGTGGATGATGGTTCATTGATATGAATTTGCTGCGCATCGGTGGTAGTAGTGCCATTTCCGCAACCTGCCTCCCTCAAACTCTAATAAAAACTGTAGTCAACCATTTACGTCGCAGGCGGCAGGACGTAACGTCCACCACCTATTAAGTCATGGTGCCAAACCTGACTCTGCGTCACGATTCTCGGTAATTGGCATTGGACATTGCCTCTCCTGAGGTCACCTAGTCGGAATTAGGTATTGCCGAGGTGCGGCCCTATTGATACATTGTAGCCAGTAGGTAGTTGGCTCAGCCAGCCAGGAGCCCCCAAGCTTACTGGGACTCGGCATCAGGCATGACATCACACCCGCAGTGCCACCAGCCAATCCATTCAAACTACTTGACTGGGCCCCGCCCTGAAGTCAGGTTGTCTGACTAAGACCCACGCGGCTGCACTGTGCCGCGGAATCGAACATGCTGATACATAGTAGCGCTGTGAGCCTCCCAGCAGTGCCCCAAGCCTGCAGAAACAGCGTGCCACGCCGCAGCCACAGGCAAGTGCTGCCGAGTATGCCACACCGTCTAGCACCATCTACAGGCTTCACAGTGGCAGCTGCCATATGCAGATATGCGTGACAATGCATTTTCAGAGCGGTGATGCAGAGCACCACACTGAAATGTGTTAGTCGAACGCCTGATGCGTGATACTTGGCAGGACTGTTTCTCAGAAGCAAAATCATGCTATTTAGACGTTGCATATACATATATATATATATATATATATATATATATATATATATATATATATATATATGTGTGTGTGTGCAAGGAAAAACTGTAAGATGTTGAAGCAGCATAAATCGAAGGGCACTCACCTAGTAACCTTGCAAACTGATCGTACAGTAAAACAATTGTGTAACTGTGCAGTATATTTTAAATGTTTGATCTAGAGGAGCACAAACTGATGATTTAAAACATACCACAGTAGCTGGGGTTGACTTTGCTAATAAAAATACATTTCTACCCAAACGAATCCCTTTTAGCATTAGGTTCTGAGCTATGCATGATGCACCATCTTTGCAGCAGGCACATTACCCCCTGCGCTACTGGTGAGTCAACTTGCCCTGGACAAATCTATCTCTCCTCAGAAAGAACCCTTGTTCTCTTTAACTTAACTATGCCGTCAGTGCTGGGGAAATAACTTTCGCTGCTCGGCCTGTAGACTGTAGCTGCAGTCTGTGGAGAGGGCAGGCTAGCACAGAGACCTAGACGATTCTGACGCTGCTCTATGTATACCATAAAGTACTGCGTTGCATCTGATCTGCAGCAGTAGATTGTGCATTTGTAAATCTTGTTCTGATGGAACAGCACACTTTTTCAGACAAGGGTCGGAATTTTCAACATCTGTTTCAAGGTGTAGATCATTCACAGTTAAGCATTACTCTGCCTCTTCGGACCTGATTTATTAGGGAAAATGCTACACTACCTCGCAACTTATTTTCCCCCATGTATGCGGTGTTTCTTTTACTAATCGACATTTTGTTTTACATCTGGATAATGGAACAACTTTGAATCTCAGTCGACCTTATCTCTGTTTCTAATAACTAGTAGCTGATTACAGCTCCTTTAACCTCTGTAACAGTGGAAGCGAACGTGCAAACTGGGAATATATGTTCTGAACCTTTTCGAGAATAAACCTCCGCCATCGATTGGTCTTTGTTTAAATCAGAATCTCATTTTATCCCAAATTGTAATAAATCATCACAGGATCGACAATTTCAAACTTTAATGTCTCATTTTTTTAGGCAAAAATTTACAAGTGATGCACTGCATTATAGCGCTACATTGTGCCACTTTTATCTAAAAAACTGATCATGAATCAAATGTGAAATACTTGCCACATTTGAAGAGCAGATGGCGTGGCACGCTGTCTGCACCACCTCCTACTATGACCGGACACAGGCTCCAGAGAACACTGCTGCTTCTGCCCCACCCCCAGCATGGGAAGACAGGTCACAGCACGTGTCGGGAGGACTCCCCTGTCCTTTAATTTAATTCTGGCGGCTGCAATTCCTGGTGGCCCGCAGTGGCAGCAGCAGGGATTTGAAACTAAAAACATCCTTGTGATGTTCTCTCCCTTTCCCCTTTAAGACTCTTGAGTCTTTACTTGTGTTCTTAGATCTTGGAATGTACTTGGATAAGGATTCTGTACTTAGTCAGTTGCTGTTGGCTGTTTTAGGATGAGGTTTTAATAAACCCACCTTGCTCCCTTAAGCGTTTTATTCTTCTTTTTATTTCTATTTTAATAACTTTACATTGGCGACGATCGGAAATCACCTCAACTAAACAACTTGGCAAAGTAATCTGACCTTGTCCCTCCTCCAGCGGTTGTTCTTCAATTTATGAAGCGAAGCGTTGACTTCAGAGCGGCTGAAATTGACTCTGATTCACTGGTGAGGAGAGCGGGAGGCATATTTAAAAGAAAACGATACTGGGACTTTAAAAATAATTTATTATGAAGTTTATGAAGGGATTTTAATCTTCGCGTAAAGTGAGCGTTTTTTTTAAATGTGCTCGTGCTGTTTTCCAAGCTGGGCTGCTCGCGCTAGCAACAACGTCACTTACGTTGTGTTAAAGTGAACGTGTTACGTACAGAATTCCTCAACGCTGCGCTTCAAAGAACTCAGCGCTGCGTTCCAGCATTACGTCCTTCCGTTTTCTTAACGCTGCGCTTCAAAGAACTCTGCGCTGCGTTCCAGCTTCATGTCCTTCTGATTAACTCTGCGTTTTGAAGAGTGTTCCAGCATCGCGTTCTCACAGATAGAACGATTTCATTATTCAATTGTTCTACATTCTTAAAGAACGTACTTATTATTGGAATACATTTAACAAAGGACAATGCAGAATAAATAAATCAAGAACGACGGAGTACATTTAACAAAGGACAATGCAAAATAAATAAATCAAGAGTGTGTTAAAAAAAAAAAGTGAACAATAAGAAGCACTCCATAGTATAAAACAAGAGGAATACTATTTATGTTAAGGAGATTTATACTTAAACAAAACATCTTTAATTAATTTTAAAAGTGAAAAATAATATAAACACCATTAATAAGTGTTTGGTAATATATATATATATATATTTTTTTTTCTCTCTTTTTTCTTCATTTTTAAAAAAAAATGCAAAATGTAACTCAGCCAGCATTTTTTTTTACAAGTCCAGGTGAACCAAATGTGAAATGGAAAAAGTGGAATTTTTTTTTTGCAAATTACGCAAGAGTGTGTGGAACAAACTTGAGTGCGGAAAGAAAGCATTCACTCCTTCTACATTGTTTGGGAGGGTAAGGACAAGATGTTCTTGAACATTTACCAGATCTATCGGCTGCTGAACAAAGAAATCTAAATGAATATGAGATAGCAATTCTACAACTTGATAGACACTACTTACCTAGACTCAGTACTATTATGGAAAGATACCATTTTGGTCTGAGTGAACAAAAGAAAGATGAGTCGGTAGAAGATTATGTATCTTCTTTAAGGAAACTCGCATTGTCCTGTAACTTTGGACAAACCCTTGATGAAAGGATTCGAGATCAATTTGTGTTAAGATGTGCACATGATGAAATTAGAAAAGAACTTTGGTTGAAGGATGAGCCTCCTCTTGAAGAAGTTTTGGTAATAGCTAAACAGGTTGAGCATATGACAAGATGTGTTGGAGAACTTAAAAAAGAGAAAGAGAAACCTTCTACTTCTGAGTCGAAAGATGATATAAAAGTTGATGAGACTGTTTGTCAATTAAAAAAAACAGATAGTGTGAATTTTGAAGATAAACAAATTAGGCCATCAAATCCATCAAATAACAAATTTTCATGTTTTAGATGTGGTCAAATTAATCATTTGGCTAATTCTCCTATTTGTCCTGCTTTAAAGGTAACCTGTAATTTATGTAATAAAAAAGGTCACTATGCTAAATTTTGCAGGACAAAAGCACAAAACGGTGATAACTCAAGGAGAAGATGGTCTCAACCTCAAGTAAGATCTATTTGTTTTGAGCTGAATGATGATAAATCAGATCATCCTTCTTTCATGGTTAAAGTAGAAAATTCAATGATAAACTTTAAATTTTATTCTTGCTCTAAGATAACAATAATTGATGAAAAACTGTTTAATTAGTTATTTTCAAAAAATGTGAAAATGTTCAAATGTGATATTTTGCCTTTAGGTTATAGTGAGAAGCCTATTTCCATGTTAGGATATTTCATGGCTGAGATAGAACTTGGATCTCGCATTATTGTGGGAAAAGTTTATGTGTCAAAAAAAGGGGATGCGTTGTTAGGTTGGCTACATCAACGTCAATTGGGGGTTACACTCGATCCCAATGCCTCTCCTCAAGTTCAGATTCATGAGATATTTAATACTGTATGTAACATGAGTGATGAAAACTTGTCTTTGAGTTTGGCAGAAGAATTTCCAAATGTTTTTAAAGAGGATTTGGGATGTTTGCGTGGTTACAAACATCATATTAAATTGAAAGATAATGCTCTCCCTGTTGTAGCAAAGGTTAGGAGAATTCCTGTCATGGAGCAAGTAAAAGTTCAGGAAGAGCTAGACAAACGTGTTAAGAATAACATAATTGTACCGGTTGAAGCAACTGAATAGCTTGCTCCAGTTGTTATAGCAAAGAAACCTACTGGCGAGATTCGTCTTTGCATTGATTTAAGATCTCTAAATAAAGAAGTTGTGGTTGATAGGTTTCCTCTTCCCAACATAGATGAAATGATTTGTACTTTGGAAGGGGCTAAATATTTTACTACTCTTGACTTAGCTTCCGCCTACCATCAGGTAGAGCTAGATGATTCGTCTCAAGACTTGACTGCCTTCATTACACCTATGGGTATGTGTAAATTTAAGAGAATGCCTTTTGGCCTTGTTTCTGCGGCCTCCGTTTTCCAACGGATCATGTCAAAAATTTTAAGGGGATTAATTGGTGTTAAGTGCTATCAGGATGATTTATTAATTTATGGTAGCAACATTCTTGAGCACGATACACGTGTGTCCTTGGTATTGAAACGGTTGGATGGTGCAGGAATGACTTTAAAAAGGTTAAAGTGTATATGGCCGAGATACCCGCCACCCCCTCGCAACACAATCCCCAAGGATGGGAAACCGGAAACAGTTCTGAACTTTTTGGAAGACGGGAGGGAGTGACCCTCCCGGCCGTATTTATTAAAATATGAAACAAAATTAAAACATGAAAATAACAGTTTCATATTATGTACAATTTCATTTCCACATTTGCGATGTTTGGCTAACCTTAACATATGCTCTAATACAAAGGTTCTCCTAGCCGAACTAACATCCTACAAAATATTAACTTGTAATTTGAAATTGTACATCCTAACGTTTAAGGGCCAACGGCAAGGTCGTAACCGGTGTCAAGATCCCTAAAACCAGAAATGACCCCCTCACTTGTGAGGGGCGACCGCACAGAGGCGTACCTCAAGTGCCACTACCAATTTCCCTTGACTTGACGGGGGCCCCATTAAACTCGACGCCACTTAAAGGTCGTTCGAGGACTCGTGTGAGGTATCTAGAAGGTAGCGTAGACCCCCCTCCCAAACCCCACACAACTTACCACATCTGCCGTCGCAGATGACCTGGCCCCGGGAAATTCTCCAGGAGGGGGCTGTAACCCCTCCTACCCAGGAAGGGGCCTTGACCGCCTTTCCTTTCCTTTCGGCGGCCCATCCTTAGAAGGAACCGCCTCCCCATTGAGGGGCCAATGGCCACCTCCCTAGAGCGCTCCCATCCGTAATGGGTGACGCCCACTCATAGGGATCTACCAATTAGTGCTCACCGATCATGACCTTACCGCCCGACAATAAATACGACAAACTATCTAAAACTAACTTACTAAAGAATTATATATTATAAGCATGATTATTGATCAACACTAGTGCAAATACTTTATTTGAAAATATCCAATACATGACCATCTTTATTGCAGATTCAAATATCACGACAGTTGTCACAACCTGAAAGAAAATAGAGTCACCACATCAAAACTTTATTCACAACAAGTAGCTGTCCTCAGGGGCTGGTGGGTGGGTCAAAATTGGCTCTTCGTTCCGTCTCGAGCTCACGTGCAGCGAGGAGGTGCAGCTTCAGAGCACAGGAACAAGAGGATGCTTTCTTGGCTTGTTGCTCCTTTTATCCGTCTTCAGGGCGGGCGTACACCCGCCCCTGCCTGCCCCAAAGGGCGTGGCCGGCCGCGTCAGTGTCTAGGCCAGCCCACTCCAGGGCGGGAAAAAGGCGCGCCCCGGCTACGCCGCTTCGGGCATACCAGCCGAGGCTCGCCTCCCGCCCAAGATGGCTTCCCGGGGGTATCGTGGTACTCCACCATACGTTCGGGGGGACCGAATGGTCGCCCCTTTCCATATGGCCGAGATACCCGCCACCCCCTCGCAACACAATCCCCAAGGATGGGAAACCGGAAACAGTTCTGAACTTTTTGGAAGACGGGAGGGAGTGACCCTCCCGGCCGTATTTATTAAAATATGAAACAAAATTAAAACATGAAAATAACAGTTTCATATTATGTACAATTTCATTTCCACATTTGCGATGTTTGGCTAACCTTAACATATGCTCTAATACAAAGGTTCTCCTAGCCGAACTAACATCCTACAAAATATTAACTTGTAATTTGAAATTGTACATCCTAACGTTTAAGGGCCAACGGCAAGGTCGTAACCGGTGTCAAGATCCCTAAAACCAGAAATGACCCCTTCACTTGTGAGGGGCGACCGCACAGAGGCGTACCTCAAGTGCCACTACCAATTTCCCTTGACTTGACGGGGGCCCCATTAAACTCGACGCCACTTAAAGGTCGTTCGAGGACTCGTGTGAGGTATCTAGAAGGTAGCGTAGACCCCCCTCCCAAACCCCACACAACTTACCACATCTGCCGTCGCAGATGACCTGGCCCCGGGAAATTCTCCAGGAGGGGGCTGTAACCCCTCCTACCCAGGAAGGGGCCTTGACCGCCTTTCCTTTCCTTTCGGCGGCCCATCCTTAGAAGGAACCGCCTCCCCGTTGAGGGGCCAATGGCCACCTCCCTCGAGCGCTCCCATCCGTAATGGGTGACGCCCACTCATAGGGATCTACCAATTAGTGCTCACCGATCATGACCTTACCGCCACAGGCCGGATAGTTGACCGGCTATCCGGACCCCCCACAAAACTCCTACCTAAAGGTCATGTCTTAAAGTCTTTAGCCAAGCTACCACGTCTCCTATGAGTAACTCGTTCCCCACCCGGGACAAGTGAACACCATCCCCCAAATACATACTGTCACCAGTAATACAACCATGCGAAATCGAATGCAGTGTATTGGAACGGAACAATCTACTCACTTTGTTATTGATTTTTCTTACTGAATGATTCTGAGCAGAAACAGAAATAGCCCCCCGCCATACTTTTCGTGGGATCATATGGGACCATGCAATCGTGCACCCTGGAACTCTCCTCGCCAACCAACTTACAGTGGAAAGCATCGCCTCAAGAAGAAGTTGTCTACCAGTGGTGACCAAATCATTACCCCCAAGATGTACTATGACTATAGACGGCGGTGACCTCGTCCGCCCTAGCAAACCCTCGAAAAATGATTGAAACTGGTCAATACAGAGTCCGCCCCTTCCGTAGAAGGACACCCTGTACCCGTATTCCCCAGCCACGTGAATCATATCACCTGCTTTGAATACGTCCGCGGCACGCCTCACGTATGAGTGGCCCACGACCCACACCTCCTCTTTCACAGCCGGTGATGTCTGACCGCTGGCCCGGTGTTGGGTCGACTGCACAGTCCGCCCCGCCTCGTAGGCTTGCGCAACTGAAACCAAACAAAAACAAGAAGCGTGAGTACATCATTACAGCTTCACAACATGTGCAACCGCACATACCTCTTATAACAATTGGAGGACCAACGCCCCACACGTTTAACTTGTTCGACATTCAGACCCCTGGCTGTAGCCTCTGTAGCAGCCCCTATCCGAAAGGAATGGGTCCCAAACTCGCCCGGGTTCAAGCCCGCAGCAGTAATCGACATCGCAAGCACCCGCTGAAACTGAAACCTCGTCAGTGGGGTGGTGTCAGCGTGTCTCAACAAGGTCCCCCCCCATGATGCCACTCTGTGTGCCAAATATTCCTCTACACAACTCACCGGGCAAATGGAGGACCCAGGTATCCTTTGTATGATTATGCAATCACCCCTTGCCCCCTGATCGGTCTTGGACCTGACGAACGAGAGAGTCATCGTCCCCCCTCTGATCTGAACGTGCTCTCGGCACAGTCCCCCCATCACATCCTGCTTGTTCCTCGCCACTAGTTCGCTTACTCGCATAGCCCCATGGAATGCCAGCGTAAAAGCGGCTCGAAATAACACCGTTTCATACTGGGATGAACATGTTGCAGGGAGTTTAGATAATAACAGGGCCAACCTATCCAAACCTATCGGGTGCCTTTCATCTACTCTGCGACCCTCAAGGCGTTGCCACCCACGTAGCGCTTTTTGTACAACGAAAGACGCTGTCGGGTCCTGGATCCCATGAGCCCTAGCCACAAAGGAAATGGCGGCCCGATGCCTCTGGGCCGTAGCCACTGATTTGCCTGCGTGACGTAACGACAGCAGGAATTTCAATACCAACTCCTCCTGACCCCAAAGCTCCCCTCTAGCCGCCCCCAAAAAGGCCCCAATAGGAACGGAACGCCCCTTCATATGCCTTCCTCGTCCTGGGTGCTAAACTCTCTCCCACGAGGTCCTGTAATTCTGGGCACCGAGAGACCAGAGAGCTTCGGGAAAGGGTGCTGCCACCGGGTCCGCTGTGGGCAGAAAAACCCCAGAAGGCCTGCATATGAAAACGAGAAAGCGCATCAGCCGCTTGGTTCATCACCCCCGGGACATGTCGTGCCCTAAATAGTACATTCAATTGCATACACAATAACACAATTTCTTTGAGCAATCTCAGAATCCATTTGCATCGTGCTGCCTGGCTATTGATACACTCAACAACGGTCATGTTATCAGACCAGAATACCACCGAGTGATCTCTGAACCCCTCAGGCCAAGTTCTCAGGGCCACCAGTATGGGAAAAAGTTCTAGGAAAGCAATGTTGCTCGTCAGACCACTATCATGCCACCATGACGGCCATTTTTGTGCCGACCACTGTGTGCCGAATATGGCACCAAAACCAATGCTCCCTGCCGAATCCGTCCACAGCCCTAGCTCCTCAGAGGACGCGGCCGTTTTGTTCCAGACAATTCGACCATTGAAATCCGCCAGAAATGCCAACCAAATGCGCATGTCCTGGCGAACCTCTGCCGAGAGCCTTGTGCGATGATGACCCTCCCTCAAGCCGACCATGGCTTGAGCGATCGAGCGAGAAAAGGGGCGGGCCATCGGTATAACTCTTAGGGCAAAATTCAACTGTCCCACCAATTGCTGTAATTGATGTAGCTTCACCTTAGACTCACTTATACACATCTGCAAGGATGCCCTGAATCTTAACACTTTGTCATCTGGTAAACGAAAACACCCTTCTTTGGAATCGAGTTCGATCCCCAGAAACTCAAGGCAAGTCGAGGGACCCACAGTCTTACCTGGTGCCAATGGCACGCCAAATTGATTCATCAAGACACTAAATGCAGTCAAAGCCTGTCCACATTCTGGATCACCGGCTGCCCCCAGAAACAAAAAATCATCGAGATAATGCATAACATGTTTAAACCCCGTCTTCCTTGTGAAGACCCATTGCAGGAAGCAACTGAACTTTTCGAAATAGGCGCACGATATAGAGCACCCCATCGGCATGCACCTATCCATGTAGTAGTGACCCTGAAACATGAAACCAAGGAGACGCTGATCGTCTGGATGTACCGGGAGCAACCGGAACGCTGACTCGATATCACATTTTGCCATCAGCGCTCCGGGCCCCAGGCGATTCAATATGGCTACGGCCTCATCGAAGGATGCGTACCGCACCGAACACACTTCCGGGTCTATTGCCTCGTTTACGGAAAGACCACGTGGGGCTGATAAGTTATGTATCAGCCGAAACTCACCCGGGTCCTTCTTGGGGACCACCCCTAAAGGGGAACAAACAAAGTTAGCAACTGGTGGCACATTAAATGGACCGGCGACTCGACCTCGAGCCACCTCTTTCCCGATCTTTTCCTGTACCACGGTCGTATGCCGTAAGACCGATATCTGGTTTTTACATTTTGCTATACCCTGGAACTCCCTCACTGGGATGCGGAAACCATATGAAAATCCGTCCCGTAACACCCCAGCGGAGGCGTGATCCGGGTATTCACTGAGCCAGGGAATCATTGCCATGGTATCAATCGGAGTAGGTAAAGGCGCCCCTCGGACTATGTCAGACCTGTTTGGCGCCTCCTCTACCCCCGTTATCACCCGTTTTGGCTCTGCACATGGACTCAGGATGGGATGATTGCCCGCACCCCCCACATTCGTGCCTAAATTTACATGACCCCTGGGGCCTAGTACATTTCCCCCTGTTAAAGTTCCAACAAACCCCCCTTTTTCCTGCGTTGCCGGTCGGCCTCGAGTGATTGTCGTTACTCGTACCTGATCGAAAGGGCGTCCCCGCATATTGGCGGGGGGATTCACCCACGTAACTCCCTACCAATGGCACCTTCAACATACCAGAATCCTCCATTTTGGACCAGGACACAGAATCATAACAATCCCAAGTTAAGTTTTTATCGTGCTCTTTTGCTTTTCTGAAAACATTGTCGTAACAAAACCAATGGTTGCCCTCATGAGACACTGAATACCCCATGATCCGTGACTGATAAATCGGCAATTCGGGCAGCAATTCGGGTCTACGTTCACCTAAGATGGATGTAAAAACCCCCCATGCTTTGCCCCAATTACCAATGTTTTCCTTTACCTTAAAGGCGGCCATCTTTGCGCGCCAAACACTCGGATGCATGAGCTCCTTTTGACTCTTAACATGCTCCATCTCATAATGATCGGTAAGCAACGAGAAAATGTTTATATACTCCCCTGCCCATATCTTCTCCTTGATAGCCAGAGGGACATGTTGACCCAACCTTTCCCTTCGAGAGGGTGCCGACTCATCCCTCGCAATCGGCAATGGCCGCTTACCTGAACCGGAAGCTGTATCTGCGACTAGACCTGACCCAGATGGTTTCTCAACTGCCGCAGCCGGCGATGGTGCCTTCGTCGCTTCCCTTGTTTCCCGCAGCTGTTTCATCAACACCTGCGCGTCATCAGCCGTGGCGCCCTTGCTACCTTTACCCAACCACGCTGCTAATTGTGTCGCCAGCTCGGGCGGCATATCCTCCCCGGACACGGGGGTGACCACTACGGGAATCGGGTTTCCTTCCCCCGGGACCGGAGTGGGTGCTTCAAGCGGAGTACAGGGAACTGGGACGTCTCCCCCCGCTGTTCCCCTCCTGGGCCTCTTGCCTTTTCCCCCTGGAGCTGTTCCCGCCAGAGGACGTTTCGGCCCCCCTTCCTCGTCTTTCTCCGCCATTCGCTTCTTTAGGTCGGTTACCTCTTTCATGAGAACTCGCAGCATCTGTTCGGTCGTCAATCGTTTTCCCACCTTCTTAGGCATTCTCCGACAGAGTATCTGCAAAACAAACAAGAAGATTATAACGCTCAAAATTGGCTCTTCGTTCCGTCTCGAGCTCACGTGCAGCGAGGAGGTGCAGCTTCAGAGCACAGGAACAAGAGGATGCTTTCTTGGCTTGTTGCTCCTTTTATCCGTCTTCAGGGCGGGCGTACACCCGCCCCTGCCTGCCCCAAAGGGCGTGGCCGGCCGCGTCAGTGTCTAGGCCAGCCCACTCCAGGGCGGGAAAAAGGCGCGCCCCGGCTACGCCGCTTCGGGCATACCAGCCGAGGCTCGCCTCCCGCCCAAGATGGCTTCCCGGGGGGATCGTGGTACTCCACCATACGTTCGGGGGGACCGAATGGTCGCCCCTTTCCAAATTCAGAGTACAAGAGGTTAATTATTTAGGACACCGCATCACCGGTAATGGTGTCTTTCCTAAGAAAGAGTTAGTTGAGGCCATTGACAAAGTGAAAGAACCCACTTGCAAAGATGAACTTCTCTCATTTTTTGGTATGGTGGAGTTCTATGGAAAATTTATTTTTAATTTTGCTGACAAAACACATAATTTAAGAAAGTTGACAGTAAAAAATGCTGTTTTTGACTGGTCAAGTGAGTGCAAGGCAGAATTCTTAAGTATTAAGAAAGAGTTGAATAAAGCACCTTCCCTCCATGCATTTGTTCCTGGTCTTCCCACCGTTATGTTTACTGACGCAAGTGATAAGGGACTAGGTACTGTTTTAGTTCAGAAGAAGAATGGTAAAGATTTCTTGATCTGCTGTTCTTCTCGTTGTCTCAGAGGATCGGAGTGTAATTACTCTGTAATAGAAAAGGAGTCTTTAGCAATCTTTTGGGCTTTAAGAAAGTTTAAAAACTTGATTTGGGGCACGAAAGTTTGCGTTTTGTCTGATCATAAGCCTTTGAGAGAGGTGTTTTTTCGAAAAAAGGACTAGATGCCATATCTTCTAGGATTAGAAAATGGATTGTCTCTTTGCAAGAATTCGAGTTTGAGGTTGAATATATTCCTGGGATAGCTAACAAATCAGCAGATTGCTTATCAAGATTGGTTGACTGTGATAATTCTGAGTTGGAAGATTCATGTGAGCTAGAAGAATTTACAAATGTGTGTGAGGTGACTGATGGTGCTATTGATGAATCTGAATGGAGATTAGAGTTGAAGAAGGATGAAGAAATTTCAAAGGTAATTCTTTCCTTGAAGAGTAATACTCGTTTGAATAAGCCTTGGTTATTGGTTTCTGATGAACTGTCTGTAAACGATGGTCTTTTGACTCGAGGTACAAAACTTGTTCCTCCCAGTACTTTAAGAAAAAAATTGTTGTCTCATGCCCATTGCGGACATTTGGGCATTGTAAAAACTAAAGAGTTTCTACGCATGCAATTTTGGTGGCCTGGGATGGACCTAGAAATTGAGAGGATGGTCAGGGAGTGCTCTGATTGTTGTTCTAGTGACAAGATTTTGAAAACAAAGCAAATGCCAATGGTCAAGAGGGTCTTACCAGGTCATCCTTGGGATGAGGTTGCAATTGACATTTTGGGTCCACTATCTGGTGTTTCTGATACTCCTTACCTCATAGTGTTGATTGATCTCTACTCTAGATGGATCAAAGTTTGTGCTGTCAGGGAAATCACTTCTGATTCTATCATTAAGTTTTTAGAGCCCTTGTTTAATAAGGAAAGTTTTCCTAATAGTTTATTATCCGACAATGGTCCTCAATTCTGTTCCTCTTTGTTTGTTGATTTTCTGAAGAAATGTGGGATAGTTCATAAAAGGTGTTCACTATACCATCCCGAAACCAATAGTGCTGTTGAGAGGGTTAACAAGACACTGAAAGAGTCTATACAACTCGCTCGCTCTTCCGGTTTAAATTGGAAGACCACTCTTCAGGACAGGATTAACACTTATCGTTTTGCCCCTCATTCCTCTACTGGCAGGTCCCCATTTGAATTGTTCAAAGGGAGGGTTCCTAACACATTGTTGTGTCCTGGGTGGATGTGCTTGAATAAAGGTCTTGTTAACAATGATATTGGTGTTTGGAGAACTAAGGAATTACTTAAACAAGATGCTCGCAAGGCATACTTTGACAAAAAGAAAAGTGTGTGTTTTCAGGAAGTCAAAGTGGGGGACTTTGTAAAAATAAAGACTCCAGTAGGACACAAACCATGGTCCAAATACACTGACATTAGAGCTGTTATTAAGATTTTCAAAAATGCTGTTAAGACTGAAGATGGAAGAATTTGGAAGAAGAGTCGTGTAGTTGTTGTTGATCCTAATTTGTCTCTTCCAAGTGACTCTGCCCATAATGGTGATTTGTGCAATAATTTTCATTTTGCTCCTAACTCTTCCTTTGACAGGCCATGGTCTTCTTTCAAAAGAAGTCAAAGAACTCGTAGAGCTCCTTGTTATTTAAAGGACTATGTTTGAACATGTTTTTTTCTTTTTCTTGTTCTTCATGGTGACCCTTGTGTTCATTTTTATTGTTTGCTTGGCTTCAATTTGCATATACTTAGTAATGTATTTCCACTTCTTCTTTTATTGTTTAAATGTATGGAAGGGAGATGTGTGATGTTCTCTCCCTTTCCCCTTTAAGACTCTTGAGTCTTTACTTGTGTTCTTAGATCTTGGAATGTACTTGGATAAGGATTCTGTCTTAGTCAGTTGCTGTTGGCTGTTTTAGGATGAGGTTTTAATAAACCCACCTTGCTCCCTTAAGCGTTTTATTCTTCTTTTTATTTCTATTTTAATAACTTTACAATCCTGCTTGAGCCGACAGAATCCTTTCGGTCCCTGTCTTCAACATGATGCAGTTAACTGATTAACTTTATTCTTCCGCACTAACACTGCACAGACTGCTGAGTAGTAAACATAACTTCTCTGTGTTAGGCAGGTCCTACGGCTGCATGCATGTGAGTACTATAGTGACCAATAGTGCCGGGCGAGGTAGTCAGGTCGGATTACCTACGTAGTACGTACACAAGCAAAACACCGACCAATAAGGCTGAACCAGCATGTTACCATCACAGCACAGCAGAACTTGCATTGGCTGTTCTGTGCTGCCTGCTTTGTTTCTTTAACCATACGCAATATCGGTCTCTACAAACCATGAAAACCAGTAATACACTCAGCTTTTAAGTAAGCTGACTTGCGTGACAATAGTTTTACATGCGGCAATGCTGTAATCTAATTTAAAATGTGTTAGTTTACCGCAAGATGTGTAACACTTGGCAGGGCAAAGCTGCCAAGGTTTCAGATTGCCATGTGTGACATTTTCATAATTTTAGTGTAAATATGAGTGATATTCGACGAGTATGAGTGAAACTTTCCCGCAAGCAAAATCAAGCAATGAAGATAAGGGAAACATATAAATATCATAAATGACACCCTTTTGAGCAACGAGAAACTCATAGCTTCTAAGTTTTCAGATTAATATTTCCATAGTATCGTACATACGACCCCCCAGCACTACCCTACACTACACAAACACCACAATACTACCCTAAACCCTAAAACACTACCCCCAGCACGACCCTCCCCCGTCTCCCGGTCCGGTCCCCACAGTTAAACACTACCCTGCACAACCCCCATCACTACCCTTAACCCTAAAACGCCTACCCTACACTACACAAATACCACAACACTACAGCAAACCCTAAAACACTACCTCCAGCACGACCCTCCCAGACCTCCAGTCCCGTCCCCACACTCAAACACTACCCTGCACGACACACAAGCACTACCCTAAACCTTAAAACACTACCTCTAGCACGACCCTACCTTCAATTACTACCTTGCACGATCCCCCAGCACTACCCTATACCCTAAAACACTATCAAACACTACACAAACACCACAATAGTATAATAAATAAGGCATGCAAATAGTATAATAAATAAGGCACCGATCTACCATTCAGCATGCAGCTTGAATAGACTGAAAATAGTAGTCTGGGTAAAGTCCAGTAGTATTCAAACTGTTTGTATTCACTAAATGTTCTGCATTGTAAATGAAGACTATGCGATTACAAATAAGTATGTGCTTAGTATTCTGTTAGTATTCAAGAAGTACCACTCACATATCAGTAGTCTTCATGCACTAGCCTTCCTAAAAAGAACACTATTGAATACTAAAATTGGCATGAAATAGTCTTCAAATGCTATAAAAAGACAGGTTAACCACTAAATGTAGTATTCGACTTCGGTAAGGGTAGGCGCTTTCCGAGTGCTATTCCTGACACAGAGACAAAGGTCATTTCAATGCCCAATTTATGTTCATGGTACATTGCCCTGGAGAATCTGCTGAAACCTGTGTGACTTAATAAGTAATTGAATTTGATTAAAGGACAGTTAATATGTATTTTCATTACTGTAAAGTAAGTATATACATCAAAGGGCATAAGATTGCTAACACACTCCTAATCCTTTCTTGTAATTGAAGAACGTTCCTCCTTTTTTCCAATTTGAAAAATTAAGTAAATAAGAGCTTGGAGCTGTTACACAGCTTTATAATCTCAGTGTTCCTTAGCTAGGTGGTAAAGTGAAAATCTTAGCTACATTACTATTATGGGAAACAGGGTATACCAAAACCTAGTTATGGTTTGTTGTTGATAAAATGGAGGCAGCAGATGTGAGCTACCTCGGAAAGGTCTTGGTCTGTCACCTTTTTCATCATCCCAACACTCTGTGATTCTGGTGTTCCACAGTGGCTATTACTGTGTCTTTTCATTTAATTGTATCTAACTTGGGTGATGTCATTATTATTAGTGTACATAGATGCCATTTCTACAGCTATATTGCTCAAACCCAGGATTTCCTCATTATAGAAGGGGACGTTTGAGCCTCCTCCTTCTGGTGTAAGATCTACATGAGATAATATTCTTGATGAGAGGCATCGGGACAAAGCTGCACTCAGGACAGACAAAGTTCATGATGGTGATCAGTGGTGATCTGTGGCCCAATTAATTAGAAATTTGCATATGTTCACAGGTAGCTAGCTAAATAACGAACTGATGAACGCTTGATTAAATACTATTCATGTCATTAAGGGATAAAAAAAAGTTCTGAATCTTGCTGCTCAAAAGTGCAGTCGGGTAGTATCTACTGATGTTACCCATAGGCAGAGCCAATCAGGCAAGATTTGAGCAATTATTTTTGAGCAAGGACATAAATACAGTCTGTTATATGCTGGTAATCCCATGCTACCCATTATGTTCATAATCACACATACTGCTTGTTTATTGTTAATAAGAAATACTCCATTGGCCAGTATTGCTCTGAACGGCATCAACAGTCATCTTCGATAGACCTGGTTGACCAATTGCTGTTACCAGTAGTAATAAAACTGTACTGGTTATTTTTTATATGGCCATTTGTTCGCAAGTTAAAGAAATGTACAATCCATTCTCTTAATGTCTAAACCTCTTGGATAGTACAGGTTTATTTTACCATACATATTGGTAGGAATTTCTGATGCTTCTTCCTGAAGAACCTTAAATAAAGAAAACACAAATGCTCTCAAGGTTCATAAGCAGTTTATATATGTGATCATAGACACAAAGGGCTATCTAGCACAATGTCCAACTTGGAGAACTCTTGTTTGACCGTATATACATGAAAACCACAAAGGTTTGTTTAATGCATATCCAATGAAAATACAGTAAAAGATCATTTCTTCACTATTATGAAAAAATACATGGTACATGACAGATCAGAAAATGCAAAATGCACAGAATCAATAAGCATAGCACTAATCAGAGCAGTTACATCTTGTGTTATAGCTGTAATACAATATGGTGGCTGGTGTGATTTCAGCATGCCAACCGCATGTGCATCAGCATACAGCATTTGCACAATATCTGTCCAATCTAATACAGACCCTTGGGCTTAAGCATCAATCTGGCCATTAATATATGGGTGCTGCTGTGCAAGCGTCAAAATGTCTGTTGCTGTTAGGTGTCCTCGAGCAGACCTCGAGCAGGCCTTACATTACAAGCTCTTCAGCAGGGTTACCCAAGGTTATTAGACTTCTGCACACATTTTTGCAGGCCCTGTCATCGAGTATCACAGAGTAAGACAAACAAAATGGATTCCACATTCACCTTCTCTGATGATCAATGATGTACTCTTTACTACTCCTTAACCTCCCACTATACCAGTTACTCATGTTCCTGACCTTCCATGCTTGTCTCCCTTATGAACGGTGCTACTCCTGTATGTCATGGTATCTTATAAATTGGTCTCATTCCTTCATACTGGCACTAAGGTGTTTTAACGGCTTTACTTGTTGACCTTGGGGCGAGAATTGTATTCTGGGTGTATTCACGATTTTCTTAATAGGAGTTGATTGCAGCTACACAACATCATGGATTCTGCCGAAACTGTGGGTTTGTGTTAAGGCTGATTTCTGTGCCTTTTGCATGATGGGTCAGTGCACAGTAATACGTGCACTTTTGGTCACTGCGGCCTGCCTTTTGCTGGTGTTAAGCAGGACGACTTCCTGCAGCATGGAAGGGAACACTGCCCGTAGCCTTTTAAGATGCAGGTATTCCAGCGGGAAGGTGTCTGCCTAAGTTAGCACCGCTAAAATGACAATATTTTTGCTTAAAACAAATGGTCAGACTTGAAGGAAGCTAATCTGCTGTGGTACCCATGCTGCAAGTCTCACAGTGACACCTGGCTTCCACCAGGGGCAGTGTTGGGCCGGGAGCTAAAAGTAGTCATGATGGGACTTTGCAGCCGATTATCGGCCATTCACAACGTATCGCCGGGTAACGCAGGATTTCAATGCACCATCGCGATGATTAGTACGTGTGTTTTGACACCCCCTTCCCTGTTACTATCCCCATGTACTGCAGGCTTGAAAATACCCCGCTTACATGGTGATATTAATCAGGGTTAGGCAGCGTTAACTAATCTGCCGATAAATTACTATGTCGATAGTTATCGCACGTTCTTGTGAATATGGCCCCAAGTAACGTCGCCCAGAGTAGGGTAGCATGCATTCCATATTATCAATCTTGTCTCTGCAGAATAGATCTCTAGTGAAGAAACAGTAGTGAGGTAGCATGCACGTGGTATTATGTCTCTTGTTTCTGTATAAGAGCCCTTTAGTGAGGAATCAATCATGCTGCCTGAGCCCGTTTTATGTCACCTCCACACTTTTGCCTATTACAACTTAGAGATTTGGACTACTATACAAGACCTAATCACCCTCCCTGTAAATCATGCAGATACTTCGATTTTGAGTTTTTCAGAGTCTACCTTCTTCAGGGCATCTTAAATATTGACAGGAATTTAGTGTATACGTGAACTTTAACAGTTACATGTTTAGGCTAATCTCAGTGTTCTATTGGTTGCTTTGTTATTCTAGCACTTGTTTGGTATTTACCTTTCCTCGTGTTTGGGAGAACGGATGTATGACGTTACAGTGCATGCTTTTACCACGCATGCCTTTACAACGCGGTTTTTACAACGCATGCCTTTACAACGCATAGTGCTTTGGGGCGCTGGATAGTGAATAGTTTAATTTACTATTCCAATTCCAGTACCCGTGGAAAGTAGGGAAGGTGTTGGATAGTAAATTAAACCTATTCCCTATCCTAGAGCGCCCCCCAGTGCAATGCGTTGTAATGGATTGCGTTGTAAAAGTTGCGTCGTAAAGGCACTGCGTGGTAAAAGTTGCGTTGTAAAGGTTGTTTACCTTGGGAGAACACCACACTGCTATCTGCAGAGGACTTTGCGTTGTTCTATTTTGTTTTGGATTAGTTTTTCTTCTTGTGACAAATCATATTGATTATCATTTTAACATTTTTAGTGTACCCTGGATGGTTGCTGGTCTTTATGAAAACTAATATTTTTATTTAGCTTTGAACATATTTTGTTTTGGATCATGGTGAGACTACGGGCATATGTTGTGGGATTGTCTCCTTGTGGCTGCACATTCCGGTCCTGGTGCCTACTTGTAATGTGGCTCAAACTACTCCACGTGGGTCATCTGTCAATGTATCTATCATTCTTTTCACACTAATGCCTGTACAGTATTTCCCTTATTCGTTTGGTTTTGACTACAGTTCTTGAGTACATATCCTTACAGGGTGTTTTTTTAATGTGTTTGAACACTGCTATTGTTTTGTTCTTAACACATATGTTTCTGTTTTATTTGTATGCAATAACCTGGGATGTCATTTAATGTTGTTAGTGTTTACAATACTTTATATATGCATATGTGTGAATCGTGATTCCCTTGGTCAACACACTCATAATACAAGAACCAGCTTATTGTATGAATCATAGGTTAATTTTTATGATGCATTTTTATTTGTAATGTCTGTTGTCAAGCACGTTTTCTTTTACTAGTTAATCGTGAAACTAGCAAGTCTACTATAGATGTAGAGCTGTACTTAACAGGATGTCATACACATCTTTTAGTTGCATCCTTTGAATAATGCAGGCCTGAGGAAGCCCATGTGAGGGTGCACGTACACTGAAAAATCCAAGAATAAAAGTATACAAAGGGCAAAAAATGTCCTAGTTTTGATTCGCTGTTTTTAATTACTTTATCTGCGTGCAATCATTTCACGTTGCCTCTCTAATATAAATAAACATTTTCATAATGTGCAGCATTTTCTTAGAGTCTCTGCTTACCATTAATGACTGTAATGTTTAAGTACTCTCTTATATTTTGTTTAGATTTAAAACTCTGCCTCTTCTGTATTACTTGACCAGCTATCACAGTGCTCTAAGTATTGTGGTTTGTGACTATTGCTAATATTCCCAACTTCCTCAAAGGTGGTAACCAGTTTTGCGCCCATATAGTACCTTGCACTTTTTAGTAACAGATTTGAAGGAAAAGGCCCTCAGGGGCCACCAGGGTTACTTACAACTACCTGCTATGCCTTCCCAAAAATGAAGAGTCGGTCAGACAGTAGAGAATACAAACATAAATTTATGAGCATACTCTGCAAGAGGAGTACAATCTGACTTGCACCCTAAGATGTTAGCTGAGGGACTGATCCCCCAACAGTCTACAACTCGTAATGATTCTTCCCCAGAGCCTCCAACCACTCCCACAGTGGAAAGTTACCGGCCTGGGCCAAACATGACCAAACAGGGCACAGAGGGCTGAGCTACCACCTGCCAGATGGGTACATGCTATCAACAACTCAAGGGTACTGTGCTGAGCCTCAGCATCTCCTAACGTGGCAGCAGAACTACACACTTGGATAGGTATGCAAGGGCAGAATGGCCTATTCATTAGTAAGTCAAGAATTAGCCTTGAACAGAAGAGAAAATATTAGCAAATTACAGTGTTTTGTCTGAGGAAAGCAATACGAGTAATGAGGGCTAGTTCAGGCACAGTCTAAGCAGCCTAATAGGGATTACGAAATACAAAATGTCACACTCGCTAACTGAAGCCTGTATATTACAAGATAACTCTGTGGGTTGCATAACATGAATACAAATGGCGTCTATTTAGCCACACACTGCTAACCTAATATAGCTAAAATGAGTGCATTGCAGGAATGGAATTTTCAAACCTAACAGGTTCACAATCAAGGCACATTTTAATCCTGTCAAGTGCTGAGTGAGTAAACCTTGCAAATTATTCTTAATATTAATTCATTCACATACATTAACAGTTGTGATGAATGTCTGCCTTCTTCTCCATATGAGAGCCCAAGCAGCTCCAGAAAATCGCCCTTGACATGCATGTATATTTCAGTAGAGTGGCATACACATTTTTGAAGTTATATCTGGCTGGTTGAAAATATGTTCTATTGAAAATGATGGGCACAATACTTTCCCATCATATTTTCCTTTGACAAGCCGGCCCTTTTAACAATTAATTTAGTTCTAAACTGTACAAGGAACATTGATGATGGTAACTCTCACTGTTATGTTTTTCTTACCAAGATCAAAGAACTTCAAGTGCAAACACTCTCTAAGCATAACACTGATGTATACCCTTGAGGCAAGGGCAACTATGATGACACCAGGACCCTCCTCCCTATGGGTCCCAGAAATTTAGAAATAGGGTTAAAATAGGGTTCAGAAGAGAATCCCAAGTATGAGGTTCAATGCAAACCTACTCTTACCTATATAGATGTGTCATTGGTGTTTGTGTGTGCCAGCCCATTGATCACAAGCCCTACTATGTAGTGATGCTATAATGTCCAATAGGGCACTCTTTTAGATTAGGGTATAACAGGAACACAGGTCAGGGAATGCCAATGACCCAAATGGCAAAAACATGTTGAAAAACTCCAAATTGTGGACTTTTCGGTTCATTAATTTCAGGGAGTCATTATTATGAGTTTATAATCTTAAAGTGGTTAGTGTGGATTAAAAAAATAAAAGCTCTTCAAATCCTAAGTGCGGGTAATTGTTGCCACTCACAATAGCCCTGCCTAAAGTCTAATGGTCTGAAGGTATCTCGTCTTTAAGGTTCTTTGAACTTGACACCAAAAAGTTCTCCATAATCAATCAATCAATCAATCAATCAATCAATTCAATTTGTAAAGGGCGCTACATACCCGTGAGGGTCTCAAGGCGCTGGTGGGGGGGGGGGCGGGTGGTTGGGGGGGCTGCTACTGATCAAAAAGCCAGGTCTCTGGAAGTCTTCTGAAGGCCAGCAGGTCCTGGGTGTGTCGTAGCCCTATAGGGAGAGTGTTCCAGGTCTTGGCGGCGAGTTAGGAGAAGGATCTGCCGCCAGCAGTGGTTTTCCGGATGCGTGGAACTGTGGCGAGGGCGAGGTTGCAGAGCAGAGGCTGCGGTGGGGGTGTAGAATCTGAGTCGGTCGTTGAGGTAAGCTGTTCCGGCTTTGTGTAGGGCTTTGTGTACGTGGACGTGGAGTTTGAAGGTGATCCTGTTGTTGACGGGGAGCCAATGCAGGCCTTTCAGGTGGGGTGTGATGTGGCTGCGTTGAGGGACATTGAGGATCAGTCGAGCCGAGGCGTTCTGGTTGAGTTGATGCCATCTCAGGAGCTTGGTTGTTGTTCCTGCGTAGAGGGCATTCCTGTAGTCCAGTTTGCTGGTGACGAGGGCCTGGGTGACGGTTTTCCTCGTGTCGGAGGAGATCCATTTGAAGATCCTGTGGAGCATTCGTAGGGTGTTGAAGTAGGAGGCGAAGACGGCATTGACCTGCTTGGTCATGGAGAGGGCGGAGTCGAGGACAACCCCCAGGTTGCGTGCATGGTGGGTGGGTTCTGGGGCTGTCCCTAGCGACGTTGACTACCAGGAGTCATCCCAGGCTGAGGGGGTGGGGCCGAGGATGAGGACCTCCGTCTTGTCTGAATTCAGCTTCAGCCTGCTGTCTTTCATCCATTCGGCGACGGCCTTCATTCCTCTGTGGAGGAAGGCTTTGGTGGTGTGGGGGTCTTCGGTAGGGACACGATCAGCTGGGTGTTGTCGGCGAAGGAGATGATTTTGAGGCTATGTTGTCGTGCGACGTGGACGAGTGGTGCCATGTAGATATTGAACAGTGTTGGGCTGAGGGATGATTCCTGTGGGACGCAGCAGATGATCTTGGTGGTCTTGGAACGGAAGGGTGGGAGGCGGGCGCTCTGGGTTCTTCCGGAGAGGAAGGATGTGGTGCAGGCCAGGGCCTTCTCATGGATTCCGGCGTCCTGGAGGCGTGCTGTTATGGTGCGGTGGCAGACCGTGTGGAAGGCGGCCGATAGGTCCAGAAGGATGAGGGCGGCTGTCACTCCTTTGTCCATAAGGATCCTGATGTTGTCAGTGGTGGCGATGAGGGCGGTCTCGGTGTTGTGGTTGCTGCGAAAGCCGGACTGGAATGGGTCCAGGATGTTGTTGTCTTCAAGGTAGCGAGTCGGTCAGCTGTCTGTTGACGATCTTCTCCGTGACATTCGCCGGGAAAGGGAACAGGGAGATGGTCGGAAGTTCTTGAGGTTGTTGGGGTCCTCCTTGGGTTTCTTCAGTAGCACGTTGATCTCGGCGTGCTTCCAGCTCTCTGGGAAGGTTGCTGTCTCGAAGGAGATGTTGATTGTTTTCCGGAGATGGGGTGCAATGGCTGTGCTGGCTTTGTTGAAAATGTGGTGAGGGCAAGGGTCAGATGGGGATCCGGAGTGGATGGAGTTCATGGTCTTTATGGTGTCTTCGTCGCTGACGTTGCACCAGGCGGTCAGGCGACTGATGCGGGTGGTGGTCGCAGGGGTGGTGGTCTCGGCGGTGGATGTGGAGGTGGCGGTGTTGAAGCTGTCGTGGATGTCGGTGATCTTGCGGTGAAAGAAGGTGGCCAGTGAGTTGCACAGGTCTTGTGATGGTGGAATGTCGTTGGTGTTGGAGCTGGGGTTTGAGAGTTCTTTCACGATTTTGAAGAGTTCTTTGCTGTTGTGTGCGTTGCTGTCTAGGCGGTCCTTGAAGGCGGTCCTCTTGGCAGTCCTGATGAGTTGGTGGTGTTTGCGGGTGGCGTTCTTGTGGGCTGTGTAGCTGTCTGGTGTTCGGTCGCAGAGCCAGCTCTTTTCCAGCTTCTGACAGGTGCGCTTGGAGGTCCGGAGGTCTTAGGTGAACCATGAGGCTTTCTTGCTGGTGTGATTGGTGGCGGAGGTCTTGAGTTGGGCGAGGGTGTTGGCGCAGTCGTTGATCCACTGTTTGAGTTTGACGGCGGCGGTGTCAGGGTCGGTGGGGTCGGCGGGCGGTTACTGGGTGAGGGTGGCGGTCAGTTGGTCTTTGGTGACCTTGCCCCACCAGCGGCGTGGCATCTGTTGGGTGCGGTGGTGTGTGGTGGGCTTCCTGAAGGTGAAATGGACGCATCTGTAGTCTGTCCAGTGGGGTTCGGTGGTGTGGTTGAAGGAGACGTGGGGACTTGCAGAGAAGATGGGGTCCAGTGTGGGTCCAGCGGCATGGGTGGGTGTCATCGCAAGCTGTTTGAGTCTGAGGTTGGTGAGGTTGTCGTTCAGGGTGGTGGAGTTGGCGCCGTTGTTGTTCTCAAGGTGGAAGTTCAGGTCCCCGAGGAGGATGTAGTCCGTGGAGGTGAGGGCGTGGGTGCTGATGAGGTCGGCGATGGAGTCACTGAACTGTGGTCGGGTCCATGTGGTCTGTAGGCAAGTGTTCCTCTGAGGGTGGTGTTGGGGTCGGTGTGGATCTGGAAGTGTATGTGCTCGGCGGTGGTGAGGGTGTCATCGGTGTTGGTTAAACCTCGGAGGGTGTCCTTGTGGATGATGGCAATTCCCCCTCCAACTCCATTGATTTGGTCTCTGCGGGAGATCCTGTAGCCTTCTGGGATGGCTATGGCGATGTCTGGTGCCGAGGTGGTGTTCAGCCAGGTCTCCGCCAGGAAGGCGACGTCGGGGACGGTTGAGTCTAGGAGGTCCCAGAGTTCTATGGCGTGCTTGCGAGCAGAGCGGGTGTTGAGGAGGATGCATCGGAGGTGGTTGGGTTCTCTGGTTGATGGTTTGACGGGCCAGAGGCTGGTGAAGCTGCAGTTCCGGCAGGTGAAGGGTCCTTGGGTGCGCCTCAGGGTGGCCCGGTAGCAGGAGTGATCTCGTCCGGGGTTGAGTGCGTGGAGGGTGCCGGAGTCGTAGTGCAGTCTAGTGTTGTGGTGGCTTCGGGGTCCAGGGGTTCTGGTGCTGGGCGCAGTCCAGGAGCGGACAGGCGCAGACGGGCTTGCCTCTGGCACGCCTCCGACGCACCAGCGGTGCGTCCGCTGCGCGCGTCCGCTGCTCTTCCGTGCGGCATCCTCCATATAAGGCGAAGTGGGAGGGAGGAGCACCTGGGAGGCGGGAGCGGGGCGGCGGGAATGGGTCACAGAAGGAAATGGGGCAGGCCGCAACGGAGCAGCGGCGGGAAGCGGGGACGGGAAAATAGAGCGGTGGGGTGCAGGAAAAAAAGGGGGCGCTGGGAGAGTCAGGAAATACAATATGGGCAGAAAATACAATAGCAATCAGAGGCAGCAAACAATAAAAATTAAACGCAAACACAGGGAGAGTACACCAGCGATGAACTCACGGCAGTGGAAGGCAGCACGGGGGAGGCACGAGCACACAGGAGGAGCCGTGCGCCGTGGGGCGCGACCTGGCCTGCGAGCAGGTGTCGAGTGTCGCATTCACTGCCGCGCGACGCTCCCATATAAGGCCAAGTGGAAGGGAGGAGCAGCTGAAAGGCGGGAGCGGGGCGGCGGGAATAGGTCACAGAAGGAAAAGGGGCGGGCCGCAGGGAAGTAGCGGCAGGAAGCGGGGATGGAAAATAGAGTGGTGTGGTGCAGGAAAAAAGGGGGCGCTGGGAGAGTTAGGAAATACAATATGGGCAGAAAATACAAGAGCAATCAGAGGCAGCAAACCATAAAAATTAAACGCGAAAGCAGGGAGAGTACACCAGCGGCGAACTCACGGCAGTGAAAGGCAGCACGGGGGAGACACAAGCGCACAGGAGGAGCCGTGTGGGGTGGGTAGCGACCTAAAGTGGAGCATGACCCAATGATGAATCACACCACATTGGTGGATGAGGGTCAGTGTATCCAGAAGAGGATTGTCCTCGGAACTGGGAATTGGTAATCAACATGAAAACTCGCCTTAAGAAATATTCAGGTAAGGTCACTTTTTGTGAATTGAGTGTACAGTTTTGAAATGATTGGTGATGGACCAAAATTGCCCTCTGCTACTCTTATTTTTTGGTATAGACACATTACCACCACAGCAACATTTTACACTGCAAATGTGCACAAACTTTCCTGATGTATATTACCACCTCCAGAGTTCTATGTATAATAGAAGCTGTTTTTGCCAAGGTCAAGGTGCTTGATTCATCAAGCTGAAAAGAGATTTGTAGGCTGCCTTGAAGTATTTGAGCATGCTGTCCATTCAGAATGGTGCACACAAATGCAAAAAATACCCAAACACTCTGTGGGCCATGGTTCCTGTAGCACCGTACCCCACAATCTAATGCTGTTTGTCTGACTTTGTCAGTGTTTACCAACAATATTAGGACTAGTCTGGTCCTGTCCTCACAGTGTGAGCTACACATACACACAGAAAAATACACATCAATAATTGGTTCATTTAGTCTGCCGAGCTCCTTTTGCATGCACATACTAAATGAACTCATTGCTGCTCATTAGCTCCGAGAATTCAATAACGAATGTGTTTACCATGAGTGGGTGAATGATCACAGCAGAAATAAATGCAGGCTTTTGAGTTTTGTATAAATAGAGGAAAAAGATTTTCCTGCACGTAGCTGCATAAATATATCTTCACAGTGAAGCAAACTATCATTGCAAATCATAACATTTATTGGATTACAGTGATTCAATATGTGTGCCTGCAGCTTGCCATAAATTTCCTGTTTTGTGATTTACCGAGGTTTAGTACAATATATTCCGATTTTCAATGTCATTTTATGTTAAGTGGTAACATAGGACAGGCATTAGATGGCTTGTACATTTCCGACTGTTCAGTCTCTAACTTCTTAAAGTCACCTTCAATGGCTTCGGACACGAACAATTGCAATATATCTCTAAATATATATACACATTAGTGAAACACCACATCTTATTCTTCACCTCCAGTCTGAATATCTCGTCGTTTGAGTGCTGTCTTTCACTCCTGCTTGTGATTTTCATATTTTTAGTAAATGTTTCAGAAGGAATTAACTTCATGAAGCATATTTTCAAGACATTTTGCTAGGTGCTCAAAGGAAATGCAATTGCTGTGGTAATGCTAGTGAGGGTAATACAACAATGTAGATTTCTGCAAAATGTGGAAATTAACTTTTTGAATTACGAAATAATAAAGTGACTCTATTGTCTGAAATTGATTCCTGTCTGGTTTATGCATTGAGTGGTACAGTATAGCATCTCGCTTTAGTATGGCTTTGCAAAATGTTCTGCCACAAAATTGAAGTAGAAATACTGAATGACATTTAATACAAAATAAAGAGGTATTCAGATCTGTCAACAGGCGATGTGAAGGTAGTCAGCTCTTCATTGGAGGTGAGAAGAGTTTAATACTATTGTAATGCGCTGTGAATTCACATAAAAGACAGTTTGAAATTGGGCGCAGTATCAGGAAGAGTTTATGTTATATGTTTATAAAAACACATAAAGTGTTTTATTTGTGCCGATGGTTGCAATTGGTCAGCACTGACACTTATTTTTGGGAACGATGACTTATTTTTCATCAATAGTGTTTGACTCAGATCGATGAAGAGAAAGGTAGAAAAGAACGATAGAGGAAGAGGAAGTTGCTATAAAAGAGGCAAAGGGGGAAGCAGGGATGAAAGATGGATAGAAAGAGACAGAAAAGTTTGCGTGGCGGAAGAAAGAGGCATAAGGGGAAATAAAGACAGTGCTTGATTTGTAAAAAAAAAAAAAAGTAAGTGCCACTGCGCTCATTTGGAGGCCATTGCAGCTTGCACCACAGATGGCCCCTACCATGCTGCCTGTGATAGTAACAACACGACTACTAACAATCACACTCCTACAAGTGTGACAACTCAGACTATTTTAGGCCCCCACAGCCATAAGAATGTGTTGGGCATCAGGTAATAGCATTGTTTAATGTATATTGAATTAATAATTAACTGCTGTTGTGGGCATCTCTAAGTTAGCCAGAAGGGGTCAACTTCTGGCAGACTGTCATAAGCCTGGTGTTGACAATAAGGTACTACACAAAAATGGGAGTCAAGAGGGAAAGACAGAAGAGACTAGGATGCCCTCCACTCAGTAAGCTTATCAACAAAAAGTCCTAGCTCTTGTGGCAATATGTAATTATAAGTCTGTAAACAGTAGCGGTAGACGTTCGTCGCCCGAAGGTATCCTTTCAATGTTAGGATCAACCTATGTTTCAGTCTATTGCCTCTTTAAAACAACAACCTCTCTGATCTGAACATATAAGACAGCACAGACAAAAAATGTGAGAAAAGCGAGATGGCACCTCACGGGCGAACCCCCAATGGGACCCCTGGCTGGTACTCACCAGGTTGGCCCTGTTCTCATCATTGGTGCCATCAAGCTAAAACGTAAACGTGTCTCAGACCCCAAAAAAATAAAAAGACAGTGGATGGTGCAGCGAACACAACTTATATGTAACAAAACTGACAACATTAAACATTTAACATATAAGACACTGTACAACTAGGACTATCAACTTTACTTTTGTTCCTATCTTTGTTGTAAACAGTGGACATACGAACAATAAAAAAGGAAGGTGTGGATACTCCCTATCGATTCACACCCTACTTACAGCCGACATGTTTCATTGCCTTGGTGTTTATCAGGCAATTTCTTCAGGGCAACTTATTTTTAATGCCACTGCAAGAGACACTGATTCTCGAATGCCTTCAAGCAGTCATGCCTCTCATACCAGGACGGAGGGCTTTTTTAAAAACGGAATCCAGCTCCCATTGGTGAGCGTGGTCCTATCTCCCCATAGTGAAGTAACAGTTGCAGAGTAAGGGTCGGCGTCCTCTCAACGCTCGAAAAGCGTTGACAATAAGGTGCCGGTGCCGAGCACCGGAAACCACGAGCTGAAATTAAGAACAGAATAAAGATTAGGTAGCCTTGGTGTACATCAACCACAGAATTTAACAGTGCCATTGTTGGTTCCTTAAGAAGTACTTTCTACTCAATATATATATATATATATTTTTTTAACCTCTTGGCTGCTAGGCGTTTTCCCCCTCCTGTGCTGGGAATTGCCATTTTGCTGTTTCCATGACGAGCTCAGCTCGTCATCAGCACATGACACCCGTGGGTGATGACGAGCTGAGCTCGTCATCAGCATCGAAAGGGTTAATTAACCTGCAAGCAGACACTCACCACTTCAGTGCATTTGTGGTGATGGGTCTCTTCCACTGATGAGTAACAATTGATTGCAGAACAGATTTTGGAGGTAATACTCGATAATGACAGATGTTGATCCTAATTTGAATGGCTAGGGGTAGACTGCTTCACAGTTTAATAGTATACATAAAAGAAACTAGTGCTTTGACATTAGGAAATATCTTGCAACCACAGAATTTTCAAAAGAGATTGAGAGACGACAAAACAAGACACTAAGGGGACGATTTCGATGCGGCCCAGGAAGGCTCCGACCTCCTGTTGTAGTCGATCCAGGCGACATATTGGTTTAATTTCTGACCACCGCATTACAATGCTGACGGTCAGAAATTAAACCAGACGGTCATTATTTCTGGCTTCTGACGGGCTCAAATCAGGGGCTGGCCCATAATCCCAAGAGCTGCCTTTCATCCCTTGGGATTATGATACTTGGTCTCTGGCAGGCTTCCCATTTCGGGCATTAAGACATGGAAAGCCTGTCGGAGAGTGAGTATGGGGGCCCCTAGTGGGAACCTCTTGCCTTTGCATCCTCCGGTTGGGGGCCAAGGGGGCAACAATGGTGCCCCACTGTTCATCCCGCACCATGTGGCAGGCACATTGTGGTGCAGGGATGAAAACAGACCCCCATTCCTCTATGGGAGCTTGTGTTACTGCCGGTTTATGGCCGTAACATGAGCTCCCATAGAGTAATGTGAATATGCAACCAAACTGTTTTCGGTCTCATCGTGATTAGGTGGTCGGGACCACTGACCTGATGTCGGTTAGTGCCATTTTCGCATCAGTCGTCCGCCCAACATCGTAATCACCCCCTATGTTGGAATTTGCTCTTCAAGTAGGCAAACTCTCAAAGAGAAACACATTGCAGTCTAATGACCTTTGAAATGAGTAGAGAGACATCAGATCCCCATTACTTTTTATTTTTGTTGGCGTCTTTTTATTTACATGCCATCTGCAAAGTTGCATATTTAGCATAGTTGGTACATGTGCCTTTTGCGTTCTTTACAATTACTGGTAAATGTTGAGCATTTTTTTTTTATTCACTGAATGATAATTAATCTTTAAGGACCTGATTCACAAAGGTAAACATACACTTTGTATAAGCTTACGTTTGTTTGCTGTTCATAAAGGTATTTTACTAGTAGGATCTTCACTACTGCAAAGTCTTCACATATAAAAGAGATACTACTAGTAACATACATTTGTGACTAGCAAACAGTCATAAACTTACACAAAAGTGTAAGTTTGCCTTTGTGGCTCAGGCCACTAATGTGTTTCTTGCTGAATTTCATACTTATTTTAGGTGTTTGGATAAAATTTGGGAAACAAAAGTTGTGATAAAGAAATATCACGTCAAGAATATTGAGATATTAAAAATATAGTCAAAAGGAATCTCGAAGTTAAAAATATTGTATTTAGTGATGTATTTAATGTTGATGTAAAAAAAATCCAATTAGAAAATATTCTTTTATGTAATATTGTTTGCTAATGTTATTTACACAAAATGCCACTCATTCCTAGACTCAAATCCACACATCACCAACACTACACAAACCTACATTATACATAACCTTAATCCCTTCAAACACACACTCCCTGTTCAAACAGAACATCAGCTCTGCCCTCTAATTGCTCTTAACAGACCACTTTACATCACTACCAAAGCTATACTCAATCTTCCTTCATACCAACCAACAACACCTTCCTCCTATTTTTATCAAAAACATCTCAAACAAACAGTCCTAACATTCTGCTCCACCACACGTATTACCTATTCCAGTTAACAAATCTAACACAAACATAACTCTTGACCATCACCTCTCACACACCACATACACTCTTCTGCAATGCACATCACCCCTTTACCATTCAACTTCCACTCGCCAACAGTAAAAACCTTCAAATCCTTCACAGAAATCCACTACATCAATATCTAATCTCACAACTTCACAAATCAGAACATGACACACACCCGTACATCAAAATCTCACATACACACAATTTTATAATACATTCCATCACACAATAGAAACATACCCACACTCACACCCACATGATTACGCAAATAATACACATCCTAAACCTTCTTTACTCCCAAGGATTCTATCTTCACCAACACCTACCACAAACACCCCAATGCAAAAACTCTTTAGAGCCCTAAAATATGACCCACATGCTCCACCACTGTGCATTAACTCATAAACCTTCCACCTTATTAGACAACAAGAAGACTACTTTACAGAAACAACACAGCTTACCAAATCACTCTCAACCACCATCTCTCCACCTACAAACGCAGACCCAAGGAAATGCCTTCTAAGCCTGGTGTACAAGATTTACTATATAGATAAACAACACTATTGCTATCCTTATACAGTCAAAACCAGCAGTAATACTCATAAGCAAAAAGTTCAGTTCAAGGAATACTGCTCACTCTTACAGAAAACAGTCACATTACCACTAAAACACAATCCATAAACTGCCTACTAATACATGCTTGATCACTCTCTATCAGTTAGCACCATATCTACAACCTACTCACTGAAACACAGCCTGACTCACTCTTCATAACTGAATCATGGTTGCAAGATGACATGGCTCCTGTGTTGCATGAAGCCTTTCTTCCAGGCCATCAAACTGTCACACACAATCGTATAGGGAAAAGAGGAGGTAGACTAGTTGTTATATTCAAGGAAACAATAAATCTCACCAAAACTGATGACATTTTCATACAAGGTTGTGAGGCCCTCATCATCAGGTGCAACCCTGTACCAACTTTCTCCTGTAATTTATTTCTTCTTTACAGACCACCACCTAACAATGGAATATTCTTAGACACATTTCTAGACACAGTTTAAAACCTTATAACACTACACTCCAACCTTTGCATTCTTGATGATCCTAACATATGGTTTGACAAACCCAATATGCCACATCGAAAAACTATCATCACTGGCTTAGACACACTGAACCTATATCAATCATCCACAAACCCACACACTTCGCTGGACACATCTTAGATGTCATTTTTGCAAATCCAGAACTAGTAACCTTAAAATTATTACTCCAGTAACATTGTCAGACTACCATTTGGTGGCTTTCCAACACAACACACCACAAATCAACAAACCTAAGGCCACCTTACATGCATCCACCTATCGACCGTGGAAAAAACTCAATTTTGAATACTTAAAAACACAACTAACATCCAACACAGATCTAGACACAATACATTTCATAAAAAAAGGTTATGAGTGGTTCCACAAAGCTTTTGATATCCTAAGAACAATTAAACAGGAAACAAGACATATAGCACCTTGGACTAAAAGGAGAACTAAAAAAGTTAAAACAAGAAATCACAAAGCTGCAACACACCTAACTCAAAACAAATAGCAATCAAGATAAAATTTACCTACACAAACTCAAAGGATTATACAAGTGAACAGTCATAAAAGCTAAAAAAAAAAGGTACTATTAAGACAGAATACAAAATGATGAATGTGCAAAAATAGAATTTTATTTAATTTTCACAGAATGTTGGAACCTTAGAAACACAGAAGGAACTCATCCTATCACTCAAGAATTTACTGACAAACTGGCAAATCATTACACAAAAAAACAGACATTTTGGACTTCTATTTAGAAAAAATTATAACCATCAGTACAAACCCATTTCCAGCAATCCCCTCCAAGAGTAGACTATCCCAGAATCTGCAATCCTAAAACAACTGTTGCAAAGTTAATATATGGATCTTATCAAAGCAATCAGGCAAGTTGGCTATCCTGCTGACAATTGTCCACCACAAATCTTCAAAAACATTCTTCCAGCTACCTCTTTTGCCACACCAGTAAAAATATTCATCAATACTTATCTGATGACAAGAATATTTCCACAATACTTAAAAGAACACAGACCTGGACCCGCATGACTCCAATGGCTACAGACCGATCACAAATTAACCCTTCCTGGGCAAACTGAGAGAAATAGCAGCATTCACCCAGATGTCACAATTCATTAAAGATAACTTCATATTATCCGACTAACAAAAAGGATTCTGCCCAGGAATAGGCACGGAATCTGCTCTCATCGCTATCTACGGTGACCTTAAAGCACTGTAGGCTGGAACGGGGTCACTGCACAAGTTCTCTTCGACCTCTCAGCTGAATTCGACACAGTTGACCATGACACTCAAATCCAAAGACTCTACAACGCAGGCACAGAGGGGACTGCTTTTGACTGGATAACATCCTACCTTCAAAACAGAACAAATGTCATCCATACTCCCCATTTCTCATCTAAACTGTACTTCACCAAAGCAGGGGTTCCTGAAGTCTCTATCATGTCACCCATGCTTTTCAGCATCTTCAAGAAGTTATTACCATTAATGATACTCACACTCTTCAGTTGTCTCAGAGTCATTGATCAGTGGATAACATTGAGCTGTTTCAAATTAAACGCTTCCAAAACTGAAATGCTTGCATATGGAGATTGGAAAAATGATGAACCACTCTGTGCCTAGCTGACAATCTGCAGCCACCTCCAAACATGTCTAAGGGAGTAAGAAACCTCAAAATTACCATGGACTACAAGTTATCAAGGAAGGCACAAGTGGACAATTAGCAAGATCAAGCTTCATTACTATGAAAATTCTGCAACGCATCTTCCTCCACCTAGGATTTACACATAAGATCAAGACTATTATCTACCTTATATTGTCTAAACTTTATTATGCCAATGGCCTCTACTATGGATCAACGTTATCAACAAATTTAGAATTTGCTGGCAGACTTCTCCTTCATGTAAAGTCACATGCCCACATGTATCCTACCATGAAGGCCCCACATTGGTTACCAGATGCAGAAAATCCACCTTCAAGGTACTTTGTAATACCCACAAAGCAAGACACGGAACAAGACCGCTTTTCATCAGCAAAAAAATCACCAAATACATTCAGCAAAGGAATCTCCATTCCAGATTGGCACCTCACCTCAAACACCAGCATACAAGAAAAATAAACATGGGTGGTACTTCTCTGTTCAAGCAGACAAGTTATGGAATTCATTACCCCCAAACAAAAGATTCACAGGTAACTAAATTATCTTCAGAAGACTGCTCAAGAGTTGGCTCTTTCGAATTTACCCACCATTCTCAAACACAAAAAAACTGCATACCCCTGTTTATGCAAACATTTCTAATTTGAGTAAATGAATGTATTCAGATATTTGCATTTCTTATTACCACTATACATACTATTGATTGTTTTAATATATATATAGATATTCCTCAGGATAAGTTCTTTACTATTGAGAAAAATTGAGGAAAATATAAAAATATAAAAAAAAATTCATTAAAAATCTCAATAAATTTGCTTGACATACAGCAACACCTGAAAGTCGGAGCTTCTAACTATCTATCCACACATGCACATACAGGACTTTATACAATAAAATGTTATATCTCAATATAATATCTTCCCTATACTTGAATACCGTGTATATGTATTTATGTATCTACATATTTATTACTTTACTCCTACAGTAGAAGAAAACAAAAAAATAAACCTTTGAATCTCTCTATTGCAGTACACTATGTCTCATCGCATACCTCTCTCAATATATCATCTTCCTTCATTCTCTGACTCATTCCACATCTCATACTACTACTACAATCTGCCTAATAACTTTTTCTAGACTCTACTCTTCTATATCCCTTCTTGGCTCACCACAAACCTCATTTTACTACTATGATCTCCCAAATAACCTTTCTAGTTTCTTCCCTCAAGTATCCCTCCTTTGACTCACCCCAAACCGCATTTTACTTCCATGTTCTCCCTAATCCCTTTCTCCACTCTTCCCTCCTCTATCCCTCCTTTGACTACTCTTCCCTCCTCAATTCCCCCATTCCATATTCAATCAAACTAACAGACTCACATGCTCACCACTTAAATTAACAATTTATATTTCCCTATACTAATCCACCAGTAATTCTTTTTTGGGTTCTGTAATAGGATACTACTCACTGAAAAGTGCTCCAATGTCTCGTCAGAAGTAGTAAGTGCTAGTTAAATAATTTACAATTGCTGTGTGATTTATTGCAGTGTATTCAAATGTATGTGTTTATCATTTTGTTTTAGTTGTATTTTAGGAGGATAATTATTTAGTCATTAAATTGTTGAAATTTGTATTTTTAAATGTAGTAGTATATATAAATATTTAATAAATACTTTTTCTAGTAGCAGGATATTTGTTTTTTAGGGGACAAGGAAGGATTTTGTTTTACGTTATTTTTAATTTGAAATTTTATGGTGATAATTGTACAGATAGGTAAATTAAAATCATGAATGTTTACATTTATTTTGTTGTAGAAATATTAGTAAGATCTTTTAATATGATGGTAAGTAAGATGTATATTAATAGCATTTCATTTGTTCTTAATAAGAAAACATTTACTATATAATCTAAAAACATATACAAATATTTTCATACAGTAGAATATTTAGAAATAATTCTCTGTTCAAATTAGGTATTATTTTGAAATGTATGATTGTTAATTTTGTATTAGAATTGTATTTTCAGTTTATTGTTTAAAGTTTATAAATGATGGTAAATATTTTTGACAATATATTCATTTTTAATAGTAATTACATTATTATTGTATATCGCAAACGTTACATATTGATATAGAGTTTTTAGTTTCAATCTTTGTGTTTTTAGATAGTATTTTATGAGAAAAATATGTGTATATATGGAGTATTGATTGCGTATTTAAAAGTTTTAATTTGTATTACCTTGTGAAAAGGTTTATTTTGAAGTGGATAGCGTAAATGTCACCTCTTTAGCATCCAATACCTTCTTGAAATAGCAGTAGATTGGAGAGGGAATAGTAACTGTCACCCCTTTAGTGCCAACACCATCTCCCAATATGATTAGATTGGAGTGGGAAAAGTCCATTTCACCCCTTTAGTGTCCACAGCCTACCCCAAACTGGTTTAGATTGGAGTAGGAATAGTAAATGACTACCCTTTAGTGTCGAAAACCTTCCTCAAGTTTGTGTAGATTAAAGTTGGAATAGTAAATTTCACCCCTTTAGTGCCCAAAATCTTCCCTCACTCAATATGGTTAGATTGGAGTTGGAACTTTATATTTCACCTCTTTAGAGTTCAACGCCTTTCTAAAATTAGTTTAGATTCGAGTTGGTCCAACACCTTCCCTAATATGGTTTAGATTGGAGTGAGAATAGTAAATGTAACCCCTTTATTGTCCAACACCTTCCTCAAATTAGTTTATTTTGGAGTGTGAATAACATATGTCACCCCTTTACTGTCCAACACCTTTCCCTTTTAGTTTAGATTGGAATGAGAATAGTAAAAATAAACCTTTATGCGCAACATCTTCCCCTAATATGTTTATATTGGATTAGTAATAGTAAATGTCAGCCCTTTAATGTCCAATGCCTTTTCCAAATTTGCTTAGATTGGAATGGGAATCATAAATGTCACTTATCATTGTCCAATGCCTTCCCCAAATTGGTTTAGATTGGAGTCCGAATAGTAAATGCCAACCCTTTAGTGCCCAACAACTTTCCCCAATATAGTTAGATTCGAGTGGGAATAGTAAATGTCACCCATTTAGTGAACAATGCCTTCCCCAAAGTGGTTTAGATGGATGTGGGAATAGTAAATGTCACTCTGTTAATATCAAATGACTTGCCAAATTGGTTTAGATTAGAATGGGAGTAGAAAAGGCCACCCCTTGAGTGTCCTACACCATCCCTAGATTAGTTTAGAATGGGGCGGGATTAGTAACCCTTTAGTGTCTAACAATTTTTTTTTAAATGATTTAGTTTGGAGTGTGATCATTTACTTTCATAATTTTATTAAAAAATCATGATTTTACTTTTATTTGTCTGTAGTAGAAATACTTTGTGGTACTTTATTGTTATTGTTGTTGGTTATTAGAAATATTTATAAAAAAACATAGGTGCAGATTACGATGTTGCTCAGTAAGTCTCCGAGGCTTACCCACTGACATTGTAGGTTTCCAGTCCATCCACCAAATTGTGATGTAGGCGCAGTGGGAATGTAAAGCAGCTAGTCTTTCAGACTGGGTTCCGACAGGCTCAAGTAGTTCATCGGCAAGTGGGAAACTTTTCATAATCCTCTATGGACGGCGTTTCTGCCATCAGGATTATGATGTCGGTTTCCAACAGGCTTTTCATGTTGAGCTTTCTGACATTAAAAGTCTGTCGGAAAGCGACTTTAGGGGCCCCTAGCAGGGCTCCCATCCCTCAGTGCCCTCCGGTTGGGGCTGGGGGAGCACCTATAGAGCCCCTTGTTTATCCCTGCACCTTGTGGCAGGGACAGTGAGGTACCTGCCACACGGTGCAGGGATTAACAGAAGCTCCTATTTCTTCATGGAAGCTTGTGCTGCCTCCAGTTTCTAACTGCAGCAGAAGCTCCCATAGTGAAATGGGAACGTGCGTGTGCACCGTGTGTGGTCACATTGTAATTACTGTGTCAGGACCATTAAACGGAGTTCGTCGGTCCCGAGACTGCAGCGTCTGCCTGACATCGTAATGATGCCATTCAAATAATAAACAAACAATTATGTAAAGTTAAGTAAATAAAAAAAGTTTTTCTTTTTCTATTAATAAAAAACATGTAAATTATATTTATATACTTGACTGTTGTAAATTTTCAACTTTATTTTCCATTTTTTTACACATTTTAACATGTTTCATTGCATAGTTTAAATACTTTTATATATTTTATAATATTAAATAATTTATACTTCGTAATATTTTCATAATTTTTTTAATACATTGTTTGATATGTTTTACATATTTAAAAAAAGGTTAACTTTTCTTTTTCATTTAATCAATTTTTACAGTTTTGGAGATACAACCTTTCATTTTGTTTAATTTAGCAGCCCTTTTTTACCGCTACCTTCTATTATGGAATCTATTTTAGATTTATTTTAGAAGATTTTACCGGAATCAGGATGCAGTAAGGTGCTGCTGTTCATTGGAACAGGTAAGTCATTTTTTAGGGATCTTTTAAGGATTTTGAAGGTAGGGGGACCTAAGAAGGAGGTATAGAAGTTAGTTATAGTGTTGTTTTTTTGTATATTTAGATGTATGATTGTTAGTGTTTTTCATTAATTTGTAGTTTTGCATTTTGATACACAATTTGGGTACTTTATCACTATATTATGTGTAACTCTGTGATGTTAGCTATATTTTGAAGAGTAATTATTAACTGTTATTTATTTTTTAATGTAATGTGCTTTTTTGGATTGTTTTGTTTTACTTTACAGGTTTTTTGCTAAGAAAGTGTCCTGTGGCCATTTGGAGTTTACTTTTTTTAATTTTTTTAAAGAAATTCATTTTTGGTTTATAACAACTTTTAATATTTTTTTTTCCCGGTTTCCTGGAGCATCTCTTTTTTACATTTTGTTATGGATCCTAGACACTTTCGATTGCTTTGCAGGATTTGGGCTAGATTCATTATATTTTTTTCATTTTCTGTTTTTTTTCTGGATATTATTTACCGTATGTTTGGTTGATTACTAATTTTTATTACTCGGATACAGAGAAAGGTCCGCAGCTACAGAACAGTATTTTTATTGCTTTCAATGTTTTTGGTTCGGAAATGTGATATATTATATGTCAATATTATGTGATTGCTATGTGTTATATTTATTTTGAGTGTTGGATTGAGTTTGTTTTTAACTATCTTCTTTGGTCATAATTACATTTTTTTTAAATAATTTAAATATAGCTTTTACATCAATCTATCAATAGTAACATTGGGATTTTAAATCATTGTTTGACTGATTTATTAAAATATATTTATAATTTTTTTAAAAAAAGTTTTGGATGTTGGTTTAGAGTTTGTCATTGTTTTGGAGGAGTTTGGTAGGTAACTATTTATTCTATAGTATGATTTGGGCTATGATTTCTAAGTAATCTACTCCTTTGTTATTTATGAAGAGTTTGACTTTAGTAAATAGTAAATCAAGTATTTGTAAAGCGTGCACAGCTACCCGAAAGCATCCCGGCGCTGGGGGTCGTAGAGAAGATTAAGCAAGCTATTGCTGACCTGGCGCCAGTGCCGGGGATCAAACAGTTGGCCCCAAATTCTAGCATCAGTCGCCCTGGCCACTGTGTCACACCACTTCCTTGGCATCTTTCCTAGCATGTTGTACTTTCTTTTGATTGGTTTGTTAAGTTTAGGAGCAATTTAGCTAAGATACTTTTGCTCTTTTCTGTAATACTTCCATACATTTGGAGAGTGTAGGTTAAATTCTACCTAGTATGGATTGGAAGGTATTGTACCATCCTTACACTGCAGTGTTTGTTTTTGCTAATCTAAGTGGATTTGAAATAGTCCATTAGGTGACTAAGTTGTCTTCATTTTGCTGGTAGAAAGGACTTCTATTCGTTAATTGTAGTGGTTTGCTCCTTCTGTGATAGGGACATAGGCTAGTGCTGTTTTTTTTATTTCAAATGCAAATTGACTGTTTGCAAACTATTTTACACTTGGTTCAGATTTCTGGAGGTGTCTCCATTTACTTTGATTGGAATTGTAGTGACAACCTTGAATTTTCTTTTTAGAATACTTTTTTCATCAATGACAGTATTGACACATAGCCAATCCACCTCTAGGAGGCTGCCACAGTGTAATTATTGATGAACAATGCAAAATATAACTCCCAACAAGGTCCCCCACCCCCCTACACTGGTGACAGCCTTGTATGGCTGAACGTGGGTATATGTTTAAAATGTATTGAATCATAACTTCAAAGTATATGATTATTTTTGGGGGTAGTTGTTGTTTGTTGTATGTGGTTTAATAGTTTGTAGCAAGTGCTGCTTTGTTTATTTAGTAGTAAGGCATATATAAAAGGATATCTCTGTTGTGATATTCACCGTGTATGGTGCACATCTTAGTGAATGGTTTAAGACATATTTTGAAGGTTCCTTCCATCCTCCAGGTTTGACATTGACTAAGTTTTATTACCTTGTTTTCTGCAGAGAATATTAGGATTAGTTTCTCATTATTTAGGGTTTCAAGTAAAAGGAAATGTTCTTCATTATGTGTAATTGTTATATGTTCGGGTAACTGTATACAATGGTATCTTCCAGGGGCAGTTGGGAAATCACCAGTGTTATTTTTAGTTTGCCTGGTTAAACATTTTAAAGTAGCTATAGGTGGTAATTGGCCTGTTATGTGTTCGGGTACTTTAGGTAGGTATATATTTAAGGATTGTTTTTTGTGGGTTCCTGGGATTAGTGCTTGCCTCTCATGTATCCTGCAACATGTCTCTTACTTCTATGTCTGTCACATTTGGGGGGTAGTTGTGCCTACTTACATGAGCTAAAACATCACCTTAGGTAGTTACTCTTCCATAGCATTCATTAGAATATTATTTAGAGGTCGATTCCGATCTCGGTCGGTCAGCCTCAGAGACTTGGCAGTAGCCCCTACCTTATGGCCAAACCGTACCAGGAGCAAGATCGTCCGGGCGAGGAAGTACGATGCCGAAAAGTGCCAAAATCCCAACCGATCCGCACGCACCGACTCCATCATCTATCTCCGACCGAGCCTGACCCGGAAACACTCAATTTGAATCACATGGCAACCTAAACACGGCCGGTCAAGTACGATGCGCAGTTCCTACGTCCCCGACGGGTCGCCATGTATGGGACGTCTGAGCACCCGGAAAGAGCTGCATATCAAGTCCGATTCGTGCCTTTAACCCATTCCATGGATTCGAACGGGAGCACCTAGCAATGGATAGAGAAGGACCATAAATCCAATCATGCAGGTCATACCAGTCCTGTACATATAAGACCGAATCAGGAACAGATGCATTCCGCGCAGGCGCTAAGTCGGACACCCACCCCACAAACACATCCAGAGGGTCCAGACCCTGTCCACTAGTACCAGGCCTCCTTAGGGTGTGGTAAATAAAATTTACCGGTACTGAATTTCTATGCGGTAAAGTTCAATAACAAAATAGCTCAATTAAATGAGAGGCAGAGTCCGTGGCATCTGAGTTTCATAAGGGTTTTATTCCATAAAATGGAATTGGTTCGAACCAGGTATCGTGTTCCATCACCACGAAGGTTCAGGAAGGGATAGACAATACTTTATTAACAGAGTACAATATATATAGTAAATGCATACAATGGTGATGGATGCAGAAGGCGTAACAGCTGAGAAAAACGAGATAATAACACATGTGCGTAACAGAAGGCGTGCATGAGGGCGTTCACAGAGGTGTGTGCTAGAAACGTCACATGAAAGTGTCACAAGTGGGTGGATCCATAGAGGAATCCTGCAGTGTCAGCAGAAATATATGGCAGAGATGCACGCGCAGCAGCATGACGTGTGACTGACGTGGAACTGGAGGGTGAAGGGGACTTGACATTTAGCCCTATACGTGGAGACAGAAGTCTGGCGTGTCAGAACAACCTAAACCCAAATCATATCTAATATCTTGTGTTTGAGGAACTGTATTATCTAGAAGGAAAGGTCTCTCGGGCAGAGGCTATTCTATACTGACTGCTAGTGCGTGCATATGTGACTACGTGTCTACGTGTAATGCGAGGGGCCATGGGCCTACCATGGTAACAGGAGCAATGAATTACTTGCATGGAGACAGAAAGGCCGGGCCCTTTGCTCTACAGCTGGGGAGATGTTTACCTAAAATACTAGACAGGAATGTATTTTCGAGGAGCGGAGCAGGTAACTTGAAGGCAAAATACAGTCTTGGCAGGCAAGCAGGCCGAGCCGGGCACCGCTCGCCTCGCAGGGAGTAAGGCAGAGGTCATGGATACAGATTCAGGCTGCAGCTTTCAGAGGCAGAAGGCAGCGGGCAGAAAGAGCTTGATGGCAGAAATCAGGGCCTAGCTCGCCAGAGCCAGGAAAACGTGAAAGTGCACCATGTAAAGACGGTGGCACGGCATACTTAGGAACTGAATTCACGACCCATTCATGGTGGATCTGGAAGAGGACATGTTAACGTTGGACGCAAATGTATTTGCGTCTTCATAGCTGGTTGTGGAGGGAACATACATGCACTTGAAGCGCGTACATGGAGCCGTTGGGGTCTACGGTAGGGGACACAATTGACCATAAAAATTCATATTACCTCATTCCCTCCTTGTCCCCTACGGACCCTTCATGATATATCAATCTTCATTAGTCCATCAATTTGTTCATATAACATCATTTGCTCTTCCTTTTTCTGCCGGCCTTTAGAACGTGAACTTGGATGGGGAATACATGATGTGGCGCACAAACCGCAAATTGCTGGCCCACACTGTAAACATAGACAACAACTGAACACTATGAGAAGGGCTACTCCGAGGAAGGATAGGACTTTCCATCCCCAGGCTGATAACACGCTCCAGAACCAACCGGACCAAGTCCAGGTGCCTGGATTCTGGTGTATCTGACTTGCAATCTTGTGGAGACGGGTTATGGCTCTATATACTGATGGTGCGTTTTCTGGAATGAAAACACAACAACTCGATCCGATGACTCTACAGGCTCCGCCCCTATCGGCCAGGATGACGTCAAGGACAAGACGGTTCTGAAGAACAACAATCCGCATAGCAGACTGCTCCTCTGTTAAGTTGCCTAGGGCGGAAGTAGTTTCATTCACTACTGCTTCGAGGGTTCTAGTTAATTTACGTATCAGTTTACTATTAAAGACAGCACCTACATAGGGAAAGAAACCTTTATTGAAGTCTGTATACTGTTCCCATGCTGTTTCAGTATAGTCGACAATCGGGAGATCTCTCTTGGATCTATCGTGTACTAGATGTGAGTTCCTATGATAATCAGGAGGAGCTAGAAAAACAGGTGGCAGAAGGAATGCAATGTAACAAGTACCATCCCAATCTAGAGGTAAGCGTATATATGCTGTATGACCACAAATGAAATAGGAATGACGGGAAGCTTTGAATGTAGACTTGCCTTTATCACTGAATTCGATCACAGTAGTACATTTACTATGACCTAGATGTACTGAACCATTCTTTCTGACACATAATTCACCTTTGACTGGTAATACTGACATAGCGGGCAAGACTGGTTCGGCTTCGGACTGAACATTCAGAATCATGAGGTTGAGTGAAAAATTACCTAATCCATATACTTCGTTCTCTAGATCGGTCCCTGTCCTTTGGGGAAGACCCTCCTTGTCAGGGAAACATACTTTATGCAAAACTGTGTTCAGATTTCCCCATACCCAATTACCCTGGTAAATTATGGAATCAGAATCTAAAGAATTGATTAAACTAAACCATGCACTACAGGAACCATTATGTGTGAACGGGTACGGAAAGAGAGGCAGAACTCCCTTGTACTTCTGATAGGGAGGGAGTCGGCCACATATCCAACAATTTGTAGCATTGCTGGTCTGATGGGAATGATGTAACATACTAATGAAGGTATTGTTACGCAGCGCAAGTCGATAAGATAACTCGTGCAGGGGCAATTCACTGAAAATGTGTTCGGCAGTGTCATTTGAAGAAGAATGCACACGTGTGAGAATAGGAAAGTACATGTGTAGCAATATACTTGTAGCAATAATCATAAAACTCAGAAAAAACATAATCAATAGTGTCACCATGCAGTGACTATGGAGTGATGCACAATATTCTCGTTTCTTGAGCTGTTTCTGTCTATCTCTCTCTCTATTGGGGTCTAACGGGTACATGTCAGGAACTTGTCTAACGGATTCACCTAGGGGAGGACTTAAACAATTAAACTGTCTGACTTGCTAGACCTCAATTTCATACGAAATTCCTCTGAAGGATTTTTCTCTACGAGTGGGAGTTTAGTATCAGTCTCTGAAATGGGGCAGGGCTGAGAGTCTGGCTTTGGCGGCAGTCCATAGTATCTTTTCACATGACTCGAGTGGAGCCAGCCTTTGCGGCCCTCCACCTTAACAGCGGTCCTTGTTGTTAATAACACAAGCTTCGGCTCCTGCCAGCGGGGCTCCAGCGGACTCCTTCTGTCAAAGTTCCTCACAAAGACCAGATCTCCAGGGATGATCTCGTGCGGCTTCACCTCGGTGTTGTCGGGAAAGGCTGCTGCTACCTGTGAACGACATGATTGTAGTGCAGACATCAAGGAAGCAAGGTAATCTGTCAGCATATTACAGTCAACATCGGTAATCTTACCAGGCAGAGGCGTCCCCCACATATTCGGTGGTCTCCCAAAGACCACCTCATACGGAGATAGCCCTGTTCTTGAATGTGCTATCATTCTCATGTAAAAGAGTGCAACTGGTAAAGCTACTATCCAATCAACGCCTTTCTCTTTGCATATCTTAGCTAGGCGAATTTTCAGGGTCTGATTATGTCTCTCGACGAGACCTGCTGCTTCGGGATGTCGGACACAGTGGAACTTCCATTGATAACCTAGCAGGAGTGATACCTGCTTCATGAGCTCGGACGAGAATGGCTGACCATTATCTGAGTACACGATACGGGGCAAACCATACCGTGGGAAGAATTCACGTACCAGCTGCTTGGCAGTGGTCGGAGCAGTGTAATCTGGGACTGGATATGCTTCTGTCCAACGGGAAAGTGCACATACAACTACGAGGACATATTTGAATCCTCGACAACGTTCCATCTGGATATAATCCATCTGGAGGACTTCAAAAGGGTGATCGGGAGGATGAAATCCACCTTGCTCTACGGGAATGCCTTTACCTGGGTTGAACTGACAACAGATCATGCAAGTACGCACTTTCTGTTTTGCTGCTGCTCGTAAATGTTTATTGAACCAAAGGTTTTGAATACTATCTAACATGGCTTTTTTTCTCCTAAATGTGCAGGACTATGTACTGTGTTAATAATAACTTGAACCATAGAGTCGGGGAGAAACCATGTGGCTTTTCCCTTCGTCATCCATCCCTGTTCTGTCTGGATCCCTCCTAGTTCAGTCCATTTCTTGATTTCGTCTGGTGTAGCATGTGTCTGTATATCAATTACATCTAGGGCGGGATCCCTTACTGTCATGCAATGTGTCGGTGTCGGGACTACTGTCTTTGTCAGGTCAGTTGCGTGAGTCTGAGTCTGAGCTGTATGCTTGGCTGTTCGATCTGCCAGGTCGTTACCCTGGGAAATGATATCTGTAACTTTCGTATGGGCTTTGCACTTCATGATAGCTATGGCCGTAGGCAAATGTATTGCTTCTAACAGAGCTTGAATGAGGGGACCGTGCTGGATTTTGGCACCGTGAGAAGTTAAAAAACCTCTTTCTTGCCAGAGGACTCCGAAGTCGTGTACAACTCCGAAAGCATAACGGGAATCTGTGTATATGTTAACTTTCTTATTCTGGGCTTGAATACAGGCTTGGGTCAGAGCGATGAGCTCTGCTGCTTGGGCTGACAGGGTGTCAATACGATTCGTTTCTATGACTTCAGTTTCTGTCGTTACTGCATATGCGGCCACTAACTCTCCTGTACTTGTTCTCATACATGAACCATCCACATAAAGTGTCAGGTCTGGATCTGGTAATGCAATGTCTGTCAAGTCTTGTCTGGGCTTCGTCGTAATGGTAATGACTTCAACACAATCATGTGCCAAAGGGTCTGTCTCACTTAATGGTAAAAGTGTAGCTGGATTCAATGTATTGCAACGTCTGATTTCTATGTGTGGCTGAAACAATGTCAATTCATAACCTGTCAGTCGTGCTATAGTCAAGTGCTGAGTCTGTGTTCTGTTTAAAAGAACTTCTACGGAATGTGGAACTTGTACTGTCAATTGGTGTCCTAATACTATGGAGTCACTTTGTCTGATTGCTAGAGCTGTCGCTGCTACAGATTTCAAGCACGCAGGCAGAGCCTGGGCTACTGGATCTAATGTACTAGAAAAATAAGCACACGGTTTGTGTGAACCTGCTTGATCTTGAGTGAGTACTGACAATGCAGTACCTTCACGTTCGGTGACAAAAAGCGTAAAAGGTTTACTATAACATGGCGTTGCTAAAACAGGTGCTTGACATAAGGCTTTCTTCAGATTGTCAAAAGCATGTGTATGTTCCTGGGTCCAAGGGAGGACAGTCGATGTCGCTGCCTCCAGGGTTGTCAACTGTATGAGTGGCTTGGCTAGAAATGCATACTGAGGGATCCATTGTCTACAGTAAGAAGTGAGGCCTATGAAGGCCCGTACCTCCTTTTGTGTCTTGGGTTGTGACATATTTACAATTAACTGGATACGGTCGGGTGTTAGCTGTCTCCCCCCTTTGGACAGCAAGTGCCCAAGGTATACCACTTGCTGAACACAGAATTGAAGCTTTGAAGGGGACACTTTGTGTCCCTTGTCAGCCAGGGAATACAAAACTGTCAGTGATGCTAGTTCACATTCTGGTTCACTACGGGCGGTGATCAATAGATCATCGACATACTGGAGTAGAGCAGTGTTGTCAGGCATGTGAATACTGTCAAGTTGTCTTTTCAATGCTTGGCTATAGATGCTGGGGCTTTCTGTGAATCCTTGAGGTGCGCGTGCAAATTTGAAGCTTCGGCCATTTAAACAGAATCCGAAAAGGTATTGGCTCTCCGGGTCAATTGGAACACTAAAGAAGGCGTTCTTCAGATCGATTACAGTAAAGAACGTTGCTTCTGAATCAATAGCTGTCAATAATGAAGAGATATCTGGAACCACAGGGTACTGTGGTACAATGCATTTATTCAATTCACGTAAATCGATCACTAATCGATAAACTGGCGGGGCATTCGGATCAGTTCGTTTAAGAATCGGAATAATAGGGGAATTACAAATATTGGAGTCAGTTTCTACAACCACTCCTTGTGCGATGAGCTCGTCAATGATTTTCAGTAAAGCCACTACAGCATCTGGGGGTAACTTGTATTGTCGGATTCGTGGTAAAACAACACCTTGTTTCAGCGTAACTCGGTATGGTGTAATATGCATACAACCTACATCAGTGGGGCCTTGTGCCCATAAATGTGCAGGAACATTCTGTAATCTGGAATCAATATCTCTCAACACATAGTGACCCTTAAAGTCACGCAAAAACAATCTCACTCCTTCCGGAGAACAACAAATCACAGCTCCTAGAGCTTTCAGTGTCTTGATACCTAATAAGTTTTCTGGACATGATTTCGTGAGTAACACATCTGTAGTGCGAGACAACGGACCAACTGAAAGGGGAACTGGTTTCGATACTTCATTTACAATAGGTTTTCCTGAGAATCCAAGGGAAACATTCTGTGAGCCTGAGAGGGGTGCCCCTGGAACCTCGTCGTGACTGATTGTTGTCCTGCTTGCCCCTGTGTCAATTAAAAACTTTCTATCCTGTCCTAATACCTGACTATGTACATAAGGACCCTCTTGATCTACAGGAACCTCAATAAGAGGCAAGCCAACCTCCCTCTCTAGGCTGTTTCATGTGTATCGCTGGTAATCGGGATAATCAGTTTGAGCATATTGGTACATCTGCTGTGTTGCATGTTGTGTTGCGGCAATCGGTTGTGGCTGTGATACCGCTACAGTCTGTACTGTCTGTTGTGGAGCATGCATAGGCTGTATATTCTGTGTAACGTGTTGTTGGGCCGGGTCCTGTCTAGGAGTACGCGGTCTCTCTTTAGTTTTACCTGTAGCTATATTGTGTTTCAAAACTGTACACTCGTTTACATAGTGACCTGGCTGTTTAAAATAGTTGCATATCCCTTTAACAGGAGCTGCCGAATTATTGGACTGAGTCATGCCCTTTTTCTGACCGTCAGCTGGAACTGACTGTGCAACGAGCATTTTCATTTTCGTGTCTTTCATACGTCTTTGTTCGTGATCATGTTCTTCCCTTATTCTGTTCTGGTGGTACTGTAACATCTGTAACATTTGGGACGGCGTGTTTGCTTGCCATGTGCTCTCGACTTTCAATACACGATTCTTAACTTGGGGCAGAGAATTCTCGACTAATTTGGATACAAAAAGGTGTGGAAATGACTCGCTACTTGCTTTCAGGCCACTATTAATAATGAAACATTTCTCAAATCGGGAATAAAAATCACTAGTGTCTTCGTCGGGTTTCTGCTTGCAGGCTGAGATTGCATCCCAATCCTCCTTTTTAGTTGCCAACAACCTTGGCAATACTTGTACTAATAATCCTGGTAGCGCTTTAGTATGTTCCCCAAGACCTAAGCCTGGGGTTCGGTCAGTTTCTTCTGTTTCTAGTAAAGCCCAATGAATCTTTTTGTCTCCCACCTCCCATTCTTTTTCCTTGAGTTTCTCGTAAATACCGGCAGGCAACAGTACTTTCAATATTTTCATGATGTCGGGATAGGTATAATCTCCCATGAGTAACATGTCCTTTAGTTCACGATGGAAACCTGCTGGGTCTTTATCATGACTAGGTACTATTTTCTTCATTTCTAACAATTCCATTTTAGTTAAGGGTGTGTATACAAATACACGTTCTAATGTATCATCTGGCTTCCTGATCGGGTGTACTTCTCGCAAGGGATTCTGTCTGTCTATGTAGAACATTTTTCTTTCTGGGGGTGGAGCTGAAACAAACTGTGGATTCAGGAAGGCACTATGTCTGTGTCTATGTTCTAAAATTACTTTAATTAAATCGGTACCTAGGCCTCTCCATTTATTCATAAGTAACTCTACTAGTACATCGGGTAGGGGACCTGGATCAGAACGTTGATTCTTATACAACGTAAGGAGATGCTGTATCATGTACATACCAGCTAGTCGCTGTTCGTCGGGGGAAAGATTCAAAAATGTTTGCGCTAATGCATCATCATTATAACTATCGGAATTGTCAGCCCATTGTACTGCTGACCTGGCTAATTCTTGCTCGTCCATAGAATTTAGTACATGGTACCCCATTCGTTCCTGAAGTATTTTATCGGTAGCCTGAAATAAATGTTCAGGAGTCTTCGGATTTAACATAGCAGAGTGAAAAAGTCTCTTGCTTTCTGGTCGTAACGTTTTATTAAAAGGTCTACTCTTTCCTACGTATGCTACCATATCTATATCTTCTTCTTGCTCATCCTCCTCTGAGGATCTATTCTTGTCATTATCTGCTTCTCTTTCAGCTTCCTCTCTTCCATGAAATACTATTATTTCCTTACAGATTTTTCTGTACATGGCCTCTATACATTTCTTTTTATCATGTTTTCCGTCTGCAATATTCTGACCCCATGTAGTCAGTACGTCCATCTCTTCTTTTATTACACCAGGCCGGTCTCGTTCTCTTATGAAACAGTTTATGAGGAATCTTAAAATCATACCTTGAGTGTCTACTTTCTGATGCGCCATGGCCTCGTGAATACATTCCTGACCCTTCCCAGTCTGAACAAAACGATATATCCTGTCTAGATAATCTGGCATTCCTGGAAATAAAACTAAAAAGTTTGCAGCACGTCTTATACGTATTGATGCTAATATCATGCAACCGTCTTGGCCTGGTACTGGATCATATCTACAGTCTGTAAGATACTCTTTAAGCTTTTCAATAGTGGCTGGTTTCGGAGTACGTTGCATTGCTAATTCTCTAACAGTTAATCGCTGTGCTGGTGGCGGGGTACGGTAACCTCCTGATGCACCTCCTGAGGCGGAGGCTTGAGCATAACCTGTCTGTAGGGTCGGTGCCTGCTGTAACTGGGTTGGGACCTGAACTGTGCCAGCCCCAAAAGGATTAAGCGGCTGAATAGGGGATGCAGGAAGTGGTGCAGGAAGTGTCTGCTGTTGCGGACCTGGGGGCAGACCAGCAACGGGTGGTACAGGTGCAGGTGGGACATTAGTATATTCGGGAGCCACGTCGTCTAAATAGGAAGACAAGAAAATTTCTGCTGCGGTCTTGTGACGTAATTTAGTCGGAACCAATGGAGGGGGCAGGTTTTTCGGTACTTCCGGGGTCGCCTTAGGCAGGCCCTCGGCCAGGACTGGATACAATCCTGTCATAATTGCGTTGCTCTGTCTTTCGTGTTGTTCTATTCTGACTCTTTGTCCTTCTTCGAGTAATTCCCTTTTTTTAGCTTTTTCAGAATCCTCTCTACTTTTCTCAACTTTTCTGAGTGCTTTCTCTGTCCGTCTATGCGATTCTTTACGCCATAGTTCAATGGCATCTTTCTGTGACTGTCTGGCTTTCTTTTTCCATAATGCTTCCTCTACTCTCATGATGCACTCGGCATCCCATGTCCCTGTAACGGGCTATTTCAGATTCTCTGCTAAATCCTTAGTGTAGTCCAGCCACAAATCGAGATATAATACGGCATCTAAGCCGTGCTTGTGGTACATAAAATATCCGGGAGTGTCCCTAGGTGGGATAGGAACAGCTTCCTCGAGTATCCCTTTTCTAGTGCCTATCTGACGTAGTTTAGAGAACAGTGGCATTCTGGACCTTGATACTGGATATTCGAGACTTACTCGGGCTTGAACACACTTAATACAATAAACACAGTAATGAAGATCAGACAATCACTCATACCACGACATTAAAACACATTCTAACATTTCGAACATTTACTAATTAATTCGATAACGGAATACTTGATATACTGCTAAACAGTACAGATACACAGCTAAACAGTGCAGACCGGATCTGTGTACCCAAACCCGTCTTGACCGGACACAAATTAATGCACCCGTCTAGATGCGTCCCCAGCAACGGTACTCACCGGGAAGCACGGAACGGAAGGCCTCGGAAACTTGACACTGGACTGGACCGGACTCGACTCGACTCGACTCGTGACGTAGGTACTTCGGAACTGGTGGGCCTCTGAACACCTCGGACCTTGCTCTCTCGGCTGGGCTCTGGTCGGGATCCTCCGCACTCCTTACCGCCTCGTCTGGGTGTCGATCGCAGCCTCAGTCACCTCCGTTGGCCTGAGGGAGATACAGGAAATCCTGCGGGTATGCGTAACTGTCCGTCGCGGCTGTGGCAGGGGGCTAGGCCTGCAACGCACCGCCGGCGCGTAAGGTGGGGGAGGGGTCCCTATTCGGGCGCCAAATTATGTGGTAAATAAAATTTACCGGTACTGAATTTCTATGCGGTAAAGTTCAATAACAAAATAGCTCAATTAAATGAGAGGCAGAGTCCGTGGCATCTGAGTTTCATAAGGGTTTTATTCCATAAAATGGAATTGGTTCGAACCAGGTATCGTGTTCCATCACCACGAAGGTTCAGGAAGGGATAGACAATACTTTATTAACAGAGTACAATATATATAGTAAATGCATACAATGGTGATGGATGCAGAAGGCGTAACAGCTGAGAAAAACGAGATAAGAACACCTGTGCGTAACAGAAGGCGTGCATGAGGGCGTTCACAGAGGTGTGTGCTAGAAACGTCACATGAAAGTGTCACAAGTGGGTGGATCCATAGAGGAATCCTGCAGTGTCAGCAGAAATATATGGCAGAGATGCACGCGCAGCAGCATGACGTGTGACTGACGTGGAACTGGAGGGTGAAGGGGACTTGACATTTAGCCCTATACGTGGAGACAGAAGTCTGGCGTGTCAGAACAACCTAAACCCAAATCATATCTAATATCTTGTGTTTGAGGAACTGTATTATCTAGAAGGAAAGGTCTCTCGGGCAGAGGCTATTCTATACTGACTGCTAGTGCGTGCATATGTGACTACGTGTCTACGTGTAATGCGAGGGGCCATGGGCCTACCATGGTAACAGGAGCAATGAATTACTTGCATGGAGACAGAAAGGCCGGGCCCTTTGCTCTACAGCTGGGGAGATGTTTACCTAAAATACTAGACAGGAATGTATTTTCGAGGAGCGGAGCAGATAACTTGAAGGCAAAATACAGTCTTGGCAGGCAAGCAGGCCGAGCCGGGCACCGCTCGCCTCGCAGGGAGTAAGGCAGAGGTCATGGATACAGATTCAGGCTGCAGCTTTCAGAGGCAGAAGGCAGCGGGCAGAAAGAGCTTGATGGCAGAAATCAGGGCCTAGCTCGCCAGAGCCAGGAAAACGTGAAAGTGCACCATGTAAAGACGGTGGCACGGCATACTTAGGAACTGAATTCACGACCCATTCATGGTGGATCTGAAAGAGGACATGTTAACGTTGGACGCAAATGTATTTGCGTCTTCATAGCTGGTTGTGGAGGGAACATACATGCACTTGAAGCGCGTACATGGAGCCGTTGGGGTCTACGGTAGGGGACACAATTGACCATAAAAATTCATATTACCTCAAGGGAACCCATGGCCACCACTACTGCCACCCCACCCATAGGGGCAAGTTACCTATCACTGATGCCACCCCACCATAGGGGCCTGTTACCTATCACTGATGCCACCCCACCCATAGGGGCCTGTTACCTATCACTGATGCCACCCCACCCATAGGTTCCTGTTACCTATCACTGATGCCACCCCACCCATATGTGTCATGTTGCCCATCAATGATGCCACCCCACCCATAGGGGCATTTTACCAATCACTGATGCCTCCCCACCCATATGTATCATGTTGCCTATCACTGATGCCACCCTACCCATATGTGTTATCTTGCCTATCACTGATGCCACCCCACCCATAGGGAGGATGATGTGACACACATCCATCAAACATCAGCCACAGGCAAGTCAGCCAAATACATTCCACAACAAAACAATGCCAACAGTGTGTAGCGCTTGACAAATAGCCCCAACAGTGATTTTGATTCATCACAAAGTAACTACCATCACATGTGTGAAGTAAACCAGAGTGTGGGCTAAACAAGTCAAGCTTTGATATAGCACTGGGCAAATGTGTGAAAACACCCCATCAGTGTGTACATCCAATGTAAAATGTGTGGACACAAAGTGCAGCTAAAGTAGAGCATTGTGGAAAAGGGTCAAAATCACCCATCATCACAGTGACCACAAGGTAGGTGTCATCCAGGAAATAGCAGCACTTGGCAAACAGTATGTATGCTTCCTGTGCATGTCAGGACAACACCTGTACAGTCAACCTTAATCTAACACCCAATGTAGGCACTGGTGACATATGCATGAGTACTGTATTGCCCCTTAAGTCACCTGTACATAGACAATACATATGTCTACCAAGTTGCACAAAGGACACAGTCGACTTTACACCAATGATGTCCAGCACCTGCATGTACAGTGTAGATGGCACAACAGTCAGGGAAAGTATCGCATTGGACATTGTGAAGCACATCATTTGTGCTTGGGTGCAAGCCACAGATGTGGCCATGCCAAAGAAATGTTTACATCCCTGTGCCAAATTAGTCAATCATGACACCCCCACTCAGCTGCAAAGGATGACATGGATACCAACCTGAACATAAACTCATCTCATGGCCCACATGGAGTACACCACATCAACGCCTCAGTTACAGACATTTGTAAAACCTGCATCTTCACACCAAGGTCTGGGTAAACAACAGCAACAAAATCTACAGCTAAATCAAATGCACAAGAAGAACAAAAAATTAGTTTTTCAGCAATCTGCCATCTGGAAGGCAAAATAAATAAATAAATGTAGTCCAATGTCCAGTAGAAAATCAAAAGTCCAATGATGGCATCAGTGACACCTGTCACCCATTGCTTGCCTGCACTGATGAGGACTGGGGGACATCCACTCTGAGGGGCATACATTGGGCAGGCCGGGGCTCAGACGGAGGTTGGGAAGGGGTGCTGGGTGCAGGAGAGTCAGTGGCAACTGCAGTGGAGGGGTCTGACATGGGTTGTGCCGTCACAACTGTGGGGCACAAGTCTGATGGGGTGGGTACTGGAACCACTGCAGTGGGCAGGTCAGGTGTAGTGGACATGGTCCCGACTGCAGTGCCCATGTCAGACTGGGTGGGCGTGGACTCCACTGCAGTGCCCAACCCCATGGGAGTGGAAAGGGGTGTGGGTATGGTTGGCAGGACAGCTGAGGGTGACACGCGCCCCACAGTAGCTGCAGGAACAGACAGACTGGTGGTGGTGTCAGTGGAAGAGCAAGTGGCAGGGGGGAGGGCCTGATCCTTTTGGGGATGATATATTTGTGGGTGGGGGAACCTGGGACAGGGTGCGGCGGGGGAACCTGTGGTGTGCTGACCTGGGGGATGGAGGAAGGAGACTGTGCAGTGGAGCTGGGGGGTGGGTCTTGCTCTTCTGGCTACGGGGTGACTTGTGGGTGGGGGTCCCAGTCTGCCTGCGCTTGCGGGAGAGTGTCCGGGTATGAGGGGCACTCTTCTCTGTGTGTGGTGACTTCCCCTTCCCCCTGTAGTCAGGATCTGCTGGATCTGAGGGGAAGAGGCCTAGGTCACACAGGAAGATCTTTTTATGAGATGGTTTTGCAAGTGAGACAAGGGAAGGGCTCTTGGAGGGAGAGGGATCAGAGGACTGCGGAGTGCTTGTGGATGCCTCTGTGTGTGTCTGAGACCCATCCCTTGTGTGTGTGGTATCAGTCCCCTGACTTTGCTGTGTGCACATTTAGACTTATGTGTGGGTGAATGTGTGCTGTCTGTGTCTGTGTGTTTGGGTGACTGTGCAGGTGTGTGTGTATGCTGGGGACAAGTAGGGTGCTTGGAGAAGTTGTTTGGGCTTAGGCTGAAGGGGTCAGGTACTGCTAGAGGAGGGCTACTGCTGCCGTCAGTGAGGATTGGTCCTCTTTAGGACAGACATGCCAAATGAGATGCCATCCATGAACGACACTAGTTGTGTCAACAGACCGGTGTGTGCATGGAGGACACCCAGCATTGATGTCTGCCCTACATGGATCTGTTTAGGTATGTCCACAGACTCCAAACTCAGGGCAGCAGGGGACACAGGGGCAGGGGGTGTGGTGCCTGGCACAAAGCAGACATGCTCTCGAACACAGGAGCTGCCACGGACCTCTGAGATGGGAGCCGAGGGGAGGGTGGTGGTGGTAGTGGTGGTCGTGATGGTGGTGACACGGACAGCCTCACCTTCCGTTATTTCCTGGCTGCTGACACCCGCCCCCACAAGGGAGTCATCCTCTGAGCTGCTGCGGTCCTCAGCTGGGGTAGAAGGTGCTGAGGACTCCTCGGTGTGGCTCCCCTCACCCTCCTTGCCACTGGGTCCCTCCAACTCCTCTGTTGCTGGACCGGGCTGACTCTGTGGCTCATCCTGTTCCGTGGCACTGTCTCCTGTGCCCATGGATGTATCTGCATATAAGTAGGAAAAGAAGAACCACATTAGTTCCTGCACTGACTGCACAGAACACTGTCAATAGCCAACATTACCGGTGCACTGGCATCCTCAGCTGTCATTTACTAAAAATGCACACACAGTGGTACATAGGTCAATACCCAGTCTGAACATCAACCATGGCACCCATATCCCTCCTGGACAGGTGCCCATATGTCTGTTGCATGCTGGCTGCCAATACCCCAAAGTGCACACATGCACCACATACACAGTTGTTGTACATGCAACTGACCATGTAGAAGTACATCACCATTAGCATACATTACAATGCATGTCAATCACTCAGTACATGTGACTGGATGAATGTATGCCCACACTCACATTTCACAATTTTGTGATGCCTAGCAGCACAACGCACAATAATGTCCTAACGTCCTGATACTAAATGACACAATGGGGTACATGGAGCACCTCAGACTCCAATGTAGGAACCCTCCTAGCAATTCAATGCCCTGGCACACATGCATGGTAAGTCAGTCTTCACTGTCACATGTCATGGGGCAACGCATCCCAAAAACATCAGTCTGAACTGCATCACAATCATAAGTCATGCCCATACCAAACTCTGCAGCTGACAAGTGCACCAGTCTGTCCCCTGCCACATACTGTTCTTGGACTATGATGATCCTACATCACTTAAATCTGACATATGAGTGACAGCAAACAAACTACCTGAACATGCGCACCGTACAGTCTGCTGACAATTACACACAGTGAAAGTCTGCTGACAATTACACACAGTGAAAGTGACTCTTGCACACATCATTGTGCTCATTCAACTCACCACACCCCTATATGTTGCACAGGTATCATCCCCATTGTCACAACTCAGATGTCCTGCTCACACTAAAATCCTCAACACACCAGCTGCCACAAAATAGGAAGCCACACTACAATGAGATTGTGTCAGACTCCAATGGCCACATTTCAGGAAGCACAACCAGTGGGTCCATACACGTGAGTGTGAGTACAGAGATTCACTATGCCTTGGAGTGGGCAAGACAGAGCAGGTAAACCAAATACAGTGTATTGGCATGGAAAGTGGGCAGGTGTCTCGGCCAGTGTGACATAATTCCTCTACATATCCCTGAGGACACTACATGGACTCACCTGCTGCATGGGTATGTTTTAAGTATCCCACACACATGTTGTGACCCAGACCTGCAATTTGAACACATATGAAAGGCACACACAGAACACATGTCAGAGACCAAGCATAGTGCAAAGAAGAGACCCACCCACGATGCATACATCAGAGTCACAGTAACATATGCTGTGCAGGACCATCAGCATCGCTCATTTAAGGGACACAGAGTCCAAGTTGATAATATTCACAGACTGTAGGGGCCACAACTGTGGATCAGGTGAAGAGTGTGACTTACACAATAGAGGGACACGACTCCTGCACTCCAAGACCAACGTAATGTGGGAGTATGACCAGGCCACAACACTGCACATAGCATGTCAGACATGCTCACAGATCAGGCATGGACTTACCTCCTCCTTGCTGCTGTCTGGCTTTCAGTTGCCCATCCAGGGCCGAGAAGACCACCAGCAGAATCCGGAGCATGTGGGGAGTCAGGGTTCGGTGTCTGCCCATACGGCTAGGAGGCGACAGCTTCAGCTGGACCCTCGCGATCCTCCGGGTCCAGCCACGTAGGTGCTGCCACCTTTTCTGGCAGTTGCAGATCCGGCACTTGTAGATCCCCACTGATCTGACTGCCCGGGCGATGGTCAGCCAGATTTCCTGCTTCTGGTAGGCATCAACCTATGAGGATTACAAAGTGAAGAGGACATTACCACACATGCCACATAATTGTGCTGCATACAGTTGAAAATACATGTGGTCATCACAAAGCCAAAAGAGGTACACAGGCAGCGCACCCATAGAAATGTGCATTTGTGCTGCAGGTCTGACATGGTAACATTGGCTAGGACTGTACAGCCAGCACTACTGCACTACTGCAGCAGGACACCTGTACAACACATGTACCCATATGAATAAGTAGCTGAAAGTATATGCCTCACACTGCTGTGCACACTTCCATTACTTTTAGTCAGACCACTTGCATGATATGATAGGCAGTGGACTGCACACTCACCTGCTCCCCTGGTATCCCATACAGCTTCTGTACTCTGGGAGGACCCCATCCAGCAGTGCCTGGTTCTCCTCCTCAGTGAATGCTGGGGCCCTCTCCAAAGTACGTGCCATTGCAGGATCCAGAGGAAGCACAGACAGCAGCAGCAGTGGATTGTAGAAAGTGGTCCTCCAGCTTGTAGTGCAGGCAAGTGAGGTCCCTGGGGGCCTGCCAGCTTTAAATCAGTGCTGCAAAGGCATATTCTGTGACATTGCCCCTCAATGATAGGCCAGACACGGTTGCATTCTGTGAATCTGTCCAATCCATGGAAATGAAAGACTCCTACATGTCTTTTGATTTGTTCAAAACACTCACCTTCAGGACGCCATAGAATTGCAACATTGTTGTACGCATCCATCTGTATTTCCAACGCACGACTTGAGCGTTTTTCGAATTCGCGTCCGTCTCCATGACAGCCCATTGCCAATGAGTGCGCACGGCTCGGAAAACTGACTATCCGAATCGTTTATTTTAAAAAAGACGCATCCGTCTGGATAAGAATCTATGGGCTCTGCATGCGCACAGCTCGATTTATGACTGTACGACGCGTCTACTTGCGACTCAACCGCATCGGGTCAGATTGCATACGCGTCCAACATGCATGAACCAAGCCTTGTGCACGCATCGCTCATTGGCATCAATTTGATCCGACTGTAGTGACTGTAATGCAGACGCATCGAACAGTCAATGGCCACACCTTCAACACCACAGCATGTCCCACGCTGCATCCCATGGCATGTAAGGCTGTATCACCTGTGTGTTTATGGGGTGAGGCGACATTTCTATCCTTTAATGGCACTTAGGTCAACCCACTCCCAGGCTGAGCATGAGTTCATGGGGACAGATTACTTTTGGTGTGGTGCATCTCACTAATGTAAATTCAAAGAGTTGGCTTATGGGCATGAGTCATGGACACAGTACCAGTTTGGAGATGTGTATGACCTGTCACATACTACATGAGTAGAGTGTTGCATGTCATGTACGTCACAGCCATGGCTACATTCATGATCTATTCACAAAGTCTGTGTGCATGTTGTGTCTCTGATGTCTGTGTTTCCATGGCCCCAATGTGAGACAGGGTCCACCATGTGCCTTGTGCATGCTATTTCATGCTGTGTGTGTATGAGGCATCTATGTATGGCCTGCAGGGACTACAGGGCCCACTAACTGGGGGAGTCATTATTGTTTGTGGGATGTCCATGATACTACATGGCATTCCAGTGCACAGGTGGCAATACAGGGACCATGGCTATCTCCGTGACATGGAGTTGTGATGCCTGTGAAACATCTGTCATCACTTGTCACTGTGTTGTGTGTTTGTAATGTGACAGCAGTCCATGGGTACTGTGCCACAGCCCAATGATTTGCCATAGCGCCACAGGGAACTCATGCACACATGTGTCAATGATATGTGAGATGATGGGCATGAAGGTGACATATGTGTCCATAACAAGAAAGCACACACCTTAGTTAATTGTGAATTGCTATGATGTATATTGTGATTTTCAGCAAGATGAGTGCTACATGGGTAGCTGAATTTATAATTTAACTTTAACCATCTCTGTACTGCAGGGCGCCAGCAGTCCATAGATCCGTTCCCGGACCTTGAGACCATGATAGAACGCGACAGCATCCGTCGGTACGGCTTCACCAGGAGCCTGATTGATGAGTTTGCGGAGCAGTTGGCACCACATCTGCTACCTGGGGCACATACCCGACAGCACTGACACCAAAGGTGAAGGTTATGGCAGCCATGGACTTTTTTGCCACCGGTACCTTCCAACACACTGTGGCTAGTGTTGGGGGTATGTCACAGACAATGTTCAGCCGTGTGCAACGGGATGTGTTGGAGGAAATGTTGCACCACCTTGACTCATACATCAAGTTTACAACATCAGGTGAACTCGCAGGGATCAAGGATCCCTTCTAGGGGACTGGGGAGGATGCCAAATGTGATTGGCTCAATCGATGGCACACATGTGGCCCTGATACCACCACGGGCACAGGAACAGACCTACCGCAACCACAAACATTACCATTCAATAAATGCTCTGGTGGTATGTCTGGTTATTTCACGTGTGTGTACAGTTTCCTGGTTAGGTCCACGATGCCAACATCTTGAGGAGGAGTCGCATCCCGGTGATGATGTCACAGATGCCAAACCAGCGTGCCTGGCTTGTTGGTGTATACTGTTTAACGTTGTGTGTGTTTTATAATGTTGTCTCCAACCCCCTTACAATACTCAACTAATGTGTGATTCTTTGAATGTAGGTGACTCTGGATACCCCAACATGCCTTGGTTGCTGACACCCCTGAGGAACCCTGTGACACCATCTGAGATGTGATACAATCGGGCACATGGCAGAACCAGGCGAGTCATCAAGCGTACCTTTGGACTACTGAAGAGCCGCTTCCGCTGCCTTGATAAGACCGGAGGGGCACTCCCATATGAGCATGCAAAGGTGTGTAAAATCATCACTGTATGTTGCATGCTCCACAACAAGGCAGTATGGAAGGAGATGCCTCTCATCCAGGACGATGATGACCAACATCCACCACCTGTGGAGAATCCTGGCTTGGGCCACGAGGACAGTGATGATGCTGAGGCTGACGTCCGCACACAGCTCATCAACGACTTCTTCAGCTGAAGGTGAGTTGACAGCGTTGTCATGTCAATGTCCTGAGTGAGCCTGTGATGTGTTAGTGCAGCTCAGTTGCTGTTTGTGTTTGTCCGTGTGGTACTTGACTTTAAACGTGCTGTGATGTGTCCGGTCCAATGTCTGTAGTCCAAAATTGTGTGGGCATGCTAAGTTGTTACTGTGTAGGTTGGCTTCTTGTGACATGTTTATTGCATTTTCTACCTGTTCTGGTTTGCTTCTGACTCTGTCCCCTTTCTGTCTTTCCCCGAGTTCTTTGCCAGTTGCTGGGGCAAGTCTGACACCAACAACCAAAATTCACCCTTACAGCACCATTTGACCATAGTTGTTGACCATGTGCCCACTGTCATATGGATTCACCTTGAAATTGTTATGTAATAAAATAGTTTCAGACTTGTAATGTACCTGTGCTTCACTTAGTAATATATGTTGTCTGTCTTCACACATCTGACTGACATTTGGTAACCTCACCTGTGGGCTTGTTGGCAGTGACTATGGAAAGGTGTGGTGTCTCTGCATTCCACCGTATATCTGGCAACTATCTTTGTAGGCAATGTGCCACATGTCCATGGTGAGTATAAGTTGTGGTGCCCTATTGTTGTGTCTCCTTCACAGGTGTCATATCAACATGATTCACATAACGGTAATGACATTGTTGTAGTAGTCGGCATGCACTGTGTGCTTCAGCATTTCATCATAACACATACCAAGTTTGAATCGCAACATAGGCAAGTATAGTGTAATGGTGAGTTTATTTACATACATGTGTGGAGATAGTGCTGTACATGAGGTTTAGAATCCACAGTTCACACATGAGTTAGAAGTATTTGTAGATGAAATGTCCAGTGTGAAGTCCACATTCATCTTTTACATTGGTACAACATGCACCCTCCATGTCATTATGGGGACCTGTCTCATGTGCAACAAGGTAAACGCTTTGCACCCAAAGACCAAAATCCAAAACAGGTTCTGGGTTCCTGGGGGATGTGCGGGGACAACTGTGCTCACTTGTCCTTCTTTGGACGACCCCTTCTCTTCTTCTGTGTGGGATCCTCAGGAGCAGGCACCGATGGTATATCGGAGTCTCCACCAGATTCATCATCCCTCCCTGTGTTATTAGCAGATGTTGTTGCTTGAGATGTTGTGGGCACACAGGGAGGTGTGGACATATGTGTGCTGATCTGGTGGAGACAGGTCAATATGTCCATATGCACCGCCGTGAGTTTTTCCCACTTGGCCTCCATGCGGCATGATGGTCAGCCTGCTCCTGCTGCATGGCCTTGAGGAGCCCCACTACCTGGCTGCATCCTCCAGTGCTATCCTGGTACGCATCTATGATGTGGAGCAGTTGGGGGTCATCAGGCAGTCCAGGCCCCTCTGCAGACCGTGTCCTCGGCCTAAGACCACTCCCACCAACCCTAGACACACGGCCTGTACCTGTGGTGGCAGGCACAGGTGACCCGGCCCCCTTGGTGGTTGCCACTGGTGTAATTGTTGGTAGCATCCTGGGTGGCCGGGACCCCTGTGCTGCTTGAACTTGGTCTCCTAGATTGGTTCATGTTGGCGGGGGTGTTAGGTCTGTCGGCAGATGTTGTTGAGATGGCTGCAGGGGGTGCAGGTGTTTTTGATGGTGGGGCTGCCTGATGTCTCACAACGGAGGTGCCAGGTTATGTGTCATCATCCGAAGAGGACAGGGCCAGGACTCCACTTCACTTGGTGCTGAATCCCCAGAGGCACCTGTGTTTGGAAGAGACAGTCATTGTCATTTCTGTTACTACAGACATCAAGGGTTGACCTATGTATATTGCAACAGGGAGGGGGGAAGAGGTACTGATACATTCCTTTCCCAATGAGCATTACTAACAATGAAGGAGGGGGCAGTGGATCACTCATCCTGTGCAGCCATGATATGTACATGATTTCATTCCTTAGTAAATTCACTCCCATACGTATACAGGAATGGGGTCGTGCTACTTGGATTGCCGCCTCAGTGTACTATAGCTGCATTTACTTTGGTTCACCTTTACTGCCAATCTGATGTCCCTCTACCTGAAGGTAGACTGGCTGCTTTCCCAATAGTGTACAGAGGAGATATTAGGTCTAGGATCACATGGGGCTGCTACATGTTGACCAACAGTGACCAACCCTGGTGTGGTGGATGAGTAGCTGGGTCCGGACACAACACATTTGTTTGTAACTTCATACATCACAATGTTCAACAGTTTTCCTTAGCCTTTGGGTGTGTGTGTGTTTTTGACTCTCAGCACTTGTGCACAAACACACACTCTCAGTTTTCTCCTCTGGGCACTACTGGGGAACCACTCAAATTACCTCCAGCTGGAGGCACAGCATATTTGCAACAAGGGGGAGTCAATGATGCTGCTGCTACAGTACACTGATGCAGTTAAACATGCTGTCACACACTACACATGTGTACATATGCGTGGCTTTCAATGGAGGCAACAAAATCAGTTATGAACCAGGTTGCACAGAGGAGTAGACCATTCACCCCTCCTTGAGCTTTGTTACAATGTTTGATATACATGGCATTTGCAACATGATCAGGATGCATGCTTGAACACTGCATTGTCTTCATTTGTCACAGACAGAGGATAATATTGGGGTAGCGCATTGTCCAGCCAACATGAAGCCTTTCTATGTGCATGTTGATGTGTGCACATACCCACCTCATGTATGGATTTCCATGTACATGGTCATTGTTAGACAAGGGCCATCAGGTGGCTGACACAGGGGTGTGATCCCTGTTGACATTAGACTCAGCTTCCCAGTGAGGGGGTGTGCCGGTGCTGACAAGATGGCTGACAGTGGAGTTCTGGTGTTTGGTGGTGGCTAATTCCTAGCAGAGCCTTGCGCTCCCTACAACAGAGCCCAGTCCCAGAATACTTGCCAGCCCATTTCAATACCATTGTGAGGTGAGCATTGTTCAGAGAGGTGTTGATGGTGCAATTGTGATTGTTGAGGGGTGCATGTAAGGCTTTGAGTAAATCAAGACACTGGCAGTTGGCAGATCATATAACACATGAAAGATCTTCCACATGCACAGTCGTCATCAATGATAGCATCTCAGACTATAACTAAAGAAAATAGCACCTTGCATGACAGATTAAAAACGATCTTCATTTTTGTCCTGGATAATTAATTTTATGATCAGACCAAAATTTCAAAATTCATTTACCTGAATTTAGAACAGTTTCTTATAATGCCTTTGAAATAATCATGCATGATAATCAATCATTAGGGCATACAACAAATTTGGAAACCAATCTACACTCTCAGTGAGAACAAGTCAACTGCATACTAATGTGATCTACAATAATCCATCAGCAATACTTATGTAGATTAATGTTGCAAAAATCACAAAAATGTGAAACACAGTTGAATCCAGTTAATATTTTAGGACAGTCTTTAGTACAGTTATTGTCTACCATACTGTAATAGTCACAATTTACTGGGAGCTGAGACAAAGTCTTTTTTAGGGGGAACTGCAGTTCTTTATAAATCAGTCCTTTTTTATATTGCAGCTTCTCTACAACATTCTTCAAGCTCAGTGCCTTATTTCAACATTGTCGATGAGTTCCAACTCTAGTGTGCTCAAGATCTCTTTAGGTCAAAAATGTGTAAATGTGCTGGGTAAACAATGAAAATAAAATAAGTATGCAATAATTTTTACTTTTTTTAAATAAGTGAGCCACTCGCGGGAATCGTTAGAAATTTATTTGGGTACCATGAATTAATCTGCCTAGTGAGAATTTACCAGAGAAGACTTGTAGTGTAGTTCCTATAGTACCCTTCATGAAGGACCTGCGCTGTTTTTGGATAACATTTACTATGGGTCTGGTGGCAGACTGACTCTGTACACCCCTGCCGAGTATGTTAGCCTATTTTTGCATTAGCTAGCTCACAGTGCCACTAGAATTTCCTTTTATCAGAGAGATTATTTTTTGGCAACCTCAGAACACAACAAACCCTGATTCCTCAGACTCATGGAAACAATATACTACTTTTCACCCAGTCACTCGTGCTTGCTGGTTTTCTCTCAGAGAGATACACAGAAGAAACAGTCGGGCGTGTAAACAATAAGAATTTATTGTACCATTGTTCTTCTCATGTAAAATATATATGCACAGCTACAACTGTTACACAGTGGCAGAGATATAAGATCAGCACTACAGTGAATAAAAAGGAATAGTACAGTTCAACCATTTTGCAATAGTCATGAACATACACATGAATATAAAATGCATTTATAAAATATAGTGCATACTCCTATGATGCCTTTCTAGATTTACCTAAGTGTACCTAGCTTGTGAGTAGGTGTGAAAGACTCTAAGCCTAGGAGACAAGAATCAGTGTGTCGGCCTTGAAGTCTCGGTTCCCTCCTCTTTACTGCTAACAGGAGGTGCTGTATTTATACAGTCCATGTGCGTGTGTTAGCTATTATTTAGTACGAGGATGACGATGGGGATTAAACCTTATGTGTTTATAGGAGAGGTGAAGTATACCCCCTGGAGACTGTTCTCATAAATTATCCATATGTGCTAAGGATGACGTCTTAGCAAGATCGATTGGGAATACCCCACCCTCTGCATGGAACTAGGTGAAAGGTTTAGTCCATAAAAGGTGTCAGTCCTTATAAGGTGTTCAGTCCCCATAAGGCAGTATGTCCTTTTTAGGAGTTATGTCCTTATAAGGCTCGTTCATATGAAATGAAAGGGAGATGATGTAGGGAATTGTTTGTATCTTAGCCATAATGAGGTCACAAGTTATTTAACTAGCAATGTACATTATTACCAGCTAATTCAGTGTGCAAGGCTGGCAAGCACCACATTATGAAGTTTCTAGAAAGAAAAGAGATTTCCCAAGTCCTAAAATGGCTGCTGTCATATTTTTGTTGATGTGGTGACAGCCAATCAGATAATATATCTAGATCGTTTGCCTCTGCAGATCTTCTGTGTCTTGAAATATAAATATTTTTAAAACTAATATCCCCAAAGCTACTACACCAAATCACAAAAAGCATGTTTTCTGGACCAAGATCTTCCTTTCTGACAAATTTGGTGTGATTCCATTCAACCGTTTTGGCTGTGGCTGTCTCTAATTTTCCAATGGATAAACGAAAGGGGAAAACGTGTTTTAGGACATACCTTTTCCCTGGCCCCTGCTTGATGGATCACCCCAAACCTTTCCAGGAAGGTGCTGAATTGGATGAAACATTTTTGGGAAAGTTTTGTGGAGATTTGGCAAACAGCGCCGAAGTTATAAGCAAACCAAATAAATGATTTTCTACTAGAAACTTTAGGCCTCATTAAGATAGTGGTGGTCGGACCGCCGACAGGCCATCGGTGGTGGTCCAACTACCGTATTTTGATACTAGCAGTCGAACCCACAGCTGTCGGATGCAGATCCCGATGGGGCGGTGGTCTAAGAAGCGTCTCATGATGGCAGCAGTGCCGTGGCAGGCATCGCCATCGAGATTACAATATCCCTTTCCGACAGCATTTTCATGGTGGGAACCATGCCATGAAAAGTGTGTCAAAAAGAGATCTGGGGGCCCAAACAGGGCCCCTGTCCATCATGGGCCACTGAAAAGTGGCCCTGGGGTACATGAAGTGTCCCCCCTCACCTCTGTTCACCGAGTGCCATGCACAACATCCTCGACCGTTGGAATGGACCCTGACAAGGCAGAAAATTATAAGGCCTATATCTCTGCTCCCTAGTGTTAGTAAGATTTTAGAGAAGCTGGCCAATGGTTATTTGACCCATTTTTTTTAATCCTACAATTTTCTGCACCCAACTCAAACTGGCTTTAGACCTGGGCACAACAGTGCGACAGCTTCAACTAGCCATAGAAGATCTTATAAAAATACTGGAACAAGGTGGTTCAGATGTGCTGATCCTACTCGATCTGAGTGTTGCCTTTGATACTGTCTCTCATTCTTTTCTTCAGTAGAGGATGGAATTGCTACCTATCACAACTACCTCTTTTGCCACACCAGTAAAAATAATCATCAATACTTAGCTGATGACAGGAATATTTCCACAATACTTAAAAGAACACAAACCTGGACCCGCATGAACCCAATGGCTACAGACCGATCACAAATTAACCTTTCCTGGGCAAACTGAGAGAAATAGCAGCATTCACCCAGATGTCACAATTCATTAAAGATAACTTCATATTATCCAACTTCCATAAAGGATTCTGCCCAGGAATAGCCACAGAATCTGCTCTCATCGCTATCTACGATGACCTTAAAAACACTGTAGGCTGGAACGGGGTCACTGCACAAGTTCTCTTGGACCTCTCAGCTGAATTCGACACAGTTGACCATGACACTCAAATCCAAAGACTCTACTACGCAGGCACAGAGGGGACTGCTTTTGACTGGATAACATCATACCTTCAAAACAGAACAAATGTCATCCATACTCCCCATTTCTCATCTAAACTGTACTTCACCAAAGCAGGGGTTCCTGAAGTCTCTATCATGTCACCCATGCTTTTCAGCATCTTCAAGAAGTTATTACCATCAATGATACTCACACTCTTCAGTTGTCTCAGAGTCATTGATCAGTGGATAACATTGAGCTGTTTCATATTAAACGCTTCCAAAACCGATATGCTCACATATGGAGATTGGAAAAATTATGAACCACTCTGTGCCTGGCTGACAATCTGCAGCCACCTCCAAACGTGTCTAAGGAAGTAAGAAACCTTGAAATTACCATGGACTACAAGTTATCAAGGAAGGCACAAGTGGACAATTAGCAAGATCAAGCTTCATTACTATGAAAACTCTGCAACGCATCTTCCTCCACCTAGGATTTACACATAAGATCAAGACTATTATCTATCTTATATTGTCTAAACTTTATTATGCCAATGGCCTCTACTATGGATCAACGTTATCAACAAATTTAGAACTCTGCTGGCAGACTTCTCCTTCATGTAAAGTCAAATGCCCACATGTATCCTGCCATGAAGGCCCCACATTGGTTACCAGATGCAGAAAATCCACCTTCAAGCTACTTTGTATCACCCACAAAGCAAGACATTGAACAAGACCGCTTTTCATCAGCAAATAAATCACCAAATACATTCAACAAAGGAATCTCCATTCCAGATTGGCACCTCACCTCAAACACCAGCATACAAGAAAAATAAACATGGGTGGTACTTCTCTGTTCAAGCAGACAAGTTATGGAATTCATTACCCCCAAACAAAAGATTCACAGGTAACTAAGGGGCATATTACCAAGCAATCGCGATAATTATCGCGATTGCTTGGTTAGAGACAAAAATTTACCGCTGCGCTGCGGCGATTTTTACCGCAAATAAACCTTGGTATTACCAAGGTTTATCGCGAATGCGATAAAAATCGCTGCAATGCATGAATATCGCTGAAAAGTCAGCGATATTCATGCATTACCGAGCTAATGCTCTTAGCCATGTTATCCACCTCCCATTGGATAACATGGCTAAGAACTGCTCAGGGCAGGTGTTAACTTTTGGACATATTCGCGCTTAGCGCGAATATCTCCAAAAGTTGGTAATAGGAGATAGCGATGTTAGCGACTGTTTTCAGTCGCTAACATCTTGGCACGCCCACTTTGCATATCATTAGTGATAAATATCACTGACATGCAAAGTGGGGCCCAAGATGGTCGCTATCTCCTACTAGCTGTTGCTAACTGGTGCTAGTGACAGCTAGGTAATAGGGAGATAATTTTATCTCCGCTTTCTTGGCTTTAAAAGCCAAAAAAGCAGAGATAAACCCCCTTGATAATATGCCCCTAAATTATCTTCAGAAGACTGATCAGGAGTTGACTCTTTCGAATTTACCCACCATTCTCAAACACAAAACTACTGCATACCCCTGTTTATGCAAACATTTCTAATTTGAGTATATTAATGTATTCAGATATGTGCATTTCTTATTACCACTATAAATACTATCTATTGTTTTATCATATGTATGGATATTCCTTAGGATAAGTGCTTTACTATTGAGAAAAATTGAGGAAAATTTAAAAATATACAATTTTTTTCATTAAAAATCCCAATAAATTTGCTTGACCTACAGCATCACCTGAAAGTCGGAGCTTCTAACTATCTATCCACACATGCACATACAGGACTTTATACAATAAAATGTTATATCTCAATATAATATCTTCCCTATACTTGAATACCGTGTATATGTATTTATGTATCTACATATTTATTACTTTACGGAGAAGCGTGGCTCAGTGGTTAGAGGCGGCAGACCCAGAAGCTGAGATCGACCGTGGACCAGGGTTCGATTCCCCGCCTCGGCGGGTCTCGGGCTCAAAATTCCACGGACTCGACAATTCTCGCTCTGGTGCCTACTCAACTCACGGGGTCACACTCTGCGACTCTGGGCAATAGCTTGCTTAATCTCCACTACGGCCCCTCGCGGCGGGATGCCTGGCTTTCACCTTGTGGACACCCTGCCGTGGTTTCTCACAGGGGAATACCAGGACGGGTTCCCTAAGCAAGCGCCGGGACGCTTACGGGCAGCTGTGCGCTTTACAAGTCCAGCACATTTACATTACATTTGCATTTACATTTACTCCTACGGTAGAAGAAAACAATATAATAAACCTTTGAATCTCTCCAGTGCAGTACACTATGTCTCATCGCATACCTCTCTCAATATATCATCTTCCTCCATTCTCTGACTCATTCCACACCTCATACTACTACTACGATCTGCCTAATAACCTTTTCTAGACTCTACTCTTCTATATCCCTTCTTGGCTCACCCCAAACCTCATTTTACTACTATGATCTCCCAAATAACCCTTTCTAGTTTCTTCCCTCATGTATCCCTCCTTTGACTCACCCCAAACCGCATTTTACTACCATGTTCTCCCTAATCCCTTTCTACACTCTTCCCTCCTCTATCCCTCCTTTGACTACTCTTCCCTCCTCAATTCCCCCATTTCATATTCAATCAAACTAACAGACTCGCATGCTCACCACTTATATTAACAATTTATATTTACCTATACTAATCCACCACTAATTATTTTTTGGGTTCTGTAATAGGATACTACTCACTGAAAAGTGCTCCAATGTCTCGTCAGAAGTAGTAAGTGCTAATTAAATAATTTACAATTGCTGTGTGATTTATTACAGTGTATTAAAATGTATATGTTTATCATTTTGTTTTAGTTGTATTTTAGGAGGATAATTATTTAGTCATTAAATTGTTGAAATTTTTATTTTTAAATGTAGTAGTGTATATAATTAATTAATAAATACTTTTTCTAGTAGCATCATATTTGGTTTTTAGGGGACAAGTATGGATTTTGTTTTACGTTATTTTTAATTTGAATGGTGATAATTGTACAGATAGGTAAATTAAAATCATGAATGTTTACATTTATTTTGTTGTAGAAATATTTGTAATATCTTTTAATATGATGTTAAGTAAGATGTATATTAATAGCATTTTATTTGTTCTAAATAAGAAAAAACATTTACTGTATATTCTAAAAACATATACAAATATTTTCATACAGTAGAATATTTAGAAATAATTCCCTGTTAAAATTAGTTATTATTTTGAAATGTATGATTATTAATTTTGTATTAGAATTGTATTTTCAGTTTATTGTTTAAAGTTTATAAATGATGGTAAATATTTTTGACAATATATTCATTTTTAATAGTAATGACATTATTATTGTATATCGCAAACGTTACATATTGATATAGAGTTTTTAGTTTCAATCTGTGTGTTTTTAGATAGTATTTTATGAGAAAAATATGTGTATATATGGAGTATTGATTGCGTATGTAAAAGTTTTAATTTGTATTACCTTGTGAAAAAGTTTTATTTTAAGTGGATAGCGTAAATGTCACCTCTTTAGCATCCAATACCTTCTTGAAATAGCAGTAGACTGGAGAGGGAATAGTAACTGACACCCCTTTAGTGCCAACACCATCTCCCAATATGATTAGATTGGAGTGGGAATAGTCCATTTCACCCCTCTAGTGTCCACAGCCTTCCCCAAACTGGTTTAGATTGGAGTAGGAATAGTAAATGACTACCCTTTATTGTCGAAAACCTTCCTCAAGTTTGTGTAGATTAAAGTGGGAATAGTAAATATCACCCCTTTAGTGTCCAAAACCTTCCCTCACTCAATATGGTTAGATTGGAGTTGGAACTTTATATTTCACCCCTTTAGAGTTCAACGCCTTTCTAAAATTGGTTTAGATTCGAGTTGGAATAGTAAATGTCACCCCTTTAGTGTCCAACACCTTCCCTAATCTGGTTTAGATTGGAGTGAGAATAGTAAATTTAACCCCTTTATTGTCCAACACCTTCCTCAAATTAGTTTATTTTGGAGTGTGAATAACATATGTCACCCCTTTCCTGTCCAACACCTTTCCCTTTTAGTTTAGATTGGAATGGGAATAGTAAAAATAAACCTTTATGTGCAACATCTTCCCCTAATATGTTTATATTGGATTAGTAATAGTAAATGTCACCCCTTTAATGTCCAATGCCTTTTCCAAATTTGCTTAGATTGGAATGGGAATCATAAATGTCACTTATCAGTGTCCAATGCCTTCCCCAAATTGGTTTAGATTGGAGTCGGAATAGTAAATGCCAACCCTTTAGTGCCCAACAACTTTCCCCAATATAGTTAGATTCGAGTGGGAATAGTAAATTTCAACCATTTAGTAAACCATGCCTTTCCCAAAGTGGTTTAGATTGATGTGGGAATAGTAAATGTCACCCTGTTAACATCAAATGACTTGCCAAATTGGTTTAGATTAGAGTGGGATTAGAAAAGGCCACCCCTTGAGTGTCCTACACCATCCCTAGATTAGTTTAGAATGGGGTGGGATTAGTAAATGTCAACCCTTTAGTGTCTAACAGTTTTTTAAAAATGATTTAGTTTGGAGTGTGATCATTTACTTTCATAATTCTATTAAAAAATCATGATTTTACTTTTATTTGTCTGTAGTAGAAATACTTTGTGGTACTTTATTATTATTGTTGTTGGTTATTAGAAATATTTATAAAAAAACATAGGTGCAGATTACGATGTTGCTCAGTAAGTCTCCGAGGCTTACCCACTGACATTGTAGGTTTCCAGTCCGTCCACCCAATTGTGAGGTAGGTGCAGTTGGAATGTAAAGCAGCTAGTCTTTCAGACTGGGTTCCGACAGGCTCAAGTAGTTCATCGGCAAGTGGGAAACTTTTCATAAACCTCTATGGACGGCGTTTCCGCCATCAGGATTATGATGTCGGTTTCCAACAGGCTTTTCATGTTGGGCTTTCTGACATTAAAAGTCTGTCGGAAAGCGAATTTGGGGGCCCCTAGCAGGGCTCCCATCCCTCAGTGCCCTCCGGTTGGGGCAAGGGGGGGCACCTATGGAGCCCCTTGTTAATCCCTGCACCATGTGGCAGGGACAGTGAGGTACCTGCCACATGGTGCAGGGATTAACAGAAGCTCCTATTTCTTCATGGAAGCTTGTGCTGCCGCCAGTTTCTAACTGCAGCAGAAGCTCCTATAGTGAAATGGGAGCGTGCGACTGCACCATGTGTGGTCACATTGTAATTACTGTGTCAGGACCATTAAACGGAGTTCGTCGGTCCCGAGACTGCAGCGTCCGCCTGACATCGTAATGATGCCATTCAAATAATAAACAAACAATTATGTAAAGTTAAGTAAATAAAACAAGTTTTTATTTTTCTATTAATAAAAAACATGTAAATTATATTTATATACTTGACTGTTGTAAATTTTCAACTTTATTTTCCATTGTTTTACACATTTTAACATGTTTGATTGCATAGTTTAAATACTTTTATATATTTTATAATATTAAATAATTTATACTTCGTAATATTTTCATAATTTTTTTATTACATTGTTTGATATGTTTTACATATTTAAAAAATGTTAACTTTTTTTTCATTTAATCAATTTTTACAGTTTTGGAGATACAGCCTTTCATTTTGTTTAATTTAGCAGCCCTTTTTTACCGCTACCTTCTATTTTGGAATCTATTTTAGATTTATTTTAGAAGATTTTACCGGAATCAGGATGCAGTCAGGTGCTGCTGTTCATTGGAACAGGTAAGTAATTTTTTAAGGATCTTTTAAGGATTTTGAAGGTAGGGGGATCTAAGAGTGAGGTATAGAAGTTAGGTATAGTGTTGTTTGTTTGTATATTTAGATGTATTATTGTTAGTGTTTTTCATTAATTTGTAGTTTTGCATTTTCATACACAATTTGGGTACTTTATCACTAAATTATGTTGAACTCTGTGATGTTAGCTATATTTTGATGAGTAATTATTAACTGTTATTTTTTTTTTTAATGTAATGTGCTTTTTTGGATTGTTTTGTTTTACTTTACAGGTTTTTTGCTAAGAAAGTGTCCTGTGGCCATTTGGAGTTTAAATTTTTTAATTTTTTTAAAGAAATTAATTTTTGGTTTATAACAACTTTTAATACTTTTTTTCATGTATTTCCTTTTTCTCCCGGTTTCCTGGAGCATCTCTTTTTTAAATTTTTTTATGCATCCTAGACACTTTCGATTGCTTTACAGGATTTATGCTAGATTCATTATATTTTTTTCATTTTCTGGTTTTTTTCTGGATATTATTTACTGTGTTTTTGGTTGATTACTAATTTTTATTACTCGGATGCAGAGAAAGATCTGCAGCTACAGAACAGTATTGTTATTGCTTTCAATGTTTTTGGTTTGGAAATGTGATATATTATATGGCAATATTATGTGATTGCTAAGTGTTGTATTTATTTTAAGTGTTGGATTGAGTTTGTTTTCAACTATCTTCTTTGGTCATAATTACATTTTTTTAAATAATTTAAATATAGCTTTTAAATCAATCTATCAAAAGTAACATTGGGATTTTAAATCATTGTTTGACTGATTTATTAAAATATATTTATATTTGTTTTTTAAAAAGTTTTGTATGTTGGTTTAGAGTTTGTCATCGTTTTGGAGGAGTTTGGTAGGTAACTATTTATTCTATAGTATGATTTGCGCTATGATTTCTAAGTAATCTACTCCTTTGTTATTTATGAAGAGTTTGACTTTAGTAAATAGTAAATCCAGTATTTCTAAAGCGTGCACAGCTACCCAAAAGCACCCCGGCGCTGGGGGTTGTAGAGAAGATTAGGCAAGCTATGGCTGACCTGCCGCCAGTGCCGGGGATCAAACCGTTGGGCCCAAATTCTAGCATCAGTCGCCCTGGCCGCTGCACCACACCACTTCCTTAGCATCTTTCCTAGCATGTTGTACTTTCTTTTGATTGGTTTGCTAAGTTTAGGAGCAATTTTGCTAAGATACTGTTGCTCTTTTCTGTAATACTTCCATAGGTTACATTCTGCCTAGTATGGATTGAAAGGTATTCTACCATCCTTACACTGCAGTGTTTGTTTTTGCTAATCTAAGTGGATTTGAAGTAGTCCATTAGGTGACTAAGTGATCTTCATTTTCCTGGTAGAAAGGGCTTTCTATTAGTTAATTGTAGTGGTTTGCTCCTTCTGTGATAGGGACATAGGCTAGTGCTGTTTTTTTTATTTCAAATGCAAATTGACTGTTTGCAAACTATTTTACACTTGGTTCAGATTTCTGGAGGTGTCTCCATTTACTTTGATTGGAATTGTAGTGACAACCTTGAATTTTCTTTTTAGAATAATTTTTTCATCAATGACATTATTGACACATAGCCAATCCACCTCTAGGAGGCTGCCACAGTGTAATTGTTGATGAACAATGAAAAATATAACTCCCAACAAGGTCCCCCACCCCCTTACACTGGTGACAGCCTTGTATGGCTGAACGTGGGTATATGTTTAAAATGTTTAAAATGTATTGAATCATAACTTCAAAGTATATGATTATTTTTGGGGGTAGTTGTTGTTTGTTGTATGTGGTTTAATAGCTTGTAGCAAGTGCTGCTTTGTTTATTTGGCAGTAAGGCATATATAAAAGGATATTTGTGTTGTGATATTCACCATGTATGGTGCACATCTGAGTGAATGGTTTAAGAAATATTTTGAAGGTTCCTTCCATCATCCAGGTTTGACATTGGCTAAGTTTTATTACCTTGTTTTCTGCAGGGAATATTAGGATTAGATTCTCATTATTTAGGTTTTGAAGTAAAAGGAAATGTTCTTCATTATGTGTATTGTTATATGTTCGGGTAACTGTATACCATGGTATCTTCCAGGGGCAGTTGGGAAATCACCAGTGTTATTTTTAGTTTGCCTGGTTAAACATTTTAAAGTAGGTATAGGTGGTAGTTGGCCTGTTATGTGTTCGGGTACTTTAGGTAGTATATCTTTAAGGATTTTGTTTGTGGGTTCCTGGGAGTTAGTGCTTGCCTCTCATGTATCCTGCAATATGTCTCTTACTTCTATGTCTGTCACATTTGGGGGGCAGTTGTGCCTACTTACATGAGCAAAAACATCACCTTAGGTAGTTACTCCATAAGTAGTGAATCCATAGCATTCATTAGAATAATATTTAGGGGTCGATTCCGATCTTGGTCGGTCAGCCTCAGAGACGTGTCAGTAGCCCTTACCTTATGGCCAAACCGTACCAGGAGCAAGACCGTCCGGGCGAGGAAGTACGATGCGGAAAAGTGCCAAAATTGAGACCGATCCGCACGCACCAACTCCATCATCTATCTCCGACCGAGCCTGACCCGGAAACACTCAATTTAAATCGCACGGCAACCTAAACACGGCTGGTCAAGTATGATGCGCAGTTCCCACGTTCTGGACGGGTCGCCATGTACGGGACGTCTAAGCAACCGGAAAGAGCTGCATATCAAGTCCGATTCGTGCCATTAACCCATTCCACGGATTTGAACGGGAGCACCTAGGAACGGATAGAGAAGGACCATAAATCCAATCACGCAGGTCATACCAGTCCTGTACATATAAGACCGAATCAGGAACAGATGCATGCCACGCAGAAGCTAAGTCGGACACCCACCCCACAAACAAATCCAGGGGGTCCAGACCCTGTCCACTAGTACCACGCCTCCTTAGGGAACCCATGGCCACCACTACTGCCAGCCCACTCATAGGGGCAAGTTACCTATCACTGATGCCACCCCACACATAGGGGCCTGTACCTATCACTGATGTCCCCCCACCATAGGGGCCTGTTACCTATCACTGATGCCACCCCACCCATAGGGGCCTGTTACCTATCACTGATGCCACTCCACCCATAGGTTCCTGTTACCTATCACTGATGCCACCCCACCCATATGTGTCATGTTGTCCATCAATGATGCCACCCCACCCATAGGGGCATTTTACCAATCACTGATGCCACCCCACCCATATGTATCATGTTGCCTATCACTGATGCCACCCTACCCATATGTGTTATCTTGCCTATCACTGATGCCACCCCACCCATAGGGAGGATGATGTGACACACATCCATCAAACATCAGCCACAGGCAAGTCAGCCAAATACATTCCACAACAACATCATGTCAACAGTGTGTAGCGCCTGACAAATAGCCCCAACAGTGTTTTTGATTCATCACAAAGTAACTACCATCACATGTGAGAAGTAAACCAGAGTGTGGGCTAAACAAGTCAAGCTTTGATATAGCACTGGGCAAATGTGTGAAAACACCCCATCAGTGTGCACATCCAATGTAAAATGTGTGGACACAAAGTGCAGCTAAAGTAGAGCATTGTGGCAAAGGGTCAAAATCACCCATCATCACAGTGACCACAAGGTAGGTGTCATCCAGGAAATAGCAGCACTTGGCAAACAGTATGTATGCTTCCTGTGCATGTCAGGACAACACCTGTACAGTCAACCTTAATCTAACACCCAATGTAGGCACTGGTGACATATGCATGAGTACGGTATTGCCCCTTAAGTCACCTGCACATAGACAATACATATGTCTACCAAGTTGCACAGAGGACACAGTTGACTTTATACCAATGATGTCCAGCACCTGCATGTTCAGTGTAGATGGCACAACAGTCAGGGAAAGTATCGCACTGGACATTGTGAAGCACATCATATGTGCTTGGGTGCAAGCCACAGATGTGGCCATGCCAAAGAAATGTTTACATCCCTGTGCCAAATTAGTCAATCATGACACCCCCACTCAGCTGCAAAGGATGACATGGATACCAACCTGAACATAAACTCATCTCATGGCCCACATGGAGTGCACCACATCAACGCCTCAGTAACAGACATTTGTAAAACCTGCATCTTCACACCAAGGTCTGGGTAAACAACAGCAACAAAATCTACAGCTATATCAAATGCACAAGAAGAACAAAAAAATTGTTTTTCAGCAATCTGCCATCTGGAAGGCAAAATAAATAAATAAATGTAGTCCAATGTCCAGTAGAAAATCAAAAGTCCAATGATGGTATCAGTGACACCTGTCACCCATTGCTTGCCTGCACTGATGAGGACTGGGGGACATCCACTCAGAGGGGCATACATTGGGCAGGCCGGGGCTCAGAAGGAGGTTGGGAAGGGGTGCTGGGTGCAGGAGAGTCAGTGCCAACTGCAGTGGAGGGGTCTGACATGGGTTGTGCCGTCACAACTGTGGGGCACAAGTCTGATGGGGTGGGTACTGGAACCACTGCAGTGGGCAGGTCAGGTGTAGTGGACATGGTCCCGACTGCAGTGCCCATGTCAGACTGGGTGGGCGTGGACTCCACTGCAGTGCCCAACCCCATGGAAGTGGAAAGGGGTGTGGGTGTGGTTGGCAGGACAGCTGAGGGTGACACGCGCCCCACAGTAGCTGCAGCAACTGACAGACTGGTGGTGGTGTCAGTGGAAGAGCAAGTGGCAGGGGGAGGGCCTGATCCTTTTGGGGATGATGTATTTGTGGGTGTGGGAACCTGGGACAGGGTGCGGCGGGGGAACCTGTGGTGTGCTGACCTGGGGGATGGATGAAGGAGACTGTGCAGTGGAGCTGGGGGGTGGGTCTTGCTCTTCTGGCTACGGGGTGACTTGTGGGTGGGGGTCCCAGTCTGTCTGCGCTTGGGGGAGGGTGTCCGGGTGTGAGGGGCACTCTTCTCTGTGTGTGGTGACTTCCCCTTCCCCCTGTAGTCAGGATCAGCTGGATCTGAGGGGAAGAGGCCTAGGTCACACAGGAAGATCTTTTTATGAGATGGGTTTGCAAGGGAAGGGCTCTTGAAGGGAGAAGGATCAGAGGACTGCGGAGTGCTTGTGGATGCCTCTGTGTGTATCTGAGACCCATCCCCTGTGTGTGTGGTATCAGTCCTCTAACTTTGCTTGTGTGCACGTTTAGACTTATGTGTGGGTGAATGTGTGCTGTCTGTGTCTGTGCGTTTGGGTGACTGTGCAGGTGTGTGTGTGTGTTGGGGACAAGTAGGGTGCTTGGAGGAGTTGTTTGGGCTTAGGCCGAAGGGGTCAGGGACTGCTAGAGGAGGGCTACTGCTGCCGTCAGTGAGGAGGTTATGGACTGATTGGTCTTCTTTAGGGCAGACATGCCAAATGAGATGCCATCCATGAACGACACCAGTTGTGTCAACAGACCGGTGTGTGCATGGAGGACACCCAGCATTGATGTCTGCCCTACATGGATCTGTTTAAGTATGTCCACAGACTCCACACTCAGGGCAGCAGGGGACACAGGGGCAGGGGGTGTGGTGCCTGGCACAAAGGAGACTTGCTCTCGAACACAGGAGCTGCCACGGACCTCTGAGATGGGAGCCGAGGGGAGGGTGGTGGTGGTAGTGGTGGTCGTGATGGTGGTGACAGGGACAGCCTCACCTTCCGTTGTTTCCTGGCTACTGACACCCACCCCCACAAGGGAGTCATCCTCCGAGCTGCTGTGGTCCTCAGCTGGGGTAGAAGGTGCTGAGGACTCCTCGGTGTGGCTCCCCTCACCCTCCTTGCCACTGGGTCCCTCCAACTCCTCTGTTGCTGGACCTGGTCCATGGCACTGTCTCCTGTGCCCATAGATGTATCTGCATATAAGTAGGAAAAGAAGAGCCACATTAGTTTCCTGCACTGACTGCACAGAACACTGTCAATAGCCAACATTACCAGTGCACTGGCATCCTCAGCTGTCATTTACTAAAAATGCACACTCAGTGGTACATAGGTCAATACCCAGTCTGAACATCAACCATGGCACCCATATCCCTACTGGACAGGTACCCATATGTCTGTTGCATGCTGGCTGTCAATACCCCAAAGTGCACACATGCACCACATACACAGTTACCATTAGCATACATTACAATGCATGCCAATCACTCAGTACAGTTGACTGGAGGAATGTATGTCCACACTCACATTTCACAATCTTGTGATGCCTAGCAGCACAACACACAATAATGTTCTAACGTCCTGATACTAAATGACACAATGGGGTGCATGGAGCACCTCAGACTCCAATGTAGGACCCCTCCTAGCAAGTCAATGCCCTGGCACACACATGCATGGTAAGTCAGTCTTCACTGTCACATGTCATGGGGCAATGCATCCCAAAAACATCAGTCTGCACTGCATCACATTCATAAGTCATGCCCATACCAAACTCTGCAGCTGACAAGTGCACCAGTCTGTCCCCTGCCATACATTGTTCTTGGACTATGATGATCCTACATCACTTAAATCTGACATATGAGTGACTGCAAACCCAACTACCTGAACATGGGTACCGCACAGTCTGCTGACAATTACACACAGTGAAAGTCACTCTTGCACACAGCATTGTGCTCATTCAACTGACCACACCCCTATATGGTGCACAGGTATCATCCCCATTGTCGCAACTCTGATGTCCTGCTCAAACTAAAATCCTCAACACACCAGTTGCCACAAAATAGGAATCCACACTACAATGAGATTGTGTCAGACTCCAGATGGCACATTTCAGGAAGCACAACCAGTGGGTCCATACTCGTGAGTGTGAGTACAGAGATTCACTATGCCTTGGAGTGGGCAAGACAGAGCAGGTAAACCAAATACAGTGTATTGGCATGGACAGTGGGCAGTGTGACATACTTCCTCTACATAACCCTGAGGACACTACATGGACTCACCTTCGGCATGGGTTAGTTTTAAGTACCCCACACATGTTGTGACCCAGACCTGCAATTTGAACACATATGAAAAGCACACACCGAACACATGTCAGAGCCCAAGCATAGTGCAAAGAAGAGACCCACCCACGATGCATACATCAGAGTCACAGTAACATATGCTGTGCAGGACCATCAGCATCGCTCATTTAACTGACACAGAGCCCAAGTTGATAATAGTCACAGACTGTAGGGGTCACTACTGTGGATCAGGTGAAGAGTGTGACTTACACAATAGAGGGACACGAGTCCTGGACTCCAAGACCAACGTAATGTGGGAGTATGACCAGGCCACAATACTGCACATAGCATGTCAGACATGTTCACAGATCAGGCATGGACTTATCCCCTCCTTGCTGCTGTCTTGCCTTCGGTTGCCCATCCATGGCCGGGAAGACCACCAGCAGAATCCGGAGATTGTGGGGAGTCAGGGTCCGGTGTCTGCCCCTACGGCTAGGAGGCAACAGCTTCAGCTGGACCCTCGCAATCCTCTGAGTCCAGCCACATAGGTCCTGCCACCTCTTCTGGCAGTGCGGATCCGGCGCTTGTAGACCCCCACTGAGCTGACTGCCCGGGCGATGGTCAGCCAGATTTCCTGCTTCTGGTAGGCATCAACCTATGAGAATTACAAAGTGAAGAGGACATTACCACACATGCCACATAATTGTGCTGCATACAGTTGAAAATACATGTAGTCATCACATAGCCAAAAGAGGTACACAGGCAGTGCACCCATAGAAATGTGCATTTTTGCTGCAGGTCTGACATGGTAACATTGGCTAGGACTGTACGGCCAGCACTACTGCACTACTGCAGCAGGACACCTGTACAACACATGTACCCACATGAATAGGTAGCTGAAAGTATATGCCTCACACTGCTGTGCACACTTCCATAAGTTTTATTCAGACTACATGCATGATATGATAGGCAGTGGACTGCACACTCACCTGCTCCCCTGGTGTCCCATACAGCTTGCTGTACTCTGGGAGGACCCCATCCAGCAGTGCCTGATTCTCCTCCTCAGTGAATGCTGGGGCCGTCTCCAAAGTACGTGCCTTTGCAGGATCCAGAGGAAGCACAGACAGCAGCAGCAGTGGATTATGGAAAGTGGTCTACTAGCATGTAGTGCAGTCAAGTGAGGCCCCTGGGGGCCTGCCAGCCTTAAAGCAGTGCTGCAAAGGCATATTCTGTGACATTGCCCTTCACTGATAGGCCAGACACGGTTGCATTCTGTGAATCTGTCCAATCCATGGAAATGAAAGACTCCTACATTTCTTCCGCTTCGTTCAAAACACTCACCTTCAGGACGCCCTAGAATTGCAACATTGTTGTACGCATCCAACTGTATTTCCAACGCACGACTTGAGCGTTTTTCGAATTTGCGTCCGTCTCCATGACAGCCCATTAACAATGAGTGCGCACGGCTAAGAAAACTGACTATCCAACGGCTTTATTTAAAAAAAGACACATCCGTCTGGATACGAATCTATGGGCTCTGCATGCGCACAGCTCGACTCATGACTGTACGACGCGTCGGCTTGTGACTCACCCGCGTCGGGTCAGATTGCATACGCGTCCAACATGCAGGAACCAAGCCGTGTGCACGCATCGCTCATTGGCATCAATGTGATCTGATGCGGGTGACTGTAATGCAGACGCATCGTACAGTCAATGGACAAGGTGAGTGCACAACTCGGTCCATGCATGTACGGCGCGTCTGCATACAAGTCAACCGCGTCGGATCACATTGGTGTGACTTGCACACAGTTTTAACACTGATTTAAGTGCCATGGCCACACCTTCAACACCACAGCATGTCCCACGCTGCATCCCATGGCATGTAAGGCTGTATCACCTGTGTGTTTATGGGGTGGGGCAACATTTCTATCCTTTAAAGGCACTTAGGTCAACCCACTCCCAGGCTGAGCATGAGTTCATGGGGACAGATTACTTTTGGTGTGGTGCACCTCACTAATGTAAATTCAAAGAGTTAGCTTATGGGCATGAGTCATGGACACAGCACCAGTTTGGAGATGTGTATGACCTGTCACATACTACATGAGTAGAGTGTTGCATGTCATGTACGTCACAGACAGAACCAAGGCTACCTTCATGATCTATTCACATAATCTGTGTGCATGTTGTGTTTTTGATGTCTGCGTTTCCATGGCCCCAATGTGAGACAGGGTCCACCATGTGCCTTGTGCATGCTATTTCATGCTGTGTGTGTATGTGGCATCTATGTATGGCCTGCAGGGACTACAGGGCCCACTAACTGGGGGAGTCATTATTGTTTGTGGGATGTCCATAATACTACATGGCATTCCAGTGCACAGGTGGCAATACAGGGACCATGGCTATCTCCCTGACATGGAGTTGTGATGCCTGTGAAACACTAGTCACTGTGTTGTGTATTTGTAATGTGACAGCAGTCCATGGGTACTGTGCCACAGCCCAATGATTTGCCATAGCGCCACAGGGAACTCATGCACACATGTGTCAATGATATGTGAGATGATGGGCATGAAGGTGACATATGTGTCCATAACAAGAAAGCACACACCTTAGTTAATTGTGAATTGCTATGATGTATATTGTGATTTTCAGCAAGATGAGTGCTACATGGGTAGCTGAATTTATAATTTAACTTTAACCATCTCTGTACTGCAGGGCGCCAGCAGTCCATAGACAGTTCCAGGACCTTGAGACCATGATGGATTGCGACAGCATCCGTCGGTACCGCTTCACCAGGAGCCTGATTGATGAGTGTGCAGAGCCTTTGGCACCACATCTGCTACCTGGCGCACATACCTGACAGCACTGACACCATAGGTGAATGTGACGGCAGCCCTGCACTTTTTTCCCACCGGTACCTTCCAACACATTGTGGCTAGTGTTGGGGGTATGTCACAGACAATGTTCAGCCGTGTGCTACGGGATGTGTTGGAGGAAATGTTGCACCACCTTGACTCATACATCAAGTCTCCAACATCAGGTGAACTCGTAGGGATCAAGGATGCCTTCTATGGACTGGGGAGGATGCCAAATGTGATTGGCTCAATCGATGGCACACATGAGGCCCTGATACCACCACGGGCACAGGAACAGACCTACCGCAACCGCAAACATTACCATTCTAGAAATGCTCTGGTGGTATGTCTGGCGGACATGGTTATTTCACATGTGTGTGTACGGTTTCCTTGTTCAGCCCACGATGCCTACATCTTGAGGAGGAGTTGCATCCCGGTGATGATGTCATAGATGCCAAACCAGCGTGCCTGGCTTGTTGATGTGTACTGTTTAACGTTGTGTGTCCACAAACAGCTCATCAACGACTTCTTCAGCTGAAGGTGAGTTGACAGCGTTGTCATTTCAATGTCCTGAGTGAGCCTGTGATGTGTTAGTGCAGCTCAGTTGCTGTTTGTGTTTGTCCGTGTGGTACTTGACTTTAAGCGTGCTGTGATGTGTCCGGTCCAATGTCTGCAGTCCACAATTGTGTGGACATGCTAAGTTGTTACTATGTAGGTTGGTTTCTTGCGACATGTTTATTGCATTTCCTACCTGTTCTGGTGTGCTTCTGACTGTGTCTCCTTTCGGTCCTTCCCCGAGTTCTTTGCCAGTTGCTGGGGCAAGTCTGACACTAACAACCAAAATTCACCCTTACAGCGCCATTTGACCACAGTTGTTTACCATGTGCCCACTGTAATGTGGATTCACCTTGAAACTGTTGTGTAATAAAATTGTTTTTGATTTGTAATGTACCTGTGCTTCACTTACTAATGTGTGTTGTCTGTCTTCACACATCTGACTGACAGTTGGTAACCTCACCTGTGGGCTTGTTGGCAGTGACTGTGGAAAGGTGTGGTGTCTCTGCATTCCACCGTATATCTGGCAACTATCTTTGTAGGCAATGTGCCACATGTCCATGGTGAGTATGTGTTGTGGTGCCCTATTGTTGTGTCTCCCTCACAGGAGTCACATCAACATGATTCACATAACAGTAATGACATTGTTGTAGTAGTCGGCATGGACTGTGTGCTTCAGCATTTCATCATAACACATACCAAGTTTGAATCACAACATAGGCAAGTATAGTGTAATGGTGAGTTTATTTACATACATGTGTGGAGATAGTGCTGTACATGAGGTTTAGAATCCACAGTTCACACATGAGTTAGAAGTATTGGTAGATAAAATGTCCAGAGTGAAGTCCACAGTCATCTTCTACATTGGTAAAACATGGACCCTCCATGTCATTATGGGGAAATGTCTCATGTGCAACAAGGTGAACGCTTTGCACCCAAAGACCAAAATCCAAAACAGGTTCTGGGTTCCTGGGGGATGTGCGGGGACAACTGTGGCTCACTTGTCCTTCTTTGGACGACCCCTTCTCTTCTTCTGTGGGGGATCCTCAGGAGCAGGCACCGACAGTGCAATGGAGTCTCCACCAGATTCATCATTCCTCCCTGTGGCATTATCAAATGTTGTTGCTTGAGATGTTGTAGGCACACAGGGAGGTGTGGACATATTTGTGCTGATCTGGCGGAGACAGGTCAATATGTCCATATGCACTGCCGTGAGTTTTTCCCACTTGGCCTCCATGCGGGCATGATGGTCAGCCTGCTCCTGCTGCATGTCCTTGAGGAACCCCACTACCTGGCTGAATCCTCCAGTGCTATCCTGGTACGCATCTATGATGTGTAGCAGTTGGGGGTCATTAGGCAGTCCAGGTCCCTCTGCAATCCGTGTCCTCGGCCTAACACCAATCCCACCTACCCTAGACACACGGCCTGTACCTGTGGTGGCAAGCACAGTTGACCTGGGCCCCCTTGGCGGTTGCCACTGGTGTAATTGTTGGTAGCATCCTGGGTGGACGGGGCCCCTGTGCTGCTTGAACTTAGTCTCCGAGGTTGGTCCGTGTTGGCGGGGGTGATAGGTCTGTTGGCAGATGGTGTTGACATGGCTGCAGAGGGTGCAGGTGTTTTTGATGGTGGGACTGCCTGATGTCTCAAACCGGAGGTGCCACGTTGAGTGTTGTCATCCGAAGAGGAAGGGCCAGGACTCCTCTTCACTTGGTGCTGAATCCCCAGTGGCACCTGTGTTTGGAAGAGACAGTCATTGTCATTTCTGTTACTACAGACATCAAGGGTTGACCTATGTATATTGCAACAGGGAGGGGGGAAGAGGTACGGATACATTCCTTTCTCAATGAGTATTACTAACAATGAAGGAGGGAGCAGTGGATCACTCATCCTGTGCAGCCATGATATGTACATGATTTCATTCCTTAGTAAATTCACTCCCATACGTATACAGGAATGGGGTCATGCTACTAGGATTGCCGCCTCAGTGTACTCTAGCTGCATTTACTTTGGTTCACCTTTACTGCCAATCTGATGTCTCCCTACCTGAAGGTAGACTGGCTGCTTTCCCAATAGTGTCCAGAGGAGATATTAGTTCAAGGATCAAATGGGGTTGCTACATGTTGAATACCAGTGACCAACCCTGGTGTGGTGGATGAGTAGCTGGGTCCAGACACAACACCTTTGTTTGTAACTTCACACATCACAATGTTCAACATGTTTCCTTTGCCTTTGGGTGTGTGTGTGTGTTTGAATCTCAGCACTTGTGCACAAACATACACTCTCAGTTTTCTCCTCTGGGCACTACTGGGGAACCAGCCAAATTACCTCCAGCTGGAGGCACAGCATATTTGCAACAAGGGGGAGTCAATGGCGCTGCTGCTACAGTACACTGATGCAGTTAAACATGATGTCCCACACTACACATGTGTACATATGCGTGGCTTTCAGTGGAAGCAACACAATCAGTTATGAACCAGGTTGCACAGGAGGAGTAGACCATTCACCCCCCCTTGAGCTTTGTTACAATGTTTGATATACATGACGTTTGCAACATGACATCAGGATGCATGCTTGAACACTCCATTGTCTTCATTTGTCACAGACAGAGGATGATGTTGTGGTAGCGCATTGTCCTGCCAACATGAAGCCTTTCTATGTGCATGTTGATGTGTTCACATACCCAGCTCATGTATGGATTTCCATGTATATGGTCTTTGTTACACACGGGCCATCAGATGGCTGACACAGGGGTGTGATCCCTGTTGACATTAGACTCAGCTTCCCTGTGAGGGGGTGTGCCGGTGCTGACAAGATGGCTGACAGTGGAGTTCTGGTGTTTGGTGGTGGCTAACTCCCAGCAGGGCCTTGCGCTCCCTACAACAGAGCCCAGTCCCAGAGTACTTGCCAGTCCATTTCCATACCCCTGTGAGGTGAGCATTGTTCAGAGAGGGGTTGATGGTGCAATTGTGATTGTTGAGGGGTGCATGTTAGGCTTTGAGTAAATCAAGACACTGGCAGTTGGCAGATCATACAACACATGAAGGATCTTCCACATGCACAGTCTAGTCATCAATGATAACATCTCAGACTATAACTAAAGAAAATAGCACCTTGCATGACAGATTAAAAACTATCTTCACTTTTGACCTGGATTATTAATTTCATGATCAGACCAAAATTTCAAAATTCATTTACCTGAATTTAGAACAGTTTAATATAATGCCTTTGGAAAAATCATGCATGATAATCAATCATGAAGAGCATACAACAAATTTGCAAACCAATTTACACTCTCGGTGAGAACAAGTCAACTGCATACTAATGTGATCTACAATAATCCATCAGCAATACTTATGTAGATTAATGTTGCAAAAATCACAAAAATGTGAAAACACATTTGAGTCCAGTTAATTTTTTATGGTAGTCTTTAGTACAGTTATTGTCTATAGTCTATTGTTTTCTGAACCGTACAATAATAGTCACAATTTACTGAAAGCTGTGACAAAGTCTTTTTTAGGGGGGAACTGCAGTTCTTTATAAATCAGTCCTTTTTTATATTGCAGCTTCTCTACAACATTCTTCAAGCTCAGTGCCTTATTTCCACAATGTCGATGAGTTCCAACTCCACGTGCTCAAGATCTCTTTAGGACAAAAATGTGTAAATTTGCTGGGTAAACAATGAAAATAAAATAAGTATGCTATGATTTTTACTTTTTTTAAATAAGTGAACCACTCGCGGGAATCGTTAGAAATTTATTTGGGTACCATGAATTAATCTGCCTAGTGAGAATTTACCAGAGAAGACTTGTAGTGTAGTTCCTATAGTACCCTTCATGCAGGACCTGCGCTGTTTTTGGATAACATTTACTGTTGGTCTGGTGGCAGACTGACTCTGTACACCCCTGCCGAGTATGTTAGCCTATTTTTGCATTAGCTAGCTCACAGTGCCACTAAAATTTCCTTTTTATCAAAGAGATTCTTTTTTGGCAACCTCAGAACACAACAAACCCTGATTCCTCTGACTCGTGGAAACAATATACTACTTTTCAACCAGTCACTCGTGCTTGCTCGTTTTCTCTCAGAGAGATACACAGAAGAAACAGTTGGCATGTGTACAATAAGAATTTATTGTAATGTTGTTCTTCTCATGTAAAATATATATGCACAGCTACAACTGTTACACAGTGGCAGAGATATAAGATCAGCAGTACAGTGAATAAAAAGGAAAAGTACAGTTCAACCATTTTGCAATAGTCATGAACATACACATAAATATAAAATGCATTTATAAAATATAGTGCATACTCCTATGATGCTTGTCTAGATGTACCTAAGTGTACCTAGCTTGTGAGTGGGTGTGAAAGACTCTAAGCCTAAGAGCCAAGAATCAGTGTGTCGGCCTTGAAGTCTCGGTTCCCTCCTCTTTACTGCTAACAGAAGGTGCTGTATTTATACCGTATATGTGCGTGTGTTAGCTATTATTTAGTATGAGGATGACATAGGGGATTAAGCCTTGTGTGTAGATAGGAGAGGTGAAGTATACCCCCTGGAGAGTGTTCTCATAAATTATTCATATGTGCTAAGGATGACGTCTTAGCAATATCGATTGGAAAAACCCCACCCTCTGCATGGAACTAGGTGAAAGGTTTAGTCCATAAAAGTCGTCAGTCCTTATAAGGTGTTCAGTCCCCATAAGGCAGTATGTCCTTATTAGGAGTTATGTCCTCATAAGGCTCATTCATATGAAATGAAAGGGAGATGATGTAGGGAATTGTTTGTATCTTAGCCATATGTGAGGTTACAAGTTGTTTAACTTGCAATGTACATTATTACCAGCGAATTCAGCGTGCAAGGCTGGCAAGCACCACATCATGAAGTTCCTAGAAAGAAAAGAGTCTCATGTGAGGCCAGTGAGTCCCCAAGTCCTAAAATGGCTGCTGTCATATTTTTGTTGATGTGGTGACAGCCAATCAGATCATATATCTAGATCGTTTGCCTCTGCAGATCTTCTGTGGCTTGAAATATAAATATTTTTAAACCTAATATCCCCAAAACTACTAAATGGAACTATATCAAATCACAAAAAGCATGTTTTCTGGACCAAGACCTTCCTTTCTGACAAATTTGGTGTGATTCCATTCAACCGTTTTGGCTGTGGCTGTCTCTAATTTTCCTATTGATAAACGAAAGGGGAAAACGTGTTTTAGGACACAGGCTTTTCCTTGGCCCGTGCTTGATGGATCACCCCAAACCTCTCCTGGAAGGTGCTGAGTTGGATTAAACATTTTTGGGAAACTTTTGTGGAGATTTGGCAAACAGCGCCGAAGTTATAAGCAAACCAAATAAATGATTTTCTACTGGAAACTTTAGGCCTCATTAAGATAGTGGTGGTCGAACCGCCGACAGGCCATCAGTGGTGGTCCAACTACTGTATTATGATACTTGCAGTCGAATCCACAGCTGTCGGATGCAGATCCCAATGGGGTGGTGGTCTAAGGAGCGTCTCATAATGGCAGCAGTGCCGTGGCAGGCACCGCCATCGAGATTACAATATCCCTTTCCGACACCATTTTCCTGGTGGGAACCACGCCATGAAAAGTGTGTCAAAAAGGGATCTGGGGGCCCCAAACAGGGCCCCTGTCCATCATTGGCCACCGAAAAGTGGCCCAGGGGTACATGAAGTGCCCCCCCTCACCTCTGTTCACCGAGTGCCATGCACAACATCCTCGACTGTTGGAATGATGCAATTGTCAGTCCATTGTTGAAAAAGCCCTCTCTGGACCCTGACAAGGCAGAAAACTATAGGCCTATATCTCTGCTCCCTGGTGTTAGTAAGATTTTAGAGAAGCTGGCCAATGGTTATTTGACCCATTTTTTTGAATCCTACAATTTTCTGCACCCAACTCAAACTGGCTTTAGACCTGGGCACAACAGTGAGACAGCTTCAACTAACCATAGAAGATCTTGGAAAAATACTGGAACAAGGTGGTTCAGATGTGCTGATCCTACTTGATCTGAGTGTTTCCTTTGATATTGTCTCTCATTCCTTTCTTCAGTAGAGGATGGAATTGCTAGCTATCACACGGAATGTGCTGATATGGCTGACTTCCTTTCTGGAAAACAGATGTTTTCAGATCAGAGCAGGTCTCTGTCTATCAGAGGTCTATAAGCTTAAATGTGGGGTTCCATAGGGCTCATCCTTGAGCCCTACGCTCTTTCATATGTATGTGCGGCCCCCAGCAGATAATATTTGCTCAGCTGTGTTCAAAATGGATTTATTTGCCGATGACACAACTATCGTCATCTCTCTGGCATCCAATATCCACCAAACTGAAGCCAATCTATCTACCTGCATGGAACAAGTGAATAAATGGATGTCCATCAGTTGCCTTAATTAAATGGTGACAAGACAGATGGTTTGATGTTTGGCAATAACCCATCCCTTTTTTTCTACCAGCTTTCCTGGCCCCCTTGTCTGGGTAACTGTCCCTCCACAAAAGAGGAAATTAAACGTCCGGGAGTTTACCAGAAAAAAGAGCTCATCTTGGCCTCACAGACTAAAAAACTGGTTGGACAATGCTTTGGTCTTTTAAGAGCTCTCAGGGTGACAACACATGGCTTCCTGTGTAAACCCGTAGAACAGTGATTCAGGAGCCTATTCTGTCGCGTATGTATTGCAGTAATTCCTTCTGTCATGGCAGCCCTGTATACTTCACTAGAAAGCAGCAGGTTATCCAAAATGCTGCAGCCATAATTCTGCTGAACATTCCAAAAACACAATTAGTGCATTCAGCTCTGACCAGCCTTCACTGGCAGCCTGTCAGGAAAATGATTGAATTCAAAACTCTCTGCATCATTCACAAAGTGAAATATGCTCATAGACCACATATCAAGAGTCAACTCATGAATCTACATGGTAAAGCACGAGCCCTAAGATCTAGCAACCATTACCTTCTGCCACTTCCCAGAATAAATAGGGCTAGAACCGTGGCTGATCTTTCGCCTATCTGGCATCCAGCGTCTAGAACTCCCTTCCCATTGATCTAAGACCCAGTAGAAATTTGCTTACTTGCTTAGATAAATATCACAACATCCTTTCCTGGTTCTTGTTAGCGCTATGAAACCCACTTTGGGTAGCCATGCACTATAGAAGAACTGGAAACTAAATTAAAAAAATCACTTGGAGCATTAGGTTTTCTCCTTCGCATTTGTCGGGCGATCACTAGATCTCCTGTCTTAAAGTCAACGTTATTCGCAGGTCACCTCTTGTCAGCATAGGCTTTAATTTTTTTCTTGTTAACTAAGTCCTTCTTTGGAGATCTATTCTCATTTCCTTCTCTTTGTTTGGTCCATTGAGGTAACTTGGTTGCCATTGCTCTCCTGAACATTAAAGTCACTGGGCTCTTTCCTGTGATTGAGTGAGGTGTTGAATGATAGGCTCGTAGGTCCCGATTCACAGAACTAACTTAAGACAAAATCCGAAACTTACTACCATTTTCGTATTCACAGAAGGCACTTACTCATTTTGGTATTCACAGAAGACACTTACTCTTCTCAGTATTCACAGAAGTTAGGAGTTCTAACTTTAGGAGTCCTAAATGCCTTCTGTGAATACCGAAAGTCCTAAAGTTAGGATTTTTCTCAGTTTAGGAGTAGTAAAGTTAGGACTCCTAACTTTAGGACTCCTAAATGCATTCTGTGAATACCGAAAGTCTTAAAATTAGAATTTTTCTCAATTTAGTAGTAGTAAAGGGCCCGATTCACAGAATGAACTTACTACTTTTGGCATTCACAGAAGGCAGTTACTACTTTTGGTATTCACAGAATGAACTTACTCATTTTGGTATTCACAGAAGTTAGGAGTTCTAACTTTAGGAGTCCTAAATGCCTTCTGTGAATACCGAAAGTCCTAAAGTTAGGATTTTTCTCAGTTTAGGAGTAGTAAAGTTAGGACTCCTAACTTTAGGACTCCTAAATGCATTCTGTGAATACCGAAAGTCTTAAAATTAGAATTTTTCTCAATTTAGTAGTAGTAAAGGGCCCGATTCACAGAATGAACTTACTACTTTTGGCATTCACAGAAGGCAGTTACTACTTTTGGTATTCACAGAATGAACTTACTCATTTCGGTATTCACAGAAGTTAGGACTACTAACTTTAGGACTCCTAAATGCCTTCTGTGAATACCGAAAGTCTTAAAATAAGGATTTTTCTCAATTTAGTAGTAGTAAAGTTAGGACTCCTAACTTTAGGACTCCTAAATGGCTTCTGTGAATACCGAAAGTCTTAAAATTAGAATTTTTCTCTGTTTAGTAGTAATAAAGTTGAGAAAAATCCAAATTTTAAGACTTTCGGTATTCACAGAAGGCATTTGGGAGTCTGAAAGTCAGGAGTCCTAACTTTACTACTACTAAATTGAGAAAAATCCTAACTTTAAGACTTTTGGTATTCACAGAAGGCATTTAGGAGACCTACAGCTAGGACTCCTAACTTCTGTGAATACCAAAATGAGTAAGCGCCTTCTGTGAATACCAAAATGAGTAAGTGCCTCTGTGAATACCAAAATGGTAGTAAGTTTAGGATTTTGTCTTAAATTAGTTCTGTCAATCTGGCCCTTAGGGTGGAATTCAATATAGTTTTCAAAGCAAGCCTTTCAAGAGTTGCACACTGGTCTGCTTTCTTTAGCATACTCATAAAACGCTGAATGAGTCAGTTAGTCTGCGGCACCACAGGTGTAACTCTTCTGATGCTTTATGTTCAGAGCTCCAGGAAATCTTTGATGAGATGTGGATGAGAGATCCTCTATGAATGGAAAGCATGAGTACCCATCCACAATTACCATCAAATGATGTCCATTGTCGAGTGGACCAAAGAAAAGGTGTACAGTCAAAATATTGAGTTTTTTATTTTGACTTACATTATTATCGATCCAAAAATATAGAATGGACACAATATTGACTAGACAGAATATAGACTACAAAAATATCGACTAGAATAGCATTAATATTGATTCCAAAATATAGAATGGACAAAATATCGAATGGACAGAATATAGACAACAAAAATATCGAATTAGAGGTAAGTTAATATCAATTTTTAAAGTGTTTTTTATGTTACTATGGGGCCAATTCCGATCCGGAAAAAAATTCCGCCTTACGATTCGTATTCGTAACCGATTCTGTACGAATGGGAAAGTATCGTCCGACCTGCCTAGTACGATTCATTTCCGTTGATTACCGTACGAAAATCATCGAACCGTACGAATCAAAGTCGGAGACCCGTACGAATTAGATTCAGAAATCCTTCCGTACGATTAGTAAACATGCCGTACAACCACACTAGTACGATCCGGTGCGGAAAGCCTGTACGCGATTCGTACGGCCCATAGTAGTCACGCATGAAGAATGATTCGTACGGAAACATCTCCTCACATCAAGCGGCAGTGACACATACCAACCGTGTACCCCTCGATGAAGCGTACGCGACCCCCCACACCGCCAACGGCCCGTACAAGTCACCCGCACGCACAAATCTGACACGCACACACCCCAATCAAGCGACCACTAACCCCCCACACCCCCAACGGCCCGTACAAGTCACCCGCACGCACAAACACCACACGCACACACCCCTCAATCGAAAGCAAACCCCCACACCCCCAATGGCCTGTACAAGTCACCTGCATGCACAAACATCACATGCACACCCCCCCTCAAGCGAACGTGAACCCCCCACACCTCCAACGGCCTGTACAAGTCACCCGCACACACAAACACCACACGCACACCCCCCTCAAGTGAACGCAATTCCCCCACACCCCCAACCGCCCATACAAGTCACCCACACGCACAAACACCACACGCACACCCCCCTCAAGCGAACGCGAACCCCCCACACCCCCAACGGCCCATACAAGTCACCCACACGCACAAACACCACACGCACACCCCCCTCAAGCGACCACCAACACCCCCACACCCACAATGGCCTATACAAGTCACCCGCACGCACAAACACCACACGCACACCCCCCCTCAAGCAAATGCGAACCCCCCACACCCCCAACGGCACGTAAAAGTCACCCGCATGCACAAACACCACACGCACACCCCCCTCAAGCGAACGCGAACCCCCCACACCCCCAACGGCCCGTACAAGTCACCCGCACGCACAAACACCACACGCACACCCCCCCTCAAGCGAACGCGAACCCCCCACACCCCCAACGGCCCGTACAAGTCACCCACATGCACAAACACCACACGCACCCCCCCCTCAAGCGAACGCGAACCCCCCACACCCCCAATGGCCCGTACAAGTCACCCGCACACACAAACACCACACGCACACCCCCCCTCAAGCGACCACCAACCCCCCCACACCCCCAACGGCCAGTACAAGTCACCCACATGCACAAACACCACACGCACACACCCCTCAAGCGAACGCGAACCCCCAACACCCCCAATGGCCCATACAAGTCACCCACATGCACAAACACCACACGCACACCCCCCCTCAAGCGAACGCGAACCCTCACACCCCCAACGGCCCGTACAAGTCACCCGCACACACAAACACCACACGCACACCCCCCCTCAAGGGAACGCAAACTCCCCACACCCCCAACGGCCCGTACAAGTCACCCGCACGCACAAACACCACAAGCACACCACCCTCAAGCGAACGCGAACCCCCCACACCCCAAACGGCCCCTACAAGTTACCCGCACGCACAAACACCGCATGCACACCCCCCCTCAAGCGAACGCAAACCCCCCACACCCCCAACGGCCCGTACAAGTCACCCGCATGCACAAGTCTGACATGCACACACCCCAATCAAGCGACCGCCAACCTCCCACACCCCCAACGGCACATACAAGTCACCCTCACGCACAAACACCACATGCACATCCCCCCTCAAGCAAACGCAAACCCCCCACACCCCCAACAGCCCATTTAAGTCAACCGCATGCACAAACACCACACTCACACACCCTCTCAAGCGAACGCAAACCCCCCACACCCCCAACGGCCCATTCAAGTCACCCGCACGCACAAGTCCGACATGCACACACCCCGATCAAGCGACCGCCAACCCCCCACACCCCCAACGGCCCGTACAAGTCACCCTCATGCACAAACACCACACACACACACCCCCTCAAGCGAACGTGAACCCCCCACACCCCCAACGCCCTGTACAAGTCACCCGCACGCACAAATACCACACGCACACATAACGCAAACCCCTAAACCAGCACAAGGACCATTAAAACGAGTCGCACAACACCACTAAACATGTCTACTGTGTACACACCATTGACAAACAAACTTCTGGCCACATCCAAACAGCCAAACAGAGGGCAAAAGTCATACCCATCTCATATAACACACACACCACCAATTCAAACTAAGCCACACCCACAAATGGACCAATAAAAGGGTACACACATACAACCCAACATCCTTTGCAACATACCTACATGCAAAAAGAAGAGCCTGCCAGCACATCACCAACTGCACCCATTAACCTGCACACATACAACCCATCACATCTACTCCCATACCACCCCCTTCACAGTCAGACCCACACACCCTCTTACATACACACCATCGCCCTCTCAATCACATACACCCCACACCATGACCACACCAAAGAATCCAAAGTTCACTGACCCGGAAAATTAGATCCTTACAGATGAAGTCATCCGAGTCGAGCCACAGCTGTTTGGCGCATTGGTCAGAAAGACCAGCATGGCTGACAAAACTCGCATGTGGGAGAGGATCGTTGACAAGGTCAATGCTGTTGCACCCGGACTGGACTGTTCCCATGGGGCACAGGGTCAGAGCTGTTTTGCATATCGCCATTGTCTAACCCAGGGTGGTGTGGAGTGCAAAAAAATGATGGATTTGGGCCCAGATCTTTGGACTGGGGTGAGTGTGTGACATTGATCCACATTCGGTCCATCACCTGTTGTGTTTGCATATTCCGCCCTAAGTGCGCTGAGGATGCCCAGACGTGGGTCCCAGGCACTCCACACCATTGGAGTCAAGCTAGCCGGGCTGATGAGAGGTGTTACCTCGAAACCGGTCCGGTCCTCGGATGCTTGATTCCGATCTGGGAAGGACATGGCTTTTGTAGCTCGGACTGGACTGTTCCCATGGGGCACAGGGTCAGAGCTGATTTGCATATCGCCATTGTCTAACCCAGGGTGGTGTGGAGTGCAAAAAAACGATGGATTTGGGCCCAGATCTTTGGACTGGGGTGAGTGTGTGAAATTGATCCACATTCGGTACATCACCTGTTGTGTTTGCGTTGCACCCATCAGGCGCACCAGGCAGGAATGCCAGGCCAGGTGGTATGATCTGCGGAGGATGGTCATGAAGAAGATGGACCAGGACTACGCCGCTGCACACCACACTAGCGGTGGTGTTCCCCCAGACCTTCCGTGTACCATCCCTGGGAGGAGAAAGTCATGACCCTGTTGCCACTGGTGGGAGTACAGGGAATAGAATGAGTCATTGGGCCCAATTCACAGAAGGAATTTACTACTTTTGGCATTCACAGAATGCACTTACTACTTTTGGTATTCACAGAATGCACTTACTACTTTTGGTATTCACAGAATGAACTTACTCATTTCGGTATTCACAGAAGTTAGGACTACTAACTTTAGGACTCCTAAATGCCTTCTGTGAATACCGAAAGTCTTAAAATTAGGATTTTTCTCAATTTAGTAGTAGTAAAGTTAGGACTCCTAACTTTAGTACTCCTAAATGCCTTCTGTGAATACCCAAAGTCTTGTAATTACGATTTTTCTCAATTTAGTAGTAGTAAAGTTAGGACTACTAACTTTAGGACGCCTAAATGCCTTCTGTGAATACCAAATGTCTTAACATTACGATTTTTCTCAATTTAGTAGTAGTAAAGTTAGGACTACTAACTTTAGGATGCCTAAATGCATTCTGTGAATACCGAAAGTCTTAAAATTACGATATTTCTCAATTTAGTAGTAGTAAAGTTAGGATAATTAACTTTACTACTACTAAATTGAGAAAAATCCTAATTTTAAGACTTTCGGTATTCACAGAAGGCATTTAGGAGTCCTACAGTTAGGAGTCCTAACTTTACTACTACTAAATTGAGAAAAATCGTAATTACAAGACTTTCGGTATTCACAGAAGGCATTTAGGCGTCCTAAAGATAGTAGTCCTAACTTTACGGTGTGACTGAACTGAGTAACATCCTGGAGGCATACCGGCGGGACACCAGGGAGGTTAGCCAGGCAGTGGAGGCCCTCACCGAGCTCAAACAACAGCAGGCTGAGCAACATGCCAGGCAACAACTACATCATGGACGGGTGGTGGCAACACTGGCTGAGCTCTTGACGGTGCATCGGGACATGAGCCAATCACTACGTCAGATTGCTGGCAACATGCAGCACCCTCCCTGTGTCACCAGTCCACAAACATCAAGGCAAAGTGCAACACCAGCCACAGGGAGGGAGGAGGAACTGTCTGACGGCGCGTCCCATGAATCGTCCAGGCCTGCACGTGAGGGTCCCCCAAGGAAGAAGGGTCGTCCACGGCTAAGACGTTGAGAGGCAGTGGGTCATGCACAACTCTCAGGACACCTGACCTGGCATATTGCCCTTGGGTGCAACAGCATCACCCATCATACTCTCCCACATGGACTTGCTGGTCACATTCTGCCCAATGATGCCAAGCACTGTGGGCTTGACTCTTTTGACTCTAACTGTAAGGCATCTCATCTCCAGCAGTGAACTTTGGATTCCCCCCTTCCTGTACAGCACCTACTCACGTTTCCTGCACAAGATCACCTAATAAATATAAATTTCATCACACGCATTTGTGTAGTCATCCTGTACCCACAGTATAAAGAATATGTGTGTGCAAATGTATGAAATGCAAGAGTACGCAACAAACTATAGCCATCCACACACTTGGATATGTGTCTGGATGAGGACACACATAGTTAACAATATTCTAACAACTAGATACATGGATGGAAACACACACCTGTGATGTTTAGTAAATGCTGGAGGGTGGTTTGCCTCACAAAACTGCATTTACTGACAGGCACAGGAGAGTCACTTGGAGGTGTATAGATCAGGGCTATAAAGCTAGGTGGCCACGTTGGGAGTACCTACAACTGTGTCCTCAGGTATGTGAACTATCATCAGCATTCTGCTGTACTGTGGATGTGATGAATGGTGCACAGGCAAAGGGTGGCAGCACAGACTGTGGGCTATGGGCTGTATCAGTCTACACACGCTCACCTGATCACGTGACCTCCCCCTATTGAGTTACAAGTACACAACTGATACGAGGTGTGCAACGCCTACAGTACACATAGCCACGTGTGACAATTATCTTCACCAGAACGGCCACATCACACCACACCCAAGAGAAGTGGTTATGGTGTGTGTACCCGGTGGCTACTCCACTGGCTGTGACGGAAATGTTGATTAAGTGTGCCAAGGTAGTGTACTGCCACATTACTGTAAGGAAGGCGATGTGTGCTGCTGTGGTGCTGACAAGGTAACACTGTCAAAATTTTGGCGTAAGGAAGGTGTGTGTGTGCTGTACGAGGCACATGACCTGGTTGTACGTAGACACACTGTCATGTGTCTCTGCATAGTCTTGTCAGTATGTGTTGCACACACAGGTAGATAAGCCGTTATGGGTGAGTTTGAGGTATTGAGATACCGGGTGGATGATTGTCTCGTGTTCTCTGTGTGTAGGATGGCTGGAGCATGCTCTACTAATGGCTTGAAGGAGGGGTAATCTGTAGGCGTGTGTGGTCCTGGATCTGGGTAGTGTGCGCGGCATAGTGGCTGTGTATGCAGCAGCAGTAATGAGTGAAGACATTACGGCCGAAGGGGTGCGACAACTTGCAAAACAAGCACATACCACAAGGGCATTGTCAAGCCACAAACTTACATGTGCATGTGAATGCAGGAGTGTCTGCGTCACTCAGGGTCACTGCAAATTAAATGACACAGTAATCAGCAAAGATGACAGTCATAGGATCAGGCCTCTTAGGGACAAGTGAGGCACAGGACACACAGCATCAGCAAGTGTAGTCTACATGTACTGTGTCCAAAGCAAAACAGCAGCTACACACCCATCTACCTCACACACAATACTGTACTTAAGCCTCAACCTACACCATCCATGTTGTCACAGTACACGTAAACACCTATCATCAATGATCCTACAATAGGCCATATATCATACATGCACATTAGAAGGACATGTGCGTTGACATCAATGAGGCACAATATTCGTTTAGAATGACACGTCATGCACAACATGATGATTTACCTTGTGAGGCCATGGAGCATAATCCTACATACATGGTTAGTGCCATTGACCAGAAGACAAAATAAGTCATAGAATGAGATCACCTGTAATGCAGCTGAAACATTCTCCGCTAGACTGCCAGGGACTGCCCGTACCTTACTCCATCAGAGTGGTGTGATGCTCAAAGGGTTCCACCTCCAAATAGCCCCTTGGTCTGAGTACAAATGACAGACACACAAGGGTGATCAGGCGAGGGAAGGAGAGGATGGGAACTGCAGGGAGGGAGACCTGAAACAGAGGCAAACAAGCATTAGGAGTACTACCTCATGTCACAGACACTACAGATACCACATGATATTCACTGTACCAGTCACACCTGTGAAGTGTAATGACTGAAGCCAAGTAAAGATCAGTCATCATGCTATCACATAAGAGCAGATGCCGTAACACGGACACATGAAACCTAGGACAGTCTGTCACCTATTTGAGTCTTGTGTAAAGGTCACAAGTCTGCTACGATGCAATGAGATCTATGTTGACAAAAACTAATTCCCAGTGTATGATGATGTGTCCCCTGCAAAAACACATGTAAACATATGGAAGTGGTACTTATGCAAAGTGTAATATCTGTATATGTTCATGTGTACCCGTAAGTGCCATGAGGGCAAACTGTACATCACCCACAACAGCTGTCAGCATCACATATGATGAGGAAGATAAGTACCTAATTGCAATACAGGCACTCTGTAGCCAGTATTTTGCTCTAGCAACTGTGCCTCACCATGCTAAACATGACAAGCTGGTGGAATAATAGTCAACAACAATCAATGAGGAGCCAAGCCACATAAAGAACCCGACCGTCTCACAAAAATGCTGCACGGGACAAGAGAATCATGTGAATGACCGCACCCGACTGGTGCCACAGAATACTTAACATGTGCATCAGCACACCATTGTGATGTCATCAGCCCTACATACATGGCATCAGGTCAATGTTAACAGAACTCATACTCACTGTGAAGGCTGGTGTAGCGGTATTCACAACCTGCACTGAGGTAACGACACAACAGCGAGATGACATACTGCAACAAGGGGTAATGCATCCATGCGAACAGAATCACAGGACAGTTGTCTTAACATGTGGAACATACACTGGGACACACCTACACAACATCGTTGCTATGAACCAAACTGGACTGGCCCACAAGTTAGAGGTGATGATCTAGATACATTGTAATGTTATGTTATGTTATGTTATGTTATGTATTTGTTGAGCACGACAGCTGCCCCAGCGACGGGGCGTCCCGGCGATAAGAACCATATCATAACCAACTGAGACAGGGGGAGAAGGGTGCTTACAGGCGGGGGAAGAGGTGAGTTTTAATAGCTTTACGAAAAGCGGACAAGTTGTCAAGGCAACGGATGTGGAGGGGAAGGGAGTTCCATAGCTTTGCTCCCAGCAGACTGAATGAGCGTCCTCCGATGCGGCAGAACTTCGTGTGGGGAACCAAGACTAGGTGATGCCCCATAGAAAGAAGGTTGCGTTGGGGGATGTAGGGTGTTAACAGCGGGCATAGGAGCTCGGGGCCCTCAGTTTTCAGAATTTTAAAGGCAATGGTGAGGGCTTTGAATTGGATGCGGGCTTCCACGGGCAGCCAGTGAAGTCTGTGAATGGTGGCTCTCGCAGAGCACCTTCTAGGAAGGCCTACTATTGCCCTGGCCGCAGAGTTCTGTATTCGTTGAAATCTCTTGGTTTCAGCCTTATTCGCGCCTAGTAATAGGACACTTGCGTAGTCCAGCCGGGCAAGGATGGTCGATTGGACGATGAGTTGCCGCGTTTTAGGGTCGAAGAAGCCTAGAATGGGATTGAGGCTTCTTAGCAGCCCAATACAAGTCGCGGCTACTTTATTGGTGTGGGTATGGAAGTTTAGCGCTGAGTCCAACCATACTCCCAGATTTTTTGCCAGAGTTTTGGGGGGGGGGGGGCTGGGCCCAATGAGGGGGGCCACCAGAGATCACTCCAGCTGTTGGGGTTCTTGCCCAGGAGCAGCACTTCGGTTTTACCTGCATTCAGTTGAAGGCAGTTTGCAGTCATCCAGTTGGCGACGTCGGCCAATCCATCCCTAAATCTAGTGGCATCGGGGGAGGGCGCCTCGTTGAGGGTGATTACCAACTGTGTGTCGTCGGCGTACGACACCAGTGTGAGACCCCACTTTTTGGCTACTTCCGCAAGAGGCTGCATGTATAAATTAAAAAGGGATGGACTGAGGGCAGAGCCCTGTGGGACTCCTTGGCCTATCGCTTGTGGTTGAGAGATAAATGGGGGAGCTGACACCCGGAAGGACCTACTCGTGAGGAACGATCGAAACCATTCTAGTGCCAGGTCTTGGATCCCAATGCTTTCCAGGCATCTTAGAAGGATGTCATGGGAGACCGTATCAAAGGCTGCGCTGAGATCGAGCAGTATCAGCGCAGCACTCTGACCGGTGTCCATGATCTTCCGCAGGTGTTCAGTGGTGGCAAGGAGAGCGGACTCCGTACTATGGCCTGGCCTGAATCCATGTTGGGAGGGGTCCAGGATGTTATTTTCCACCATGTGGTCATTTAGTACTTTGTTCGCGTGAGCCTCCGCTAGTTTGGACACCCATGGGAGCAGTGAGAGGGGCCTGTAGTTCTCCGGTTTGGTGGGGTCTAGGGTGGGTTTGTTTATAATGGGAGTGGCCCAGGCCTGTTTCCAGCAGATGGGTACTGTGGCCGAGGAGAAGGAGAGATTGAGGAGTGAGGTCAGAGATGGGAGGATGAAGTCCAAAGCTCCCAGAAAGTGGACTGGTCTCATAGGATCTGTAGGGGCACCGGATTTCACCTTCCTGCAAAATTTGGCTAGCTCCTCATGGGAGATAGCTGGCAGACAGGTGAGCCTGGAGCCCTCGAAAGGGGCGTTGGGAAAGTTGGTGCAATCTAAGGGGTTTTGTGTGGAGGAATTGTAAATCTTCCTCACCTTTTCAGTGAAGAAAGTGGCAAGGTCTTCCCACTGCTGAGTTGAGGAGATGTACGAGGCAGGGTTGCCGCCGCTTTGTAGTTTTTGGACGATTTTGAAAATAGTTTTCGTGGGGTTGGGGCTATCGCTGATCTCCTTAGCGTAGAAGGCTGCACGAGCAGCGCGTATAGCTTTGTGGTATGCTTTGAGCACGACCAGGTATGAGTTTTTGTCCTCGTGATTGTAGTCTTTCTTCCAGTGTCGTTCCGCTCTCTTGCATTTTTTCCTAAGTAGTTTCAAATTCTCGTCGTACCAAGGGTTGGAGGGGGTGTTACGTCCCTTAGTGCATTTGGCCGGTATAATAGCATCCAGTCCCTTGGTGATCCATTCTTGGAAGGCAGCATACGACGTGTCAATGTCGTTAGTACCCTCAAAGTTAGGTTTGCCTAGGTTGGCAGAGAGGTCTATTTTATGGAGTTTGTGCCAGGGCCGTTTCAGGCAGGAGGCGGGTGCCGTTTTGTTGGATAGGGTGATGATCGGGATAGAGAAGGTGACAAGAGAGTGATCAGTCCAGGCCATGGGCTTAGGAGAGTCAGCTCTGGCTTCTGGAATGTTGGTAAAGACCGGATCAAGTAAGTGACCAGCGACATGCGTGGGGGATTGTATGAGAGGGGTCAGTTGCAGGGCTGATAGGTCCGCTAGGAAATTGCTGATATTAGTATCCGAGGTGTCATCTAGGTGGAGGTTAAGGTCCCCTAGGATTGTAAAATTAGCGGAGCTAGTGATCAGTGCATGGGCTGTCTCTAGGAACTCCTCTATGAATTTCGAGGAAGGCCCCGGGGGTCTGTAGATAAAAAGGCCAGAAAGGGAGCAGTGAGGGCTGGTGGAGATTTTAAAATGCGCACATTCACAGCCAATAATGTTTTCCTTTAAGAATGAACAGGTGAAGGAAGTTCTATAGATGGCGGCAATGCTGCCTCCCCTCGAGTCTCTGTTGATGTAGGTCATAGAGAACCCATCCGGTAACGCTAGATTGGGGATGCTGGTTAGATCATCCCTAAGCCAGGTTTCACATATGAACATAATGTCTGGGTTCTCGTCTATTAGAAGCGTTTTTACCTCCGCATGGTGTTTGACCAAAGACCTGACGTTGAGCTGAGAGATAGTGAGCGAGGCTTGGTTACTTCTGGTAGCTTTGTGGCTAAGTAGATGTGGCTCAGGTATAGCTAAATTACAGGCCTTACATTGAAGAGCAGTTTGTCCAATGAGTCCCTCTAATTTGTCACATCGTGTGCCTGGGTTGAGTGACCAGAGTAGGTTTCTGTCGTAGACGTATACTGTCCGTGGTTTTTGTGCAGGGGGACTGGTGAGAGGCGATGACTTGGCGAGGACGGGCGAAGACGGGCTTGCCTTAGGCGCGCCTTCGGCGCACAAACGGAGCGCCCGCCCGCTGCGCGTCCGGTGTAAGCACATACTATCAAGGGAGGAAACGAGGTGGGGGGCGTGGCCTCGAGTGGGCGTGGCCTCGCGGCTCGCTGTCAATGGCGGCGCGAGTAGTTAGGGAAATTCAATTCTGCAGCCAGCGCTAGAATCCGCTGTGCAGAGAGTTGTTTTTAGCCAGAGTTCTGTGGTGCCAGGAGAAGAGTGCGTTAAAAGCAGCAAGTAAGTGGTGACACAAGTTTTAAAAATGAGCAAAGCAAACTCCCGGCTTTTCACCTCAGGAGGAAACAGGTTCTGACTGCAAGACGCTTGTATTCAGCGTTTTATGCAGAGCGAGGTGGTGGGCGTGGCCTCGAGTGGGCGTGGCCTCGCAGCTCGCTGTCAATGGCGGCGCGAGTAGTTAGGGAAATTCAATTCTGCAGCCAGCGCTAGAATCCGCTGTGCAGAGAGTTGTTTTTAGCCAGAGTTCTGTGGTGCCAGGAGAAGAGTGCGTTAAAAGCAGCAAGTAAGTGGTGACACAAGTTTTAAAAATGAGCAAAGCAAACTCCCGGCTTTTCGCCTCAGGAGGAAACAGGTTCTGACTGCAAGACGCTTGTATTCAGCGTTTTATGCACACAGTGAGGCTGCAATCCCCCACAGAGTCTGTGGTTGTGACCTCCCACGCAATGTCAAACCATGGTAAATGCAATGTCTCAGTGTCAATGTCAACCCACATTGATGCTTCCATCAGAGTCTAAAACAACTACAGATGACTGTCAGGTGGGGTGAGTATCCTGTCATGGGAGTGGCCCTACATGTAATAGGAAAAATGATGTTTTAACATGTATGCATGGTCAAACAACATGCGCAAGAACATGTACCACACAATTGAAAACATACCAACGCTAAACAGCCTCATATGAGTCCTTACCCAAATCGACTTTTCCACATGTCCATGGATGCTCCGTTGATTCGGCTGACGTTGCAATCATAATGAGCAATAGCAGGCTGACCAAGATGGCACAAGCGGACAACAGGCAGGGCGAGCTGGGGATGAGAGGCACACAAGGGGTCAAGTCCTGTTAAGTAGCCTGATGTTGTAGTACACTTGTACATTCCAAGTACACACATAGCACGTATGTGTGTTGCATTACATCTGCACCTGTGTGACACTGCACATCAAACATCAACGTGACATTGCATACAGTCAGCTGCATACACAGCATGCTACCCATGCAACTCTATAGTTGAGGTTTGCACAAAATTCACCTAGGACTCACCATCATGAAAAGAAGTTGCGGATGAGGTGACTCCGTATATCATCTTCAACCTCCTCGTCACTCGCATCCTGGGCAAGGCCTTCATCCTCAACGGGCGAATGTTCCAGCTCATCAGGATCTAGGATGAGTGCACAGCCTTCTCCACTGCCATGTTGTGTAGCATGCAGCACACAATGAAGATGTTACACACCTTGAGTGGGGTGTATTGGAGTGCTCCGCCTGTCTTGTCCAGGCACCTGAACCTGCTCTTCAGGAGTCCAAATGTTCGCTCGATCACCCGCCAGGTCTAACCATGAGCATTGTTGTACCGCTGGTCTGAAGCTGTCCTGGGATTGCGTAGGGGAGTCATTAGCCACGGCATGTTTGGATATCCTGCGTCTCCTGCAAATTGACATCATGGAAATGAGTGTGTATTATGATGCAGTTCATGAAGTAATGACATACTGACATACATGGCTAACAGAGTATACCCACCAACTAGACATGCCCGATGGTTGTGCAGCTGCAGCATCATCTGTGGTATCCTGCTACTCCTCATGATGAATGCATCGTGGCACGATCCTGGAAAACGAGCACAAACATGTGAGATAAGCATGTTGGCAAGACACACCACCAGGGCATTTATCGAGTGGTAGTGTTTCCAGTTGCGGTACGCTTGCTCCTGAGCCTGTGGTGGCACCAGAGTAACATGTGTACCATCAATTGCACCAATTACACGTGGCATGCGTCCCAGGGCATAGAATTCCCTCTTGACATCTGTTAACTGTTCAGGAGTAGGGAATGTGATAAATTCATCAATGTGCAGCAACATTGCATCCAATACATCACTTAATACCCGGCTGAACATTGTCTGTGACATCCCTCCCACATCAGCTATGGTAAATTGGAACGTACCTGTGGCAAAAAAATGTAGTGCCGCCATCACCTTTACCTTGGGTGTCAGCGCAGTTGGATACCTGTGTCGTGGTTGCAGGTGTGCTTCCAGTCTGTCCATCAGGTCCTCAATCAACTGTCCTGGGAAGCGGTAACGCCTTATGCAATCACGTTCACTCATGGCATCCAAGTCTGGCAACGGCCTCGGCAAAGGGGGTGCCCTGCAAAACATATTCAGGATAAAAATTGTGAACAACTGTCAGACAAAGAAAATTACAATGTACATGGCACAAGCAACACTGCTCAACACATCAATAAAATTGATTGTGAGTGTGGCGTGGGCTACACACACAGGAAACATGTGACAGCTGGCAGCCACTCCTCCATGAAAAGTACAAGACCTGTGGTTTGTGGAATGGATATGACATGAATACAAATGATCTGATGGGAAGGTCTGAGTGAGCAGGACAATGTATCAAGTCAGTCACACACGCCACATGATTTGCATTAGGAGGTTGTCTGCACCTCCAGACAGCTGACAGCAATGCACACACCCACATCACATGTGCCATCATTTGCACTGATCAGACATATTCTCTTTGCCCTGTGACATTTCCAATAGTCAAACATGGACATCATCAGACAGCATAAATTTCTTTTTGTGTGAATTTGTGTATGATGTCATCACACATAAGGGTGGATCATTAGCACAAGTGGCATGGTGTGCGTACATGGGTAACCCTCTCATCACAGCAAGGACATATCATCTTTGCACATACAGCATATATACTTAACAGTATGAGCAAGTTACTTACCTTTTCTAACGAAAAATCTGTAAGAAACAGTAGTCTGTATCAGATTCATACCTTGGAATACATACCCCAGCAAGACCAATGCCTGTGGTGGGTCTCGAAACCAATAATCACCGAAGAAAATCCAGGAGGACAGAACGGCCAAATGAGACATCCCTCCGGACTTGGCTGTCCATGCAGTAGTGTTTTGTAAACGTGTGCATTGAGGCCCACGTAGCTGCCTGACAAATGTTCTGCCAGGGGACTCCCCAACCCAGGGCAGTAGTAGCCACCGTGGCCCGAGTGGAATGGGCCCTCAGCCCAACAGGAGTCTACGTATTTGGGAAGGGGTACCAAGCCTTCACACACCACACAACACACAGAGAGATGGTCTGCTCTTGTACCGGCCTTCACTTTTCAGCACCCACGTGACAGATTAAAAGTTTTTCATCCACCAGGAACTGGTGTGTGCGATCCAGATAGTATGAGAGCACACATTTTGGGTCCAGACGGTGTAGCTGCTCCATCTCCTTTGGGGGATGCGTAGGCGGAAATAAGGTGGACAAGGTGAAAGAGTGCCCGATGTGGAAGTCTGTGTCAAACTAGTACCGGTAATAGGGTGTTTTCTGCAATGCAAACTTGTCCGGATGGACTGAAATGATAGGAGGTTATGGAGAAAGAGCCTGGAGCTTACTCACTCTCCTGGCAGAGGTGATGGCAAAGAGAAAAGCAGTCAGTCAGTCAGTCAAACATTCTTTATTCGATAAAATTAATATCATAAAAGACATGGTACAATCATTTTATGTTTAAAGTATTTTATTGAATGAGTACAGAGAAAGAATTTTAAACATACAGGCAAGAATGATTGCGCAATACCCCGGGAGGCTTTCCAGATGAGTGCGCCTTGCATTAAGTCCGTGCAGGGTAGCCTCCTTCGGCTTAGACTCAGAAAGTACCATTATAATACAAAACAAAGATAGTGCAGTCCCTCTGTACTCTTTCCAATTTTGCTGAACTACCCCCCCAACTCCCTTGCCCTCCCCAGACCCCCCCGTCCCCTACCCTCCCCATCCAGAGCTTGTCCTTCCTTGTACGTCATACCCATAACACTGCCCATCGGTGCCTCCCATACCCAGATAATGAGTTCTTAAGCAGTGTGGGCCATCGGCGGAGCGAGTCTCAGCAATCGGAGGTACCTTGGACATGTGAGCTCTCTAAATTCCGTGGTTAGAAGTGCATGGAATGGTTGCCACAGTTCCTCAAATTGTTCCATTTCCCCCGCCACCATAAGTGATAGTTTTTCCATACCCAGGACATGACACAATCTATGAAGCCAACCCGTGGTAGAGGGGATGACAGTCGAGCGCCAGTGTATTAAGATGTTTTGCACCGCTGAGCCCAACGCTATTGCAATTTGTCTTCCCCTACGTGACTTCAGGGGGTACATCAACCCATTTGGGAGGCCTAACAGGGTGTAAGCTGGAAAGCGGGGGAGCTCTATACCAAAGTGTGTGTCGATCTCATCAAGCACCTCTTTCCAGTAGGATTCTAGCAGGGGGCAGTCCCATAATACATGTGTCAAGGTGCCTATCTGTCCACATTCTCGCCAACAGGTGTTTTCAACATTGCGATTCATCTCGTGTAATCTTTCTGGAGTATAGTACCAATAAGTCAATACTTTGGTGAACGTTTCAGTGAGCCCTATATGGTTTGCAGAATGCCTAGCCAGATACGAGAGCTGGTCCCATTCCTTATGGCTCAGCGTCCTACCCAGTTCTCGATTCCACCGCTCTCTGCCTGGGTTGTGAAAGTGTAAGGGTGGCGGCTGCAACAGTTTGTAAAGATCAGTGATGTGTTTAGTGTCGGATGTGCGCGTGTTCAACCATTTTTCGTACGGTAACAACCTCCTGTCAGCCAACTCCGAACCTGTGGCTGTAACGCCCAGTGCCTCACCTGCCAGTAACGCATCCTATCCGATTCAGACAGCCGGTATTCCTCTTTGAGGCTCCGGAAAGGAAGAACCCCATTCGTGTCATACAATTGTGAGAGCGCCCTACAACAGGCTGGGCGCCAGTGCGTAAAGGCTCCTGGTTCCAACCCTGGTGTAAAGTCCGGGTTGTCTACTATTGGTGTAAACGGGGAGGGGAACGTCGTGAGCTCATGGAGCTTGTAAGTGGCGTCCCAAACTTTCAGTGGGACTCGCGTAACAAAGGATGCATAAAGATTAGGAGGGCGGTGGGCCCTACGCAGAAAGGACACCTCCTGCAGCGGGCGACCTGCGACCGCCTGGTCCTGAAAGAGCCAGGGTTTGTCTGACTCCCACCTACTCCACTCCACCAGATACCGCAATTGCGCCGCTTGAAAGTACTTGCGCAGATCCGGGACACCCAGTCCCCCCGACTCCGGAGCCAGCATCGTGAGAACTCTCTTAATTTGTGGTTTGCGACCCTGCCAAATGAAACGGGCCAGGTCCGCCTGAGTCTGCTGGATCCACCCCTTAGGCGGCTGGAGTGGCAGTGCCCGAAACAGATACAAAACCTGGGGGAGGATTGTTATCTTGACCGCCGCCACTCTGCCAAGCCAGGATATCATGCCCTTGCCCCATCTTCCCAGCTCCTCCCTGATCTTCTTACTCAAAACTTCATAATTAGCCGTGACCGTTGCCTGCAATGTGGGAGCCAACAGTATACCTAAGTACTGTACTTGGTGCGACGACTATTGCATAGGGAAGAGTTCCTGCAGCTCCGGTCGAGTAGCAGTCGTTAGTGAAAGATCCAATGCCACCGACTTCCCCATGTTCATGCGGAAGCCAGCCACTGATGAAAAAGCCTCCAGTTCGCTAATACACGCGGGGAGAGCTCGTCTCGGATGGTCCAGGGAGAATATCACGTCATCAGCATAAAGGCGGACTGTATGGACGTATCCACCCATTTTTACGCCTGTCGCGTCTGGGTTTTGGCGTATCCTCTGGGCGAACGGTTCCATATACAGGGCGAAGAGAAGTGGTGACAGTGGACAGCCCTGTCTTGTTCCCCTCTCGATGTTAAATCCCTGGGAGTTACAACCGTTCACCCGTACCACCGCAGTTGGGAAACTATAGCAGTTAAATACCATAGTGCGGAACTTTTCTCCAATCCCCATTCTCTCCAACACACTTTCTAAGTAAGGCCAGTGCACCCGGTCAAATGCTTTCTCAGCGTCGACAGATGACAGCATTCGTTCCCCCGGGATTCTGAAGGCTTTCTCAAAAATGTGGACTATCCGTTTGGTGTTATCCACCGTCTGCCTCCCCGGTATAAAGCCCGCCTGGTCCTACTCCACCAGTCCCGGCAGGTGGAGCGCCAACCTTGCCGCGAGGACCCCCGTATATAATTTGAGGTCAACATTGAGGAAAGAGATCGGCCGATATGAGCTGCACTTGGTCCGATCCTTTCCAGGTTTGGGGATAACTGACACCGTCGCCTGTAGGAGATCGGGTGGAATGGCTCCCGAGGTGGAGAAGTAGTTAAAGAGTCTGGTTAGAATGGGCGCCAGCACGGCACTGAACGTCTTATAAAAGAGCGTGGAGTACCCGTCAGGGCCCGGGGCCTTGCCATACTTGAGTCTGGAGATGGCTGTAATCACCTCCTTGACCCGGATTTCCCTCTCCAAGTACTCCGTTTGTATCAGCGCCAAAGATGGTAGGGTGACCGTATCTAAGTAATCCTCCGCATTCCGTTCCCCCAGGAGGTCCTCCGTATATAGCTCTGCATAGAATCGCCGGAAGGCCTCTGCTATCTGAGCATTGTCAGAAACCGCCACTCCGTCTCCAACCTCAATCTCTTTCACTCGACGACATTGGTGAGACTCTCTCAATTTATTCGCTAGAAGTCGGCCACACCTGTCCCCTCCTGTATAATACGCATGCCGCAACCTCAGCACCGCATATTCAGCCCTATCCATGTCCAACGCTGACAGGAGTTTCCTCGCTGCCTTCAACTGCTTTCAGATTCTGGGGGCCCCCGTACGGTGGTGCACCTGCTCAAGTTCCCAGACCTTTTGCGTCAGTTCATCACGTTTCTGACGCCGTTCCTTGTTCTCTGCAGAGGAGATAGCAATGAATTCACCTCTCAAGACCGCCTTAAGCGCTGCCCATTGAGTTGCTAGCGAGGTCTCCCCATTGTCATTATGAGCCTTGTATTCTTTGATCGATTCCGTTATGCGTGTCACCACTATTTTCTTATGCAAGAGAGTATCTCTGAGCCGCCACACCCCGCGGGGAGCCTGCGTCGACGGCAGCGTGAAGACGCCCGAGACTGGTGCATGATCTGACAGAGAGAGGACCCCAATTTCAGAAGCTGTGGCCAAGTCACGGACTGGGCCAGTGACTATAATATGGTCTAGTCTTGCGTAAGTTTTGTGTGCATGAGAATAGTAGGAATAGTCCCTATCTGTAGGGTGGAAGCGGCGCCATAGATCGTGAAGATCGAGATCCGTCAATTGGGCTTTTCCAGTTTGCGAAAGTTCCCCCGTCTGTGGGTAACGTTGTGTTGATCTGTCCATAAAGGAATCGAGCACCATGTTCAGGTCCCCCCCTATAATGATATGTCTGTCTGGGGACGCTGTTATGTCTACCAGCGCAGAGTGAAGGAAGCGCTCCTGATGGTCATTCGGGCTGTATACTGTCCCTATAGTGAGCGTCAGTGACCCCAGTTTGAACCTGCATGCCAAAAGCCTCCCTTTCTGCTCCGCGAGTTTGTGGAGAACCTCCCCCCGAAAGGAGCCAGACACCAAGATTGCCACCCCAGCTGATTTGGAGTTGTTCGAGGAGAAGAACTGTGAGGGGAACTTGCGTGATCGCATCCTATGGCAATCCTGCAGAAGGCAGATGTCCGCCTGCGTACCCTCTAGTAGAGACAGGATCGCTCTTCTTTTAACCGGATTGTTGAGCCCCTTAACATTCAGGGTCACCACCTTAAGGGTCGCCATAAGTAATCAAACCAAAGTGGCAAGAGCAAGTGAGCAATATCTGTAAGTGGCAGAGCTTTGGCCGGATGAGCCCGGGAGCCCCCTTCAGGGCAGCGTGTATGCACCAAGAGCACTGGATGGATCCCCCCCTCCCTACCCACAACCTCCTCCCAACTCCCCTACCCTGAGCCCCAAACCCCACCAGAAACTCCCCAACCACCTCCCACCCTTCCCTCCCCCGCAAACCACAACCGACCCAACCCCAACAGTTCCCTTCTTCCCCCCCTCTTCCAGTCGGTTCCGAGGACCCATTGTCCCAGTCCAGTCCAGAACGGACAAGTCTGCGGAAAGGTAATCAAGTGGATGTCCGGCCACTACCCACTCACCCGCCACCCCCCTCCCCCAGATCCCCAAACCTGCTACTCCAGTGGTGCTTCATCGATCTCCCCCCGGAGTCTTTTTAGGCTGTCAAAGCGACCTCGCCGGCTGCAGTGGACCTATCCACCTCCTGGATCGCCTCAGCCATGTCCGCTCTGATGGTGGGTGAGTCCGGTCGCGCTGAGGACGCAGAGGGGCGCCTCCGTGTCACCGATTGCCAACCATCCCTGGTGGTGCGACGTCTACGTGGAGTAGGCACTGCATCGTCCGTCGCGGTGATCCCCAAGACGCTACAGGTATCCTGCAAAGAGCGTAGCTGGTGGAGTGTTCCATTCCACCTGAAAATGAGCCGGAAAGGGTGGCCCCAGAAATATTGCGTGTTGTGGTCCCTCAAGAAATCTGTTGCAATTTTGAAAGTTTTGCGCTTCTGAAGCGTGATCACCGAGAGATCCTGAAAAAGGGCAACCCGGTGTCCCCGGAAACTTAGGGACTGCTGCCGTCGTGCTTCACAGAGAATCCGCTCTTTCAAAGGATAGTCCGGCAGGAAGGCCAAGATATCCGGGGGAGGGGCTGAGGCCCGGCGCGGCGGTCCCACTCTGTGTGCTCTATCTATCCTAATGGCAAAGTCCGTCGGCTCCCCCAAAATCTCTCTGAAGTGGTCCTGCAGATAACCAGTCGCGTCCTCACCCTCCTCTCCGGATGGGATGCCACGGACCCTAATATTGTTGCGGCGAGAACGGTTTTCAAGATCCTCATTGTGTGCTTGGAGGTCAAGCTGCTGGTCTTGCAGGCACAGCACCTCCTGCTGCAGTTGCGTGATCTCCTAGACCCGGGTGTGTCCCGCCGCTTCTGCAGTGGCCAGTCTCTCGCCCAATCCATCGACTTCTCTGCGCACTTCCCGCACTTCTCCTGCCACCTCTTGCTTCAGTGCTTGGAAATCGTCCCTGAGCGAGCTAAAAAGAGATTCCAGGAAAGACCTGGTCACTGGGGGCTTGCCTCCCCCTGCCCCCTGGGAGCTGCTCGCGGGACTCGATGATTGCTGTCCCTTATCCTGCCTCGCCGGGCCCCTCGTAAGCATGTCCTGCAGAGTTTGATCCCCCTTCTTATTTCCTCTGTTGCCGGCCATGATGCCTACTAAAGTGCTCACCGGGGGAAGCTCCAAGAAAGAAGGCAAAAGTTCCAAGCTAGTCCGGCCCAGTCCCGTAGGGAACTCAGAGCTGCAGTGTCTCTCTTCCTCGTCTTGTCGAGCCCCTTTCCCCGGCCCGGGAGTCTGGAGCGTATCCCAGTGGTTCGGTTCTAAGGCGCCGGGAGCAGGCAGCAAGGGCCCGCACCCTGTAGACCAAACTAGCCACACCCAATGTGGCACTGGCCTAGCGGGAAAGCGCTCGGGGCAAGCTGCGCCTCGCAGGAGTGTAATAGTGTCCTGTCCACCCACCGGGCTCCGACTCCTCCGCCTTGCGTCTCCGCCACCACTCCGTCGACTCGGGGCTCACAATAGTCGATTTCTGACCCTTTACGGAGACAAGTGCGTGCTTTCAGGCCTCCGCCTGTTGGCCAGTTGCCGGAGGCGTCCCGCCGCCAGACCACAGTCCTGGTGTTACCCCTCGGTCAACCCGGGCGTCCTCTCCTCACCCCTCTCCTGAGACTGATCTGCTCCAGCAGCCACTCCGGCGTCGTCCGGGTCTTGTGCGGGGTCGCGACCGCGCACCACCAATTCTGCTCCCCGGCCAAGTATGATGGTTGATGACCCCGAACTGTCCGGGCCTCTCCCTTGCTCGGCCCTCCTTGGTAGCCCAGTCGTTGCGGGGCAGCGTGTGTTCGGCGCTCAGGGCGCGATCTCAGGCATGCGCGTCTGTTCTTCCGCCGTTTGCTTAGCGAGAGCTCCGCCAGCCACCTCCCACCGTCTTCAGCGCCCAGTCCGGACCCAGGTCCCGATGCTCATTGGGGCCCGTCCTCCATCCGTCATCGGCCGCTGTCACAGCCCAGCAGTCCGGTCTCCAGAAACGGCCAGGGGAATCCTCGGGCTAGGCCGCATCCCCGGCCTCTCGTAGTTAGGTCAGCGCGCCGGGACTCCGCCTCTCTCCGCTCCCGCGGTCGCTCCCCGCACCACTCGAGGCACCAACACACTACTGAGTTCCACTCGTGGCCACACCAGCGGCTGCCACTCACCGCCTCTGGGCCATTTAGTAGTTCCTCCGCCGCCTTGTCTGGAGTAGAGTGCTGCGGTGCCCCGGTCGGCCGCCAGGTAGGCCGCTAAGATGGCCGCCCTCTGACTTCACTACTCTCGAAAACTCCGAGAGGCAGCCCCAGTGATGCTCCGGGGGTCAGCAGAGGTGCGTACTCCGGTCCCTCCGCGTCCGCCGTCACCCCAGCGCCAAACGGGGGGAGATCGGCAGCTTTTTCACGGTCTAGGGCTCCGAGGTCGGAGGAGCTCGCGGAGAGTGCGTCCGCTCACCTCGCCATCTTGGCCATGCCCCCCGGTACAATCATTTTAAATAGAAAAAAAATATTTACAGAAATAACCAGTAAAGTTAAAACAATTCATTGTCATTATTAAAAAATATAGTACATTTTTAAAAAAGATTTTATATCACCATAAAATTGGTACCTTTAAAAGAGAAAAGCAGTCTTCTGAGTAAGAAGGTGGAGAAGAAAATTGTGAAGTTGCTCAAAGGGAGCATACATCAGAAATGTAATAACCAGGTTGAAGTCCCACTGAGTCAGCACATACGGAGCATGATGAAACGTGTGTCTGATGCCTTACAGAATACAAGTCACAATAGGGGACTAGTACAAAGAAGGTTGATCGGGCAGCCTTAGTATGGGTGAAAGGGCAGGAACGTAGCCCTTGATAGTGCCCAGAGCAGAGCCCTGCTGGGCATGAGGAAGAATGAAGAGATGAAATTAATGAAGAGGTGCAGAAAGAGGGTCCACAGCCTTTGGTGTGCATCATGCCACAAATCTGGTCCACCTGCAGGCGTATACCAACTTTCTGGAGGGACGCCTGGCAGCATGGATGATATTACAGACTTGAGGATGAAAGTCAAATGGCCTCTACTGTCGCCGCTCAACATAAGGTCCTCCAGAAGAGGCAGGTGAACCAGGTGGTCAACTGACATAATGAGAACTCGGGATACCAATACCTACATGTACATCTGTGGTGCGCTGCTAAGGCCAAAGTGGAGCTGGCAAACTGTAAGTGCTTGTGGCCTAACATGAACCGCAGGTAGGGCCGGTGGCCCGGCAGGATGGGGATGCAGAAATTAACATACTGCAAGTCCACCGCTACCATCCAGTCTCCTTGGTCCAGGGCAGGTAGGACCTGAGCCACTCTCAGCATTTTGAGCGTCTCCTTCCGGAGGAAGCCATTGATGTTCTATGTGTCCAAGATAGTGGGTAGGCCCCATTGCCATTCTTGTTTTAGCAGTAAGTAGTCAGAGTAGCAAACACACCCTATTTTGGGCCCAGGAACGGGCATGATGGCCCCCTTGGCCAAGAGGGCTGTAACTTCTGCATGCTGCAGTTGCCAATGATCCCCAGATATGCTTTTGTATTGCGGTGGGATTGCTTCAGTGGTTGCATCAAGGGTGAGGGAATAGCCGCTTGGGATGATTTTATGCACCCATCTGTCAAATGTGACAGTGCGCCAGTGGTGGAGGTGTTGGTGTACCATACCCCCCACTGGTGTCACATGGCCCTGACAGTACAGAGTAGGGGGTGTGTAGGCAGATGTTGCAGGGGAGGTGTAGACTGACCTCCCCGTTGGCCCCGACTGCCGCCACAGCGGTTACCTCCGCCGCCACCGCGTTGGATGTTAGTCAGCGTTGCATGGCTGCCAGCACATGTGTGTGTGCCACTTCCTTGGCCACAAAAAGAGTAAAAGGTACCAGTTTGCTGGTGCAGGGGCAACAGGCCCATGGACCTGCCCGTAGCCCTGGAGTCTTTAATGGGCTCCAGTGCGTGGTCTGCCTTGTTGCCAAAAAGGCAACAAACATCTAATGGCATCGCGGTAAGGCTGACAGTGGCAGTGTCTGCCGACCCCGCTTTTGATGCCAGGTAAAATACTTGCACACTTGCATATCTGAACTCTGCTGGTTCTGTGGATGTGAATAAGCAAAAACTGATGTAATGTTTAAACGGATTTTAAATTGAATGCAAATTTAAATAAGTCTTTTAAATGTATTATAATTGATTGCGAATTGTAATACACATACCCTTTGTGCTTAACGCTCACCCACGGCGCAGCCAGGGGCTTTAGGACTCTGTAGAACTCAGTGCTCTGTGATACAGCCTGCCCGCCCCGGTCCGACTCGGTATCCAATACCGTTGAGCGGAGGGCGGGACAGGTACGAGCCTGAGAGACACACTTCCTGGTGTAGACTCGAGCGGTTAGCGCTCTAGCCTTTCTGCAATAGGGGCTATTTAGGCGGCGAGGAGGTGAGGCAGATTGTGGTAAGGCTGACTGTTAGGGGTGGTCGAATTAGACCCTAATCATAAGTGTTCAAGATGAATTCCACAGGGCGTAGAATGCGCAAGTATAGAAACCCTCTTGTGTTCCTACTAGACTTTTGCTCCTTTCCCTAAAGCCTCTTACTGTGTATGGTATGGAGTTTGTTGACGCTCCCTAGGCAGGTTAAAGAGGAATCTCACCCACGAATCAGTGCTTGGCTTACTGTTCGGTTAGTGACCACGCCCCCTCTACTCAGCGTTCTGCTCCGTGAGGTTCCCGTAGTGTTCAGAGCTCCTGCTGAATTCTCTTGTTCCCGTTTGTGCTCCTTTCCAGTTCCTGACATTTCCACCTTTTGGGTCACGGTATTTTTCTGTATTGGATTTGTGTCCCGCCTGTTGTTTTGCCTTCCGCCCTGTTCCTTTGCCCTTCCTCGTCTCGGCACGCCCTTCCCCGGTGCCTTGCGTCCCCTTCCACCTGGATACCCCGCCTGCCCTTCTCTCCTCTGTAGTGTCAATGTCCTAGCGGGCAAATCCTTCACCGTGTGTTTTCTCCGCGGTCATTTGTGATCGGGGAGGTTTTGTGTATATTTGTGATTTGCGCTTCACTCCGTCTTTAGCTTACGAGTGGAGCGTATTTTGGCTATCACGTCTTGTTGTAGTTACGCCCACTCCGTTCTGATCTTCAGTACCTATTCAGACGGGGTGTGTCTATTGTCCGCGTTTTATGTTGTTTGTTTCCTTTCTCCACTTTGTCTTAAGTTTATGAGTCGGAGGAAGGAATTGTCTGTGTTCTATGTTTGTCACTCGCTCCACGCTGTCTTAAGTTTATGCGCTGGAGTGGGAAGATCTGTATCACTTTGTCTTTAGCTTTATAAGTGATACTATTGTCATCAGCTGCACTTGTGGCGCCCAGTCCTGCTCTGTCTTAAGTTTATGAGTAGAACGGGCATTGGTGCATTCTACCTTGGAGATATCCTGGCTAGTTGTCCTCCAGATTCTCTGCTGTATCTCCTGGTTCTTGCCTGGACTTCTAGCTTAAAGCCCTGATACTCATCTATGTGGTAAGTGGAATGTTATGTTGAACACTTGTGTATCAGCCTTGTAAAGTACTGGTGAGGTTAGTTTTGTTGTCTATTTATTTTCCAGTCTCCTGCCATCAAGACTGCAGCTACGCCACCTTGCTGGGGGAGAGTGGTATACTCCCTGGGAAAATTCCCCCCACACTTTTAGGTAGCAGCTGCCTGTCAGCGACGTTATACCTTCTTGCTGTGGTAGTTGTTGTCTGGAAGTGTGTGGGACATTCATCTTTGCTCCTGTGGACGAACTACCTCCTCTCTCGAAGGGGATCCTTGACAGAGACAGTGGCAGTGTCTGCCGACCCCGCTTTTGATGCCAGGTAAAATACTTGCACACTTGCATATCTGAACTCTGCTGGTTCTGTGGATGTGAATAAGCAAAAACTGATGTAATTTTTAAACGGATTTTAAATTGAATGCGAATTTAAATAAGTCTTTTAAATGTATTATAATTGATTGCAAATTGTAATACACATACCCTTTGTGCTTAACGCTCACCCACGGCGCAGCCAGGGGCTTTAGGACTCTGTTGAACTCAGTGCTCTGTGATACAGCCTGCCCGCCCCGGTCCGACTCGGTATCCAATACCGTTGAGCGGAGGGCGGGACAGGTACGAGCCTGAGAGACACACTTCCTGGTGTAGACTCGAGCGGTTAGCGCTCTAGCCTTTCTGCAATAGGGGCTATTTAGGCGGCGAGGAGATGAGGCAGATTGCGGTAAGGCTGACAGTGGCAGTGTCTGCCGACCCCGCTTTTGATGCCAGGTAAAATACTTGCACACTTGCATATCTGAACTCTGCTGGTTCTGTGGATGTGAATAAGCAAAAACTGATGTAATTTTTAAACGGATTTTAAATTGAATGCGAATTTAAATAAGTCTTTTAAATGTATTATAATTGATTGCGAATTGTAATACACATACCCTTTTTGCTTAACGCTCACCCACGGCGCAGCCAGGGGCTTTAGGACTCTGTAGAACTCAGTGCTCTGTGATACAGCCTGCCCGCCCCGGTCCGACTCGGTATCCAATACCGTTGAGCTGAGGGCGGGACAGGTACGAGCCTGAGAGACACACTTCCTGGTGTAGACTCGAGCGGTTAGCGCTCTAGCCTTTCTGCAATAGGGGCTATTTAGCCACTCGTCGGTACTAGCGCGCAGCGGTTGCGCGCAGGGGGGCGCCTTCATATGCACCGAAGACAAGCCAAAGACCTGCCCGTCTGCGCCCGTCCGCGCCAGAACGGGCCAGGGGCCATGGCGGGTCATGCTATTCCATCTCATGATTCTTCCCCAGGAAAGCCAACATACTCCTCTAAGGTATTGCGGAGCCTAAATACTCAACATGCATTAGGCGTCAGCTGCACCGCTTATCTAGAGGCTGAAGGCCCTTTCTCGTGCCGCCTCTGTCACACTCAGTTCTCCACACAACTGTCAAAGACGCATCATAGACACTGTCCTAATCCTATGATATCCACTTCATCGCAAGTCGAAGATGCCCTTCCACTGGGGAGGAAAAACATCTTATGTAATATTAGGTCCCTTTCGAAACATACCGCAGAGGTCTGGGAAATTATTTCTTCCAAGCAACCTGAGGTGTGTTATCTCACGGAAACGTGGCTCAAACCACACTGTACTCCTGCTATAACTCTTGCTATCCCTTGTAACTATAAAATACTTAGATTAGACCGTCCTTTGAAAATTGGTGGTGGGATTGCTATTGTATACAAAGAAGAGCTAAGAATTTCGGTCTTAGAGGAACTCAGCTCCCCCGATATTGAAATTCTGGTCTTTAAAATACAGACATCCCCTAAAGAAAACTATAGAGGTGCTCTAGTTTATCGGCCACCTGGTCCCTTCAAGGATTTCACCAACATCTTGGTTGAATTACTCGCCCCACATATCAATATTGATAGTGAGTTTATATTAGTTGGAGATTTTAATGTACACAGTGAGAAATTAGATTGTAATGAGGCACAATCTTTAATAACAGACCTATCATCCTTAGCTTTAATACTGAGGAACAGCGGACCTACTCATCAATCAGGTCATACCTTAGACCTAATCTTTTCCAATGTCCCGCCTGTTTTTTGCCCGCCTGCTACGCAGGTGAGTTGGACTGATCATTTTATTGTGGAATTCACTACCCCCTTTTAAAAGCACCCACTCCTTTATGCCTCAGCTCTTTACCTTGCATCCGTAGACAGTGGCATAAAGTCACTAACTCTACTTTTAGAGAAAATTTTAATCCCCCTGTCCTACTACCTTTGGATAGTATTGAAACTGCTCTTAAGAAATATGAAGGTGAAACCATGAAAGTCATAGATAAAATTGCCCCACTAAAACATTTTAAATCTAGACCAGCCAAAAAGCAAGAAATTTGGTTCTCTGATCATTTAAGAACACTTAAATTAGGGACTAGGAAATTAGAAAAAAGATGGAGAACCTCCCATCTTTTAGAGGATAAGAATAAATACTGGGGCGCATTATCCTCCTATCATAAAGCGATTCGTCTTGCACGAAAAGCACATATTGCATCTCAAATACAAGAGGCAGGGAACTCCCCCAGGGTTCTTTTTCAAATCTTGCAAACATTCGCCAACCCCACTGCATGCGAAGCCCCTGACATGTCATCCCAACAGCAGTGTGATGAAATTTCCTGTTTCTTCACTGATAAAATTAATAAAATCCATGATAAAATAATATGTACAAATAGGGCTACACTTTCAAATTTTGTACCCCCCCTTAATCTCACAGAACCTATGATGCACACTCTCTAGACATCCTTCCCCTTACTTCCCCTTACTTCGTTACAAGAAACGTCTAATTTGATAAAACAGATTAAAAGTGGGAGTCCAGAGGATACTATCCCCGCTAGGTTAATGCCTGCATTGGATGAACAACTATGCCCAATGATCACTGAATTAGTGAATCTTTCACTTATTTCAGGCACTGTCCCTAAGGAATGGAAGCGAGCTCTTGTCAGACCTATAAGAAAAAACACCGCCTTACCGTGGTCTGACTTGACTAATTTAAGACCTATTTCCCTACTACCATTTTTAGGGAAACTTATAGAAAAGCATGTGAATCTCCACCTATCTGGACATATTGAACTTGTAAAGGCCCTGGATGAATCCCAATCAGGATTCCGCCCCAAATACAGTACAGAATCCACCTTACTGTCGGTTACTGATGACCTCCACGCCTACCAGGACAAGGGCCTCTCAGTCATCTTGGTTCTATTAGACCTATCGGCAGCGTTCGACACCGTGTCTCATACCATCTTGACTCAACGGTTGTCGAACGCTGGCATAAAGAACAAAGCCCTTGACTGGTTAAAGAGTTTCCTATCTGATCGCACCCAGAGAGTCACCATGGGTGCGTATCGCTCTGCGGAAATAGAGATTTCTAAGGGGGTGCCACAGGGCTCATGTTTGAGCCCCACTCTTTTTAATATCTATGTGGCACCCCTGGCAGGAGTATTGCGTAGGTACGGCTTTATCCCCGTATCATACGCAGATGATACACAGCTCCTCTTTCCCTTCAAAACTCTTTCCGCTGAGGTTAGGAACTCTTTCCCTTCAGGCATGAAAGAAGTGGCAAAATGGATGTCTACTAACTATCTCCAATGTAATGTCAGCAAAACGGAGATCATGTTGTTTGGGGAGGCTAAAATACTGTGGACTCCGGAATGGTGGCCATCAGAACTAGGAGCAGTCCCTGAACCTAAACAGGTCGTGAAGAATTTGGGAATTCGGCTGGATCACGACCTGTCACTAAAACAACACACCAGCTACATTTCAGGGATATGCTTCCATACCATCGGTCTGCTCCGCAAAGTCTTTCCACTTCTACCTGACTCTGTTAGGAAAATACTTGTTCAAGCACTGATCCTTAGTCGGATCGATTATTGTAACGGTTTGTTACTTTCTGCGAACGAAGGAGTGTTGGCTAAGTTACAAGTCATCCAGAACACGGCAGCCCGCCTTGTTCTGAATGCCCCTCCGAGAACTGCCTCCAAGCCCCTCCTTAAACAACTACACTGGCTTCCAATCCGACAAAGAGCAAAATTTAAAATATGCTGTCTGATCCATAAGTTCTTGAATGGACAGGGGCCGATCTATCTTGAGCGGAGATTTGTTCCTTATGTTCCAGTACGATCCCTCAGATCAAGTAACGATCTCCTCCTCGTGGTCCCCCATGTCAAAAAGGTCAGACACGGAGGTAGAGCCCTTTCCACCACTGGTACCAAGCTGTGGAACAAACTACCCCTGGCTTTAAGACAATGTAAAGATCATCTAACATTCCGCAAACTCCTAAAAACTGTTTTGTGTAAAAATGAAATTTAATTCCATCTTCATACCATGTTTGCTGTTTTACCGGTTCAAAAAAGCGCAGAGATACTCCAGCCGGAGTGGATTCAAGAGCTATATAAACCAACAAATAAATAAATGGACATCGGGTACAAATTGGGCTGACTTCAACCAGGCTTTGCTACAAATTGCCTCCGTGGTTGCTATCGCCCTGCCCAGTGAGTTGATGTGATCCAGCCCACACCCCATGCCGCAGCTTTGCCTTCCACAAGGGCTTGCTCAAGTTTTGCCTGTACCGACAACGGACAGCAGTTCCGCAATCGTGTCCCCCAAAGAGTGGGTGTTGCGGACAAAGAGGCATGTGATGTTGGAAGACCGCAGTTCCAGACTCAGGGAGGATGATACCATTGTGCCGTACTGCTCATACCTCTTGGATAACCTGTCCGGCGGAGCAGATGGGAATGCGGTGTGTGAATTGGAGGCCTGGATGCCCAGGCTCTCTGGGGTGGGGTGGGAGGACAGGACATATGGGTCATCCGGGGGCGGGTGTTGGCATCTGCCCACATGCCTATCTACAGACAAACCTGCATCGGGCCTGGACCTGGTGCCCAAAATAGCGTCAGTCAATGCCTCATGACACGGCTGCAGAGGCTCAGCCGAGCGTGACTGCACTTTAAGTACCTCAGTGAGGAGGCTGCTCCTCACGGCCGCGACAGTGAGACGAAGATGCAAGGATTTGGCCGCCCGCGTCAACACCACAGGTTGGCACCTCCTCCGAAGCAATGGTTGGATTTGTGACAAAACCAGTGTCTGACGAGGTGTGCAGACCACTCGCATCCCCCCTGTCCATTCGTCTTGGGACTGACACTCACGTGTCAGTGGGTCTTCAGACCAATCCCAATACTCCTTATCACCCATTCCATGATTATCAGGGTTGTCAACAGATGTGGCCGGCTAGTCTAATTTATACTCCCCATGCGGCATCAAATGCGGCGTTTGGCTGCGCCGTTCCCACACCAGAGCCGTTTAGAGTGTGGTATTGGGGACGGCACTACCCGATGACAGCGCGGAGGGTGAAACCTGGGGACTGTAGACGGTGAGTGCGTGAGGTCAATCAGCGAGGCCCAGAATCAAGTTTTGGATCAAGTGTGGCCCAGCGGCGTAGGGCCGAATGCGCCGGCGCCGTCTGAACCAAAGCACCAGTCGGCATTGGGCCAGAAGCACCAGACCCACTAGGGACCCCAGACGTGTCCGCTGGGCCCAAAGCCGCGGCATTGCCCGTCGGAGGAGTGAGGGACATCATGGCCATGAGATAGCGCTCAAACTCATCCTGCGTTGCATGCTGTCCAGGGACCGGAGGTTTTGGGGCAGGCTACAACGCATGTGACGGACAGAGCCGTGTGGGCAGTGTCACACAAATCCCCTGCCGCATTGCATGTGCATCGTGGGGATTTGGAAGAGCGATGACCTCTCTGACTTCTTGTGTTTTGCTGATGACTTTGCCACAGAGGAGTGATGTTGACTCCCGGAGCTCTGATGGCTCAAACCCGAAGCCCGGTCCCTCAACCCCCGTCCAGACCCTGACCTCTTGCAGTGCAGGCCAACTGCTGGAGTCGGAGCCGCTTGCGGGACCACTCCCGCCTAGCTTCCAAAGTCAGGGCCCGGCAGTCGGAGCAGCTCTTGTTGTCGTGATTGATGTGGAGACAGTGGAGACATCGACGGTGAGGGTCAGTCACCGACATCAGTCGGTCGCAAGCCTCACAGGCTTGACACCGGACATCCCTATTGGCACCGTCCAGAGTCGAAAATTCAAGTAAAATCAGCAAAAGTGATTGTACAAAGTTTTGAATTTAAATAACGAAGGTGACACTAATACCAGAACTGCGCTGCTGGTGTGAAAAAATCAGACCTGACGTCAGCACACGTAGGCATCGTCTGAGTACTCAGACAACGTCATTACGGCGCACACGACGCTGACAACACACGCGGAGCCACAGACGTCGCCTACCAACGCACAAGGGTACTGCTAAGCACAAATTTGCAGATCCAGTCTGACGCTTGTGGATATTGTAAGGGGAGGAATATTATACTGACCTGTTCATTTCATATGCTATCAGCATGCACAATGTCGCACAAGGCACACACATGACGTGGTCAAACAGGGTCATGCTGTGCGTCAATTTCACATCTGTGACAGTGGGCATGTCAATGTCATGATGTGACAGTTCCAAGTACTGAATGGTGTGCCCTTCCAGTGTTGATGTGCATCACAATATGTTGCAGACGTTACTCCGGTGATATGTGTTGTATGTATGTGAAACACATGTGCACCATGATAATTGACATGTCTCAACAGCTCTTCACGCATCAACTGAGCCACAAAATGAAATTTCCTGTGCTTCATCACTGTCTGCCACACCTAGGGCCTGCTGATGGAAGGATGCCATACTGATGTAGACATCCACATGGTGAACATGAGTGTACACTACATCCCTGCCATGTGATTTGCTAGGTTCACTCTCCCAATGTTGACATGTATGAGGTCATGGACGCAGCCTACACAACCATTCACTTGAGCATGTCTGACGCACTGTCCCCCAATGATACGTGCGTGTGTAGGCCTCATCTCCCCAATGCATTGTAGCCATACGCGAGCAGAGCGTACCCCAATCGTACGTGCGTGTGTACGCCTCGTTTCCCCAATGCATTGTAGCCATACGCGAGCAGAGGGTCCCCTAATCGTACGTGCGTGTGTACGCCTCATTTCCCCAATGCATTGTAGCCATACGAGAGCAGAGCGTAGCCCAATCGTACGTGCGTGTGTACGCCTCCTTTCCCCAATGCATTGTAGCCATACGCGAGCAGAGCGTACCCCAATCGTACGTGCGTGTGTATGCCTCGTTTCCCCAATGCATTGTAGCCATACGCGAGCAGAGCATACCCCAATCGTACGTGCGTGTGTACGTCTCGTTTCCCCAATGCATTGTAGACATACGCGAGCAGAGCGTACCACAATGGTACGTGCATGTGTATGCCTCGTTTCACCATTGAATAAGTTGCATTTGCGATGGCAATCGCACCGTACTTGTGTGTTTATTAAAAAAAATACATACAGAACATCTAGAGGAACAGTGGTAGGATTAGAATGCAGCCAGGTTGTCATGGTTACAGAGCTTTGAGAGTGTCCTACAGGTGATCTGGAAAATTCAGTTGGGCAAAAGTATACAACGTTGCAAAAGTTGTTGTTCAGCTCTGGCTCACTTTTCAAACCATGCATATGTGTGTCATGGCCTTATGTGTCATCGGATTGGATGTAACATAGGATACAACTATTCTGGCCTATTACACACTACTCCTTGCACTCACATACCCTCAGCAGAACAGATATAAGGCAGCATGTGGCTGAGGGAGGGCACTTGCCTGCACAAAATTGGAGTGGAAAACACAGCTGCTGTCTCTGTATCCTCTGGACCCTGATTAGCTGAGCATGGAGAGGGCACCTGCATTCAGTGATGGTGAGAACAAGGCCCTGCTGGATGCCCTCCTGTCAAACTACAGCAAGCTGTATGGGAGACCAGAGGATCAGGTGAGTGATGTGTGCATTACCTTGGAGTGTGCACCTGTTGTGTGTGTGACACTACAGCCATTGTGTATGTATGTTTCAGAGATTCAATATTGTTTCGAGTGAGTGCCGGTGTGCACAGTATTGTCTGAAGAGGGTTATTTGTTGTAGTGGGGTGTGTGACTGCATGTCACCTGATGCAGTGTACCCTGATGTGGCAGATATTGCTCAGTGAGTGGCATGCTGAATGAGTGATTTGCACCCCTTATGTCATCTGTAGCCTTTCAATGCCATGTAATGCATTTCTGTTTGCTCACAGGCCACATAGTCCTGGACATTGATACAAGTGTGTTCATCATCCTATGCCCCGTTGTGCTCAATTTTGTTGTGCATATGTGTGTCTTTGGGACATGGACCAGGTGTACTGATGTTCTTTATCTTTACATTCGTGACAGGTGTCTGCCTATGAGAAGGGTGACATCTGGCTGGACATCGCCAGGGCTGTCAGGAGAGAGGGGGGACCTCGCAGGAGGCTCAGAAACATCAAGAAGAGGTGGCAGGACATCCGCTGCTGGACCCGAGTACAGCTGAAGCTGGAAGCTCCACGCCGGCATGGCGGCACCCGCCACCTCACCCCCCACATGCTCCGGGTCCTGGAAGTGGTGTTCCCAGACCTCCATAGGCAGTTGCAGGGGAGACAGCAGCAAGAAGGGGGTAGGTACATGTATGTTTGTTGTCATGCGTGTCACATGCTACCTGCAGTGCTCCCAGGCATGCTAACACTCCCACAGTTGGAGTGGTGTTGTCAGACAGCCACTTCCTGCATTGGCAGATTGTAGTAGGTCAGACATCCATGTTGACTGTCCTCCATGGATATACACAACTCATTACACAGTTGGTGTCGATCATGAAGGGCATGTCATCTGGCATGTCTGATCTACGTCGGAGTGTGGCTGCCGTAGAGTCAACACTAACGGCAGCTCTGTCCACCCAGCAGCATCTGCCCCCCACCTCCTTCTGACCCATCCACCTCAGCCTCTCCCATACCTTCCAAAAGTACACGCAGACGCCACAGGTCAGACACAACAACAGACACACCCAGCACACCCACACGGCAGAAAAAAATCAAATCACCACGCACCCAATCTCAAGGGGATGTAGGCACAACCACAGGGAGAGGGGACAGACATCACACACGCATCCACAGACCCGCAACCACAGACTCACAACCCTCCACCTCCACCCCCAATGTATCCCCTGGTTCAGGTGGTAGTTTTACAGAACTGGCTGAAGTGTGCAGCCAAGTTTATATTGCTACTTTCTGCAATGCACCGGCCAGTGTGGATGAATCCACACCACCTGCACCCACTACACCTGTCCTTCCCTCTCCTGTCCCTGCGATGCCGGGGGATTCCACAGATGATGCCCCCAGTGTTTCCATTGCAGATTGAACTCCATGTACAGGCAAGTTTGGGTGTGTCAACATCCATTGTGGCCCAATCTGTTTTTATCACTTGTTTGGACTGGCCATTAGCCTTCAAAGAGCAAGGACTCTTATTTGCATTTTAATTTTGGATCCAGCTGAATAAAGCTATTTATTTTTGTTTCTGTACTTTAGTTTGTCTGTTCATGTCTTTGACTGCTGTGTGCCTGGGAGCTGGTGTGATGTTAAAATTTGGGTATAGTAACATGTGTCTATTTCCTGATGTTAATGAGGTTACCAATGGTATGTTATGGCTTTTACTGCTGGGGGTCTTAGCCACACACACACACACACACACACTGTTATGCTGGGCACTGGTGGGGGTCTTGGACACACACACACTGTTATGCTGGGCACTGCTGGGCACTGGTGGGGGTCTTAGCCACACACACACTGTTGTGATGGGTACAGCTGGGCACTGGTGGGGGTCCTAGCCACACACACACTGTTATGCTGGGCACTGCTGGGGCTCTTAGCCACACACACACTGTTATGCTGGGCACTGCTGCGGGTCTTGGACACACACACACTCTGATGCTGGGCACTGCTGGGCACTGGTGGGGGTCTTGGACACACACACACTGTTATGCTGGGCACTGCTGGGCACTGGTGGGGGTCTTAGCCACACACACACTGTTGTGCTGGGCACTGCTGGGGCTCTTAGCCACACACACACTGTTATGCTGGGCACTGCTGGGGGTCTCAGTCACACACACACTGTTATGCTGGGCACTGCTGGGCACTGGTGGGGGTCTTAGCCACACACACACTCTGGTGCTGGACACTGCTGGGTATGTTTTCTACACATCACTTACACTTGCACTGAGACTGCAGACTTATGTCCCACACGTCTGACTATTACACTGGTGAAATGCGGTAGCGTACTGTACCCCAAGATCAATGATGTTGGTGCGTCACGTCTGACTATTTCACTGGTGAAATGCGGTAGCGTACTGTACCCCGAGATCAATGATGTTGGTGCGGCACGTCTGACTATTACACTGGTGAAATGCGGAATCGTACTGTACCCCGAGATCGATGATGTTGGTGCGGCATGTCTGACTGTTACAATGGTGATATATATACGGGAGCGTACCGCACCCCGAAATCAATGACGTAGGTGCGGCACGTCTGACTATTACACTGGTGATATGCGGTAGCGTACCGCACCCCAAAATCAATGACGTAGGTGCGGCACGTCTGACTATTACACTGGTGATATGCGATAGCGTATCGCACCTCGACATCGATGACGTAGGTGCGGCACGTCTGACTATTACACTGTTGATATGCTGTAGCGTGTCTCGCTATGTACCCCGACATTACAGGCGTTTGATGGGGATGTGCGCGTGTGGCACCACGTACAGGTACGTTTGACTTCGTTGTACTCACCGTCTGCGCCATTGGTTTCTATGTACGAGGTGGTGGGTGTACAGGACTGGTATGACACGGACGATGGGGTTCATGTCTTGTTTGTCGCATACCGGGGTGTGGGTCGGGCCGTATGGAGGAGCGAGTTTATACGCTGGGAGCTTAAGCTCCCCTGGCGGGGACTGGAGATTCTCTGCTCATTGCCGCAAAACCTCCCCCTGGTATAACCTCCCCCACCATGGAGCTGGGCACCGCGAATGGCACTGTCCAAGGATGCGGTGATCTTGTGGGTTCATACTGCTGCTTATCGGAATTGGTTTCACTGGACCGAATGAGTTGAAACTTTGAGCAGTTACCACTGGGAGTCTCCTTTTAATTTTGGAACAATGGTACGAAATTAAGGAATCTGTCTCCAAACAAAGAACAGATTGCCCTAGGAAACGAGTGCTTTTCTTAAATGACATTTCTAACAAAGTCGGTAACATTGCTTGCAGTAAAATTGTATGAACTTGAAATAATGAGTTTTTGGAATTTTAAATAGACACTTTGCAGATGCTTTGGTGCACAGTTAAGGACATGATGAAATCCAGTCCGGGTTTTATGGAAATCGGAATGTGGCATGATGGAAACTTTTCTTAAATGAAATGAACTAGAGGGCAGTAACACGGAGCAGCACAGGATGTGAATTACTTTATAAGCATTTTTAAAAACTGAAGGATTTACACTGTTGTAATGTGTTAAGCAATCGTGATTCTGCCGAGTGTATGCGTGAATATCAGCCCAAATGTTTCCGTTCACCCAAATATGACAAAGTGTAGTACATCTTCAATGTCAATGAATGTTTCTTTTAAATATGAGCACCAACAAGGCGCATTTTAGGTTGACAAAGGCAGCTTGACTACCGAAACGCGTCCCAGCTATGTCCATGGGTCCAATGAAACTTGCACAATAAACGAGAGAACCCCCACGATGAAGAGTGCCTGTTTCTTAATCTTACCCGATTGGGGATTATTTTTCATATATATATATATATATATATATATGCAAATCCACACGTATAGGGGTACAACGCACTCCACACAGATGAAAGTCGGACAAGATACTGTCTGCTTAGTCAAATCCTTGGTTTATTTCAAAAACCACAAGCCAAAACCAACCCTTTTTTTTTTTTTTTTTTTTTTTTTTCTGCTTAGTCAAATCCTTGGTTTATTTCAAAAACCACAAGCCAAAACCAACCCTACGCGTTTCGGCGGACAACCGCCTTGCTCACGGGTAAGTGTTGTTGTTTGTCCATAGGTTAAATAAAGTGCATGTGATGCATTAAACCAACAACATCAAAAAGGGACAAAAGTGCTGTGAGGAGTCGGCCATCTTACAATGGGTTAGTTACAATGCGTGAAACAACATAAGATATGCATTCGAGCCAAAGATTAAATATTACATTGGTATGTCAGTTAAATTAACATTAAGTAATGTTCTTTTGAAATAATAACACTATCGTGGAATGGAACCTCCTGTGTTGGATACATTGGAGAAACAAAGGATTCGTCTGCCCAAATGTTAATGGCAGGGCTCGCTTGCCCATATAATAATGGCATAACGTTTGTGGGAAACCTCGGTACATAGCCAAGTGGCATAGAACCTCCTGCAATTAATACATTTGGAAAGATATTGTGCTCGCTTGCCCATATAATAATGGCAATACGTTTGTGAGAAACCTGGGTACATTAGGGTATTGTACTAGCCAAGTGGCATAAAGCAATATACGGATTAAATGACCAAAGGTAAATGTAAATGTACATATTTAAACATTTGGTACAGTTAGCGTTTGAAACTCATGACTTTAGAAATCACATATTTTAAGCCCAGTGGCAGTTTAAACGAAAAAATTATATAAGTACCCATCAGGACCTAATCCATGTCCTGGTCTTCATAAATATAAACAATAAAGACAAATCAAAAAGGTTCCAAAGCCCAAGTGGGGTAGTCCATGATCATTTCCAACAAGTCTCTTAATTTCTATCATTCCCAAGTTCATCAAACAATGTCATGATATAACATTGAATACTATTCCTTAACATCTTTCGTTTCCCAGTTGGGCAGGCAAGTTTCATATCCCTGGATTGTCCATTCCATATATTTGCCGGAGTTCTCAATCTGCAAGAGAAACATCCCTGGCTCATTAACTATACCAAATTGTTTCATCTATAACCCAAAGTGTGGACATTCCTCCTATTCATCAATTGGTTACATTAAAAACAAGTGAAACAGTGAATGTTAAAATTACAGCGGAAGACTTAGGACTCAGTATATATACAACAGCATAACGAAGTATTCAAGTGCAGGTAGGGCAGGTTGGTCAGTAGAGCAATGCCCCTTGTCTAGTTGCCCTTGTTACCAGTGACAGTACCAGACTAGTTTTGAATAATTCATGTAAGGTCTACTCTCCCAGGAACCATGCCATTTCTTCCTCAGAATTCAGACCTACCGGGATCTTAGACTCTAGATTGAGAATATATTGGGATTCTAGCTGTCTAAGTTTCCGAATTCTGTCCCCTCCCCTGTTGCTAGTTGGTATTCTGTCAACAACACAGAAACGTAACAGATCCCTGTTGCTGTGATGGTACTCTTCAAAGTGTCGGGCAATGGGTGAGAGCTTATCTTTGTTTTGGATGGCTCTCATATGCTCCAATACACGCTTTTTGGCAGCAAACATGGTGCTGCCCACATATCTCTTGGGGCAGGGACAGGTCAGTATGTAAACGCAATGGTCTGAGAGACAGGTTAAGTGTTTGTCAATTGTTTTCTCCACATTTTCCACCGGGTAGAATACTTTCTTGACATTACAGCTATATTTGCATGCCTTGCAGGACATGCATGTAAAGAAGCCCTTAACATCTGACGGAGATTCTTTCTTGTTTTTTACAATATCATTGCTACACAGCTTATCTTTTAGCGATTGTCCCTTTCTAAAGGTCACATTAGGGAAATTTAGTATAGCTTCTTCAATTGTGGTTTCAGTTTTCAACACCTGCCAGTGTTTAGCCAAACACTGTCTGACCTTCATGGATCCTGTGTTGTAGGTTGTGATGTATCTGATATTACCATCCTCCTGTCTATCATTGGATGAGTCTAACAGTTCACCTTGGGAAAATTGACTAGCCTTTGATCTAGCCAGGCGCACGACCTCTTTGTTATATCCTCGCTCAACAAATCTATTCATCATGAGGTCGCATTCTTTCTCAAAATCAGCATTAGTTTTACAATTCCTTCGGGCCCGAAGGAATTCCCCATAGGGGATGCTGCGGATGAGCGAGGGAGGATGACTGCTTGCTGCGTGCAAAAGCGTATTGCCCGCTGTTTCCTTCCTAAATAAGGTAGTCGCCAATTTGTTGTCTGACACAGTTATCTCTAAATCCAGAAATTTGGCATTAGTCTTACTTGTGGTGTATTCAAATTTTAAATTCCAGTCATTATCATTAAGACTTCCCACAAATGACTCGGCCAAGTCTATGCTGCCATTCCAGATCAGGAATAAATCATCAATGTATCGCAGCCACAATACTACATGGCTGCGATACAAATGATGTCTCATGGGCACTGCCTGCTCCCATCTGCCCATGAATAGATTGGCAAAACTGGGAGCAAAGCAAGTGCCCATGGCCGTGCCCTGTTTCTGTCTGTAAAAATTCCCATTGAACACAAAAAAATTATTTTCAAGACAAAAATAAATCATCTGAACAATCATCGCACTGTGCTCTAGGAAAGAGATAGATCTGGATTTCAAGTAGTGTTCACAGGCTTTGACACCATCCTCATGTTTAATTGAAGTGTACAAACTGCACACATCAAGCGTTATCAGCAGGAAGTTTTCATTCCAAGTGACATTTTCTATTTTCTTCAAAAAGTCACGGCTGTCCTTCAAATAGGATGGCAATGTCTCAACATATTGGCGTAAATAAAAGTCAATATATCTGGAACTGTTTTCCAGCAGTGAATTCATGGAGGAGACTATCGGTCTCCCTGGTGGTCTAGTTGGATTTTTGTGCAGCTTGGGCAGCAGATACAATATCGCAATTTTGGGGTTTCTATTCAAAAGGAATGCATATTCATCATACTCCAGCAGTCCATGTTTATGCCAATCTTTCAGCTTACCATAGTAAGTGTCATTGGACTCCTGGATAAGGGATTTTGGTACTATTTCATAGCATTCCTGATTACTTAATTGGTTACACCCCTCAGCAATGTAATCTGATAAATTTTGGACAACCACGTTTCCACCTTTATCACTCTGGCGTATCACTATATTAGTGTCTTGTTTAAGCGACTTGATGGCCAGTCTTTGAGCTTTAGTCAAGTTGTCCTTTGACCACATTTTGTTTTTGGCCATGTTTTTCAAATCTTTTATAACCAGATCTTCAAAGGTGTCTATACCACTAGATGGTACCACTGGATTAAAGGTGGATTTAGATTTAAAGTTATTGCAGCTGCTCAGATTTGTTTTGTATCCCAACATCTGGGCATCAATGGGTGGTAAGTCAGGATTATCGCGTTCTAGTTCCTCGAGAGCCATCAGTGTTTCTACTTCATTGATGGTCTCTGCTACCGGAACCTCTGTTTTGGAGCCCTTATTAATGTTACCCCCCTTCGCCTTTAGTTTGTTCCATTTGTGAAGGCGGAGTTTTCGTAGGAAACAGAATAGGTCAACACGTTCTCGATGATAAGAGAACTGACTAGTGGGACAAAAGGATAAGCCATATTGCAGAACATCAAACTCATCATCAGTTAAAATATGATTTGATAAATTTACCACATTGTTGATGTTCATTTTCCACGTCGTTTTTGGCCCCGTGTTTCCACTCCCATAGGGGTTGCAGTCGCCTTTCCAGCCGCCTCTCCTGACTTGTTTCCGGATGTTGCTGTATTTTCTGTAGTTTTTCCTCTTCCTTTGCCGCGTCCGGGGAATCCTCTTCCCCTCCCTCTTCCTCTGTCCTTTTGCCAATTCGGGTTGGTCTGCGTTTGATTCATTGCTTGAAATTCCTTCCAAAAATTTGACGGTTGGGCGGTGGTAGTGTCATCCACTGGGTTTCCATCTTCAGAGATATCGCTCTCACTGATCTCCCCGTCACCTGTTTCTGCACCTTGTGTTTTATCCAATGCGCCTTGTATACCTTTCCTTATCAGGTTGTCATACTTATGACTGAAGGTAAATACCCTTCCGGAGCGGTAATCAATTTCATCCCTCAGGAATTTGCGTTCTTTCTTGGCTATAGTTTCTTCCTTATGTTTTTCAATCCTTGTTTTTATCTCCTCCATTTTATTTTTGAAGATGTCATCTTTCTCTTCTTTTTCAATTTCATTTCTTAGCTCATCAATAGCCAATATTAGAGTGCCTCTATTTTTCCATGCGTGCTTGATTAATATTGATAGCATCCGATTAGAGCAGTCCATTAGGTTGTCTGCCCACTCCCCTGCCAGTTCTTCATCGGTGTCTTCATAAGAGGGGGCTATCAGAATCCTCAAACCACGTGGCACGCGCTTTTCTTCCTGATATTTCTCAAGGGTGATCGCCTCCCACCACTTGGATATTTCCTTGCGCATCATTTTCTCCAATTTCAAATACTTTTGCTGTAATGATGTTGTTTTTACGACTGGATCTTTAGCAGGCGCGTTAATGTTCTTTGTGGCAAACATTGTTGTTGCCCTGAGTCTCCTCTTCGCTTCCATTTCTTCTCCCATATTTTGGCTTGCATATATTAATGGTTCACGTTATATTAAACCAGACGTTAGGCAGACTCGAACTGAAATCGCTTTTTCAGCATTAGTTCAAATGAAATGCCCACTGTGCGCCACAAGTGCAAACAAACACTCGCTTCCTGGTTTGTTTTGCACGTGGACCGTGGCGCTGCTGACAGGTCACACAATTAGCCGATGTACTTTAGTAATGCGCGTTCCGCTTTTATGCAGGTAATTGTCTTTGCCGCTTTCTGAGGGAAACGGTTGAAAAAAAGCCGTTCCGTTTGCATTAGCAGTCACACAGCAGCGTTCTTAAACATCCTGGAAAGCTGGACACAAAGCGCAGGCTGAGAGTACCTGGTCAGGGCGCGGTCTACCGGTTACTCGAAAAACTTCACTTTTCACTTCCTCCATATAAAACCGGGACTCTTCACTGGCGGTGCGGTCGGGTTTGGAGGATCCCGAATATATGCAAATCCACACGTACAGGGGTACAACGCACTCCACACAGATGAAAGTCGGACAAGATACTGTCTGCTTAGTCAAATCCTTGGTTTATTTCAAAAACCACAAGCCAAAACCAACCAGATGTGACAGGAGCACCGTGCCAGAATGAATCCTGCCCTGCAGATTTATCCAGGAATATGCCACCGTTTTGTGCATATACCTCTACTCAACTGGAGTACTTTCTACTGCCCTCACGCCCCCGAATTCTGTTTTGCCGCGGATCTCAGAAGTTTAGACATTTTCGCGTTCTGCGCGAAGGCAAAAATGCAGAAATTTTGCAAGTTCCGCGAGCGGTATGGAATTTGCCGCCCACCCCTAGTCAGTTCTATCGCTGATGTGTAATTATATCTTTCAACTTCAACATGTTACTATCGCAGCTCGTGGCAATAGTGATCTGGGCTAAGAACATGGCAGTTTCTTTATTTGATTTTACAATGAAATTAAGCTAGGCCTCAACCGTCTTGAATGGAGTACCCTGTCCTTGTATAGGAAATCTGGAAAAGTAGTCAGGCGAGTTTTGGGCCTTACCTGGACGATGCATAATGGTATAATCATATTCCTGTAATCCTAGTCCACACCATTCAATGTGAGGAGGCACCTTGGCTTTTGGATTGCCAGAGATAATCAGAAAAGCTTGATGATCAGTTACTAGCATAAAATGCTTTCCATACAGAAAATATGAAAAGGTTCACAAGCCCAATCCCACTACCAAACTTTTTTTCTCAGGTTGGGAGTAAGTATGTTCTGTTTGGGACAAACTTCAACTGACATGTGCCACAATATGCCTTTGAGCATGGGGGTGTCTGCAGTGCAAAGATAGAACCTAACCGGATTTGGCTAGAGTCAACAATAACCTTTGCATGTAGCTATGAATTGAAATAGGTAATTTCAGCAGCAGATTCAATGCCTTGTTTGATTTTCTTAAAACTTCTTTCATATTCTTGTGACCACTTAAATTAAACATTTTTCTTTGTTAATTCTCATAAAGGAGCACCTATAGTAGAAAAGTTGTGTATGTATCTTGAACAGTAACTGGTAATGTCAAGAAATGAACGTATCATAGAAACATCTTGTGGGGATCAGCATTTGATAGGGCTTGTACTTTGGCAGTATCAGGTGTCATACTCCCATCTGAAACAATATGGCTGAAGAATTTTAACTTTTTACTGTGGAATGCAGGCCTGCATTAGTCAGTAAACAACATACTTGGGTGAGAGCTTCATCATGTTCCTTCTGTATAGCGTCAAAAATCATTATGTCATCTTTATAATTGAATGCATTCACAACTGGCTGACGTCTTGGAAGAGTTCTGAACCCAATGAACCCAATGACATGGCAAAACTGAGGGACATATTAACAAACACAAGCAATTATTATCGCTAAACGCGCTTAGCGCGTTTTTGATTACTGCCGTGTATTGTTGGTTTACATCACTGTGTTAGCGGTGTATTTACAACACTTAGCTCACAGGTGATGTCAATTCCAGCGATACACAGTGATAATCATCATTAGCGTGTGAGATCCGGTGATGATTTCACAAGCTAATGAAAAGTTTGTGACTATGAGAGTGTGCACTTATTCTGTCAATCCACCTCCCATTAACAAGACAGCCAAGTCAGGATTTTACCGGTTTTTAAATTACAGCAATAAACGCTTGACCTGCGTCGTTAATAGGGCTTTTGGCCATGGATTCCATGTGGATTCGGTGAGGAACGCCTACTCTGCATGTGATTGGCGATAAATATCGCTGACATGCAAAGTAGAAAAAAATGCAGCTACCTCAAGGAAACTCCGGCTACAGCTTGTTTGCGAATCCTTGTTAATAGTGAGTTCAAAAAAATCGCCCCCTTTCCGGCGCTATGTGCAGGAAAAGCGGCGGTAGGTCTCTTGATAATATGCCCCTGAGTCTCTTATATTAAAAAGACCAACATGTATAGAAAAGGTTGTAATATACCTGAAGTCTTCTTAGAGTTCCAACTGATGATAACCTTTATTTAAATCAAAGCAAGAGAAGACCTTTGCACCATTTAATTGCATTATCATGTCAGAAATGTGTGGACCTGGATATTGTTCTCGCTTAATGGCCTTGCTTGCTTGAATAATGTCAACACCTATGAATACAGCTCCTTCACTGTTCTTTTTGGGCACCACCACTATGGGAGACCAGTTGAATGCTCAATAATGTTATGCTTCAGTAACAATAGCTTCTTGTAAATGAAACGCAACTTGTCGATGTCTCAGACATCCTCATTAATATGTAATTTTACTTTCAAAGTCTTAAGCTTTCCCAAACCATGAAACAATTAAGGAAATTGGCGTACTATTTTGTGATAAGCATTTATTTTGTAATTCTAAGAAATCAGTCCCATATCACCGGCTTTACTGAAACTGAGCAGACAGCCATTTGCCACAGAACATTGAAGCTCATGGATGGGTGCTTGCACTTTAGTTTTCTTGTGTTTCAGTGTTGTTCCAAATTAGCTTTGACCTTTTATGGGAGTTGATGCAGCCCAGGTGTACACTTTGGATTTCGATGGCGTAAGTCAAGACAATGGAGTTAATTCATTGTATTTATCTTCAGGCATTATGTTTATATATGCACCACTGTCAATGATGAAAGGTATCAAGCCATCATTTATTTTCAATGTAATTTTTGGTCAATGTTTGTATGACATTCGTTTTTTGGCATGTTGACTTTTCTTCGGCTGACAGTTTTCCTCACATTCTGCCAGTCTGACATGGGCACATTTTACTGAGGTAAACATCGACATGGCACAAACATCTTCCTCAGTTTCACTCAATAATGAGGCCTATGAACTGTTTAATGATGATTTGGATTATGATGGACTTTGTTCAGTGTTGATTTGCCTCAATTGATACCGCTACTTGACCTTGTAGATGAGCGTCAAACATTGCCTCTGGAATGTTCTGGCACTCATTTTGTCTTTGCATCGTGATGCACTTACTTTTTCCTTCGCTTTAGAATCTGCCACAAAATGGTTCTCTGTTCCACAGCCTTTACATATCTGTCCATTGGTGGGACATTAACTTTCATGCAAAAACGAAAATCCACATCTAAAACAGTACTTCTTTGTATGTATAGACATCACTTTATGTCCATCGATCTTTTGCTTTGGCTTACTTTTTATACTTATGACTGATTCACTCTAGGCCCCTCCGGCCTCTGTGCCAATAGGTTGTCTTTTAGCTTTCTCCTCAGCTCTGGCAGGATCAACACTCACTCCAGACTGAGAGAATCTATCAGCATTTGTCACATAAATGAATCTAATAGGCACCCTTCTATAACTCTAAGTCGCATTGCTTCCTCATCATTACATTGATGAAACTTACAGGGTTTGATGTGTGTATCAATCCTCTCCACAAACTCATCAATGGTTTCACCAACTTTTTGATGTTCTTGGATGAAAATTAACTTTTATAATAAAGTTTGGTACTGGATTTAACTTGAGATACAGGATTTCTTTAACCTGACAAGATGTGACGTCCTCGTTAGTTAGCAGCATTTTCTTTATGACTTTTTCACACGTTCACCAGCAAGATTTTTTAGATGCTTGATAATCATTTTCCTATCAGTCTCTTCAAGTACATCAATGATATCATCAAATGTCTTTATCAACACAATCCGTCTAACACCAATATTTTGCTTTTTTCCAGTATCAAAATATGGGAGTGGTTTCAAAAAGGCGGCAGCACGGCAACTAATTATGGGAGTGTCTGATCTTGAGGGTTGATGGTTGTTCATTTGAGCATGCTTCATTCTCTCTTTTGCTTAGGCCTTGTGATGGACCAGTCTAGGTCCTCATGGACAATTGAAGAAGTGGTGACCTCCTCCTTGGTCTCAATCAGAGCCATTCACTTGTTGGAGATCTGCTGTTCTGTGCCCTCACCTGCAAGCTTTGGTGGTGGGCTACTTCAGGTATCGGACAGCTCAGTAAGCACAACACTTGTGCTTCTTCTTGGGTCTCCTCGCCCCGAACTGAAGTTGTAAAGCTCCACTTATCGAAATTCTGTTAAGCTCAATGATAATTAGGACTCCCGGTATTATGGTATTTATTTTTTCCCCATTTCCGTCTGTATTTATCCATATTTATTTTTCAAGCATTTTTTCTGTATTTTTCCACATGTATTTTTGCCACAAGCAAAAGACGACGCTACAGCTAGTATTTTTCCACTTTTATTTAAATTGACAATGCACACATGCGCTCAGGTGTTATTGGTCAACACTATACATTCATCTGAAAACTTTGCCATTTGCAAAATGTCCCAAATATGCTAATGGGCATCACACATAGGAGGCGGGAACTACGTTGTATAGTAAGGGGCATGTAGCACATAACATAGCGCCACAAGAGAGTCAAGGCTAAGCTTAGATTTTTCCAGACAGGATTCGACGAGCGCAGCTCCAGCTCAAAAATGAATTTATTAGACTGGATAGTAAATACCCCTTTTAGGATTGGGTGCCACTTCGAGTAACTTCGTGTCAGCAGTGCAGAGAAACTGTTTGCAGCTTGTTCTTACCAAAAATAATTAACAGTAACTGCAAGAAATTATTGGAAGAGGAAAACATGGCCTTCGGCTTGGTAACCAGCCAGGTTAAAAAGAATAAAAAATGAATTCAGGTTCCCCACCAGAACCTTAATAATATGGCACACTGTCACGTTGTGCAGGTTACAAGGTGCGCGTTGCTGGAGCGGGAAGGTTACACACAAACCACAAAGCAGGGGAGGCTAGAAGGTCCGGGGTTTCTGACTCCTGACGCTGGGTGAGGGACGGGGAAGGATATTGGTTTGGTTGGGTGTCTGGTCGTCTTAGCTCAATGGCACGGAGGAGGCTTGAGTGATCAACTAATGCTAAGACATTGGCACATTTTCTTTACACCGAGGGACTTTCACTGTGCTGAAAGGTGGGCCTTTGCTAAGCGGGTTCTCAGTTTTGGTTAGTAAATAAACATACCATAGACATTACTGAAATCTATTGAGAGTTTCTGAATTGTTCCCCAGGCACACGTGGGCTCTGCCCTGGGGCAGCATCTTTCAATTCCTTTACAAAAGGAAGCTTTCGTCCACTATAGGGATCAACCCAGATCGCTCCCCATTTTTTCCACCTTGTCCAGGAGCGGCTCTTAGGCCACCTTGCGGTTTCCTGCAGACAGGTCTAGCAGGGTAAGGACTTTAGGCTCTTCTGCGTCCATGGACAGCAGGATGTTCCCTCTAACATCAGTCAGAGCGAAGGCTGTTCGGGGGCCCCTCCCCCCCACTGCACCGCTGGGACTACGGGGGCCTGGGTTACCCCCTGGCTGTCCCTTTTGCCTAAGTTCCCAATAGCTGCTCATGTGCAATGTGGCTTTTTTTCGGATGGTGATGGAGGCCTCATACGGTCCTATTATCTATGATCTTGATTGGGAAGGGCGGCTGGAAGTTTCTTACTTTAGTGCATCTTTCGGTTTCTGTAGTGCATCTTCTCTGTCTTCAGTGCATCTTGTCTTATTTTAGTGCTTTCCCCTGCGCCGGTAATGTGGCTATGGTGAGGTTAAAGCCAACTGGTATTGTTCCCCAAACCAGGGAGCGTGCATAAATCACATGCAGTTGAAACTTCACGTAGCGCCTGTACTCGGTGTCATTATCAGCAAGCATTTGTTCAACAAAGTCTCATTAACATGTAAATGGTCTTTCAAAGACCTGTGAAGTACTCGGGTGCGGCTGGCAGCTCTGTGTGTGCCCGGGCTGACACATCTTAACCCTCTAAAGAGGGGGAGACACCAGACGTTAGCACAGCAAAATGTACTAGTATTTTCCCATTTTTATATATAAATACAGATAAAGGAAAACTGTTTTCTGTCTGTATTTATATGAAAAAATCTGTAAAAATGGATAACCAGGAGCCCTAATGATAATATACTTTTTTATTACTTATTCTGCCAGCCAGCACTTTTTCATGTATCAATACATAACCATTTTTTGCAGTATCATTCTGCATAATGTACAATTTATCTTGTGTGGCAGCACAGTACCTTTCCATATGACTTGACCAAGAGGTTCTCAACTAACAATCTTCACAACACTTCTGTTGTCTTTCTTTGCTTTACAGCGGCTGTAATTGCACTTTGACTCCACATGCATGAAGCGCAGATTCTATTTTTTAGACACCTAAACATGTTGCAGGATTGGGCAGCTTGCATGGATCATCGCACAACTCTCTGGGAGAGCATGGTCATTCTTTGGGTTACTTATCCCCTATCTCATCGCGATTTGTAGCATATTCCCCAGCCTGGGTGCCCCCAAATGACTACACCATGCACAGAGCTTAGTATTACACAATTATTCTGCTGCGTGCAACTGCAAACTCAACAATCTAAAACAAGCTTTCATGGCATTGCACTCTGATACCTACGTCACAGCTCTACAGAGTCTGTTTGGAGCCAAAAGGGTTCCGTCATAAAATATCACAAGATATTACACTGATTTCTGGATGGGTTGTAGCCTGGTGAATTGCTTGGTGGTCCTCTTGTAGAGGGCGTTCCTGTAGTTCAACTTGCTGGTGAGTAGAGTGTGAGTGACAGTTTTTCTAGTGTTGCATGGGAGCCTTTGAAGTTCTTCCTCAGCATCTTCAAGGTGTGGAAGCAGGATTCAATGATAGAGTTGACTTGTGCAGTCATGTCTAGTTTACATTCAATGATAATCACTGATTTCCTGGCATGAGTGCTGGGTGTGGGTCCGAGTTTGGCCTGCCACCAGATAATTTCCCATGGTGAAGTATTGTTGCAGAAGATCACTACTTCCGTATTAGGCTTAAGACAGTTGGCTATCTTCCAGTTAGCGTCTTCAATCATGTAGGCAGAGAACGTGTTTCTTATGTTGGGGGTATAGTCCGAGAAGGATAGTATGACTTTAAAGTTGTCAGTGTTGGATCGGATGTTGATATCATCTGCATGGCTGAAGTTGGTCAGAGGGATCATGTATGTGTTGAAGAATTTGGGGTGAGGGATAAACCTTGAGGCACTCCACAGATGAGCTAGGTGCCAGGTTGACAGATTGTGTTCTATATATTGAGAAGGAGCAGATTCAGCGCAGAGAGGTCCTTGGATATCAATCTTGTGCAGGGACCTAACGAGGATAGGCTGTGAGACTGCGTCCAAATCTGTAGAGAGGCCCAGAGGAATGAGGGATGAAATGTGTCTGCTATCAAGGATCATGCAGATATTGTCTATGGGGGTGATGAGCGATGTTTCTTGTGGTTTTTGCCTGAATCCGGATTGGATAGTGTCGAGCAGCTGCGGGTTGCTGAGGTATTCAGCGGGGCGTTGGTTGATTTGTTTCTCTAAGACCTTTGCCAGGTATAGTAGGAAGGAGTAGGTCTATAGATGAAAAGCCTGGTTGGGTCAGAGGATGGTTTCTTGTACAGAGGTGTGCCATGGCTTGTTTCCAGGTGTCCAGGAATGTGGCTGAGTGGATAGAGGCATCGAGAATGGGTGTTAGTGCTTCAATAATTGGTAGGAGTCCTTTCGTGAAGGTGTGGTGAGGGCAAGGGTCAGATAGGTTCCTGAGTAGATGGTTTTCATGGTAGCAGCGGTTTCAACAGTGGTGACAGCAGGCCACAAGGTCATTGTTCGGGAGGTTGAGTTGCCGTATATGGAAGTGATTTTGTTCGAGAACAATTCAGGGAGCTTGTTGGAAAGGTCTTCTGAGGAGGTGATGTTGCTGGAAGATCTGGAAGTCCAGGGAAATCTTTGATGAGGCTGAAGTTTTCCTTGCTGAAGTTAGTGCCGGCATAAATACTGTATGCATAAACATATGCAGAAACCTTATATGCAGATTATAAAATGCTATTTATTCCGATTGTTGAGGAGAGGAGGAGCATTAAAGCACACTGAAGGCTCTACCTCTCGTGAATTGTGGCCGCTCCACGCACAAAACAATTGTAATAAATTAAGTATTTCACTCTGCGCAAAAGCCTATATAGTGTATATCTTTGTCCGTGTGCATCTACACAGACATGTATAGATTTTCCAAATGCATCGATTGTGTGTTTTTTGAGGAAGAATGCAGTTATGTTGTCTCAAGTAAAAGTACTGATTTCTTTTGCTTGGAGAAATTCTCCTGGAGTTTCTTTCACATTAAATAAATGTACTTCTGCGGACTATGTGCAGTCAGCAAAACGGATTCACGAACACAAGAGAAACAGACATCATCTGCTGACTCTTGTGTACTGTACGTTCTGTCTTGAATAAGACTTTACAGCCATGCAGTGTAGCAAATAAATCTCTACATTGTGCATCACGTTTGACAATTTTTACACATGCTCAGCATTCTTGCTCACCATAGTCTTGATATTTTCAACCCTGCATTCCTATAGCTCCCAAGTACTACAACAATAGCCCTAATACTGCCGTAGACAAAAAAATTGTTGATGTCTTTTTTACCTTGCAAAGCCGAGGAGTTAAAATATGCCAGATTCGCAAGCATCCAAAATATTTTATTAGAGACTAGTCACAGGTTTCCTGATTTTAAAGCCGATTTACTGCTTTGTTTATGGTCCCCTTTATTCTGCTAAAATCAATTTAACTTTTGAAAGAGCCATTATGCATTCAGACTGAAAACAAAGCAATCACTTCTCAAGTGCATGAAAGCAACGGTAAACATTTCCCTGATTGCAGAAAAGTACATGCTTAACTTTCTTTTTTAGAGTTGATACATTTGTTTTGGTGGTTGCCACAGTTAGCATTTACTTATCCACTTGATAAAAAATGTTATCGACTGCGTGCCCTAATTGGCCGGTTAAAAAGTTTATATAAACTTCTGCGTGACATAATTCTGTATGTTTTAGGGTGAAATGCTATTTTTGAACAGTAAGCATGAGCTGTGATAAATTATTTCAAGTGATGTAGAACTTTGCTTCACAAACTTGTTGGTTGGGGCCACTATGTCTCAGCAGAACGTTGTGCTATGGTCAGAAAGGACTAGGCAATGAATGTATTATACGCAGTGATTAATTTGCAATACAAAAAAAAATATTCAATGTCGTCGCCCAACGTTTTTTCTTAGGAGAGTTCCCTCCAATTTCACCACTGGCTTCCCCTACATCCATGTCCGAGGCGCAAGTACTCCAGGAGTAACCAAATATCAAAATAAAGGTAGGCTTAATGAGCAACAAACAGATGAGCTGCTGGTAGCATGCAGTTACAACCCCAACATCTGCAATCTTGGAAAAGACATTCCACATGGAACACGGATCAACAATAACAGGGGGGCATATTAGCAAGGGCCAGACTGCCGCTTTAGCTGCACTTTTTGATTTAAAGCGGCGATTTTTTTATCGCCCAATTACCAAGCTTGCTTCCAGGCAATAGCGAGCGGTTTGGGGCCTGCTTTGCATGGCAGCGATATTTATCGCTAATGACATGCAAAGTGAGTGTACCCAAACTGGTAGCGACTGAAAGCAGTCGCTAACACAGCTATCGCCCGTTAGCAATACCTGCGAAGTGATCAAAAAACGTGCGCTAAACGCGATTAGCGCCAGGATTTTACACCTGGTAAAAAACTGACATACACATAGATAGTGACGCCTAACTACTCTGCATATCGCTGCAGCGCGAGTGCCATTGCGACATAATTGGGACTTTTAAAAAAGCTTCTGGGGGCCTGCTGACACGGCGCTCCAAGATCTGCACATTGGAACGCTTTGGGTGCATTGTATTTACGGCGCTTTATCTTGTAACGCTGATTTCAATAGCGCGATTCTGCAGCAAGAGTAGTCAATTACCTGAGCCCCAGCCTACCTCCAGTTTCGTTTTTCCCTACGCTGCCGCCATCTTAAGTTTGTTGTTGTTGGTGCCTCAGAGCCCGGCCCCCACAGCCCGCCCCGCCTCCCTGCTGACCCTCCCTCGCCCCTCCCCCTCCTCCATCCATATATGACAGATGCATTCTCGTGCAGCGTTCATGCGCAGCGTACGCACCCCATGCGCGCCGAAGGTGCGCCAAAGGTAAGCCCGTCTACGCCCGTCCGTGCCTGGACCGCGCCCAGCGCCAGACCCCCTGGTCCTCGCCGCACCCAACCCACTAGAGTCACATATGATGCCGCAACTCTCCTCGCCCTCAACCCCGGACGCACGCCACAATGCTGCGAAGCTACCCCAGGACGTACCCACGGCCCATTCACCTGCCTCTCCTGTAAGTTCAATTGCTTCAGGACCCTCACCAAACCCACTTCCCCCACACACACCTCCGAACCCAACCGCCTGAAATGCATCCTACTGAACACCCGCTCGGTCCACAGACATGCTACAGAACTCTGGGACCTAATCGACACTGCGTCACCTGACATCACCTTCCTTACTGAAACATGGATGAACGCATCTTCTGCTCCCGACATCGCCATAGCCATACCGGACTCTTACAAGATTATTCGAAAAGACCGCACCAATTAAACTGGAGGAGGCATCGCCATCGTCCACAGAAACACCATCAAAATCACAACCGGCTCCGACAACAATCTTGCAACCGCCGACCACCTCCACTTCCAGATTCACACCGAACCCAGGCCCACCCTTAGAGGCACCCTCATTTACAGGCCTCCAGGCACCCGCACTCAATTCAGCGACGACATCACAGACTTTGTCAGCCCACACGCCCTCGCCTCCGAGAACTACATTCTTCTAGGAGACCTCAACTATCACCTTGAAAACATACTCGACAGCAACACCACCACCCTTCTGGACAACATGGCCAATCTCGGACTCAAACAACTTGTTGACACCCCCACTCACACAGCCGGACACACGCTCGACCCTATCTTCACCTCCAGCAAGCACATCTCTATCGATCGCACTACAGCTCTCCACTGGACAGATCACAGCTGTGTTCACTTCAGCTATATATCCACCCTGACCCACAACCGCCCACAACCCATTCCCCGGAGAAACTGGAGCAAAATCACCACCGACCAACTCCTCACATCACTCAACCATAACCCTCCCACCCCCTCAATGGACCCAGATCAAGCGGCCACCAACATCAGGCAATGGATTACCCACAGTGCGGACAAATTAGCACCCCTGAAAAAGCACCAGCTGAAATCAGCCAGCAAAAAGGCCCCCTGGTTCAATAATGAACTTAAAAAATCCAAGAAGCTATGCCGCACCATGGAGAAGAATTGGAGAAAAAACCCAACCTCAGACAACATGGCCTACCTCAAGACTGCCACCCGCAATCACCACCAACTGATTCGATCCGCCAAGAAATCAGCATTCAAGGACCGTCTCAACAACAATTCTCATAACAGCAAGGAACTCTTCAATATCGTCAAATAATTCACTAACCCCACCGCAGCATCCAACGACATCACTCCCTCCCAAGACCTTTGCGACGCACTATCCTCCTTCTTCTACAACAAAATTGCCGACATCCACAACAGCTTCAAGAATACTCCCAGTGATCAACTCGCCCCACCCCCTTCAGATTCCACTCCTCCAACTAACAACCTCAGTGCCTGGAACCCAATAACCACTGAAGACACCATTCGCCTCATGAACTCAATCCACTCTGGCTCGCCTTCTGACCCCTGTCCCCACCACATCTTCAACAAAGCTGACTCCATCATCGCACCCCAACTCCGCGATGTCATCAACTGCTCTTTCAACTCTGCCACCTTCCCAGAAATCTGGAAACACGCCGAACTCAGCGCCCTTCGGAAAAAACCCACAGCAGACCCCTCAGAACTGAAAAACTACCGACCCATATCCCTCCTCCCTTTCCCGGCCAAAGTCATCGAGAAAGCCGTCAACAGCCTGCTCGCCGCCTTTCTTGAATCCAACAATTCCCTTGATCCATCTCAATCCAGATTTAGAGCCAAACACAGCACCGAAACCGCCCTCAGTGCAGCGACCGACGAAATCCGAGCACTCCTGGACAACGGAGAAACAGTGGCCCTCATCCTACTCGACCTTTCCGCCGCTTTCGACATAGTCTGCCAAAGCACCCTTATACAACGCCTCAGCAACATCGGCATACAAGGAAAAGCCTTGAACTGGATCATCTCGTTCCTAGCTGGAAGAACTCAGAGAGTCCGACTTCCCCCATTCTACTCAAAGGCCACCGAAGTCATCTGCGGCGTACCTCAAGGATCCTCACTCAGTCCCATCCTCTTCAATGTCTACATGAGTCCTCTCGCCTCTATCGCGCGTCAACACAACCTCAACATCATCTCTTACGCCGACGACACCCAGCTAATCCTTTCCCTCACCAAAGACCCCAACACCGCCAAAACCAATCTTCATGAAGGCATGAAAGAAGTAGCCGAATGGATGAAACAGAGCTGCCTAAAACTCAACTCAGACAAAACGGAGGTGCTCATCCTAGGATCCTCCCCCTCAGCTTGGGACGACTCTTGGTGGCCTTCCGCTCTAGGCACAGCACCCACACCCACAGACCATGCACGTAACCTTGGCTTCATTCTAGACTCCTCCCTCTCAATGTCCAGACAAGTCAACGCCGTCTCGTCCTCCTGCTTCAACGTCCTTCGCACTCTCAAAAAGATCTTCCGCTGGATCCCCCTCGAGACAAGAAAGACTGTCACCCATGCACTGATCACGAGTCGTCTGGATTATGGCAACACACTTTACGCCGGAATTACAACAAAATTACAGAAAAAACTCCAGCGCATCCAAAACGCGTCAGCGAGACTCATATTAGACATCCCGCGCCAAGATCACATCACCGGACACCTAAAAGACCTCCACTGGCTTCCCGTCAACAAAAGAATTACTTTCCGCCTTCTCACCCACGCACACAAGGCCCTTCATAATCTAGGACCCGAATGCCTCAACACTCGACTGTCCTTCTACAAACCCACCCGCCAACTTAGATCAGCCAATCAAGCCCTCGCCGCAGTCGCACGCATCCGAAAATCCACCATGGGTGGCAGATCCTTCTCCGTCCTGGCTGCCAAGACCTGGAACTCACTCCCCACCCACCTCAGCCTTACTCAGAACCACATCTCCTTCAGAAAAGAACTGAAAACCTGGCTATTCCACAAATAATGAACCCCTCCCTCTAGCGCCTTGAGACCCTCTGGGTGAGTAGTGCGCTATATAAATGCCCGAACTTGAACTTGAACTTGTTCTCTTTTAATTATTCAACGATAATTGTAATGCCCACTTTCAACTTTGTTGGCGTGCTCGCTCTCTGCGCTCCGCCCATTTGCGCTGCAAACAAGTGAAAACACGAGGGAAGCGGGTTCCGATCCCCATATAGCTGCGACAACCTATTGTAATGAATTTAATTAATTAAATTCTGAATCAACCTTTTCATTATTCCACTTTTTGACCAAAAATGTTCATCCTTATATTTCTCTGCTAGTCTTCAATCCATTTTTATTGTCCTGCTTTTCAAAAAAAACACAGAGGAATCACTGCTTCCTCATGCCACGTTTTTATTGCAAATCACCCAATGCATTTCGGGAATAATCCCTTCTTCCCTCCTGCTTAATATGTAAGCTCCCAATCATCTCTCGTTCTAACATCGGTGCAAGCTAAACAGCTTCCCGTCGGAAGCTGTTTAGCTTGCACCAATTCAAAAAAGAAAGACGACTGCATTCCGGTCGTGATGACCTATGACCCTTTGGCAACCAGGATTAGGCAATCGATACGAAAATATTGGTCGCTGCTCTCCAACAAAGAATTCAAAATGCCCCCACCGAGGTTTGCTCTTAAAAGATCTTGCAACCTCAAGCACAAGTTGGTGCACACTCTGGCACCACTCATTAAAGACATAAGAGGGAGTTCGGTCCCTAAAGGACACTTTCCATGTGGGACATGCTCTGTTTGCCCTCTAACTAAAAAAACAACTAGTGTGAGTTTAAGATCAGGAAAAGAGTGGTTCTTGGGACAGTTCAGCAACTGTAATACCACTATTGTGGTGTACAGGCCGCAATGTGAGTGTGGGCTGCAATATATAGGCCTCACCACAAGAAAAATAAAAACAAGGATTTAGGAACACCTAAGCACACTAAGAATGGGCAAATTGACTACGAAATTAGTCCAGCATTGTCATACCACAAAGCATGGTTTCACCTGGACAGTTCTTGAAAAAGTGACAGGTGACCCCCAGAGTGTGGAAAGATTGTTGATATCCAAAGAGGCGAGATGGATTTTCCGAGAAAAGAGTGAACAGTTGGGATTAAATGAACTTTTGGAATGGAATAAAGTGCATTAACAATTAAATACTTCCAACAAATCTGTTGAACACCTGCCGCAATACAAGACCATATGTTAACAGTTCATTCATTTTTGGTATTGGTGAAAGTGTAAAATGCAATACTTCTTTCCGTGGCATTTTTTGCAGCAGCCAACCATTAGTTCCTTTACCTTGCATCTTGTGTACCTTTGGGGTAAGGGACTCTTTGAGTTGAATGCTGTTGCTAAGTATTTTCACTGTATTAAAACACACACAACTATAAATTACACCTTTGGTTACAAAATATTAACTTTCATACGTGTGTAAAAAAACTTCTGTGCCTCTTAAAGATAACACATATGCCCTGGGGTGGGGTAACAAAACCACAGTCTAAGATGGCCGCCATAATATGCATTGATACCATCGAGTTTGGACTGTTTCACAAGTCGAGATTTGGGCGCACTGTAACACCATTTACATTTGTTTTACTAAGTACCAGGTTTGTACACCACCGATTTGGGCTTGTCATACAAGTCGAGAATTGGGGTGCACTGTGACAGCGCAAACGGATAAATAATTTTATTCGCATTTATATGTGGTTTGCTAAGCAACTGGGCGTTTAATAAAGTTAAGTGAAATATTTACGCCGTCCCATGATAGCAGGTGCGTTAGGTGTGGGCAATGGCCAGCAACGCGGAAAATCCCAATCGAAATGGGGGACGCGTCCTCTTGCGAGAGTAGGTACGTCACCGACGGGATTTCGAATGGAGCCACCGCATTAAGAACATCGCTGGCTTAATGCTGACCAACTGCCGGAGGTAACACGCATAGGTCCCTGAATATTGGTAAGGAGAGGGGGGCCTTGATTGCAATATTGAGGTATTTTTAGCAGAGGCGGGATAGTGGCAGGGAGCATCGTCGGCATATAGCATATCCCGTAGGTCTGTAACTCAAGGAAATGTTGTGTTTTTTTATATGTCGTTTTTTTATTTGTCGTCTACAGTCAGAAAAACGCCAGGAGGCTGGGGATGACCCACAGGAGGGGTTCATCCCATTTTTTAACTCTACCCTTACGGCTGGTAGGAGTCACCTTGGCATCGTAGGGGTAAATATGAGAAGTCTTTTGCTTCTTTCTATACATTTGGTGTGTTTAAACTGAATTCAGGTTCTATGGGCACTTTGTAAAGATATTATACATTTGTGTTCTTTTGACAGTTGTGAAGAATGGTGTGTTCAGCATTGCTGCAGTGGCAAGAAAATTAATGCCCTGAAGAAATTGCCTAAAGTACACAAGGCAATGAAACATGTCGGCTGGTGGTTTGTGGTTATATAAATAATAGCCACTCCCTGCTTTTTAAATAGATAGACTGCACTAAGAAAAAAAATTGAAGGTTGTAAATACGTGCAGTGCCCTATCTTGTCGCATTACACTGTCTGTCTATTGTTTGTTTTGCACTGTTTTCCACTGCACTTTAATTGCACTTACACTTCTATGTTATTTGGACACATTTATTTAAAGCTTGATGACTGCCGATGATGAGAACAGGGCTTTCCTGGTGAGTACCTACCAGGGTCCCTGTTGGTGGTTCGCCCGTGAGGGGTCATCTCGCTTTCTCACAACTTTTTCCACCTTAAACATTGTTGTTTTTCGTCCATAAATCACGACTGTCTTAGAAGGGATGGAGGCCTTTTAAAATTGGTGTGGTACAATGTACTTTCTACCCCATTGATCTGCAGGGAAAGTGAGATAGATGTAAATCAGTGCAACATGTAGTACAACAGTTTAACCCCTTGCATGCTGATGACAAGCTGGGCCCGTCATGGCGTAGCCCGCTCGCACGCTGATGACGAGCCCAGCTCGTCACGTAACATGCGATTTGAAAAATCTCAGCGTGCGAGCGGAATTCCGCCCGCACGCATGCGGTTAAGAAAGTATAAAACACTGCAGAAGAGGGCCAGGTCATTGTTGGTTGTATGACTTTACGAGTGTAGGGCGACCTGGGTCCTGTGTTTCCCTCTGTGCTCCCCATTGTGTTTATAGGGTAATGTCTAGCCAGGAGTTTGGTTTCTAGGTGTTCTGCTTGTTCTTTGAACACTTCTAGTTCAGAACAACTTTTCCAGAATTTGAGAAATTGTCCCACTGGTAGGTTTTGGTGCAGTGCTCTTGGGTAGTAGCTATCGTACAGTAATAGGCTTTTTCTATCCGTAGGTTTGACGTGTACTTTAGTGGAGATACCCTCATTCATCAGGGTGATATCCAAGTCAAGGAAGATTGCGTGGTTCTTTTCAATGGTGTGGTTGAAGTTTAGATGTTTGTCTTTGCTGTTAACCACCCACTCAACAAAAGTCATGGCTTTCTCTTGTGTTCCATGCCACAAAATGAAGATATCATCATTGTATCGCTTCCACGTTTTCATCTGTTGAGCGAAGGGGTTGTTGGGGTTGAAGATATGGTCTTCCTTGAATTGGTGGACATACAGGCACACCATGCTCAGCGTGAAAGTGCTGCCCATGTACGTGCCCTTGATCTGATGGTACAGCACCTCCTCGAACTCGAAGACATTTTCGGTAAGGGCCATCTCCGCACACTCCATGATGAAATGTCTTAGAGCCATGAAAATTCAATCTTGATTCAAAAGGATTTGTTTGACAACTGCCAGAATGCGTCTTTGGGGGATGCTCATGTAGAGCACCTCAATGTCCATGGTTATGAACAGATCCTCATTAATGTTGACCTCCAAATCACACAAATGGCATAAAACATCTTTTGTGTCTTTGAGGTACGAGGGGGACTTTTGCACGATAGGTCTTAATAACCAATCGCAAATTTGCAACAAAGGTTCTAGTGCTGAGACAATGCCCAACACTATTGGCCTTCCTGGGGTAGCATCCTATTCTTGTGGATTTTGGGAAGGCTGTAGAACCGTGGTGTTCTCGGGTCGGTGTTTACAAGGAATTCTGCTTCATGCTTGGTGATCCAATTGTTGGTCACACCTTCATTGACCAGGCTTCCAATCTTGTTCATGATCCGTGTGGTGGGGTCACTCCGATATTTCTCATAGCTAGTTGTATCTGATAGCAGGCGTAGGCACTCATCCCTGTACATAGTGTAGCTCATTAAAACTATGGCCCCACCTTTGTATGCCAGTTTTATCACTAACTCATGATTGTTCTTGAGTTGTTGGAGTGCTGTTCTCTCTCCCCTAGTCAAGTTGTAGAACCCCTTAGTGTTTCTGAAGTCAATTTCCTCGACCTCTTTTAAGACTGCTTGTTCAAAGGCCATCAGGTTGCATGAGATGTTTTGGGTCGGTGGGGAGAACATGGACTTCTTCCGGAGGCCTGTGTTTGAGTTTTTATCATCCCTTTTTTTGGGAGTCACCAAAGTAATCCCTCAGTTTGATCTTTCTAAAGAACTGTGCCAGTTCTGTGTTGAGAGAAAATGGCTCATTATTTGGCATGGGAATGAAGCCGAGTCCCTTCGAGAGGATGGCTTCTTCATCTTTGCTGTTTGTGTAATCGATAAGGTTCACAATATTTGTCAATTCTTGCTCGTCATTGGGCCGCCGCCCCTCCCCTTGCTCTTTGTCACTGCTCCCTCGCTGGTGGCGGGTTCATTCTCCCACTGTACTCTGGCAGTTCTTCTTGGTTTTTGTCTGCCTTTTCCCCTTCCCCTGCCTCTGAATAAAAAAGGCTCTGGACCTTTTTGGAAACCAAATCCAGGTGGGTAATATTGTTGTGACCAAAACCCAAACAGATGCATGAGCGGGGCAAACACCATTTGGTGTGAGACACTGAATTACTAGCTCCTAAAATTGGCTGACATGAACAAGGTTGTAAAGATGCTTTTTTTAGCTATAATGGATCTAGCCATTGAATGATGGGAGAGATTTCTGGTCTTAGCTCCGAACAGAACTTCTGAAAAAAGACTCTCAGATATGACGGACCCCGACGAAGCAGCCCGCAACCTCACACAGTGGCTCACCGACTGCGCCGACAAACTCGCACCACTGAAAAACCCTCCCAGCAGACCCGGCAGCAGGAAAGCCTCGTGGTTTACCACCGACCTAAAAAACTCCAAGAAAACCTGCCGCACCCTCGAGAAAGCCTGGCGCCACGACCAGACAACAGAACACATGACCGCCCTCAAGAACGCCACCCAAAAACACCACCAGCTGATCCGCACCACCAAGAAGACAGCATTCAAAGAAAGACTGGACAACAACACCCACAATAGCAAGGAGCTCTTCAGCATCATCAAAGAGCTCTCAAACCCCAGCGCCTGCAACACCCACATCACTCCCTCGCAAGGCCTCTGCGACTCTCTCGCCTCGTTCTTCCACCGCAAGATCGCCGACATTCACAACAGCTTTGGCGCACAAACCACGCACCCAACCGCCAAACCAACGCCCCCAACCGCCACCCTCTGCACCTGGACCTCAGTCAGCACCGAAGACACAACCCACATGATGAACACCATCCACTCCGGCTCCCCCACCGACCCCTGCCCACACCACATCTTCAACAAAGCCGACTCCAACATCGCACCCCAACTCCAGAACATCATCAACAGCTCCTTCGCGTCCGCCACCTTCCCGGAGAGCTGGAAACATGCCGAGCTGAGCGCCCTCCTCAAGAAACCCACCGCGGACCCCACAGGACTGAAGAACTTCCGCCCCATCTCGCCCCTCCCCTTTCCAGCCAAAGTCATCGAAAAGACCATCAACAGACGACTCTCCGCCTTCCTCGAGACCAACGGATCCCTCGACCCCTCACAGTCTGGTTTCCGAGCAAACAACTGCACCGAGACCGCCCTCATCGCAGCCACCGACGATATCAGGTCCCTGCTCGACAACAGGGAAACTGCTGCCCTCATCCTCCTAGACCTCTCAGCAGCCTTCGACACCGTATGCCACCGCACCCTGATACAGAGCCTAAGCAACAACGGTATCCAAGGATCGGCCTGGAGTGATCATCTCTTTCCTTGCCGGAAGATCCCAGAGAGTCCGCCTCCCCCCGTTCCGATCCGCGGCCACTGAAGTCCTCTGCGGCATCCCGCAAGGATCCTCACTTAGCCCCCGCCTCTTCAATGTCTACATGAGCCCTCTCGCAGCCATCGCACACCAACACAACCTCAACATCATCTCCTACGCCGACGACACCCATCTGATCCTCTCCCTCACTAACGACCCCGCCACTGACAAAGCCAACCTCCAGGAAGGAATGAGAGACGTCGCAGAATGGATGAAGATCAGCCGTCTAAAACTGAACTCAGACAAGACAGAAGTCCTCATCCTCGGACCATCTCCCGCCGCGTATGACGACTCCTGGTGGCCCTCTGCCCTGGGCACCGCACCCAAACCAACGGACCACGCACACAACCTGGGCTTCATCCTGGACTCCTCCCTCACGATGACCAAGCAAGTGAACGCAGTCTCATCATCCTGCTTCAACACCCTGCGCATGCTCCGGAAGATCTTCCGATGGATCCCCACAGAAACCAGGAAGACGGTCACCCAGGCCCTCTGGACTACGGGAACGCCCTCTACGCTGGTACCACAGCCACACTCCAGAAAAGAATCCAGCGCATTCAGAACGCCTCAGCACGCCTCATCCTGGACATCCCTCGTCGCAGCCACATCTCCGCCCACCTGAAAGACCTGCACTGGCTCCCCGTCAACAGGAGAATCACGTTTAGACTCCTCACCCACGCACACAAAGCTCTCCATGACACAGGCTCAAAGTACCTCAACAGCCGCCTCACTTTCTACACACCCACCGCCAGCTCCGATCCACCAGCCTCGCCCTCGCCTCCTTCCCACAAACTCGGAAATCCACTGTCGGAGGAAGATCCTTCTCCTACCTAGCAGCTAAGACATGGAACTCCCTCCCCATTCACCTACGGCTGACCCTGGATCACCTCTTCTTCAGGAAACAACTCAAGACATGGCTGTTCGAGCAGTAGCGACCACCCCCCCCTCAGCGCCTTGAGACCCTTACGGGTGAGTAGCGTGCTATATACATTCCTGTGATTGATTGATTGATTGATTGATTGATTGATTGATTGATTGATATGCACAACAGATTTCCTAGGCTCAGATTGGAGATCCCGTTCTTTGTACATGTCGGTGCTAACAGATTCAGGGATTTACTGGCAACCAAGTCTGCAACCTGCCGGGGTTCCTCTTGTGGCATGTTGGGAATACCACTAGGTTGCTTGGGCCAGACACCATGTTTAGATTTCCTGGTCTGTGCCGATGTGTAACCAGAGCTACACCAAAGAATAGAGTTGGGTGATTTCATGATGTTTGTGGAATTTATAGCTTGATTGGGTATAACAGCCAACTTTTATCCATTTGACAGTTTCTCCATTGGGATTATATCCGAGGGACAAAATGCCGGAAGGTCAGGCTAGGGTCACAGCCCAAGCTTAAAAAAGACTGCTCTCCCTGAGAGCAATCTCTGTGCTAAAAACGCTCACAGCATGCTCTAACATAACCTCCATGGAAGACGTTTTTACTGTAGGAGTAGACACATGCCCACAGCCGCTAATTTTCTTCTTAGTCATGACCACTCTAGGTAATTAGGCCAGTCAAGATTTAGGTGCACTCCCTGAGGCCTGTCACTATCTGTCCCAAAGCCCAACACACCGCATACACCTCTGGTTAAATAGAAATGAGCAATAAAAGGAAAGAGACAGTGCCTTCTACCAATTTACAGGAACTTGATTACTTGATGGTTAACAGTCTTGAACACTTTCACAAATACCCCTGATGCTGGTGCATCCAAATCCCCGGAATTTAGGACCAATGAAACGCCAAGAAGTTGAACGCTTCAACCATGCCCGAGTCAGAGAACCAAGAGGGGGGCCTAGCCCAGCCTCCACTATCTCTAATAGCCGCGAATGTGCCTTCCCTTGGCCCGGACCACACTGCCACACTGCGGGAATCAATGAGGTGCTATATGCATTTAGGGGCATGATCTGCCCCCCCCCCGAAACACCATCAGGTTCAGGGGATCACAGGTGGCACCTCCTGGCACAAAGAACACTTGGACCGGTAGTCCCTCCCAAGCAGCCGTGCAGTCTATCCCCATTACTCACTTCTCCAGGACTTACTAGACCTATATAATGACCTTATACTTTCTCTGAACCTTTGTTCCATCAGATGCTTCCAGTGTCACCACACAGTTACATCACGTTTTGATAACTCTATCCTGCCTCTCAAATCAGCTTCCTCCAAACCCATGTAGCAGTGAGGATGGTGAGCTTCCTGTAAAGAATCAGGGAATTAAATTCCCTCTGCATTTGCCTTCTGTTTAGCCTTGCAGAATTGTGATCTAATGAGCAGAAGCAACAGGGGAAGGTGGCTTGCAATCAGTCTATGCCATACACTCGTGGCTGGTTCATTTACGAAACTCCACTAGCTCTCCAAGAGAGGGAAAAACGTGGGCGTCATTTTTGATGATGAGCTATCCTGGCGAGCACAGGCTTCCAAAGTGCCAGTGCCCTGTTTTCTCGTCTCAAACTGCCAAGTTAAGTTCTGCTTTTTATGCCCGAGAATTTGCATTACACTATTACTGCCTGATAGGAAAAGGCCCGAACAGTGTCTTCTGACCTTAGAAACCACAAGAAGGGCCTCCGAAGCAGAGGAGCCTAAAGAATGCATAAGCCGATCAAGTCAACATTTGCTGAAAGAAGAAGAGGCTCTTGGCATGCAATGGTATGCAACATAGGCCAAGCCTTTGGCAGAGTACCCTCGTCTTTACAGGGAAGTCATTGTAAGTGCTGTAAGTGCCGGCATCTTGAAGTCCACTGAGGAAATTGCAATGATATGCGAGTGGCTTCATGTTGCACCAATTTTCGTTGGTGGGAGGGGTGGGATGGTTGGGGTGCACGTTAAAGGGCATTGCATAATCAATCCAGGAAGTCACTGCTGCGTGTGGAATAGCCTGGAATCCTTTGTCTCCGGGGATTAGGAGCTTAGACAATACTTGGCTATTCATTATTTAAAATAACCTTTGCGTCGTTGCTGCACGCCTCAGTGTGTTTACAATGACTACTTTAGGTAATCGCATGGTCTACAAAGACAATGTATAAGTAAATTAATGGAATCAATGAAAGACACATTTGCAGTTAAGTTTACATATTCATAACTAGTTTTTCTACAAAGAGGTACTTTATTGCATTCCAGTAAATTAAACAGCTTTTAGAGCTGTTTCTTAACTAAGATTAAAATGAGGGCGACATTATTTGTTTGTGACGTGCTGTGGAGTGAAACTATATAATTTCCAGGCAAGCACTTGTTCTTGTGACTTACTTGTGAAACTCCTACTTTATTTGGAATATCTCCATTTCATCTTCAGAACTTGCACTTGATCACTTTATTCATAAATAGGAAAAAAAATGAAAACATCAATCATGTGAACCGCTGACCCAACACAACTTTGTCGTGATGTGTCCAGCGTGCTTACGTTGCTAAACCTGTTAGAGAAATACAATTTCCATCACAGTTGCTGTTTTTTCCCATTATTTCACAACATCCCCGTTTTGTTGCTGAACGCACAATTTCAAAAGGACGGCGGCATGTCTAAGCCTTTAAGAAGACATGGTGTCTCAATTACATCTTTTAGCCGAGCTTGCTTATGCTTAAACACTGGGGCACTTGCTGTTTCTGCTGAACAAGACGGACGAACATTTTACTAGTTCATAAAACACACAATTCATGAGCGCTTTTGTCTCCGTTGCCAGAAAATTGGCATTTTATTCTCTCCCTAGATTTGCATCGAAAACTAGCATTGAAAGAAAAAAACACCTCATGTTAAATAAAGTGTTGGTGATTTTTATGATCATATTTTTAGAGCCTCATATTTAAAATTCGGTTTCGCATGGTGTTACTTTCAAAGCTGCATATTGTTAGAGTGGACTGTGGACGATTTTTGAACCCTTGTCTTGATTTAAACTCAAATGATTAAAAATATTCGGATTTTTCGCAGTTCATTTTATACACCAGTATTTTTCCACAACAATATATCCACATAGAAGCCAGAAAACACGGACTCACCCTGCGCTAAATGCTTTTATTTCACGTCGACTTTTTCATTTTTTGTGTGTAATTTTTGATATCTCATAATATTTGAATATCAGAAAATACTGGTGTTTTTGCTTTTACTAATGTTTACATCTAGAAAGGACCACGGATCATTGGGTTTCATTTCATTGATTAACTTATCCAGTTTCTGGATAAGTTAATCAATTATTACAACAAACCCGCAGCAGGCACTCCCAGAATTGGTACAGATGGCTAAAGTTTTCGGTCAAGGTTCTGGACATCTTCTGAATGAATCCAAAACCCAGATAATCTGCTCTAGGAACATACCAAGACCCGATCTAAGGTATGTTGATTCTGCTATATATTTAGGGGTAAAGATAAATGGTTCAGTGGGTAAGATAGAGGAAGAGAATTACCCCCCCCTTAGACAGTGGAAGAGAATTACCCCCCCCCCCCCTTATTACATCTATAGAGATAGAACTGAAAAGGATGGATGTTCTTCATCTTTCTCTGGTGGGGAGAGTAAATGTCTTAAAAATGGCGATGTTTCCAAGGGTGCTATATCTATTTAGAGCCATTCCCCTATATATTGAGGAGAAACTTCTGAAGCAATTAGAGTCTGCCTTTATCAGGTTCATATGGCAGTATGGTAAGGTTAGACGATCAACGACCCTTATGTCCCTTCCGTGGGAAAGGGGTGGGATGGCACTTCCGAACCTGAGATTGTATCACTGGACTTGTCTCCTAATCCAGATGTCAATTCTGTTTCAATGTGACACTGGCGCGACTAATACAGACAATCAGGGTCCCCTTCCAATCTTCAAACTACTGATGGGGCGGAAAGCAACCGGTCTTCTGTTGACGGAGCTGGAATATAGGTTCTATAGGAAGGCACGATTTGAGATTAATAAAATGAGCACGATAAAAGCAGATTAAAAAGAGTCAAAACCATATAAGAAGGAACTGTAGAACTCACCAAATATTATAAAAAGAAAAGATACAACGTAGGATATTGACTACGGGGACACTCAAGAAGGATAAGACCCCAAAACATCACAAGGGGACCTTCCTTACTGTGTGCTCTCTGCTCGTACGGTGAAGACCAGTTCGAGCCCATCCTGTGCCTCAATACTAAAGACCATAAAATATAGGAGCTGCTGTATAGAACCCCACACTAGAGCACATATGTAAAACAAATACACAACATTACATATTGTCAGGTTAATTTTACTCTACATGAGTTGATACAGAAAATAACCCTAACACCAGGGGCTTAATAAGTCCGTTTTCTACGATCGGAAATTATAAGGAAAGCAAAAATAGTATAAAAAACAATTATTTTAGAAATAATAACCATCTTGCAGTAGTAAATATATATAATAACAAAAAACAATGAGAATAGGAGTGGGCACTAGAAGATAAAAGGGTAGATCATAAATGACTCTGATCTCGCTAAATAGAACCATACACCACACTAAGATGGCGCCGACATTAGAGGTTAACAACAAACAGAACTAGGCATGCGCGAGTCACAGCTGAGCGCAATTGTGATGTTGTTCGCATTATATAAACAACACGCCTACAGCGTGTGTTCAGAAAGGGAGAAGAACGCAGCAGAGGCGCTACCAAACTCTTGAGCAGGTAAGCAGAGGCGGGAGGCTTTTAATCAGGGTTCCCGCAGTTGGACTTAAGGAGGGGGCCTATGTTCAGGGGCAAGGAAGTCCTTATAAACGACTCGGGTAAATACCGGGTATTACTCCTGTAATTTTAAAGGCTACAAACTTAAACGGTAAATTTAAATTGAAAAGTGATGATGTAGCGGTAATACACGATATCTAGGATGCTGTCCTGCAGAGAATTATTATTCACAAAGACAAGCTGCGCAGTATGAAATGTAATATAAGAGCAAGTTAGTCAGTCTGCCCTAATCGAATGGAGGGAAATGGGTAAACATAATGCGGACCAGTTCAGCCATAAGGTCTGTAATATCAAGGAGGGACTTATAACGAGCAAACAAGACTGGAGGCCCATATCAAATAAAGAGATACTGCGACTAGAACCCTTAAGTGGAACCAGATAGAAAAGATTTCAATTACAACTTTGAAAGACCACAATTTGATATTATCCTTCCTTGCTTACAGGACATATCCAGTTCCCAAGCGAGAGACAATAATCCTCATATGCCCGTTCATGAGAACTTTTTAACTTACATAAAGGTAAGAAGCAAGGGGATCTGTCCATATAAAATAGGCAGAGAACTGCACAGGGACAACGGCTAATTATGATTCATTTTGCATGCACAGATATCTGCAACATTTTAAAAGGAATCTGATATAAAGAGGGGATCCAAACCCACCTGATCATTACACAGGAAAAGGACTTACTTACTTGGATAAGTGGCATCACCCCCTAGGTAATTGGAGGCAAGGGGTAATGACCCCATGGACCTTAATAAAGTAGTCATGAGAAACCAATGAAAGTTAACTTTCACCCCACAGGTATACCAAAAAACCTACAGTTTCAGTCCAGAGAAGGTTCACGGACGGCTGTTTGCTCCCCGGGGGTTGGCCACAAGAGTAATGGGGTAAGAGTGACACCATGACGAGTGGTAGCCAAAAATGGTAGATGTATGAGTGGTACAATGAATATGAGGGTGACTGTATGCCCCTTCTTGCCCCGTCCTGCTTCCACACTAAAAAGAAACGGAGGGCAAAGCCTAAAACCGTAAGAGTTACCTGAACTTTAAAGGGCTAACAGGATGGTTGTAATATGAACTCTACTTAAAAAGAATAGGTGCTCAAATAGAATGAGAATGTAACTATCTGATCAGCAATGTACCTGATGAAAAATATCTGTTTAAAACTGCGAATTGATTGAACAGGAGACATAGCCTATATAAAATCCCACCTATCACGAGAGTATGCTTTAGGTGTGATTGTTGGAATGGGGGACAATAATCAAGATGCTGAAAACTAGGTATGTTACAACATGCCCCCAGAAGATTGATATTGTTTCTTTCTCCGTATATCCCCACAAAGACTTTTAAATATACATTCACAAGCCGGTGACCCCAAAGAGACGGCATGTTCTGATGAAGGTGTTACAACATCAAGTAGTATAACACCGAAACGCGTCGACGCAATTGTTACCAAAATCCAAACAAGGCCAAGGGAGTAGCAGATGTTAAAGTATTTTTTAATACTGTCTACTATACCACCAATATCTAAGAAAGGGCCAGTGGATCTAGAAAAGTGGCAGGAGTATCCTAAGGCCACAGTGTTAGGGGGTTTGTGAATAGGATTTATCTGTTTATGTATTGTATTAGTGATGATTATTCTTCTCCTGTGTTGCATAATTCCATTGACTGTGATATTGTTTTTTTGTGTAATGAACTGTTATCTATTTGTTTAAATTCTACTGTACTTGTTCAAAGAATTTTCTTTGGATTTTTATTCAAATTTTGTGTAATTTTGTGTAATCAGAGGTCTTAATTTTATAAAAAATAAACAGATTGTGAACGTTCACTTTTTAGTGTGGAACTCTTTTCCTAGTGTTCCGTTCCGTTGGAGAATTCTGCCCGTGTTAGAATGCTAGAATGAATGGCCGTATGAATGGTTAGAATCTACATAGCAATATAACAAGTAGTTGCTAAAGTGCAGACCCAGGGATTTCCATTTGACCACGATTTGAGATCTTACTAGGGGCATGGAAAGTATGGAAATCAATCTTAAAATTCTTTCATGTCCCTAAAATGAACCCTTCTCTCCTTTTGGAAAATTCGAGCCTTTTTCCTCAGTTAAGTAATGATGGGACCCTACAAATCTGGAATGGCTTACGGGTTAAGACTATTGGAGATCTAATGGTAGGAGACAAGATAAGTGGGTTTGAGGACATGCAAAGGAGATTTGGCCTCCCTCCAAATCAATGGCTTATATATGGCCAAATCTCCGGTATCATACAGGCTTTCAGGCCAAAACTTAAACCCCTTGCAGACTTCCCTGTGGTTGAGGGCATTGGAAAAATGTGTAGGAAGATAAAAGAGGTTTATAATATGCTGGTGTCCAGATTACAGGATGATGTAGGAAAAGTAGAAAGTGATTGGGCAATCAAATTGGGAAACCCGGATGTAGATTTGGACCTAGCATTATGGTTAAATAAAAAGATCTTTCGGGCGTCCAACTTACGTGCACAACATTTTAAAACATTTTTTAATCTGTATCATACACCAGCCAAACTATTTGCTTTGGGTGTTAGGATGATGATTGCTGCCCGAGATGCAATAAGGGGCAAGCAGACTTATTACATATGTTTTTTACCTGTGAGCAACTGGCCCCCGCCCTGGATGGAATAACAACATTTTGGGAGGGGCTGCTAGGTCATAAGATTGATCTATTCCCAACACTGATGTTATTTGGCTCAGATTCTAAACTGGTTTTAACAGAGGATGAGGCTGCTTTGGTTTTTATGTTGGTCGCTGTGCTTAGAATATTAATCTCGGCCGGATGGAAGGATGTTACAGCCCCGTCTTTTCAGATGTGGATTTCCAGATTTTTGGGTATTTATAATATTGAGTCTTGTCTCTATGAACTTAAAGGTGTTAAAAAATGAGAAATGGGAAGACGATTATGGGCCCCGGTTAAGAAATGGCTGGAGGACAGAATAAGAACTTGAAATGTACTGTATTGTTATATTTATTGATAGATCTTCTGTATCATTTTTATCCCCACATGAAATAATGTGTTTTTAGCTGCTTATATATGAGTGATCATGTAATTGTATCAGATGTTCTTATACCTTGCTTGTGGCTATGTATGTATTCTCTTATTGCACCATGAACTCCAATAAAAAAATAAAATAAAAAAAAAAGATTAACTTATCCAGTTTCGATACATATGGCTTCTAGCTCAGCCTTTTAATTCCCTTTTGTCGCATTATAATGTGGCTGAGAAAGTGGGTACAGATTGCCATGCAGGAATATGATTTGTGACATGACCAGCTGTTATTACTTTTCTGAGGTAGTGGTGGCAGGACTAGTGGCTGGACACACATGTGCATGCTAACCTCCACCCATCACACATGCATACCCATTCATTCACAATCATACCTGCACGCACATACTCACAACCATCAATTCATAATCACACACACCCACAACCACTCACCAACAAGCACTTACTTGCACACACTTGTCTCACCCATTTACAGCACACTTGTGAAAATACACATCCATTCATAGACACATGACCCAAACATTCAATAAATCACCTAACGGGCCACGAAAACAATACATACACATGATTACACAAACAACCCAAACATTCAATAAGACTCTCGCAGGTCCTCTGCAGTGATGGCAGGACCGGCGTTGGCAAGAGGGAGAAGCACAGTGCCTCATGATGGAGCTGGAGGCTTCAGGAGGGAAGCTGCAACTGGTAGGTCTCACCACCTCCTCTCATTGGCTAACCTTGACAAGGCTTAGCCAATGAAACAAGGATCTTCCATACTTTGTCATAGAGAGGGGTGGGGTCAGTGAGACTTGCTGACTGTGATCAGTTAAGGAAGGGTGACATGGGGTGTCACTGATAACAAGGAGACCAGGATGCTTGAGGGTTTAAACCTGAACTCCCTAGGACTGACTTTATCATTGAAACATTACCCTAGTTATGAGGGAGAGGATTCTCACAGAATTTGCCAGGCTAATGATATCACTGTCCTCGACGCTTTGACACCTTCTGCTGGGCAAATCTTGACTTAAGCATTAGCACATGTGTAGCACCTGGTTGCCTGACCATGGAATGATGAGTTAAATTGCTAGCTGAACTTTGCTCAGTCTGGCACATACTCATCATATTTTGTAAAAGGAGGGGCAGAGCCATGGCATCCCTTGAAAATGGGCAGCCACTGTTCCAAGACCAATAACTTGGGTAGCATTACATCGGGTAAGCATACCCACTGAAGACTGGGTCTACAATGCCGCAATATCAATTAAACTTTTTGTTCATGTGCATGTCAACCACACTGGCAAGAAGTGCTGTGTGATAGACTTGCATTTTATCTTATGTTTCCACAGCTAGCACAATTGAAAAATATCACATCCAACATTTACATACCTATATATAACACAGTCACAGTTTCCACTATGTAGTTATAGTTCAGATGCACTTGCAATTTAAAAAGCAATATTTGATTTTCCTAAAACTTTTCACCCAGTGGATAGATTTCCACTAAAACTGGAAATTGTTTGCCTTACTCTATTATTGTCTATTTATATATTTACAGGAAAAAAAAGAAAGCTTAAAGGAACGTTATAGTTGGGCTCAGATTTCACTCATACAAAACCGTGATATTCAGCAGTTATGGTTATAGGAGGCATCTATAACGTACACCCCGCAATGCACTGTTATGACCGCACATAGTACATCACTCATGACATGGTCAGTGGCATCACTTATGACCTACCTATGCACATATTTATCCAACTTGTCACATACCAACTCACTAAACCATGCAAACACTCACATACTCACTCACTCACCCATACAGCCTCTCACACAACCACTCACCCATTCATATTGGTACTCATACAACCACTCACCCATACAACTTACACAGCCATTAAATCACCATAAAGTTACTAACACACCCACTTAATCAATCATAAAATCAACCAGACAGCAGTCACTCACTCATACAGCATCTCAACAGACCACCTGACACACCCATATAACTACTCCCACACACTCACCCACTTTTACGACCACTTACAAACCTATTCACTCATCCCTACAAGCACTCAGATGACCACTCACTCACCCATGCAGCCAATCATAAAGACACTCACTCTCCATTGCAGAAATTCACACACCCACTTAAGGAATCCAAATGCCCACTCAAACTGCCACTCACTCACCCACCCATACAGCCACTAACACATCCATTCACACACTCATGCAGTCGCTCACACATCCACTCAGTCATCCATAGAGCAACTCATTCACCCACTCACACACCTATGCAGCTACTCGCACTGCCACTAACGCACCCATACAGCCAATCACACACCCACTCATTATCCAATACAGCCACAAATTTTCATAAATGAGGACCTTTATTGTTCCTCTTTTTTCCTCTTTCCATGAGTACTGCATTCTGATCTGATAAATTCTGCGATATCAAAGGGGATGATGGACGGAGCGTTTGAGCAAATCAAACACTCAACCCCAGTCAACTGATCTGGGTTCAATCCATCATCATTCTTTAGCTCACTCTACCACCCCAGTTCACACTAGGTCATATGCAAATCAGTCTGACCCTGTGCCTGATGGGAACAGTCCAGCCCAAACTGCCAAGCAATGTCTTCCCTGGACCGGAAACAAGTATTCTGGGTCCGGTTTCGGGTTCATAACCCTCATCAGCCAGGCTATCTTGAATCCAGTGGCAGAGTGAGCAAGGGACCCATGTCTGGGCATACCCTGCCAACTTAGGGCAAACAAAGCGATACCAAAGGGGATGATGGATGAGGCGTTTGAGTAAATCAAACACTCACGCCCATGGAACTGATCTGGGTTTAATCCATCATCATTCTTTAGCTCACTCCACCACCCCAGTTCAGACATGGCCATATGCAAATCAGTCTGGCCCTGTGCTACATGGGAACAGTCCAGCGCCGAACTGCCAAGCCATGTCTTCCCTGGACTGGAAACAAGCATCCTGGGACTGGTTTCAGGTTCATAACCCTCATCAGCCAGGCTACCTTGAATCCAGTCGCAAAGTGAGCAAGGGATCCACTTTTGGGCATACCCTGCTAACTAAGGGCGAACAAAGCGGGGGGCACAGTGGAATCTGAACTTGGGCTGAGAGACTCACTCGAGGTGTCCCGGGCATTGTTTTGCAGCGTCCGCTGTAGCCGTGAGGGGAACGGCAGATCTCCCGACTTCCTGGCCATGAGGGAAATGGCCCAACGCCAACTACAGTTCTCAGGGGGCACTGCATACCGGCTCCTGCGTCACCGCGCCAGGAGGGCGCGATAAGACCGCACCGGCCCTCCCGCAGTGCAGGAGGCGCACGGGCGTGCCTGGGTGAAGTCCGGGCAAAGGGCAGGCCCGTCTGCACCCGTCTGTGACAGGAAGAGGCAGGGCAAGGCCACCCCCCTGAGCGGCTGTACTTTCTCCTGATTCGCTGTCAATTGAAGGGGTAAGAATCTCTCAAATTCATATGCCCACAATAACTTGAGGACTCTGATGCAAAAGCTACGAACATTTGTATGTCTCTTCACCCACATGGACTATTGCGGCACCACTGTTTAAGCACCACCTTGGAGGGAAGGTTTTGTTGCAAACAAATTGGGTGCTGAACAGGTCAACACATTTAAATAACTGTGTTGGCAGGTGGTTTATACTTTGAGTTTGAGCCCTATATGAACCCCCAAGGATGTTTAGTCACATCTGGGTAGTGGGGAAACAAGGCACTTCTTGCAAAAGAGTGATAACGATACCTGCTGGGAAAATGTGAAAAAGGGTAGCTGTTAGCAAAAACAAAACAACATGTGAGCCCCCAACAACTGCAATAGATTAAATGCTCCAGAGGGCAATTTGGGTGGTGTCTACGGAAATAGAGCGCACAGAAAGGAGGCTATCCCTTACTATTGATATTTGCATACAAGAACCTGAGGCGACTCCGTCACTCAAACATTGCAGCATAGTTCATTGTCACTCCCCTCCTCTGGTTATTCCCCTATCTTGACAACTGGGGCCCAAGATTGGCAAACACAAAGTAGGGTGCCTTCACCGCAGGTTGCTCGAACCAGGAAGCAACCACAAAGGGCCAGTACGCTCACTAATACTTCAAATAGGGGAAACGTAAAGCAGCACCTGGTGCAGGGCCAAAAAACAAAAACCAACGAGGTTGATACACTGGGATTATACGAACCTGAACAGTTAAAGGGCAAAACTCAAACAGATAATCCAGTTGCAGAACATTCAATGTGGGTAGACAATCTGATGGCTGACCTTTTAACTAAATTAAGAGCCACCATCCAAGAGGAAATAACACCTTTAGTAGCCAGTCTAGATAGAATGGAGAGAGCTTGGGAGGGCTTAGGAGCTTTAGCACAAACTGACCCTGTGACTAGGAACATAGGGGAGGGTCTGATATTGGAAGTCAAGACGCTACCCAGTGCTCAACTCATACACAAGGTGGGGGGGGGATGCATACAATTGAGATACCCACAACTAGTGGTTTATAAAGGAAAGCGAGCACTAAAACTACAATAGTCACTCAAGAGCCTAGTCATAGGAGGAGTACAATGGAAGCAAGTGGAGGGGGTAAGGCTAAGACCTCGAGCAGGGAGGCTACTAGTAAACAAGCTGTGCTACCGACCCAGGTTTTTGCTAATAAGATTAAGGTGACTTCCCTCCCCAGTATAAATCTTCCCCCAGCCTGTGCCCCTTATGTCGCTATAATGACAGGCATTCCTTTAATTGCACATAACTCTAGGGAATCGCAGCTTGGCCTTAGGAACAAATGTACATTCTGGCTCGCAAGGTTCAAGCACTTTGACTATGCCCGGGCGGGGGAGATAATCATGGTTCGCAGAGTAGGTTGGTTGGGTGATGCTTGAAAAACTGAAGCAGGGGAGTGTGTTGTTATTAACTTCAATAACCCTAATACTGCAAGCAGACTGCTATCCACCCCCAATGCAGGTCATCACACAACCACAGGAATAAACATTCACTCGTTGGATTACTTTTACCCCCAACCATACTCTGACCAAAGAGGCAGTGTATTTCCGCCACTCCTCCCCGTGGGCCCCAGTCCCCTTATGAAAGGAAGGTGGAGCAACTCTTGCAGGCGCCCTCTGTATAATATTGCAGTAAGCAATAGATATGAAAATCTCGAGGAGGTTGACTGACTAGGGGTGGGTCATCTCATTGGCGACACTTGAGAAAAACAGCAACCTGATCGATCCAATGAAGAAGCCTGCACTGAGAGCGGTGTGAATGGAGTTAGCAGTCTGGTATGGGACCACTGTCATAGCACAAAAGCAGTGGGTAGCCACCCAAGCAAGGAGGCTGTTTATATCTCTCCTGATACCCATTTGGGTTGTATTGCTAGGGGTGAACCTGGTGTAATTCTTGTAAGGCCAGATAGGGTCCATCAGGTTGTATATCCTTCCCCCCATTCTTTCTCCAGGGAGGCACCAACAGGGGCAGGATTGAGAAGCAGCGAGCTACGAATTCTTACATGGAATTTAGCAGGACTGAAAAATAAATTAGTATGTCCGGACTGGGGGTCTTTTGTGGACAACCAAGACATTTGCCTATTCCAAGAAACCTGGGCCTGCGAAGAACTTCATAGGGTAGGATTTGCCCCATTTAACATCTTGGCCGCAAAGGGCAGGAGAGGGCGCTCGTCTGTTGGACTTATGATGCGGGTGGGCACGCATCTTGGGTGCAAGGCAAAGCAGTTGATAAACTCCTAACAACATCCAATGTGTCTTGCTGTTATTCCCGATAAGACGAAAATCGCCTTAATTAATGTCTATTCCAGGCCTGTAATTAATAGACTAGAATCTGCAACTATAGACCACCTTGGCCAATATTTTCCAACCTTGGATCCAGCAATTCTGTTGATTATATGAGGGGACTTTAATTGTCAATTTGAACCTCTAACTGACAATTCACAGGAAGATCCCTCAGAAGAAGACCTTTATTGGTCAATTCCTGAACCGCAGATCACCCCAATGAAAGCCTGGTCCCCTTTAGCCATACAAATTCCCTTTTTTACGCTGTCTCACTCACTGAGGGCATGCAATGGGAGGACTAAGTCTGACCTTCCTGGTAAATTTGCATTCAATCGCGAGGGTCACCCCTCGTTAATTGATTGTATTATGGTGGAAACAAGAACCTTGGAGAAAGTCCAAGAATTCTATGTACAACAGAGGCAGGACAGCGATCATAACGCTCTGCTTGTAATATTGAAGCTGGGGAATCTGGGCGTATCTGCCATCTGCTCAAACCCGGAGACTAGCACCGGTGATCTAGTGACCACTAATAACCGAAGGAAAGTTAGATGGAATCACTTCCAGCAATCTCCACCCGAACTGGAAAAAGTGTACCAGCTTGCAATACCTATAATAGACAGAATGAGAGAGTTGGGACAGATGGAGACATTCGTACAGGACAGTGACAAAGCTAAAATAATCCACGAGGAGCTAGTAGTAAAGTTGGCAGATCTATTCTACCCGGAAACATCTAAGAGGGAAATAGATCGACCTAAATGCTCCTGGTATAATAGCAAATGCCGCAAAGCAAAAAAAGAGCTTGTAAATGTGGTGAAAGTCAAAGATAGGCCAAATATTAAGTTAGCCAGAATAAAGCATAGAAAAATCTTGCACCAGGAAAAGAAAGAGTGGGAAACAGAAAGGTGGGAGGCCTTGGGAATTGCCCTAAAGGTTAATGATTTCAAACTGTTCTTGAGGTTAGATAGCTCTGGCGAGGAGGGGGGATGTGCAACTATAGAGCCTAACATAGCGCCCAAAGTATGGGAGTCACACTTTGGGTTCCTGTATGATTGTGAGGCGGAAGGTCCCCCAAGCCCAGAAATCTCAAGTAACATCTTGGAGCACTGTCAGGAGGGAGGTGGGGATATTTCGCGGATGAAGGTTCGAAAAGCTTTAACTAGCTTACTCCCCAATAAAGCCCCAGGTCTTGACAAACTCCCGGGGGATCTCTTCCGGGAAGAGCCCATTGTTTGGGTCCCATATCTCTGTGCCTTATTTAATGCAATTTTGAAGGGTATGAATCCCCCAGATACATGGAAGGGTGCAGAGATAGTACCCATACTTAGAAAGGGTTGTTCTCTTCTACCCACCCACTATAGACCCTTCAGTCTAATTGATAACACCCAAAGGCTGATGGGCAGGGTCTTATCGATCCGCATACAAGGGTGAATGTAGGAGCAGGGAATTTTGAGCCCCTACCAGGACGGCTTCAGAACAAGTATGTCCACTGTGGACCAGATATTCAGATTACAGCTACTTTTCTGGAAAACTGTGAAGTTGGAGGGTGGCAGTCTCTATCTCATATTTGTTGATCTGAATTTCGCCTTTGATTTTGTGCCTAGAAAGAAGTTGTGGGAGGTGCTTGGTGAACTCGGGATTCCACCATACCTTCTCAATGTGCTGGTGAGGCTCCACACAGATAATTATGCTCATGTTAGATGCGGTAAATATAGGGAACTTTCCTCTCGCTTCCCTGTCAGAAAGGGGGTTAGACAGGGATGTGTTTTAGCCGCTACAATATTCTGTCTCTACATCAACAGGCTTATCGCTTTTTTAAACAATATAATAGATACTGATGCACCAAAACTGGCCACTGGGAAAATACCCGCGTTGATGTTCGTGGACGAAACTTTTTTATTGTCCAAGTCACCCCTAGGCATTCAACGAATCCTGGAGGGGTTTGCACAGTTCTGTAATATGGGAGGTTTGGAGATAAATTTATCTAAGACCTCATTTATGGTGTTTAACCCTCCAAAGAGCACGCGCCCAAACCCCTCTCTCAATGGCATCCTCCTTGACAAAGTAAGGACATTTGATTATCTGGGCATACCATTGTCAGAGCAATGCCGGTGGGGTCCCCAGATGACAAAAGAACGGCTTAGGCTCACCCAGGCAGCAGGGGGGATAATGAAAATGCTCAGAACATCTGCTTTCAAGCCAGCAGCCCCTGTGGTGGAGATATACATGGCTCAAGCAAGAGGGGCCACATTATATGGGGTGGAGCTTTGGGGGCATAGTTCCACTATGTACCTTGTGAAGCTAGAAACTAACTTCATTAGACAACTAATCGGTCTACCACGCAGCACCCCATTGGTTCCCCTCGGCATGGACCTAGGTATGAATCCAATCGATCAAGACATTGCTCTCAGGCCCTTGACATTTTTGCAGAAGATATGAGTAACTCCCGAGCTGAATGCATTTAAAGAAGAGGTGAAGGAGCTCCTTTCTAGACTAAACCCTAGTAAAACACCATGGTTGGCCCATATTAGAGGCCTTTCGAATATCCTTGGGAGACCGGAGCTTTGGTTATCTCCTGAGCTATCCTGTCCCACGATATCCCGGGTGGATCTCATAAAACATTTTAGGCAATCTAACCTGCTGTCTCTACAGGAGAGCGCTAAAGAGGGCAGGTTGACAAGGGAATTTTTACAAGTAAAGGAGGTGTACATGAAGGAACCCTTTCTGGATGCAGTCCAGCCACCTATGGCGAGGAAACTGTACGCGCAATTTAGATGGGGGAATTTACCTTTGGCAGAGTGTACTAGTTTATGGGCTCCGGAGAACTCGAGTGTATGCCCCAGTTGTAAACTAATGGTTGAAACTGATCTGCATGTGCTGTTTTTCTGCCCGGCATATGTGCTACCCTGCAAACGCTGGTAAACCCAACTATGTAAGAATTTAGGGTTTACCCATTGTGCCAAGGCTTTTAGAGTTTTAAAATATTATACTGATCCTCCAATTGTAGTTACGGTATCTCGGTTTTCAAATGTCATGTGGCATATCAGGAGAGGACTTTTAAAGCATTTATAGTGGAGGATTAATTGGAGGCACCCCTTCTCTATTCTTAAAGTGTATTTTAATGATTGTCTGGCTCTTTTTTTTTAGAAAACTGACCTTGGTAGTATGAGTTTTTAACCGTGCACACATTATGAACATGTAATTGCTGTATAAATTGTATATATATTTGGGAATTGTCCTTTATGCACTTTTATGGCCTGAACGGCCAAAATAAAGTTTTTACAAGCAAACAATACAATCCTGCCAACAACATAGACACCCTTGTTGCATGGTGCAAGGGTGCTTGCTTTGGCGCAAGGCTGTGCAAACAGCGCCAACGCAGGGGAAAGGAAAGGAATGCACCTGGGATATTAGCCTGACATGGAATATTGAATAAATATAATGCATTCCTGCCCTTTCACTCTGAGGTAGGGCAGTGCTGCAAGGTGACTTGCTCTGCTGCATTACGCCAAATCCCCATAAATGAGGCCCTGCATTTTCTGGAAACCTGCAGTTGGGCATCCCTGTTGAAACTTGCTCTTTAGTGTGAAAGAAAGTAATGCAACTCAAAAAAGATTAAAGCATACCTACTTCTAATATGCTATTTATATCAAGAGCTCATAACAATACAATTGCAAGGTAAGTATTATTTAAACATTTTATTAATGATTTACAAGACATAAAAAAACGTAAATTGTTTATTATCATAGTCAGATCGGTACCATTATGGGGCCAATTCCAATTCGGGTCGGAAATCGGACCGACCGACTCGTACCCGGAACGGAGTCTGACCAACACCTACCGGCACCCTACGACCCGTGCAGTACGATGCAAAGCCTGTGTTTTACAACCGAGCCGTACGGAAACCAAGAAGTCCGACGGAGCCGTACAAAATTCAGCCATCCGGCCGGAAAATGGACACGAGCAGCACCGGCCAAACCGAACCCGGAATGAACCCGACCAATACGTACCCGCGACGTCCGAGCCGCACAATACGATGCCAAATGCATAAAATCAGACCGAACCGCACGGGGCACAAACCGGACGATCGACACGGACCGAAAGCGTACCTGAAGTGAGAGAGACCACGGCGATACACTTGCATGCAACACAGTCAGCGTGAAAGACGAGGAGCAGCCCGCATAAGCCAACATGAGCGTACCACTTGGCCGGAAGAACGTCTCCTACATGACCACCAACAAAACAATGCTAAAAACACGAAAAAAGGACCAGTCAAGCCATGACAAAGTCAATAAATACACCAAAAATTTAAAAAAACACAGAGAAACACCCTCAACTCCACCTTTAGAAAGGCAAAACTGCACTACCATGTTCCTTTGCAAATACAACAGAGCAGCCAGCACAGAACATCTTGAGACACCAACCACAGACACACACACACAACTCACCCATCACACAAACCACACACCATCAGCACTCCTCCAAAAGCTCTCACACAGACATCTAACAAAACAGACACACACTTGCAACCACACACCCACCCACCCACATCACTCCTCACCACCACCCATCACCATGCCCCCTAAGAAGAATCCACTGTTCACAGAGACAGAGTTACAAATATTGGTAGATGAGATCCTCAGAGTGGAGCCACATTTGTTTGGCACATTGGTACAAAGGACCCCCATGTCACAGAAAACACAGATATGGAACAGAATCATGCACAAGGTGAACGTACAAGCACCAGCGTATCATATAAAGACCTACATCCAGAACAGGTGGTATGACGTGCGCAGGAGGGTCAAGAAGCTCCTCCAGAAGGAACCCGCCTTGAACCAGGTCACCGGCAGTGGCCCTCCTGCCAAACCAGTCCACTTCAGGTCCTGGGAGGAGAAAGTGCGGGACATCCTACCACCAGAGGGCATCCATGGCCTACCTGACATACCAGAGCCTGGTGAGTACACAACTAATATGCCCAATGTTGTGTCGCAATACACACACATCACCATTAAGGGGACTGTGAAACCATGCACTGAGAGCAAAGGCATTGGAAAAAAAAGTCAATCAGCCCAAGAAGTCTATGCCAGTCAGACAAACACAATAATGACCACATCATAGTGAATTGTAACTGTGTCATGACATGTACAAACCTACCAACAATAGGGCAAGGCAGTGGCACTAATCTAAGTTAACGCTGTCAGCCATCCATGCCACCACAACCAATAACTCACACTGAAGCTGACTGACAGGAAGGAATAATGGGTATGCTTGCGAAGTGGGGGGATACCATAGCATGATGGTGTTGTTGTCACAGATAATGCACCCCCTCACAATTGCACCATCAACACCTCTCTGAACAATGCTCACCTCACAGGGGCATGAAAATGGGCTGGCAAGTACTCTGGGAGTGGGCTTTGTTGTGGGGAGCACAAGGGCCTGCTGGGAATTGGCCACCACCAAACAACAGAACTTCACTGTCAGCTATCTTTTCAGCACAGGCACACATCCTCACAGGGAAGCAGAGTCAGAAGGAGGGAGGTGAGGGCATGCTGGGAAGGGGGGTGTAGCCCAGAGCATGCTGGGACTTACAGTCACTCACAAACCTCAGCCACCTTCATGGCCCAGCAAAATCACACTGAACCATGCTCACCTCAGAGGGGGTGGAAATGGACTGACAAGATGTCTGACACTGGATCCTGCTGTGGGGAGCACAAGGCCCTGCTGGGAACTGTGTACCAACAAACACCAGGACTCCACTGTCAGCCATCTTGCCATTGCTGCCACACCCCCTCACAGGGAAGCAGAGTCAGAAGGAGGGAAGTGAGGGCATGCTGGGAAAGGGGGTGTAGCCTACAGCATACTGGGAGTTGCAGTAACACACAAACCTCAGCCACCTACATGGCCCAGCAAGATCACACTGCACCATGCTCACCTCAAGGGGGTGGAAATGGGCTGGCAGGTCCCCTGGGACTGGGCTCTGTTGTGGAGAGTGCAAGGCCCTGCTGGGAATTGGCTACCACCAAACATCAGGACTCCACTGTCAGCCATCTTGCCATTGCTGCCACAACCCCCTCACAGGGAAGCAGAGTCAGAAGGAGGGAAGTGAGGGCATGCTGGAAAGGGCAGTATAGCCCACAGCATGCTGGGAGTTGTAGTCACTCGCAAACCTCAGCCACCTACATGGCCCAGCAAGATCACACTGAACATTGCTCACCTCAGAGGGAGTGGAAATGGACAGACAAGATGTCTGACAGTGGGTCCTGTTGTGGGGAGCACAAGGCCTTGCTGGGAACTGTGCACCTACAATCACCAGAACTGCACTGTCAGCCATCTTGTCAGCACAGGCACACCCCCTCACAGGGAATCTGAGTCTAATGTCAACAGGGATCACACCCCTGTTTCAGCCACCTTATGGCTCTTGAGTAACAATGACCACGTACATGGAAGTCCATACATGAGCTGGGTATGTGCACTCATCAACATGCACATAGAAAGGCTTCATGGTGGCAGGACAATGCGCTACCACAACATCAACCTCTGTCTGTGACGACTGAAGACAATGCAGTGTTCAAGAATGCATCCTGACGTCATGTTGCAAATGTCATGTATATAAAACATTGTTACAAAGCTCAATGAGGGGTTAGTGGTCTACTCCGCCTGTGCAACTGGTTCATAACTGATTGTGGTGCCTCCATTGAAAGCCACGCATATGTACACATATGTAGTCGGTGACATCATGTTTTTGTGTATCAGTGTACTGTAGCAGCAGCATCATTGACTCCCCCTTGTTGCAAATATGCTGTGCCTCCAGCTGAAGGTAACTTGCCTGGTTCCCCAGTAGTGCCCAGAGAAGAAAACTGAGAGTGTGTGTTTGAGCTCAAGTGTTGTGAGTCAAAAACACACACAACTTTAAAAGGAAAAGGAAAAATGCTGAACATTGTGATGTATGAAGTTACAAACATAGGTGTTGTGTCTGGACCCAGCTACTCATCCACCACACCAGGGTTGGTCACTGTTGGTCAACATGTAGCAGCCCCATGTGATCCTAGACCTAATATCTCCTCTGGACACTACTGGGAAAGCAGCCAGTTCACCTCCAGGTGGAGGCACATCATATTTGCAGTAAAGGTGAGCCAAAGTAAATTCAGCTACAGCACACTGAGGCGGCAATCCAAGTAGCACGGCCACATTCCTGTATACGTATGGGAGGGAATTTACTAAGGAATGAAATCATGTACATATAATGGCTGCACAGGATGAGTGATCCACTGCCCCCTCCTCCATTGCTAGTACTACCTATTGCAAGATGAATGTATCTGTACCTCTTCCCCCTCCCTGTTACAATATACATAGGTCAACCCTTGATGTCTGTAGTAACAGAAATGAAAATGACACAGGTGCCACTGGGAATTCAGCACCAATAAAGAAGAGACTCTGGTGGAGTATGAGCTCTCTGGTGTCGATCTGGCCATGTCCTCTTTGGATGACGACCCTTAACCTGGCACCTCCGGTGTGAGACATCAGGCAGCCCCACCATGAAAAACACCTGCACCCCCTGCAGCCATGTCAACACCATCTGCCGACAGACCTAACACCCCCGCCAACATGATCGACCTAGGAGACCAAGTTCAAGCAGCACAGGGGCCCCGGCCACCCAGGATGCTACCAACAATTGTGAAACAACTTACACTGACCCCTCCGAACACAGCCGAAAAGGTGCTGGGGCCGGAGACGCCAGAAGAGTGGTTCGTGGCGGCCATATTGGGGGAACAAGTAAGTCCCAGCGCTCTAGCGCTCTAGACAGGAATACAAAAGGAGGCAACGCGATAGCTCGCGAGACTTCGTGGACACCTGAGGCGGAAAGCCGGCTATTAGGCTACCTGTGTCTTAATTTTAATTTGGAACGCTCATTTAAATCTGATTCGCGCCGTATTTTTAACAAGATCTCGTAATCCCTTCACATTGTGAAACAACTTACACTGACCCCTCCGAACGCAGCCGAATAGGTGCTGGGGCCGGAGACGCCAGAAGAGTGGTTCCTGGCAGCCATCTTGGGGGAACAAGTAAGTCCCAGCGCTCTAGCGCTGCAGACGGTACTACAAAAGAAGATGGCCACCTTTCTGCGCAGCGGACGCGTGCAGCGGCGCCGAAATCCCGCCGAAGTCAAGCCAAAGTCCTGCCCGTCTGCGCCTGTCCGCGCTGAGGCCGGGCCTAGGGCCAGAAATCCTGCTCAGAGATCTATACACGTCCCACCAACCAAAGATTTTATCCTATCCCTGAATATTCACTCTAAGCTTTGTCCTCAAGCCCTCACTGTGGATAAGTGGGCAGGTCCCATAGGCTGTCAACAATGTAAACAAAACCTAGAACCCATCCAAACACGATGGAGCAAAGAGACGGGGAGAACTGTTACGAGGGGACTTAAAAATGCCCGCTCTATGTGTAAAAACGCTCCTCATATATACGATCTCATTGCAGAAACAGACCTAGACTGCCTATTAGTGACAGAAACACGGCTTAGAGACTGGTCCAACCCTGATATTGCCCAGGCTTTACCCCTGGGTTTTTTAATTCAGAGGTTGGACAGACCCCGCCAGCGTGGAGGAGGGTTGGCAATTATCCATCATGATACCCTCAAATGTACCACTATGGAACTACCAGATATAAAAGAAGCAGAATGCCTTGGCTTTAATCTCCAAGCCCACAATTCTTTTACTTTTGCAGGGGTACTGATATATTGACCCCCCGGACAAGCAACCCAGTTTTCAGAAAGTGTGGGGAAGGTACTAGCCAATCTAACTCTTAGATTTGCTAACTTTACCTTGCTGGGAGACTTAAATCTCCATTTGGATAGTGTCAGTGACCCACATGTATTGTGTTTTAAAGAAATCTTACACATTCTAGGACTTACGATACAAACAGAAGAGCCAACGCATACAGCTGGGCTTATCCTGGATTGTATTAGTTCCAACTTGAACACGATCAAGGTTGAACCACCGTTAACCCAAACATGGGGGCCGATTCACAGAATGAACTTACTACTTTTGGCATTCACAGAATGCACTTACTACTTTTGGTATTCACAGAATGAACTTACTCATTTCGGTATTCACAGAAGTTAGGACTACTAACTTTAGGACTCCTAAATGCCTTCTGTGAATACCGAAAGTCTTAAAATTAGGATTTTTCTCAATTTAGTAGTAGTAAAGTTAGGAGTCCTAACTTTACTACTACTAAATTGAGAAAAATCCTAATTTTAAGACTTTCGGTATTCACAGAAGGCATTTCGGAGTCCTAAAGTTAGGAGTCCTAACTTTACTACTACTAAATTGAGAAAAATCCTAATTTTAAGACTTTCGGTATTCACAGAAGGCATTTAGGAGTCCTAAAGTTAGTAGTCCTAACTTCTGTGAATACCGAAATGAGTAAGTTCATTCTGTGAATTCCAAAAGTAGTAAGTGCATTCTGTGAATGCCAAAAGTAGTAAGTTCATTCTGTGAATCGGGCCCATGGTCAGACCATAAGTTTATTGGCTTCAGCCTCAAAGTTGATAATCAGAAGGAAACTAAAAAATTAACTTCAGGCAATGAGACTTTAATCCCTTCCTGGGGGAAAATCATAGAACACCCAGATCTGAATAGCTGGGTGGAGGCGGATAAACCATCTTCGTCAGGGAACGTGACTATTGACAATGAGCGCTATGAGGGATGGATGAAAACTATTGGGGTAAGAATAAAAACCTGGGGTACAAAATCCAAAATTAGACAAGGAAAAAAATCTGCCCCCTGGTACACAAGCTCAATAAAAGTAACACTGGGAGAAGTGAGAGTATTAGAGCGTAAATGGCGCCACCACTATAAGAGTGATGACCGGGAAAGCTATAAAAAGGCCAGGGGGGATTATCATGTCTTAATTAAACACAATAAAGCAATTTACTACACAAATCTGATTGAATCTACTAAAAATAAGCAAAAAGAAATATTTCAAATTGTCAATAGTTTTAGGAACCCCAAAATACTCTCCCAGGAAATTCCGCCCTTCCAGACCCTCTGCGATGAAATAGCATTGTTCTTTGAACAGAAAATCACTAATCTTACAAAGGATTTCCCACAGATCGACCAAGAAGAATTAGATACAGCATATAAAGCTCAAAAGGAAAGACCTGGTATTACAAGGTGGGAAAGCTTTGCCATGATTAGTCTGGATGAATCTTCCCAAGCTATTTCCAAACTCAATTCAGACTCACCTTTTGACCCCTGTCCTCCGGCACAGTTAAAAGTTATAAAAGAGGAAGTCAACCCAGTGATTAATTCCATTCTTAATTCATCATTACAAACAGGAGATATTCCAGCATGCTTGAACGTTGCAGCTGTTAGACCCCTTCAGAAAAAGGCTATTCAAGCTCCCACAGTACTATCTAACCTACGGCCCATTTCGCTCCTCCCAGCTGTATGTAAGCTTGCAGAGACCTGTGTTAATAAACAGCTCACAGCATATCTGGAGGGAAATAATATAATATTCTTCATCCAAATCAAGCTGGCTTTAGGGCCCATCATTCGACAGAATCTGCCCTGTTGTTTTCCACGGAAACAATTAGAGCTGCATTGGATCAGGGCAAAAGAGCAGTCCTGATCCTGCTAGATCTATATGCAGCATTCCACACGGTGACCCACGCTATTTTGTTACATCACCTAATGAGTGCAGGCATAGTGAGCACCGTGTTGAAATGGTTTAACAACTTCCTGACGCAAAGAAAGCAGATCACCATGCTGGGGCAGTACTGTTCTGAAGAAAAGAGAGCCCAGTCAGGGGTGCCTCAGGGCTCTAGCTTGAGCCCCATCTTATTTAATCTTTACATGGTCCCCCTGATTGAGCTCATTTCCTCCTTTAACATCAGCACAATAGCATACGCCGATGACACCCAATTAGTCCTAATCCTAGATGAGGACCCGGCAATTGCTGAGTGCTCTTTGAGGGATTGCTTGAAGGCAACTTTTGACTGGATGAATAATAATCACTTGAGATGCAACACTGCCAAAACAGAAATTCCACTGTTTGGTCAAAACAATCTTTTCTCTCCCCAGACCTGCTGGCTGATAGAGGCAGAGGCCCCGCCCAGTAGCATCACAGCTGCGCGAAACCTGGGAATTAAATTTGATGAGACCTTATCCTTTAAACAACAGGCAAGAGAAGTAGCGGAATCATGCTTCAATATAATAAAGGGCCTTAGGAAATCTTTTGACCTTCTCCCCTTGTCTGCCAGACGCACTGTAGCCGTGGCATTAATCATATCCAGGTTGGTTTACTGCAACAGTCTGTATGCAGGGGCAAATAAAGCAGCACTGCATAGGCTGCAGATGGTCCAACATGCTGCAGCAAGACTAGTTCTTAGATGGCCCAGAAAAACCTCAGCCTCTGCAGCACTGGATGTGCTTCATTGGCTCCCTATCCAAAAGCGTATCCTGTTCAAGGTCCTAATAATTACTTTTAGGGCCTTCCATAAACAAGGCTCACAATATCTGCTCAAAAATTTCAACCGTTATCACCCCACTTGAGAACTTAGATCTTCAACAGCCAATTTGATGGTCGTCCCAAAAGTTCAGACTTGCTACAAGAGGAGGAAAAACTCTAGCAGTTAGAGGGGCTAAGGCTTGGAATAAACTGCCTCATCAACTCCGTGCAATCACTTGTGAAAGGATATTTAGAAAATCCCTTAAAACATGGATTTACAGTTTGGCAGATACAACCTGTAAAACACTGGTCTAGGATCTTTACGGCAACGCGAGAATAATAACTTTTACCATCTCTGAGTACACAAGTCAAAGCGCCAAGATGCTCCCTGGAGTGATAGTGCACTATATAAATCCCCTCTCACATCACATTACATCACATCACATCACAATGACACCAGTGGCAAAAGCCAAAGGGGCCCGGGTCAACTGTGGCTGCCACCACAGGTACAGGCCATGTTCAAGGGGTGGTGGGAGTAGTGTTAGGCTGAGGACACGGTCTACAGAGGGGCCTGGAATGCCTGATGACCCCCAACTGGTACGCATCATAGATGTGTACCAGGATAGCACCGGAGGTTTCAGCCAGGTAGCGGGGGTCCTCAAGGACATGCAGCAGGAGCATGCTGCCCATCATCCCCGCATGGAGTCCAAGTGGGACAAACTCACGGGGGTGCATATGGACATATTGAGCTGTCTCTGGCAGGTCAGCACAAATATGTCCACACCTCCCTGTGTGCTCACAACATCCCAAGCAACAACATCTGCTTACGCCACAGAAAGGGAGCATGAATCTGATGGAGACTCCGATGCACGGTCGGCGCCTCCTCCTGAGGATCCCCCACAGAAGAAGAGGAGGGGTTGTCCAAAGAAGGACGAGTGAGACACAGTTGTCCATGCACATTTCCCAGGAAGCCGGAACCTGTTTTGGAAGTTTTTCTTTGGAGGCAAAGCGTTCACCTTGTTGCACATGACACAGGTCCCCATCATGACATGGAGGGTCCATGTTGTACCAATGTAGAAGATGAATGTGGGCTTCACTCTGGACATTTCATCTACCAATACTTCTAACTCATGTGTGAACTGTGGATTCTAAACCTCATGTACAGCACTATCTCCACACATGTATGTAAATAAATTCACTATTACACTATACTTGTCTATGTTGTGATTCAAACTTGGTATGTGTCATGGAGATGATGAAATGCTGAAGCACGCAGTGCATGCTGACTACTACAGCAATGCCATTACCGTTATGTGACTCATGTTGATGTGACACATATGAGGGAGACACACCAAAAGGCTCCACAACACATACTCACCATAGACATATGACACGTTGCCTACAAAGATGGTTGCCAGATATAAGGTGGAATGCACAGACACCACACCTTTATACACAGTCACTGCCAACAAGACCACAGGTGAGGTTACCAAATGTCAGTCAGATGTGTGAGAACAGACAACACACATTACAAAGTGAAGCACAGGTACATTACAAATCTGAAACAAGTTTATCACACAACAGTTTCAAGGTGAATCCACATGGCAGTGGGAACATGGTCAACAACTGTTGTCATATGGCGCTGTAAGGGTGAATTCTGGTTGTTGGTGTCAAACTTGTCCCAGCAACTGGCAAAATCCTAGGGAAGGACAGAAATGAGACACAGTCAGAAGCACACCAGAACTGGTAGGACATTCAATAAACATGTCACAAGAAACATACACAGTAGCAACTTTGCATGTCCACACAATAGTCGACTACAGACCGTCGGACCGGACACATCACAGCACGCTTCCAGTCAAGTACCACACGGACAAACACAAACAGCAACTGAGCTGCACTAACACATCACAGGCTCACTCAGGACATTGACATGACAATGGTGTCAACTCACCTTCAGCTAAAGAAGTTGTTGATGAGCTGTGTGTGGACGTCAGCCTCATAATCATCACTGGCCTTGTGGCCCAGGCCAGGATCCTCCTCAGGCGGTGGATGTTGGTCTTCATCATCCTGGATGAGAGGCACCTCCTCCCATACTGCAATGTTGTGGAGCATGCAGCAGACAATTATTATTTTGCAGACCTTTGCAGGCTCATATGGGAGTGCCCCTCCGGTCTTATCCAGGCAGTGGAAGCGGCTCTTCACGAGTCCAAAGGTACGCTCGATGACTCGCCTGGTTCTGCCATGTGCCCGATTGTATTGCATCTCGGATGGTGTCACAGGGTTCCTCAGGGGTGTAAGCAACCACGGCATGTTGGGGTATCCAGAGTCACCTACATACAAAGAATCACTCATTAGTTGAGTATTGTGAGGGGGTGGGAGACAACATTGCAAAACACACAACAACATTAAGCAGTACACACCAACAAGCCAGGCACGCTGGTTTGGCATCTGTGACATCATAACTGGGATGTGAATCCTCCTCAAGATGTAGGCATCATGGGCCGGACCAGGAAACCGTACACACACATGTGAAAAAAACATGTTCGCCAGACATACCACCAGAGCATTTATTGATTAGTAAATTTTGCGGTTGCAGTAGGTCTGTTCCTGTGCCCGTGGTGGTATCAGGGCCACATGTGTTCCATTGATTGAGCCAATCACATTTGGCATTCTCCCCAGTCCATAGAAGGCATCTTTGATTCCTGCGAGTTCACCTGGTGTTGGAAACTTGATGTATGAGTCAAGGTGGTGCAACATTCCCTCCAACACATCCCGTTGCACACGGCTGAACATTGTCTGTGACATACCCCCAACACTAGCCACAGTGTGTTGGAAGGTACCGGTGGCAAAAAAGTGCAGGGCTGCCATCACCTTCACCTTTGGTGTCAGTGCTGTCGGGAATGTGCGCTAGGTAGCAGATGTGCTGCCAACTGCTCCGCAAACTCATCAATCAGGCTCCTGGTGAAGCGGTACCGACGGATGCTGTCGCGTTCCATCATGGTCTCAAGGTCCGGGAACGGTCTATGGACTGCTGGCGCCCTGCAGTACAGAGATGGTTAAAGTTAAATTATAAATTCAGCCACCCATGTAGCACTCATCTTGCTGAAAATCACAATATACATCATAGCAATTCACAATTAACTAAGGTGGGTGCTTTCTTGTTATGGACACATATGTCACCTTCATGCCCATCATCTCACATATCATTGACACATGTGTGCATGAGTTCCCTGTGGCGCTATGGCAAATCATTGGGCTGTGGCACAGTACCCATGGACTGCTGTCACATTACAAACACACAACACAGTGACAAGTGATGACAGATGTTTCACAGGCATCACAACTCGATGTCAGGGAGATAGCCATGGTCCCTGTTTTGCATACACCTTGTCGATTGACTGTAATTGACAGCCCATTTCCAATGAGTGCGCACAGCTCGTAAAACTGACTATCCAACGCGTTTATTTAAAAAAAAGACGCATCCGTCTGGATACGAATCTATGGACTATGTGTGCGCACAGCTCGGTCCATGACTGTACGGCGCGTCTGCTTACGACTCACCCGCATCGGGTCAGATTGCATACGCATCCAACATGCATGAACCGAGCAGTGCGCACGCATTGCCCATTGGCATCAATGTGATCCAATGCGGGTGACTGTAATGCATACGCATCGTACAGTCAATCGACAAGGTGTATGCACAACTCGTCCATGCATGTACGGCGCGTCTGTATACAAGTCAGCCGTGTCGAATCACATTGGTGTGACTTGCAGATGGTGTAAACACTGATTTAAGTGCCATGGCCACAAATTCAACACCACAGCATGTCTCACACTGCATCCCATGGCATGTAAGGCTGTATCACCTGTGTGTGTATGGGGTGGGGCAACATTTCTATCCTTTAATGACACTTAGGTCAACTCACTCCCAGGCTGTACATGAGTTCATGGGGACAGATTACTTTTGGTGTGGTGCACCTCACAAATGTAGAGAGGGCCCCAGCATTCACTGAGGAGGAGAGCCAGGCCCTGCTGTATGGAGTCCTCTCAGAGTACAGCAAGCGTTATGGGACACCAGGGGAGCAGGTGAGTGTGCAGCTCACTGCCTATAATATCATGCAAGTGGTCTGACTAAAAGTAATGGAAGTGTGCACAGTAGTGTGAGGCATATGCACTGAGTACTTTCAGCTACCTATTCATGTGGGTACATGTGTTAAACAGGTGTCCTGCTGCAGTAGTGCAGTAGTGCTGGCCTTAAAGTCCTAGCCAATGTTACCATGTCAGACCTGCAGCACAAATGCACATTTCTATGGGTGCACTACCTGAGTACCTCTTTTGGCTTTGTGATGACTACATGTATTTTCAACTGTATGCAGCACAATTATGTGGCATGTGTGCTAATGTCCTCTTCACTTTGTCATCCTCACAGGTTGATGCCCATCAGAAGCAGGAAATCTGGCTCACCATCTCCCGGGCAGTCAGATCAGTGAGTGTCTACAAGCGCCAGATTCGCAACTTCTAGAAGAGGTGGCATGATCTGCGTGGCTGGACCTGGAGCATTGCAAGGGTCCAACTGAAGCTGTCGCCTCCTCGCCGTAGGGGCGGACACCTGACCCATAACCCCCCACATGCTCCGGATTCTGCCCAGTGGTCTTCCCGGACCTGGATGGGCAACTGAAGGCCAGACAGTAGCAAGGAGGGGGTAAGTCCATGCCTGATATGTGAACATGTCTGACATGCTATGTGCAGTGTTGTGGCCTGGTCATACTCCTACATTAGGTTGGTCTTGGAGTCCAGGACTCGTGTCCCTCTATTGTGTAAGTCACACTACTCACCTGATCCTCAGTTGTAGCCCCTACAGTCTGTGACTATCATCAACTTGGACTCTGTGTCCCTTAAATGAGCTATGCTGATGGTCTTACACAGCATATGGTACTGTGACTCTGATGTGTGCATCATGGGTGGGTCTCTTCTTTGCACTATGCTTGGTCTCTGACATGTGTTCTGTGTGTGCCTTTCATATGTGTTCAAATTGGATCACAACATGTGTGTGGGGTACTTAAAACATACCCATGCAGCAGGTGAGTCCATGTATTGTCCTCCGGGCTATGTAGAGGAAGCATGTCACACTGGCCCAGACACCTGCCCACTGTCCATGCCAATACACTGTATTTGGTTTACCTGCTCTGTCATGCCCACTCCAAGGCATAGTGAGTCTCTGTACTCACACTCACATGTATGGACCCACTGGGTGTGCTTCCTGAAATGTGCCATCATGTGTCTGACACAATATCATTTTAGTGTGGCTTCCTATTTTGTGACTACTGTTGTGTTGAGGATTTTAGTGTGAGCAGGACATCTGAGTTGCGACAATGGGGAAGGTACCTGTGCAAAATATAGGGGTGTGGTCAGTTGAATGAGCACAATGCTGTATGCAATAGTGACTTTCACACAGCTGTGTGTAATTATCAGCAGACTGTGCGGTGCTCATGTTCAGGTAGTTGTGTTTGCAGTCACTCATATGTCAGATTTAAGTGATGTAGGATCATCATAGCCCAAGAACAGTGTGTAGCAGGGGACAGACTGGTGCACTTGTCAGCTACAGAAATTGGTATGGGCATGACCTATGAATGTGATGCAGTGCAGACTGATGTTTTTGGGACACATTGCCCCATGACATGTGACAGTGAAGACTGACTTACCATGCATGTGTGTGCCAGGGCATTGACTTGCTAGGAGGGATCCTACATTGGAGTCTGAGGTGATCTATGCACCCATTGTGTCATTTAGTATCAGGACGTTAGGACATCATTGTGTGTTGTGCTGCTAGGCATCACAAGATTGTGAAATGGGAGTCTGGGCATACATTCATCCAGACACATTTATTTATTTATATATATTTTATAAAGCGCATGGTTACACTAGCAAGTGTGTCCCCGCGCTGGTCGCTACAGTTGTTTCGAAAGAGTCTATGGCATGATTGCGTGAAGAGTCTTCGGTCCGGCCCTAGTCTTTGGGGAAGAGGACTGTTTTCAGGTCTCTTCGAAAGATGGACTCAGAGGGTCCCAGACGCAGCTTTTCTGGCAGCTTGTTCCATATCCTAGCAGTCATGACTCTAAAAGATTTTCCTCCCATTCTAGCTCTTTTAACCTTCGGGACCTGTACTTGCCCAGTGCCGCATAATCTTAGCTGGCGGCTAGGCTCGTATTGTTTCAGAAGGCACTGCAGATACCTTTGGCCTCTTCCGTGAAGGATGCAATGTCCTACACATAGGGCCTTGAAAGTCACCCGTTCCCTAATCGGGAGCCAGTGAAGGGTCCTCAGTGCTTTTATGTAGATGCCCTTCTGGGTAATTGTAGGATCAAGCGGGCAGCTGCACTCTGTATTCGTTGTAATCTCGAGAAGCTTTTTACGCTGGCCCCTAGATACAGTACATGTACTGAGTGATTGGCATTTGATGTTATGTATGTTAATGGTGATGTACTTCTACATGGTCATTTGCATGTTCAACAACTGTGTATGTGGTGCATGTATGCACTTTGGGGTGTTGACAGCCAGCATGTAACAGACATATGGGTACCTGTCCAGGAGGGATATGGGTGCCATGGTTGATGTTCAGACTGGGTATTGACCTATGTACCCCTGTGTGTTCATTTTTAGTAAATGACAGCTGAGGATGCCAGTGCATGACCAGTAATGTTGGGTAATGAAAGTGTTGTATGCAGTCGGTGCAGGAAACTAATGTGGTTCTTCTTTTACGACCTCTTTGCAGATATATCCACGGGCACAGGAGATAGCACCACGGACCAGGATGAGCCACAGAGCCAGCCCGGGCTTTCAACTGAGGAGTCAGAGGGACCCAGTGGCATGGAGGGTGAGGGGAACCACACTGAGGAGTCCTCAGCACCTTCCACCTCAGTTGAGGAACACAGCAGCTCGGAAGATGACTCCCTTGTGGGGGTGGGTGTCAGCAGCCAGGAAACAACGAAGGGTGAGGCAGTCCCCGCCATGACCACCCACACCACCACCACCCTCCCCTTGGCTCCCATCCCAGAGGTCCATGGCAGCTCCCGTGTTCGGTAGCATGTCACCTTCGTGCCAGGCACCGCACCCCCTGCCCATGTGTCCCCTGCTGCCCTGAGTGTGGAGTCTGTGGACATACTTAACAGATCCATGTAGGACAGACATCAATGCTGAGTGTCCTCCATGCACACACCGGTCTGTTGACACAATTGGTGTCGTTCATGGAGGGCATCTCATCTGGCATGTCTGCCCTACAGAGGACCAATCAGTCCATGTCCTCCTCACTGATGGCAGCAATATCCTTCCTCCAGCAGTCCCTGACCCCTTCAGCCTCAGCCCAAACAAATCATCCAAGCAACCTACCTATCCCCAGCAAACACGCACACCTGCACGGTCACCCAAACACACAGGGCTAGATTCACAGAATGAACTCACTACTTTTGGCATTCACAGAATGCACTTACTACTTTTGGTATTCACAGAATGAACTTACTCATTTCGGTATTCACAGAAGTTAGGACTACTAACTTTAGGACTCTTAAATGCCTTCTGTGAATACCGAAAGTCTTAAAATTAGGATTTTTCTCAATTTAGTAGTAGTAAAGTTAGGACTACTAACTTTAGGACGCCTAAATGCTTTCTGTGAATACCGAAAGTCTTAAAATTATGATTTTTCTCAATTAAGTAGTAGTAAAGTTTACACCGCCTACTCAAGGAACATAATTATTCACCTTCAAGGACTGCAGTAACCAGAGTGCCTGGCGACTTGACCTTCCAGTAACCACACCCACTTAGGACGTAATTGGTTCAAATAAAATGCATTTGAATCACGCAAGGTGAACAAGGTGTAAGCTGATGCTTTGTCCATGAAGAAGGGGCGTTTCCAGCCCCGAAACGCATCGGACTTCTGCAATGTATGGAGGGAGGAGATGAAATTACTTGGGTGCAAAAGTCAAACCGGATGGTGGAATGCCATGGTGAGCTCTCCTACTAGCGCTGGAGCGCTTTGCTATTTTCATTATTCACACGGTCGGTTCCTGCCGTGGGGAGAGGCTCCACTCCGTTGAGCGTTCAGGAAATGCTGCGCCAGTGAAGGCTGAGGTGAGGTGACTTCATCTCCAGTACCAGCGCGACATTCATTGCAAATGCGTAACTTCGGAACCCACCCTCCTCACACCTACTCAAGGTTCTAAACAAAATGACTTAATGCTATGCACCAGATTACACCGCCTACTCAAGGAACATAAGTATTCACCTTCAAGGACTGCAGTAACCAGAGTGCCTGGCGACTCGACCTTCCAGTAACCACGCCCACTTAGGACGTAATCGGTTCAAATAAAATGCATTTGAATCACGCAAGGTGAACAAGGTGTAAGCTGATGCTTTGTCCATGAAGAAGGGGCGTTTCCAGCCTCGAAACGCGTCGGACTTCTGCAATGTAGGGAGGGAGGAGATATATATATATATATATATTCACTGAAAAAACCATAGGTTTCACACCAGTTATAGTTAGGAATTAGCATTTAAAAAACCTATTAAATTCACTGAAAAAACCATAGGTTTCACACCAGTTATAGTTACCTGGAAATTTTACTGTCATAAAACCATTGAAATTCCACGTTATAGTTAGTTGGGCTCACTATAACTTGCGCGCCTGCAATGCACTGCTGATGACGTCACATATTACATCACTCATGACATGGTCAGTGACATCACTCATGACATCACTGATGACTCCATCCTTGCGACAGAGTGACAGACCTCCTTTCAGTGTAATGTAACCCTTGAAACACATATTCAAAAATAGAAACTAATATTTACAAAAAATTGGAGATACCTATACCAGTTACAACAACCAATTCAGCAATTCCACCATTTATATACACATCCACTCATTCACCAACAGTTCTATATAGTCATTCATACATATACTCACTTATCATATGTAGTGAGACACCTTTACATCCGTTAACACACCGACAGTCTTCCAAAAGTTACTCACACACATACTCACACATGCAAATAAACTATTGAACATCTATTTATTTGCATATACAGCTATACACACACTAGCACATTACTTCTAAGGAAACTTACACATACTTACTCTCTTAAACAATCACTTATAGAAACACATACTTATTTAAACAGGAACTCTTTCAATCTCTCACTCTCACATATACTCACTTATATACATCAATACTCACATATACTAGATTAAAACATATGTAGTTACTCATAAAGACACTAGTGAGACAGTCATTCACTCACTAACACACACATATGCACACTCTTCCACCCATACAGTCCTGCACATATGCTGTCTTCAAAACGCATACAAACAGTGAGTTAGTCATTGATGCATCTATATGCTATGTAACACCCCCACCAAACCATACAGACGCTCATACTGATATTAAAAAAAACATCTAATAGCACATATACACACACATGTAGCTACTCACCAACCCATGCAGCCACTTATACACAAAGTGAAACACTGATACAAACATTTTTAAATAATTAAACAATACTCGCTAATATATGTATTCACTAAGATACACTTAATAAGCCAGTTAACCAATCAATTTTTTTTTTTAAAACATCCATTTAGACACTTATTTAAACATTTATTCTTCCATCGACCTTTACATATACATATATAAAACATATTTATTTTTTCAGAAAGACACACATTCACTGGATGGTGTCATCAGTGATGTCATGAGTGATGTCACTGACCATGTCATGAGTGATGTAATATGTGACGTCATCAGCAGTGCATTGCAGGCGCGCAAGTTATAGTGAGTCCAACTAACTATAACGTGGAATTTCAATGCTTTTATAACTGGTGTGAAACCTATGATTTTTTCAGTGAATTTAATAGGTTTTTTAAATGCTAATTCCTAACTATAACTGGTGTGAAACCTAATTCTTTTTTCAGTGAATTTCATAGGTTTTTTAAATGCTAATTCCTAACTATAAGTCTCACTTTATAAGTAAGACTGTTAACGCTCTAGTTGTTCTTTAGAACACTCTGGTACATTCTATCATCAGCTATAGTTGGGCTACATATGGCTGATATTTGGGCTACATTTGTTTTTTTTTGTCTCTGGTGGCCATCTTTGGGCTACATTGGGCTACATTTGGGCTACATTTGGGCTCTAACATATATATAGCCCAATGTAGCACAATATATATATTTTTTTAAAGTTAATTTTCGTAAAAACCACTTGAGTATAGCAAAGGCACATCGGGCTACCAGTCCCTACAATTTTTCCCATTTAAAAAAAAAAAAAAAAATTGTTTTTGCCTAGGAGCGCTCCCGGTGCGTGCCCCGGTGTGCGCCCCGGAGAGCGTACTCGTTTGAAGCGCCCCGGTGCGCGAACCGGGAAGCGTCCCGTTAGCGCCAATGTCGCGAACGAAAACATGATCGTGACGTATCGCGTAGCCGCGTCCGCGTGATACGCACGGCGTAAACGCACCCGGAAGCAATCGACGCGCTTACGCGACGTGCCCCTGGGCGGGCCCCGGGGCACGTAGCGTAAGCGAGTCGGGTCATGTGACCTGAAAATAACACTTTTGATTGGTTCACAACAGTTTTGTTTTCCAAATGATGAAAGACCCCACCTTTTTTCCTCATCTTCACTTTGTTGTGTGAGTGAAGAAGACCTGCATTCTGTGAGAAATGGCTTCAGTACTAGCAGCTGCAGGTGCATCTGCACCACCACCACCTCCACCACCACCACAAGGACCACCACAAGACCACATTGGTGGTCATGAAGAAGAGGAGGACGAAGAGGAGCAGAAGGAGAGGCAATATCTGCCTGAGGACAATCCCCCATACAAACCCAAAGAACATTTTATTTGGGAGTTTTTCAAAATGCCAAGGGGTACCAAAAAAGTAAATGCAGCAAAGGTGACTTGCCTCATCTGTGACCAAGAACTGTCAAGAGGGAACCCAAACAAAAAATATTCGTTTGGAAACCACACGATGATAAGGCATATGCAGAGGAAGCACCCAAACAATTATTCAAGAGCAGAAGTCAGGCAACTGACCAAGAACCCTCCCCAACCTTCTACTTCCAGCACCTCCAACCAACCCACTCCATCGGGTGCAGAGGCTAGGGAGATGGTCCCTAATGTCCAAACCAAGTTTCCAAAATGTAAATTTGTTTGCATATATTGCAACAAAACTATATCATATGGTGAGCAGAGCATCACTTTACTTAATCGAGCTGCAGACAACCATCACTGCAGCAAGCAACCTTAATTTTTTTCTACTTTTTTGCTCCAGTTGAGCTGTTTGCAATTCCCTGTCTTTTGTTTCACCCCAGAAAAATTACAAAAAAATATAAAATTGTTCTGAAAATCCCCCCCCAAATTTTTTTTCCAAAAAACAAAAAAAAATATAAAACAACAAAAAGAAAAAAAAAAACAGTTCTTTTCAGAACTACCTCCAATTTATATGAAAATGCTACATTTTTGGAAGGAGGCGGATCCAAGATGGCGGAGTGAGGATCCGCGTTGGTGGACACACCCGTGAGCTCCGCTCTCCCTCACTAAACTTTGCAGAAAGAGCGACTTTATGGATTAATCCTCGTCTTCGTCAGCTTTGAGCCTTAAAAAAACTCTTGAGACCCCCTTCGAAGACGACCGGTTCTGACATTTTAGACAAGCTGATGCCGGCGCTTTCTATCCCGGTAACCACCCGACTACTGCAGCGGCTGCTGCGAGGACGGGTCGGCAGCTCCGGGATCGGTTGGTTGGGTCTTGCGGTCAGCCAGCGTCTGAGCGCCGGTGTCCTTTGGCTACGGAGGATGTCCCCTAAAAATCCTAACCCGTTGCCGCCGAGACAGACCCGGAACAGCAAACAGGCAGTGGCCACAGCAGCGGCGGCCACGACGACAGCAGCGGCAGCGCCAGCACCCCCGGTAACCTTCCTTCCCGTTTCTGCTCCTACCGCTGCTACTATTGTTGATGCACCCCAAGTTACGCCGCCAACCATAGCGACGGCAGCGGCTGCTCCCCCGCAGATTTTGGAGCTGTCAGAGAACAATGGGAGCAACGAGGCGATTGTGTGCACCTTTACTCAAGCGCCTGCTTCAGCTCCTGCGGGGGAGAGGAAGACTACCAGCACCAGCACCGTCGCATCGAAACAGGTACTGAGACCTTCTGTTTTTCCAGCTGGGCTGCAGAATAAGGCAGACAGAAAGGGGGCTAAAGCATCAGCAACTTTGAGGGGGGCGCCGGGAGAGATAGTCCCACAACCCCCACAAGCCTTAAAGAATACTTCCACTAATCCAATACAACAGAGGGAAGGAATAACAATGCCCTTATGCTACCAAGGTGCGGAGTCAAATCTAAGCCCCGAAATAAGTAGGGGCGCAGACTCTAGCGACTCCTTAAGTGTACAGAATCTGACTATGGAGCCCGATGTTAGTAAAATAAACAAAATCTGTCCCAAGTCACCTTCTAAGATAATACTAAAGATACCCCCTAATGACATTAATCCAAGTAATTTGGTGGATATAACAGAAGCTCATGGGGGCGAACTCGAGGTGCCTGAGGCGACTGAGGAGACAGAGGAGAACCCAACACATATTCTGCTACCCGTAGATAACGAGATCGATTCTTACGAGGATTGGGAGGCGGAATCTGAGGTTGAAGAAGACAAGACCCCAAAAAATAAGGGAAAGGGCAAGCAGAAGTTTAAGAAAAACAACAGGGCCGGTGCTATCTCTAAACGACCAAAATCAAAGACTGGTAGTAACCTACCCTTGAGAAAACACACATTGGAAAAAAGCCCGCTAAGAAGCTGGATTGTTACAAAGGGTCTGGTTAAAACTATGACACTGCGGCTATCTGGCGGGAGCCCTACAGACACCCTTTCAGTAACGATACCCCCGGGGAATAGCTCTCCAATTGATCTAGATAACTTACCCTTGGTGGAACAGACCGAAGGGCAACAACCTCAAGGACAAGTACAGGAACAAGATCAAGACCAAGACCAAGACCAAGACCAAGAGCTGGCGAAGGAGCCTTATAATGGGTTGGAATCAAGCTTATCGGATGAGGCGAGCACTAGCTACTTGAACATCGACTCCACCGCTCTACATTCAACTACTCATTTATCTACTCATTTATCTACCCAACTGCACAACCATGCAGCAGGCAACCCATCTCCTACAACCGAGATATGTGGGGATTCTCCCTCGACCCCCCAAACTACCGACCCAACTAGAGAAAGAGTCGGAGTTGGTACATCCTCTCTAGACGAAATACTTATCACGCTGAGCAAACAATTGAGCAACCAGCGGGCAGAGGCACAGGAACACTACCTTCAGCTTAGGGAGGATAACAACAAGATGCAATCTTCCTTACAGGACCTTACCACCAAAATCGGGGGGGTCTCCCAAGAAACCATAGAACTGCAGGAACGTGTGGCTCAGGTGGAGGAAATAAATATCAAACTTGAAGGAGCAGTAGGAAAACACGATGACCAGCTGAAGGCACTGCAGCTAAAGGTCGAAGATTTGGAGAATAGACAAAGACGATCCAATCTACGACTTTTTGGTATCCCGGAGAGATCAGAGGGCGCGGACCCCAGAGCTTACATAGTGGGGGTATTTCAGAAGGCCTTCCCAGACCTAGCGGACTGGGACTGGGACTCGCAAATTCAGAGGGCCCATCGCTTGCCCCTGTTCCAGAGGAATAAAGGAAACCAATTCCCTCGCCCTTTTCTCATATATTTTGGCAACTTCCTTCTACGACAAGCGGTTTGGCAGAGAGCTCGCCCTAACTCCCAGATTGCGGTAGGAGAGCTCTGGTTTTTAGCACGCTCAGATCTTAGCAGGGACACTATGGAAAGGAGGTGGCAACTCCGGAAACTCATGGACCCAATTAAAGATCACGGAGGGCAGGTATTTCTTCAAGAGCCCGCACGCCTCAAGGTTATAAGAAACGGACATACGTATTTCTTTAACGATGTAAAAGAGGCAGAGAACTATCTCTCTAGTATTAGCTCTAATCAGAGCTAAAAACGCAATATAACAGCATTGTCACTACTGATGAATTGGGTACATGAGGGTACATGAGGGAGGCCGAGGGGGATCAAACACACGGCATACACACGTGGGGGTGGAGGGGAAAAAAGGGAAGGGGAAAAAACAAAAAAAAAAAAAAAAAAAAAAAAAAGGGGTGGGGGGGGGGAAAAAATTCACGCAATTTCTACAGTTTGTATCATGAAGTTTGCTTATGGAAGTGGGGGGGGCGGGAGAGACTCATGGGTGTGTCACCATACGTGCTGCCTCACCAACGGCGGCAGTTACTGGAGGGTGGTTCTTCCCCGGCCGGGGAGAGAGCCAGGGGGAGGGGGATGGGAGGGGGGAGGGGGATGGGAGGGGGGTGGGGCCCCTTCTCCGCAGGTTGGGGGCAAGGGGAGGGGAAGGGGGGGGTTATAGTAAAAACTGTTGGCAGGATGTCAGGGGGAATCAATTCGATAAAGTTTGCAACCTTTTACTGATTTCTGATGGTACCATTTTGTGTTATAGAGGCTCTAGAGAACTAGCTTTCTTACATGGTTATTTGAAGAGGAGCGTAGTATTTTCACTGGCATTAAAATGCATTTTATAAAATGTTTAGCTTGGAACGTGGCAGGGCTGAATAGCAAAAATAAAAGATCCCTAGTAGCAGAAGAGCTGAAACTACATAACCCCCATTTTTGTTTATTAACAGAAACCCATATTATTTGGAAAGATAGGAAAGTCTTAAACCAATTAGGGTATGATGTTTTGATTTGTTCCACTTTTGTGAATTCTACGAGAGGAGTGGCTATACTTAAGGATAAACGTTTTAGGGTACAAGTACTCCAAACTGCTCACGATAAGGACGGCAGATGGGCTATAGCGCAAATCAGCTATGCAAACGTTAAATATGTCCTATGTGCCGTTTATGGCTCAAACATAGACGAACCAAAGTATTTTGACCAACTAAACGTGAAACTTCTGGATTGGGCGGGGGAGATAATTGTAATGGGAGATTTTAATTGCATTCTAGACTACAAAATTGATACAACTAAACCTCACGTACATCAAAGGATGCATAGGACTAGATCATCAATATTAGATTTATGTCAGATACATAACATTAAAGACGCTTGGAGGTATTTATATCCAACTCTACCAGGATATACGTACTATTCTGCTCCCCATAAGATGTGTAGCAGATTAGACATGGCCCTAGTGAGCGATAATTTATTACGGACAGGTTATTTGATCCTCTGTCCCCGGATCACATCTGACCATAACGCGCTAATATTGACATTTAATACACAAAGTACCAGGACACCACCTAGGCCATTTTCTTTTCCAAGATATCTAATTTCAGACACTACTTATGTGACACAACTTAAGACTCATATAAACGAATTTATTAACATCAATAGGAATTCAACCGGGTGCTGTATGGTTTGGGATGCTTGTAAGGCAAGCATTAGGGGCTTTACCCAGGCGTACGTTTTTAGGCAAAACGCAGAACAAAAGCAACATAAGATTACAGTACTAGAGAACATAACCAACCAAGAAGACTTATTAGCTAAAGCTTTACAGATCAATTCTCCATCGGCAATGGAAATTAACATAAAACTTAGCGCACTGAAAAATGACATAAAAGCTAATCTTATCCGTAAAAATAGTGCAAGGATTCAGAAATTTAAATTTGCCCAATATGAGGGTGGAGACAAGATTGGTAGAATTTTAGCCTACAAGGTGGCGGAAAAAAGAGCTGACACATTAATTCCTAACATTCGAGGACTGGGGAACAAGATATATAACCGACCACAAGACATACTAGACCAATTTGCATTATATTACGAAAACTTATATACTCCGGACAGTCCCGTAAATATAGATCAAATTAAGGAATACTTGAACGACTACACAGTAAACACAGAGAATTTATTAGGTTTGGATGCACTCTCCAACGACATACAATTGATCGAACTCCAACAGGCTATCAATACATTGCCAGCAGGAAAGGCGTCAGGGGAAGATTCGATACCTCTAGAACTGTATAAAATCTGTAGACTAGAACTAGAACCACTTCTTTTAGAAGTAATTCAATCAATCGGAATAAATGGAACAACCCCTAAATCCTGGAACCGGACCAAAATAATTTTTTTTTTAAAAAAGGGGAAGCCTAAAGAGGAGAGAGGGTCATATCGACCCATCTCTCTAATAAATACGGATGCCAAAATATTCGCCAAGATCATCGCACTCAGACTTGCCCCATACATGCCTAGAATTGTAAACCCGCAACAACACGGCTTTATCTCAGGGAGAGACACAACGATACACGTAAACATGGCAATAACGGCATTCGATATTGCGGAGATTGAATCCACCCCACTCGGTATGATACTGTTAGATGCTGAAAAGGCTTTCGACCGGGTGGGGTGGACTTATCTCTGGTGCGTACTGTCTAAAATGGGCTTTGGGGGCAGATTCCTAAAGGGTATAAAAGCGCTCTATGATAAACCTACCGCCTGTATTAGCTATGGGGGCCTGACCTCATCAGAATTCCCAATAAAGCGGGGGACCCGGCAGGGGTGCCCTCTTTCTCCCCTTTTATTTGCTCTTACACTGGAACCTTTCTTATCTGCCCTTAACTCCCAAATATTGATTGCTCCTTTTAGCTCCAGTTTACAGGAACTGAAAATGACAGCTTATGCTGACGACATTGCAGTATACACCACAGATATAGCCAAGGCATTGAAGGGGATATATATTGAGGCTGAGAAATTTGGGAAGGTGTCAGGCTATAAGCTTAACCAGCAGAAGACGCAAGTTATAGCCAATTATTCTCCTATCGCACCTATTCCTGAGATATGTAAAGAGGCCACTTATTTAGGGGTGAAACTAACAGCTAGAATACAAGACATCAATAAGATAAACTATAATGACCTGACTAAAAAGACTACTCTCATATTGAAAAAATGGAACAAACTGCCTCTGAATATGATTAGCAGGATAAACCTTATAAAAATGAAAATACTCCCTAAATATGTTTATTTATTCCGATCGATTCCACTGGCATTAAATAATAAATTCTTCCAACACTTAGATGGGATTTTTAGTAGCTTTATTTGGGGTTACAAAAAAGTCAGAAGGTCACTAAAAATGCTGAAAAACAATATAAATAAGGGAGGGTTGAATGCCCCAGACTTCAAACTTTATTTTTGGTCTTCATTTATTACACGCATACGCTCTTTATTGCATGGGGGTAGTACACTTTTTTTTCATTATTTTATGTTAAAACAAGACTCATTATCCTTTTTGTTCAGAATCAACGACCCAAATTACTACAAAAGGGTAAGATTTAAGACTGCTAGAGATATCATTAAAATATGGGAAAACATATTAAAATTTTGTAAAACAACTTTTTTCCACTCAAAATTACCATTGTGGGGCAACCCAGGTCTCCCGGCTATATTTACAGATTCCGCCATCAACAGCTGGGCTTCTTCAGGGATTAATATTTTAATGGATTTATATGGCGGGCAAGGGTTTCTAGATTTTAACACGCTTAAACAAATATATGATTTACCTGAAACTTCAAGATTTAAATATATGCAAATCCACGATTATTTGATTAATAAAAAAAAGATACAAACTTTGTCTGAATGCGATATATGGGCATGCCTCTATACAAACAGGAACAAATCCACTATCAGTGAAGCTTATCGAATACTCAACACATTCAAAACAAATGATAATGACAAACTGGCTTTGAAATGGAGCATACAATTAAATCTAAATGTTACGCCCAAGCAGATAGAGAATTCTCTCACTAACATTAATAAACTGGTACGCTCATCTAACCTTAGGCTCCAACAATATCGAACGACTTGTATGCTCTACTACACACCCGAAAGGATCGCTAGATGGTCTCCCAATCCTATGTTTAGTAGCCGTACCAAATGTCCCAAATGTTCGGCTGTAGCAGCTAATCTAGTTCATATCTTGTACTCATGCCCCAAACTTAAGAGCTTTTGGGATGATATTCTGAGGGTTTTAAGAATAAAAAATATCCCACTGCCCACCATCACGGCCGCTTCGGTTCTGATAGATTTTAATTTATCTACATCTCCACTATCTCCTTTAACGACTATATTGTTTTCATGTGCTAAATTAACTTTAGCTAGGGCTTGGATAGATCTAGATACTCCAACGGTTTGGAAGTGGTGGACATTGGTAACAGAGGTACATGCTATGGAACTGGCTCTAGCTAATCTCAGGGGAGCACGATCTTTAAAAAAAATTGATAGAATCTGGGGTAGCTACATAGATTAAAATCAGGAATTTGTTTTCATACTGTTGAAATGTGAAACTCTCATGTATTAAAAATGTAACTGCAACTTTAAATTAAGATGACCACACACCATAACTAATCTGTTTTTTTTTTTTTTTTTTTTATTATTTAATTTCGCTAGTTTCCTTTCTGTAAACAACTTACGATTGTCTCACGAATGTTTGCTGATTTTTGCTCTCTTGCTTTTTTTTTTTTTTTTCTGTCATCCTGTCAACATCAATAAAAAAAAGTTAAAAAAAAAAAAAAAATGCTACATTTTTTAAAAACTGTCTTTCTTTTTTCCCCATGGTACGCTCCCTGGTCCGCTCCCCGGTGCGAGTACCGGGCGCTCCCCCCGATAAAATCGAAAAAAAAAAAAAAAATTTTTTGCCCCGCTGGGCCCTTTTATGACCCCCATATCAAACCTAGGGGGTCAGGGGGGTCTACCCCTGCCCCCTTATGGTCATTTCCCCCTTTGTTTTTGCCACCTCTTGTGTCTCGATCCTATCGAGAAACAACAGGAAACTCGTGAGCAGACGCTTGACAGGTGCAGGTGACTTAAGGGGCAATACCGTACCCATGTGTATGTCACAAGTGCCTACATTGGGTATTAGATGAAGCTTGACTGTACAGGTGTTGTCCTGACATGCACAGGAAGCATACATACTGTATGTCAAGTGCTGCTATTTCCATGATGACACCTACCTTGTGGTCACTGTGATGATGGCTGATTTTCACCCTTTGTCACAATGCTCTACTTTAGCTGCACTTTGTGTCCTCACATTTTACAGTGGATGTACACACTGATGGGGTGTTTTCACACATTGGCCCAGTGCTATTTCTAACCTTGACTTGTGTAGCCCACACTCTGGTTTACTTCACACATGTGATGGTAGTTACTTTGTGTGTCATGAATCAAAATCACTGTTGGTGTTATTTGTCAGACACTGTTGGCAAGATGTTGTTGTGGAATGTATTTGGCTGACATGCCTGTGTCTGATGTTTGATGGACATGTGTCACATCATCCTCCCTATGGGTGGGGTGGCATCAGTGATAGGAAAAATGCCCCTATGGGTGGGGTGGCATCAGTGATAGGCAACATAACACATATGGGTGGGGTTGCATCAGTGATAGGCAACATGATACATATGGGTGAGGTGGCATCAGTGATAGGCAACATGATACATATGGGTGTGGAGACATCAGTGATAGGCAACATGATACATATGGGTGGGGTGGCATCAGTGATAGGCAACACAATACATATGAGTGGGGTGGCATCAGTGATAGGCAACATAACACATATGGGTGGGGTGGCATCAGTGATAGGCAACATGATACATATGGGTGGGATGGCATCGGTGATAGGCAACATGCTCATATGGGTGGGGTGGCATCAGTGATAGGCAACATGATACATATGGGTTGGGTGACATCAGTGATCGGCAACATAACACAAATGGGTGGGGTGGCATCAGTGATAGGCAACATGATACATATGGGTGGGGTGGCATATGTGATAGGCAACATGATGCATATGGGTGGGGTGGCATCAGTGATAGGCAACATAACACATATGGGTGGGGTGGAATCAGTGATAGGCAACATGATACATATGGGTGGGGTGGCATCCGTGATAGGCAACATGCCCCTATGGGTGGGGTGGCATCAGTGATAGGCAACATGATACATATGGGTGGGATGGCATTGGTGATAGGCAACATGCCCATATGGGTGGGATGGCATCAGTGATAGGCAACATGATACATATGGGTGGGGTGGCATCAGTGAAAGGCAACATAACACAAATAGTTGGGGTGGCATCAGTGATAGGCAACATGATACATATGGGTGGGGTGGCATATGGGATAGGCAACATGATACATATGGGTGGGGTGGCATCAGTGATAGGCAACATAACACATATGGGTGGGATCGCATCAGTGATAGGCAACATGATATATATGGGTGGGGTGGCATCAGTGATAAGCAACATGATACATATGGGTGGGGTGACATCAGTGATAGGCAACACAATACATATGGGTGGGGTGGCATCAGTGATAGGCAACATAACACATATGGGTGGGGTGGCATCAGTGATAGGCAACATGATACATATGGGTGGGGTGACATCAGTGATAGGCAACATGCCCCTATGGGTGGGGTGGCATCAGTGATAGGCAACATGATACATATGGGTGGGATGGCATCCGTGATAGGCAACATTCCCCTATGGGTGGGGTGGCATCAGTGATAGGCAACATAACACAAATGGGTGGGGTGGCATCAGTGATAGGCAACATGATACATATGGGTGGGATGGCATCAGTTATAGGCAACATGCCCCTATAGGTGGGTTGGCATCAGTGATAGGCAACATAACACATATGGGTGGGGTGGCATAAGTGATAGGTAACATGATACATATGGGTGGGGTGGTATCAGTGATAGGCAACATGATACATATGGGTGGGGTGGCATCAGTGATAGGCAACATGATACATATGGGTGGGGTGGCATCAGTGGTAGGCAATATAACACATATGTGTGGGATGGTATCAGTGATAGGCAACATGATACATATGGGTGGGGTGGCATCAGTGATAGGTAACCTGCCCATATGGGTGGGGTGACATCAGTGATAGGCAACATGATGCATATGGGTGGGGAGGCATCAGTGATAGGCAACAAACCACAAATGGGTGGGATTGGCATCAGTGATAGGTAGGCTGTGGGATTTTAGGTTAAACCTTTAATAACTGATAAAACCCCACTGAAAGAAAAATAGCCCTCACCGGTGAAAACATATAAACACTGAAAAAACACATGGACAACCACAAACTAAATGCCATTCAAAGAAAGGAAAAAGAGAGTGAAAGTCATTTTTTTCTTCAAAAGGGGTCAATACAATGTAACTATGTTTTACAAGCTAGCAGTAAGAAAGACTGGCTAACATTATTCTGCTTGAGTTTTGTTCTTTAGGGATGCCGCTAAAATATTGTTTCTTCTTCCTTTTACTTTTTTCAGTTTTGAATGAATGAATGATTACGTATTTATATCGCGCATGGCTACCCGAAGGCATCCCAGCGCTCTAGACAACGTTTATTCACCAAAGTTAGACGAACAGCAGAGTTTTCAGTTTCTTCCTGAAACTAAGATGGTTGCTTTCCATTCTGATGTGGAGTGGAAGATTGTTCCAAAGTCTTGAAGCCTGAAGGGAGAAGCGTCGACCACCCATATGCACTCTCCTTATTTTAGGGATTGTCAAGAGATTTTTATTAGAGGATCTTAATTCCCGACCAGGAAGGTACGGACAGAATAATGATTGCATCAATGCAGGTGCTGTTTTTTAGATTACTTTATGGACCGTGACCAGAGTTTTAAATTCGATCCTCTGTTGCACTGGAAGCCAGTGTAGCTGATGAAGTGCGGGTTTGGCAGATGTTCTCCGTGGGACGTTCAGCAACATACGCGCTGCGCAGTTCTGAACCGTCTGCAGTATCTTAATTGTCCCTTGGCGGGCACCTAGATATAATGCATTAGAGTAATCTAGGCGTGATAGGATCAACACCTGCACTAGGATCCTTCTGGCTTCGAAAGGAAGGAGGATGATAATTTTCCTCAGAAGCCTCATGAGTGCATAACATGTGGCAGCTACTTTCCGGGCCTGTACTGAGAAGTTAAGAGCTGGGTCCATCCACACCCCCAGGCTCTTGATTTGGGTCTTGGGCTTGGGTGGTTGGCCTAAACTGTCCGGCCACCATTCCTCCACTGTAGTAGGTGCCTTGTATCCCAGCATCATCACCTCAGTTTTTGCCCCATTGAGTTTAAGGAAGGATTCATCCATCCATTCCCGAACTCTATTGAGGCAAATGGAGAGGCTTTCAAAGGGGGCATCATGCGTGGTTAGTGAAATGATCAATTGTGTGTCATCTGCGTATGTGACAAGTTGTACTCCCCAGGGAAGCATCACCTCAGCCAAAGGCCTCATATAAATGTTAAATAAGGTGGGGCTGAGGGACGAACCCTGGGGTACACCGCAGTTAAGACACACTTGGGGAGAGGAAGGCTCATTTTCAAAGACCACAAAAGTCCTATCAGACAGGAAGGAATACAGCCACTGTAGTGCGCGGCCCGAGACACCAACTTCCTCCAGCCTGTGAAGCAGAATGGAGTGGTTCACGGTGTCGACTTTGGTATAAAGATGCAGGGTTTAGTTTAATGTTTTAGGTCTAGTTTAATTATTTTATAAACTATAGAGAATCAGGAAATATCAAACTCATGTTTGATATTTTGGCTGCATTTGATTTTTTCACTGATAGGTAAAATGGCTGGTTTCATAAAAATCTTTCCTAATATGTGTCATTACATTTACCAACTGAGAATGGGTAAAAACCCTTAATACATCAGACCATAGTTTTTAGTGGGTCAGTATTGATAGTAGGTGAATTTCCAACACCTCAGGCTTTAGAACATTCAATGCAAGGTATAGTGACAAGTATATATATCACCAAGCATCTGGGATAGTGGTGAAAACATGACACCAGACTTTTGGAAAACATGGAACACAGTGTCACTTGTAATGCTCTGCAGAAAAGGTTCTTTCCAAGTTCAACAAAGATTGGAGTGATATTGTTTGTATTTGCAGTGATTTAGCTACGTATATAAAATAATTGTGTGATGACCTGTCAAAATTGATACCCGAGCTGAAGTTATTCCCTGTAGGAGATCCTTGTCACTTGTCAGATGGTATGCTGAAAGCATCTTTACAATCTTCAGAGTTAATGAGGGGTGCTAATGACTTTTTAGTCCATTCTGGTGCACTGTTTTCTTATGCACAGGAACTAAAACACAAATATTTATCATTTTGTACTTTATGTGGCATCAAAGAAAGGGCCTTTTCACAGAAGTTTACATGAGAAGGAAAGAGCGAGCGCACATGACCCAAAGGCTCACTGAAGAAGTATTGTATGGTGTACTACAAGAAGATTAATTTGCAAAAATCTATTTGGACCTTATATATACTATAAGTACACTGTCTATATACCATGTTCCTTCAGTGCAGAAAGCAAGCAATAATAAAAGCAAAACGTTCCATAAACAATGGAAAAACACTTTTTCTGTTGTTTTTAGTGGCACGAAAATATGTAAACACTGAGAACAACTGTTTTTTAAGATATTGAAAACACTGAAAAAACTCCACCAGAATTTACCAAAAATAGAAACTGAAAACAGGAAAGCCTAGTGATAGGCAACATGGCCCTATGGGTGAGGTGGCAGTAGGAGTGGCCATGGGTTCCATAAGGAGGCGTGGTAATGGTGAGCAGGGTCTGGACCCCCTGGATTTGTTTGTGGGGTGGGTGTCCGACTTACCGTCTGCGCCGTCCGCGTCTGTTCCTGATCCCGTCATATATGTATAGGACTGGTATGACCTGCGCAATTGGATTCATGGTCCCTCTCGATCTGTTGCTAGGTGCTCCGGTTCGAATCCGTGGAATGGGTTAATGGCGCGATTCAGAGTTTATATGCAGCTCTTCCGGGTGCTGAGACGACCTGTACGTGGCGACCCGTAGGAACTGCGCATCGTACTTCACCGGCCGGAAGTAGTAGTGTTTAGGTTGCCTTGTGGCAAGAATTGAGTGTTTCCGGGTCAGGCTCGGTCAGAGATTGATGATGGAGTCGGAGCGTGCGGATCGGTTGGAATTTTGGCATTTTTCCGCATCATACTTCCTCGCCCGGACGGTCCCGCTCCTGGTACGGTTCACCCGTAAGGTAAAGCTACTGACACGTCTCGGAGGGCTGACCGACCGAGATCGGAATCGGCCCCTATGTGTGTAGAAACATCAACAATCTAACTGCACATACATCCCACCATTCATATTCTCAGATATTCATCTCACCCAATCACTACAACAAAAAGACAATACAACAATTATAATAAAAGTTAGGTACATATTTTACATTTCCAGGCATTTGTGTAATGCTGTTTGAATGAACAACCATGAATTAATTGAACACAGAAAGTACATCCTTTAAATTATTATATAGTTAAAGTGGCTCAAATCAATTGCTCTTTACATAGGGTTAATTGGAGGGCTCTCGGAAACATCTGTCCATGATCAAACAAACCATGCACCCAAGCACATGCTTATCCACCATACAAGATTATAAATTGATCAAAGATGAGATGCACACTGCATGCATTTGATGCTACAATGCAATCTATTGCTGCAAATATCCTAGCATAGATTCAAACTTTAACTTTTGTTTTGGCAAGAATGTTCCATCATCATACATTTTCTTGGTTCTAGAACTTTATTCTGCCAACCAGTGCTTGAGATGCCCCAGTTTAAGATCACAATTTGCATGGCTTTTCGCTCCATGCATAGCCTATCGACTGGAGGAGAGGACACCCAAAAGGAATTTCCTCTGATAAATTCTGTAAACTGGTAAGGAGCCTCAACACACCCTAAAAATCATGATCTCTGCTGTGGGTTATGCCTGCCAGGGCAAGATGTGAAGGAAGGGTCAGTAACGAGTTCTGAACAAGGGGCATCCAGCATTAACTAATTATTTGTGCACACAAAAAGATACATTGCTCAAAAGGCATTTGATGGGTGGACAAGTCTGATTTCCTTTCATAAAATGTCAAACACCTTTCCTTTTTTTTACACTTTTAGAAAATGACATGTTATAATTGTCCAGCAATGCAGTATAGTCCCCGTCTAGCGCAATATATGGATATTTACCCATTACATCATTCTCAGCATCCAAAATCACACATATCAAACCTGCCCTTTCGGCGTAATTGTCATCACTTGTTGATACGTCCCAAGCCTACGTTCTCAATTGAATTCACTCCGGTTTTGACATTCAAGAATGTCGACACTTCTGTTTGTCAAATAAACTTTTAGCACGATTTTGAAACTAAATTTCGGTGTCATAATACACTATTATTTCAATCAAAGATCCCCATATGCTCCAGCGTGTACATCTCTGGGTGACATTTGCTGCTGTAAACTATTCTTTTTGAACAATGGAATGAGACAGAATATTGACCTTTACAAAAGACTATCAGAACATTAAGGGTAACCTCATCAATGTTAAGACAGATTTATTGGCCACTTTGTTTAATGTCACTGTCACCGTCCTGGAGCAGGGAGAAATGTGACAGAGAAAAAGGAGGAAGTCCCAAGGGCAGACCGCTTTATAAAATTGGCACTTTCCTTATTGTCTTCCCCTCAGCATAAGGATACAGGCATAGGGAGACTTTCAGTGGAGAGAGCCAGTTGTGTTGATTGTTGGAGCTCCACTACCCACATGAGCCATGCTATTTAAATCTCCATACACAGCACTTTCATGCATGTCAGGCCAATAGAAGTTACACCACAAGAGCAATAAGCAATGAGGTAATCCTGAATGCTGGTGACTGCCTTTAGCCCCACTCCACTGCAAGAATGCAGCTCAGGCTCACTACAGGGAGATCCTTCTATGGTGATAGCACAGTGAATGACGTTGGCTCTACTTTTATGATGCTGTCTCCCCACAAATTTAGGGCCAGATGTATGACTATTTTTTGTGGTCGCAAACAGAAAAACTGTGCCCATTTATTGACTCGCAAAATAGGATTTGCAGCTCGCTTTTAGGAAAAAGCAGGCCAAGGGCGTCCCTTCCTAATAGTGAGTCCCACTGCAATCTAAGATTGTTTTGCGGCCACAAAATGCTGGCAGTTTACCACCCATTTCAAATGGGTGGTAACCCACTCGCAAACGGGAAGGGGTCCCCAGGGGGCCCATTTCCCTTAGTGACTGGCATTGAAAATATTTTTTAAGAGCAGGCAGTGGTCCCACATACCACAGCCTACTCTTAAAAATTTAAACAATCAAATTACATTTTTCTTTTTTAAATGCATCCCATTTTCCTTTAAGGAAAACGGGCTGCATTTAAAAAAAAATGCTTTATTTAAAAAGCAGTCACAGACATGGTGTTCTGCTGACCCCAGCAGGCCACCATCGTTGGGAGGGCTAGCCATTTCTAATGGGGTCGCAAATTGCACCTGCCTCATGAATATTAATAAGGCAAGCGATTTGCGACTCCATTAGGAATCGCAAACAGTGTCTGAGACACTGTTGTACATTCCTATTTGCAAGTCCTAACATTTGAGTCAAAAAACAACACAATTTGTGACTCGCAAACTAGTAGGGTCGTACATCTAGGCCCTTAGATTAGTACTAATGAGACTGACTCCTTTATTGTTTATGGAACCCAGTGGAAGCACTCTAACTTTCACCAGGGCAGTCATTATTCATTATTCTGGAAGGATAAATACTCCCTCCCCCTCGTCAATCTCAGCTCAACAGAATGTATCATCACAGGGTTGCCTGACACAACAGTACTCATGTGCTAGGCCGTGCCAGCTGATGGTCTCTGTGTCTCTTCTCTTTCTTATTTTCTATCCTGGAGTAAGCCACCAAGTGTCCACGGCCACTGCACCTCTCCCCACCACACCAGGAAGGCTAGAAATCCCTTCATCAGACTGTCACCTCCTCCTTTTCCAGAGGCTCAACTGCATCACTTCCATCTCTCAAAAGAGCCGTTGAGAGGTTTAATTTAATCAAATAGGTTGATCACTACAATTAATATCCTGGTCTTCTAAAGGTGATGGCTATCTACATGAGTCGATCAACTCCTAGCACCAGCAAATATATCTGTACTTGAATATAAATGATACACAGGCCATTATTGTGTCTGGCAGCTAGCTCTTCCTTAAATCCTATATCATGAGCAGCATCTGGCGAAGAGAGCATACATCAGGAGGGGGCTCTGAGGAGGATTACACCTGAAAATGTGGATGCATGCTAGACTTTGAGATCTCAACATCCCGTTGCTTCCTGTGTGGTTCTACAGCTTTATTGTTTCTTCATCTTGTAGCATAAATGAGTCTCACAAAACAGATTAAGGGCTATTTACTAACCAAAGACTAAACATCAGTTGCTCCATTGCAGCTTGTGAGACTGTAAAATGTTTGACAGTCTGCTGACCAAGAAAGAGAGGAGCTGGAGGAAGTATGGAAAGGGAGGAGGAATCCTGGTGTTACTAGAAGATATAATTACCAAACAAGCAATTTTTTTTCTGGTCCTTTTCCATCCATGTTTTGAGAGAACTGTACACTGGAGAGACACAAGGAAATTGTGATTTTTATACCTCCCAGATGTCTCTTGAGGCTTGGTGCCAAGTTCCTCTTGTCCACCCTGCCCAGTTTTTTTTCTTCCTTCGGAAGTAAATTTGTCCACACTGCAAAGCTACATTCCACACTTAACTCCTCAGCTTTGGGGCATCAAAGCCTTCTGTAACCTGCCGCAATACAGTCATGACAACCAGTCTCTGTTTCCTCTTCCTATAGAAAACCAGCATCCTATCACTAAGTTGAGTGGCATGTTGTTCAGGCACCAAGATGTTTGCACCGCTCATCGGGACACTATTGTGACTCCCCTCAGTTATTCTTAATTTTCAAACAAGAAGGATATTATAAGTCTAGGTTTAGGGCACAAAGCAGTCTCTCCACACTAACAAACGCAGTGAGTTGACCTAAGCGTCTATTAGGCAGGACGTTCTTCTCCCTTCTTTCTCTATGATCTGCCCACAACTTCTACACCCCACTTATATTTTCTGTCTTGCAACAGTCAGGACATTACTTCTTTTTATTTATTTTTTTATTTTTTATTTTTGGTTTTCCTCATATACCATTGTGGAATTCTTGAAGGGAAACTTGGGCAGCTCAAATGAGTTGGTCAACCTTATCTGGCCCTGGTGTTAAAGATCATACTCAAGAGAAGCAATGCCAGATCCCTCAAGCTGCCACTGCTTTCCCAATCCACTCCTGTTTGCGCTGTATCTGACACCCTGCCTTACTAAGAAGATAAGGGAACCAGCAGGGCCCAGGATAAATCATAGGAAGACCAAATTACCTTTCACCTTTCACCTATCCTGCCAGGCCACTAAGGACGCCCAGGTTTTTTCCAAACTTGAGGGGTCACATGCCATGTCGGATTTGCTGGTAAAAATAACATGTTTGAGACAGTTTGAAAAGGTGGGGGGTATTGGGTCTTTCCATGCTCTACAGATTTCGCGCCTAGCAAGAAGCATGACGTAAAAAAGAAACCTTGTGTGGGGATCGTTGACATTGTAGGCAGAGCTCAACCCAAAAAGAATGGTGCTGGTGGTAATTTCCAACGGTAGTTGGAGAACATCTTCCAGAAAACCCTGGACTATACCCCAATAGTTTCTTATCTCAGGGCAGTCAGCGAGCATGTGTACATCATCTGCAGCCAAATGTCTACACCTGGGGCAATGATATTTTAGGTTGAAAAATTTCATTAATTTTTTGGGAGTTATATATGCCCTATACATAGTGAAGAGATGATTCCGCTTCGGTGTTGCAGGCTTTACCACAGCCTGCAAGGTGGTAAAGGAATCGGTCCACAGGCCCACAGAGATTTCACTCTCAAGATTTAATACGTTATCCCACAGTTTATGTAACTCCGGTTCTGCGATATTCTCAGCTTCTAGCATAGCTGCGTACCAATATGAAATTTGGTTGTTCCACCTGCCAGTCCTGAATATAAGATCGAATTTGGGATTAGGTTTATTGAGATTCCAAGGTCTGGATAACCACCATCTAGACAGCTGGAGATATTTAAATCTGGTGAGAGTTCCCCCAGTCAGACTTGATAAAACCTCCCAATTTACCAGCTGTGAGTCTTCTTGGAGATCCCCCCAATATTCGATCCCCTCTGTCGTGAGAGGCCGGGATAGTTGGTCTTCAAGGCAAGCCGGCGTACCAGGAGATTCGCAGATCAGGGCCTGCGCTGCGTAAAAGGGAATATCTAGCCTCTGCCTAACAAAAACCCAATTTCTTAGAGCTGTCCCCAGAATCTTAAGTCTTATTTTTTTTTTAACCTTCGGGTCTCCATACTTAAACAAAAAGTGTGCCTGACCCTGTGGTACATCCTGCAGCAGCGCTTTAAATAATAAACCTAGGGACGATGTGTCAGTTTTATCCACCAGTGACCTAAAGTTTTTAAAATGGAAAGCGTGGCAGTAGACCAGTAGGTCTGGGAAAGCCAGTCCTCCTGTTTTTAGGGATCTCCTAAGCTTTTTACAAGATATTCTTGGTGATTTTGAATTCCAGATAAAGAAGCCAAGCTTCCCTTGTAACTTTTTAATAGATGGTGTGTGGAATGATAAGGGGATAGAATTAAATAGAAATGTGAGCTTAGGGAGGATGATCATCTTAATCAAGTTTACTCTCTCAAAGATGTTTAAAGGGAGAGATGACCATCTTTGCAAAAGGGCACAAACATCCCGTGAGACCCTGTCTAGATTTATTTTAGTTATATTTTCAATTTTATGAGCCAGAAGAACCCCCAGGTACCTCATCTTAGACTTTGCTCCCGCAGTCCCAGGATCTTGGTTCCACTCTATGATTTCCATTTTATCCTTAATAATGGAGTAGCCAGAGACCTCTCCAAACTCTCCGGCTAGATCTACTAATCTGGGCAGGGCGTCCCCAGGGTTTGGAGAAAACATAAGCAGGTCGTCTGCATATAAAGCAAGTTTTAACTCTAAATCGAAAATCTTAAAGGGTTTAATCACCAAATCAGATCTAAGCAAACAAACAAAAGGCTCTATATTCGAATTAAACAACAAGGGTGACATTGGACAGCCCTGTCTAGTCCCGCGGGCAATAGGAACCCAGTTGGTTAGGGAACCATTAATTAAGATCTTTGCAGCACGCGGTGAGCTGTATAGGGATCTTATAGCCATTATGAAGTTGTTTGGAAAACCAAAACCAACCAGAGCCTTCCATAAATACAGCCAATCTACTTGATTGAACGCTTTGGCGGCGTCAACCGCCGCCAAGGTTACGGGGAGCTTCTTATTGACTGCAACATCTATGGCTGCAATGGTTTGAAATGTCAATTCGTTGAGTTGTCTATCCGGGATGAAGCCCCTCTGATCTTGATGGATAATTGTTTTGACTATTTTGGACATTAATTCTAAGCCATATTTCATGGTTTGCATTTCTCTCACCAAGAGGCTTTTGTTGGATGATTGTTAATTGAGATTGGCCTGCAGTTTTTTCTGGCGGCACGAAACCAAGTTATCAAAGAATTAAGTTGTGATTCGGTGTTTTAATTTCTAACTGTTCTAGTAATTTGCTTGCAGTAGCATTACTTATTTCACTATGTTGAACTGTTTTGGTCTAATATCTTTTGTTCATAATGATTTGGAACTGATGAGGACATAATGATAACTAGAGAATAAAATAATTACCTATACTGATTATTAGAGACCGTCTCAGTAGTATGTTGTGCATGCAACCACTAATATTTTATCCTTACACAGTTTGAGGACAAACTCGTATTTTGAACATCCATTGTATCTCCTGCAGTTAATAAGGAATGCATTCATTGCTGTTGCCCTGTGTCTTTGATTGCTGTAGTATAGTACCACCTTTGTGTTTACACTGTGATGAAGTAGGCAGGATAAGGTAGGCATAATGTGCACTCAAACCATGTACATCACTCTTAGGGACATATTTATAAAAATGTAATGCAGTACAGCAACTCACCTTGCTACGCTGAATTACAGGGAAAGGACAGGAATACAATGCATTTATCACAATACAGTGTATTCCTTCCGTTTCCCAGCACTGGCGCACAATGTGCTGCTTAGCGCCAATGCAGGCACTCTTGCCCCATGACACAAAGGTGCCTGCATTGTATGAGTATTGTTTTTGTGCAGAAAGGGGCACCTTCTTGCACAAAAAAATCCCCTAAGGCATTGTTCTCTTTCTATGTATGTTGCAGAATGAAGCACACATAGAAAGTGGTAACAACATGAAGAAGTAAGGATATATCTCCTCCTTATGCCTACCCTGGAAAGGTGTTACATTTTGGTGCATTCCAAGGTGTTCCAGTAATTGTAATGTTGAGAATGTGTCAAAATCCATCGGTTTTGCGTGAGTACACACATGCACCACCTATGGAACGTCTCCATGGGCCAAGCAACATGGTGCACCGGCAAACCTTGATAAATATGGGCCTAAAGGTTTTTCATCAAGATGGCAAGCAGAGAGACAGAGTGAGGGCAATTTACTATTTGTATCATGTGGCCATAGTAGCTGTAAGAATCATCACATCCAGCTGAATTGCACATCTTTATGTTTATTGGCATTATCCATTCAAGCATTTTTTCAGCAGATAATCTTAATGTACCTGGTGGAAGCAAAACATATCTTTCAAATTCCCAAGTAAGCGATTTTTTTCAAATTGAGATATCTTTATATGGCATTTCTTCTAAGACTTGACGGTTTATATTTTGGTTTTTGCCGTTTAATTGCTTTTTCGCATTCAGTTCTAATACATAACCATCGGGAAGTCCACAGATGTGGTCTCTCAAGAGTTAGGTAAGTGGAGGCTGTAGTGCTAGGTGTAGGGCAGCTCTTTGAACCAAAAGCTTTTTTTCTTGTAAGTTATGACACATAGTTTTTTCTTCTTTCTTTTTTTGTAGATGTGCTTAGTCCTGATGAGAACCCCGAACCAGCGGGGGTTTGAAACACGTACACCTTTTTGCTCTAAACACCAAAATAAGCTTGTTTTATTTGCATAGGCTTGTTGCTTGTTTGTAATATAATCTTAACACTGTTTTTCAATCAGTCGAATTTCATGTTATATGCATAATAATAAGCTGCAATCTATTGATTTTTGCTGACTTTGTTTTTTTGGTGTGAGTTAGAGCCACTGTATAGAAAAAAGCCCCAGTGGCCTTTAGGACTTTTTATATTTATTTTTATGTTTGTTTGAAAGTTGTATGAGTGTAGAATGTATGAAAAAGTTAAGTGAGATTGAGGGATTGTTTGTAGGAATATAATGTGATGTGACCCAGTTGTTATTGTGTTTTTCTAAAAATTGTTTTTCCCTGATCTGATTGGTACATATCAAACAACATTCGTTTTTTGATACAGTAATAAAGGCAATTGATAAGCCTAAAGGTGCACTGTTTGACAATCTTTGCATACTTATTACGAAAGATTGGAATCGCCATTAGTGAATTGGCTACGGGGTGCTCCAATTTCTCCATCATTGGAGACTTAAATCTGCATTTTGACAATTCCATCAGTCCCTCAGTAACCAGTTTTTTGGCAGACCTCGAGGCGCTCCAGCTGAATCAGCTGGTGGCACAGCCCACCCATTCAGGGGGTCATACCCTTGATCCGTTTTTCACTAATCTTACGGAAGCCTGCGTCACCAGCTACACACCTCTGGCATGGACTGATCATTATTTGATACAGATCCACTGCCCTATTGTGGCTATTCAACCTAAGCCAGTGGTGTGCTCGGTTCCAAGACGACGCTGGAACAAACTTAAGCTGGATGAGTTTTTCCACCTCCTATCGGCTGACCCGTTTGACATCTTGGGATCGCCTGATCAGGTCTATGACAGGTTTTTGCAACTGGGTCTCCAGGGCTTTGGACACCCTTATTCCCTTGTTAACCTGTAAAACTGGAGCTGGTAAAGCCAGCCCCTGGTATGACGGCTCACTGCGGGCTCTGAAGGTCTCTTGCAGGCGCGCAGAGCGGGCGTGGCGTAAAGCCTATAACAGCACGAAGAAAGTTCTATATCTGTCGACTGTGAAAGTGTACCATCGGGCGGTATGTAGAACTCGTGCCGCATTTTATGCTGCACAATTCAGGAATAGCTCGAACCCGTCTAAGGCTATTTTCAAGGTACTGAAAGACCTCACTGCCAAAAAAGTCACAACGTTACACCAGAGCTCTGTTGAGCATTGTGAAAAATTGGCAGAGTTTTTCTTGGAAAAGGTGAATGCCATCTATCGGGCCTTTCCTTCGGTCACTCCTTCGGCTAATCCATCTTCTAAGCCGTTACCATCTGAGGGACTACATTCCTTACCTATGCTAACATCTGATAGCCTAGACACATTGGCCCGCAGAGTGAAGTCTGGGTCCCCAGAGGATCCACTTTGCCCTGATGTGTTCAAGGACCTAGCGGTACACTATATCTCACCGCTATGTTCCTTGATCAATTTGTCACTAACATCTGGCAAAGTCCCACTGAAGTGGAAGCGAGCCATGGTTCGGCCTATTCTTAAGAAACCCAGCCTGGACGGGAGCAAGCCGGAGAGCTATCGGCCGATTTCACTCTTGCCGTGGCCGGCTAAGGTTATGGAGGCGCACGTAAATACCGTCCTCTCGGAACATCTTTGCCGCGCAGATATCCTCGACGCTACGCAGAATGGGTTTAGGGCTGGTCATAGCACGGAGACGGCTCTGCTTTACATGGTGGAGCATCTTCGCTCCGTGCTTGACGCGGGACAAATGGCAGCGCTTGTGTTATTAGATCTAAGCGCTGCCTTTGACACCGTCTCGCACCCTATCCTTCTGCTGCGCCTAGAGGAGGCTGGTGTCACCGGCACCGCTCTCGAATTGTTCCGGTCGTTCTTAACCAACCGGGCCTTTAGCGTGACCGTCCCACCTTATCAGTCCAAATTCCATCCGTTAAACCTGGGGGTCCCCCAAGGCTCCTCGCTGAGCCCTACGCTGTTTAATCTGTACGTAAGGCCGCTAGCTGAGGTTGTCAAACAATGGGGTATGACCATGGTGTCATATGCCGATGACACCCAGCTGGCGGTCACGATCAGCGGGGATGCCGAAGTCGATGCCCCCAGGTTTCAACTAGGACTGTGGGCGGTCGCCAGCTGGATGACGTCCAACTGTCTCCAGCTGAACGCTAGTAAGACCGAGGTCATGGTTTTTGGCAGACAGCCGGAACTGGTGGGAGAGAGATGGTGGCCGGGGGATTTGGGTCCTGTTCCCATCCTAGTCGCCGAGCTTAAGAACCTCGGGGTCTGGCTGGACCCCTCCCTCACGTTTGTGTGCCATACCAAACGCACGGCTGCATGCTGCTTTGGCATCCTGCGCGGGCTCCGTCCTGTGCTTAAGTTCTTCGATGCCCCTACCAGGCAACTCATGATCCAAGCTACTGTCATCTCCAGGCTGGATTATGCGAGTTCCTTGTTGGCCGGTCTGAATCTGGCAGAGATCGGGCGCTTACAGAGGATTCAGAACGCCGCAGCTAGAGCGGTGGTAGGCCTCCCAAGATTCTGTCCTACTTCCAGTACCCTGCGGTCACTGCATTGGCTGCCGGTGGCCCAGCGGATCCAGTTTAAGGTCCTCTGCGTCGCCTATAAAATTCTGAAGGGGTCCCCAGCAACGATCCTTACGGCCCTCCTGGCCAACTACATCCCAGCGCGACCCTTAAGATCTGCAGACCTTGAACTGGCCGTTGTGCCGCGCTTCAAGCGGAGTAGGGCCGGTGGACGCTCGTTTCGAGTGCGCGCAGCTGCCCTTTGGAACTCCTTGCCCCCGGCGATTCGCGCTATGAGCGATTTGCTTTCCCTTCGCCGTGCGGTGAAAACCTTTTTATTTCCTTAGTTTGTATACATATGTTTGTTTTTTTGTTTAGTTGTGTTGTGCAGCTGCCTTGTCGGGCGCCAGGACGCTCCTTAGCTGGAGCATCTGTGCGCCAAATAAAAACGCATAACATAACATAACATAACATAACAATCAATTATCAGTATGAGCATTTTCTTTGTTGGTTGGTTTAGTGGACTCAGCCTTACTGATTAGAGTCAAGCCTGTTGTTGTTATATGGCCCAAATTGGCATAGTGCAGAGATGCCTGCTCCTTGACATTTACTTCACTGCACAGATTGTGGTTCAGGCACGGTGTTGTTCGTGTTCATACCGTGCATGCTCTTCCCGGCAGCCACTGTGGCTTTACCAGGCTGTCAGGGCAGGTAAGTCAGCCCGTCCAGGTTGTGAAGCAGGTGCAGTCCAACAATGCCAGAGAGGACTGACTGAAAGCAGCCAGCACTCCGATGGCAGCTCGTTTAATAGAAACTTGTGTTTTTCTTTGAGACACATCATTTAATTCCTTGGAGACCGAGCTAGAGGCTAAGTTAACCCCTATCTGGGGTTATTGGTTCCGGGAAGAAAGCCAAGTCTGGCCACAGCAACATACCCACTTGTCTAGGAATTGCGGGGCATGATAAGAGGACACACATATTGAAAGCGCCAGCCCTGAAAGAATAACGCACGCGTTGATCTGTCTCTCAGGAGTGAAACATTGCTTCATGCCACCAAACTGACGCATGTCAGACTCACTCTCTCACCTACCAATGTTGTCAAACTTGTTTGTACTCCAGGCTCCTAAGTAAGAGGAAACATGTTTTGTCACTCTGAGACATGGGTACTCGCAAAAATTTCCCCAGGGCATGAAAGGTATGGTCTGTGGCATGCCCAATGATAGCATTGGTGCCAGCAGGGCTATGGTCAGTGGTGTAAGGTAGGCATAGGGGAAAGCAAAGCATGTACATGGTGTGGACAACAAATTGAGGGGCATATTAGCAAGAACCTCGTTAAAATTTTCACTGTTTTAGCGGCAGGAAACTGACACTAAAAAGGCAATAATGGGCTTGCTAATATGCGTTATAGAATTCCAGTAGAAGCCCAGGTTAGATGTCCTGCACATCTAACATGGGCTTCTATTGGAATTCTCTAAGGCATATTAGCAAGCCCATTATTGCTGTTTTAGCTACAGTTACCTGCAGCTAAAATGGCGATAATTTTAACGAGGTTCTTGTCAATATGCCCCTGAGTTTTTAGTTCTTCTGTATGCCACCCAGACTCTAACCCCAGGTGCCAAGATTTAAAGACAGAACATCAACATTTGATGGATAATGAGAGAGCAAAAGAGATGCTTATCAAGGGGATGAATTGCACAATGTAAAACCAGAAATCTGGGATCAATCAAGGCTTCCCCACTTAGGCAAATTTTGTGATCCTGGGCAATTGTTTTATTTCACTTTGCCTCATTTTTCTTCCTTACCACAAAAGAGAGCAAATCGAAACACCTGAGTTCAGGATGGTGCTGTACAAACCATTCTCTTGCATTTCGTTTAGTATTCTAATTTAATACTATACTATTGCTTCAATTATATTAACAATGAAGGCCACACCGAGGGTGCACCTGACAAATGACTTGCCTCCTGGTTCACTAATGGCATTTTTGTCAAGCTGGAGAGGCATCAGATTTTATAAATTCATGTTTGAAAATGATCACTTCTAATAAATGCCTTTTAATGCAGTGATTTTATCTGATGCACTAAGGTGAAACGCTTCTGCAAGTTATTGAAATACACTTTGAAAATTAAAGAGAGTTTCTCATATTTTTGCATGATTTCTGCAAGATGTCTTTCAAAATGAAGGTGTTTGTAAGGATAATTTGTGCAGGACGAATTTATTTTCCATGACTTCCTTTATTTAAGGTGCAAATAAGTGCTTGTCCAGTTAACATCTTTCTGAATACTCGTACTTTGTCAAGTAAACAGAAGCCCATTGCTGCTGTTAATCAGGGGACCACATATTTGGGAGGGCCCCAGGTGACCCAGGGCTGTACATGAAGTGTCTCTGCTCTAAGACATCAGTTGGTATTTGTGAGAAGTTAGCCTGGTATGTGATGCTCACTAATTCTAGTGATCACCTTGTACCATGCCAAGCAACCCTTATGATGATTGGTTGTAAGTCAACCTTATAGACCAGCTATCCTAGTGGTAGTGTGGACAAAGCAGTCTTAGGCTAAACTTTGAAAGGCATGTGAAGCAAGCTGTTTTACCATATACAACCCCCTTGAATACCAAATGAAAGGACACCACACAGATATATATTGAATATATATATATATTTATTAACTACAAATATCCCCTATACTCTTTATGACCACAGAAGCACAAGCGTTAAAACAAAACACAGTTAAAATACACAAAAGTTGCACAGTATGGATGAGGGCGTGTGGCCACTCAAACCATATATTAAGAAAGTGGTATAAGAGATACCAATCGAAAAGGAAACAGGCCTAGGGCCTTGGGAATCGCTGGAGCTGATCGGGACTAGCAGTGACTAAGTCGGGAAAGGCCCGCGGGACTCGGGTGCAGTGTTTAAAGTGCACGCATTCACCAATGCATTGTCTATGGTGCGTAAAAGTTACAAAGTTAGTGTTTTAGGAACCTTACAAGTGACCTAGAGGAGTGAAACTTTAGACACAGACACTAGAGGTGTGTACCAGTGTAGGAACACCGGGTTGTTGAGTTACCTCACCCACAGGAAGCGGGTGCACAGGTGCGAAGTAGTGTCGGGTTTCGTCACGCAGGTCGATGATGCTTGGAGCTGAAGATGCTGCAGGCGGCTCGATGTGAAGAGTTCCGGTGGATCCAAGGGTGGATCTGAAGTGGTGAAGACCTGAAAGCAGAGGGGACAATGTTCAAAGTCACTAGCCAGTGACTACCGTGGAACCAGATTGGAACCAGGCGATGTCGGGTGCAAACAGGCGATGAGGTGTAGCTTCGCTCAGCAGCCACGTGGACACGAAGAGGTCAAGGACGTCCATGCGTCGGTCATGAGCTGTCCCATGAAGGCTCTAGCTGATGGCGGTGTCGGCAACTTGATCGGAACAAACAGTCCTTGGCTAATGCAAGCCACGCAGGAATCAAAAAAGGCTTATCACTCGGAGCAGCAGGGTCAGAGCGGGTGCTTCCTTTTACAGGAGCGAGGGCAAGTCTGGAGCAACCAGACCCGCAGTGTAGATTGTAGGTTTTGTTGCCAAGATGGCCACTGACCATGTGGCAAGTGGCCGCGATGGCGCATCGAGTGGCACGATGCAAAAGGGCCCCAGGCAGATCGTGGAGATGCTGGGGGGCTGATCTTCCGTGCAAGGGCTGCTCGGTTGTGGGGGTTCTCAATCTCCAAAGCACAGCATTGAGGATGCCTTGGGTGCTGCGCAGTCAGCGTCTCGGGGTCTTTCAAGAGGTCCTGTCCCACGTCTCTCGGTGCCTCCACGGTTCCCTTCTTTGCAGGGACTGTGGATCGGGCTGTGAGAAGTCTGGGAGTCTGGGTCTTGTCAGGCTCTGGGCTCAGGCTCCGGCGGGAGGCGGCAGCAAAGCAGACGTAGTGTTGCTGGATGGTGCCTGTGTTCACAGGGTGGCCACTCCTAGGCCACAAGGGAGATGCTCTTCAGTCTTCTGTGCAGCAGAATGTTGAGGTCCAGTTGTCTTCTTAGTTTCAAGTTGATTCAGGATGATCTGAGGTGCTATGGCACTGCTCCCACTCTTATTCCCAATCTGAGGGGTGGAACACCTGCTAGGTCCCTCCTCTGGGTGGGACCAGGAAGGGAGGCGGTTACACCCCCTTTCCTTTGTCCAGCTCCTCACCAGGCCTGGGTCTGTAAAGTCCCAGGACCGGTTTGGACTGGCTTATGCACGGGGACACCTTGTGTGCCCCGGGCATGTCTGAATCTTTTTAGCCCTGTCCTACCCAATACACAAAATCCTGTCTGGGGTGGTGCTCGCACCTCCCAAGGCAGGAAACCCTTTGTCCAAGCCTCCCTCACTGGAAGGACTCCCAGCAGCAGGAGGTCAGACTTGTGTCTGTGGTGGCAGCATCCATTTTGTGATGCTGAGGCTCTGGTTAACTTTAACCGGGGTTAAGGCTAGGTACATGTCGTGTCCCTCTAGAAGGGTGGAATGATATCCCCATCGAAAGAACTGTCGAGGGGATAGTATTCCAAATATCTGGTAGGCCTTGGATACACCTATGCCCTGGGTACCTAGGGGACACTGTTACAGGGGCCTATAAGGTGAACCAGTTCCAATTCGTAATGCACTTAGAGTGCATTGGCAATAATTTAGAGAGAGAACAGCAGGCTGTGGGTCTGATTAGCAGGCCCACAGCCACATTAAGTCATAAACCAGTGAAGCAAAAAGCAAAAATTTGGGGTGACCATAGGATAGCAGACCCTACTCTCCTACAGTATTCTTTCATAATGATAGCCTTTATTAGGCAATGTAAACACGTATCTAACTCTATAGTAATAATCATTCTGAATCCCAGAGGTCTATTTATACATTATAGAATTTTCCAGCATTAATACTTCATGCTTCATAGCTAAATAAACTATTTTTACAAGATATACAAGCTTTTCGTTACACATTTCCACAAACGGTGTTTATGAGTTTCTTAGTTAATTACAATTAAAGCTTAAGCCCTTCTTGGGTGTACCTGAGACCCAATTCCTTCCTTCCAAATACTTATGGGTTGCCATATTCTTAGGCCTAATGTCCTTCCCCTTTACGTGCATAGATATTCTTCTCCATATTATACGCATTCAAGAGATTAGCCAGCCAAGTTTGCAGTGTCGGTGGGTTTTTGTCAAGCCAAGCCCTTGCTAGGGTCAATCTATATACTGACATTGCGACAAACAGAAATTCCTGAGGTATGTCAGCTCCTTCCAATCCCAAACCTAAGATTATGTTAACTGGGCTAAGAATGATTTGAATCCCCAGGGATCTATCTAGAAAACCCTCGATGTCCCTTATTAGCGTGTGTAATTGAGGGCATGTAGCGAAGATATGGATACTATCTGCTTCGCTAGCGTTGCATCGGGGACAATTTATGCCCGTGCTCCCTCCCCATTTAGCTATCTTGGCAGGAGTATGGTACAATGAATAAATTGTTTTGTAGTGTTGTGACTGCATGGGGGATGAGCACAGTATAGTACGGCCCAGGTCCAATGATTTTTTAAGCCACCCAGTATCTTTGCTGAGTTTTTCCGCCCATTTATTACCCACCTTTCCTAAGTCATCAGTTTTCCCTTTCATCAAACAGGCATAGAAAGACCTAATGGTACAATCCCCCGAAAGTCTAATTTTTTCCAGTATCTCATTCCTGTCTACGCCCACAGACCCCCCTGTTTTATTATAAAAAAAACTCCTGACCTGGAGATACTTGAAGAAATCTCTATTGTTAATACCATATTTAGTTCTTAAATCTGCGAACTGTACGATCCCCTCTATATCAAATAAGTCCCCGATCTGGATGATTCCACTATTTGCCCATTCAAACATTGCTTCATCTGCAAAGATTGCATGAGGAAATGACCTGTTTCTAAAGAGTCTAGTGTATCTGTTATACTTCCCAATTCTACTTCTTTTCAAGAAGGCAGTCCATATCTTAACAGCAGTTGAGACCGTCTTAAACCTTGTTCTTTTAAAGTAGCCATAATCAATACAGTTTAAGAAGCAGTTTCCCACGTCTGTCCCTAAGACCGTAGCATACACTTTTGTAGACAGGTTATTGACTCTTTCATCCTGGCCATTTCCTCCTATTAACCCCTGCATGTACTGTAGAGCAGCTGCCATATAGTATAACCTGAAATCTGGTGCACCCCACCCCCCCTTTCCCTTGGGAGCGTCATATATTTATATGCCCTTGGCGTCTTTCCATGGGCCCAGACGAATCTGTTACATAATGTCTCTAGTGTATTAAACCAACTATTCTCAATGAATAAAGGAATCGATCTGAAAAAGTAAAGAAATTTGGGGAGAATCAACATCTTAATAACATTAGTGCAACCCATCAGTGAGAGGTGTAAATTATTCATCCTTATTAGATCTATTTTTACTCTTAACATCAGAGGAGCCATGTTTATCTCTACCACCCTATCCAGATTTGCTGATATAGCCACCCCCAGGTACATGGCTGAACCAACTACCCTAGCGTCATTACACCCTGAGTAGCTATTTTCAACGATCTGTGTCTTGGGTTCATTCAATTTATATCCTGAGATTAGACCGAAGCGTTCTGCCTCTACCTCGATTTCCCGAATAGCAGTGGAGGGGTTAGGTGTCAAAATAGCGACATCATCCGCATACGCGAGGGTTTTTATTGCACAGCCGTTTATGTTCATCGGAACAATCAGTAGATTCTGTTCCAACCTGCGCAGATCGGGATCCAGGTATAGCGCAAACAACAGGGGGGATGATGGACAACCCTGTCTGGTCCCTCTACATATCTTGACTGCTGCAGAGTATCCCCAATTGACCCTAATATTAGCCATTGGGTTGATATACAAGGTCTGTATGGCCTTAATAAAACCCTCCCCAATTCCATTCCACCTCATGGCTGACCATAGGTATCCCCAGGAGATCCTATCAAATGCCTTCTCTGCATCTAGAAAGAGCGCTGCCATAGGGTCTCCTAGGGTACCTGCTGCATCAAACATGGTGATAACCTGCCTAACATGCTGTGTGGTTCCTTTACCTGGGATAAACCCATGCTGGGAAGGACTGACTAAACCCTCGATCACCCTTGCTAATCTTATAGCTAACATCTTTGAGTAAATCTTGACGTCAGCATTCAACAGGGTAATTGGGCGGTAAGAACCTGGTTCGGTTGTTAATTTACCTTTTTTTAGTATTACGATTATATTGGCTGCACCCCAGGACTCAGGGACAGATTCACCCTTTTGTGCCATTGCCGTGATGTTAAACATGTCCCCTATGATTGCTTTTTGAAAAATTTTAAAGAATTCGACCGGGATCTGGTCCGGCCCTGCTGCCTTCCCAGAGGGCAAACTGCCAAGAGCAGTAACTAATTCCTCTACTCGGAGTCCAGCATCTAGCTCCTCCTTTTCCATTGTGGAGAGCACAGAGGGAGGCACCTTGCTCAGATATGTTTCCACCACTTTTGTACTTACTGTAATGTCTGAGGAGTAGAGATCTGTGTAAAACTGTTTAAAAACCTCCCTTACCTGTCCTGACTCTGTTAGTAAGTTCCCCTGTGTATTGACTATTTCTTTAACGTCTGCTGTTGCTACTCTCTGCCTGGTCCGCACAGCTAAGATATGTCCGACCCTTTCACTGAGCTCATGTGCGTTTTCCCTATTTGCCATATATTTCTCAACCATTTTTTGGGTAACCCCTTCCAGGGCATCTGCTCTCAGCGATATTAGTTTAAGTATAATTTGTTCTATCTCGACCTGTTGTTGAACAGCTACTACTAGATCGTCTTCAGCCTTTAGTAGATTTAGGCGTATTTCTTCTAACTTCTGTTTCTCTTTTTTTTGTGCGGACAATACAAAGCTTAACGTCTCCCCTCTAACAGCAGCCTTAAAGGCATCCCAAACTATCCCTGGGGGTGCTGTCCCTCTGTTTATATCCCAGAAATCCTTGATCCATTTTGTCATATACTCCCTGTATATGTTATCTTGCAGTAGCGACCTTTCAAAAGTCCATTCCATCTCTTTTTTATTAAAGTTCCCTAATTTTATTGACAACAGTAATGGACTGTGATCGGATATAATTCGGGGTTCTTTTTCAATTTTTGATTCGCCGATTAATCCATTTGAAATTAAAAAGTAATCAAGTCTGACCAGCACCTGGTGAGGTGATGAGAAGAAGGTGCTACCATCTAAATTTGGGTGCCATTTTATCCAGGGATCTTCCAATGAGTTGTGAGTCGCCATGTCAGACAGTGCCCTATACACCTTCCTCTTCCTGCCTCGATATTGTGAGCCTAGCTGCAAAAATGAGCTGGTTGGGTCATGTATATTGAAATCGCCACAACATACAATTGGCTCAGGCTATTGTGCTAATTCCCCATCCAGATACTGGAATACATCTGGGTCGTCTTCAGTAGATCCATATATTGTTGCTAAGGTGAATATCTCCCCCTTAAAGGCTATCTCGGTCAGCACCCACCTACCCCATTGATCTTCTTTCTTCTTTTTTATAATTGTATCCCTACTCCTGCCCAGCACAGCCACCCCTCTAGTTTTGGTGCTTTGATTTGATTTTGCCATAACTTTGAACCCTAATTGGCCCAATAGGTGGGCGTTAGTGCCCTCTATATGGGTTTCTTGCAAACAAACCAAATCAACATGCAGTGTTCTGAGTAGTGCTGCTACCTTAAGCCTCTTTTTTTGTTCATTGAGCCCACATACATTTATCGAAGTTATCCTACATGCCATATAGCTTTGTTGCTTACATCCCCAAGCTTATAATCATCTATTTTATCTGTACTTTGCTGTATATCCTGTGTTCTTTTCCCTACCCAAGCTTGTAGTGCCGATTTCAAAACATCAAATTCTTGTGCAACATTTCTGCTCTTCCCCCTCCCTTCCCGTCCTACCCCTACTGTCCCCTCCTTACCCACACCCCGTGCCCTACCCTCAATGTGCTCCCCCCTCCCACCTCCCCCCTCCCCAAAGAGACACCCTGGGTACATGTTCCCAGGTGTGGTTGTCAGTTAGGGCAGTCCGTGTCAGAGAGGCCCCGTGTCCCGGAAATCATATCAAAGTATTCCCTGCATCGCTTAAGAAGAAACTCTCTGCCTTACAATATAAATAGAACCTCTGATTTGAAAATAGATATTATAGTTCAATATGTACTTATTTTACTGACATGCGAAGTTATGTCCTGTTTTTTGAGTTGTTGCTGTGTGTTTCTTCTTTAGGAAAGTGTTTTCAGGAGTTTTGGTGTTTACCGGCGTCCTGATGATTATTTTCCCCCAATTTCATTCAGATAAGCTTCTGCCTGAACTTCACTAGTGAAGGTTTTGGTGGTACCTTTATAGATTATTTTTAGTCTTGCTGGATTTTGGAGAAATATCTTTGCCCCCTTTTGCTCGAAAGGAGAAATCAACTGCCTCATCCTCCATCGATGTTCTACAGTCATATGAGCAAAGTCTGGGCGCACAAAAAAAGAAAAGTCCTTGAATTCCTTTTTCCTTGAGGGCCTTGCAATGTCATAGATGACTTCTCTTAGTCTGAAGTTCCCTATATAAACCAGCATTGCTCTAGGATACTGTGCTGGTTTCTGGCTGCGTTTCGGGAGTGCCAAGGGGAAACGATGTGCTCGTTGGATTTCTGTGTTCATATCCCAACCTTCAAGCTCAGGAAAGGCTGCCTTTACCAAGTTGACCATATATCCCCTCGGGTCGTCCTCCTTAACACCTTCGGGAATGCCTAGAAAACGCAGATTATTCCTCCTGCCTCTGTTCTCTAAGTCTTCGACTTTTTGCATCAGATCCTTGATTACTCCATCATGTTCTGCCCCTTGTTTCTGAAGTTTGCTAAAGTCAGATTCTAGGTTTTCAGTGCGAGACTCTACAGAGGCCATTCTGTTAGATATTTCCGAACATGTTTGGTCAACTTTTTCCACCACTCCTCGAAGTTCCTGGATAGCATCATGATTCCTGTTACTGTCCTTCTTAACGTCTTTGTGGAAATGCTTGATTGAATTTAGTACTTCGCTTAAGGAGGGCTCCCTTGTGTTTATCATATCAGAACCTTTTTCCTTTGGCGGTGGACTATTTTTTTGCTGCTCACGATGACGTTGAATTGTAATTACTTTTTATAGTGTTTATTAACCCGGATGAGGCGTTGAAACAGTTTACCCCAAGCATCACCAAAGGTTACTGGTAAATTCATTTGTTTGCAGTGGATTACATTAATAACGGTTAGGTGGCATCATTAGTGGGTTCTATGTGAGTTGATGCAAAACATTGGTGGGATTAATAGGCTAGAGGAGGTTAGATCTTGTTAGTCTACAGGGGTATAGAGTGAGATCTTTGTAATTGGGTGTGGGTGACTTCCAGAAAAAACTGAGATTAAGTCACAAATACATGTTATTTAGAGCAGTGTGTACTCAGAGAAGGCATTTGCATCAGATGGAAACTCAGGTGAGGGTCATACGAAGGAAAAAAAAAAGGCAAGCCAACCATTGCAACTTTCAAGACATGGTACATTTTTTAGTGCAGGGTTTTAGGAATATAGAGGTGGCTATGTGAGATTGCATAAAATCAGAGACTGCAAAACTTAGAACGTAATGACTTTATTTTCTTGTGACATAGAACTACATGAGGTACTTTGTTAGGCTCTAGAATCAATTGAACAGTTTGTCTGATGCTAGGCTACCAGTAGGCAATAGACTACCACTTCAGGAAGGGCAACAAGTGATCTGTTTAGGGACTGGATGTGTGTTTCATGAATATAGTGTGAACAGATCACTGATAAAACCAAAGGTTACAGGGATGGTATAGATAGGAATTAACATTAAAAACCCCTAGATATTCACTGAAAAAACAAAAAGGTTTCAGGGTCATTATGGTTAGGAAATAGAGTTTAAAAAAATGTAGAAATTCACTGAAAAAAACAAAGGTTACAGGGGTGATGTAGTTAGGCTCACATTTCACTTATATATAACAATAGAAATTCAGCCGTTATAGCTACCTGAGCTAACTATAACGTATGCCCCTGCAATACACTGCTTATGCCCTCACATATTACATCACTCATGAAATGGTCAGTAACATCACTGATGACATCCCTGATGATATCACCCAATAAGTGTGTTTCGTAAACCTTTCAAGAGACTTAAAGATATATATACATCATCCATGAATTTATTAACATTCATTCTTGTGGTCAATGGTAGATTAGACCCTTCAATCCAAATTTGATTAGTTTGAGAAATTTGCACCATTTTTTTGCACTAGCACTTTACTATTTTGTAAGGGATGCACTTATAAGCACTTTTTGGAACCCTCTCCAAAGTTATAGACTATTCATGTGTATAAACTTAAAAAACTGTTTTAGAGTTTGATTACAACGTATAACAGTTCGGCTTTTTAACAGGGTATCTTGATAAAACGGATTTAACCGGTTATTTTTCCCTGAATTACTGCTTGTAAATACGCTAATAGATAAAGGTTGTTTTTGCCTTTTTGTAAGAAGAAATTTTAATCAACAAGAACTATAATTATATTTATTTATTTTTTATAAAGTTCTGTGACATATTTTACTAATTGAAAACCAAGTTATAGATTACTTGTATAAATGTGGTGAATATGTCAATAGTGATATCCCGTTCCGTTTTACTAGCAGTAACATTGACACATAAGAAGAAAGCTATAATTCATAGTATTTTTTCTATGTTAATACACATGTGGTCTGTGATGCAAACAGTAGGAGGGGCGCTTTTTGCACTTTAAATTATTATCATGGTGTATGCAACTTTGTGACACGTGATCAAGGGCTTACGGGCTTGAAACGCGTTGTGTTTGGGTCACTGAAATAAAATACTGCCCACTTGAAAAAGCTCCGGAGGTCTGCGTCTCTTTCCTCGCCTGACTGCCGCTGGGAGAACTCAGGAAGTGGTTTGAGGGTTTCCAGGTGTCTATTACGAAGGGCGGTTACCTTCGTTACCAGACCTCCTCCCCACGAGTCGGCGGCTGAACCTAACCGACGAAGCACAAGGATCCATGGTGGATAACTATCAGCTGCCGCCTACCCCGGGAGAGTACGTGAGGAAAACGGAGTCACTTGGATATTGCCGACCGTGTACGCGTGGACGGAGGTTCGGCGGAAAAGCGGCAACAATCCGGTGAGTCTACACGATACTGAAACCAGTGGGAAAGCGTAGAAGGGGAGTTGGAGCGTTTCACAGCGGTGCGGCGGGGTGAGAGGAATTAGCTTCTTATCCCTGCATGCCCGTCTGGGCTTTTTTCAACATAACGTGACCCAATCATGTCAGCAGCCGAAATGAGGGAGAGAGAGCTGGCGGCTGAGGCAATGTTTTGCGCACAAACGAAACCGGCTAAAGAAACCGCCGCGCCAGCCAGCGTTACAACGGAAAAGGACAAAGACATTGCATGCTTGTATAAAGAGTTGGAAAAAAAGCGGAAACTTGAAATTACCAAGTGGTGGGAACATCGTTCTTTGTCAAAGTATGCAGAAGTTGGAAGGGTGCCACGAGGACTTCGAATTTTATTAGCGCCCAGCTTTGACAAACCTAATCCCAATATGCTACGTGAGTGGGGGGAAAGTAACCTCCTTGCCTCAATGAATCTTGTCAAAATCCTCATAAAATATGCCCATATCGACCGTGAGGAGATATTAAAAGAAATAGATGTCCTTTTGGAAAAAATTAAGGAATTTGGAACAAGTGAACAGAACGCTAAACTAGAGGAAACCATGTTAGACCATCTAAAAAAACATGAGGAAAAAATCAAATTAAGAAAGGCAACTAAGTTCAATCGTGACTTAGAAGATTATGAAAATGGCCAGATTTTTACTTTCTCTAGGAAGTTTGATCCCATAAAGCGCCAACAATACACAGAAAAAGTCAATATTCAGGAAGAAGTGGGCAGTGCAAGACAAATTATGGAGAATTCAGACAGTCTTGAAACCATTTCACTCACCAGTGCATCTAGCACGGAATCTATCCCCACAAGAAGAAAACAAACAGTGCTGAATGTGGGACAGGAGATTGATTTTTTAGTCGAGGCGAGACTGCAAACATTAAGACCTCGACGGAACCAAACAGTGGTAAATGTCGGCGAACCAAAAGAAGACGCGAACAGCGCAAAAGGTGCAAAGAAAAACACCAACACCAAAAAAACAAAAGCGAAATGGAGAAAAAACAAAAAGGAGTAACAGACAATACCGTGATCAATTTATCCAATGTTACCCTATCCAAAGCAGAAGAGCAACTACTGGCCTTGGGTCTCAACTTTTGCCCAGGTGATAGTTTCAATTACGCCAGAACGCGCATTGATGTTTATTGTTTCATCAGAAAATTGAAACTAAAGAAATTCTTTGCACTCAAGACATCTAAAGACATTGAAGAGGACATTGTAGCTGAAGGAAATGAAAGTGCACCTACTATTAATTTAGCAGCATCGGATATTCAACTACTACTCTTGGTACATGATTTGGCAGATGGTTCGGACAGTTCTGAAGTAAATGAACAAGATCAAGCAACCCAGGCACGACTACGCAGAATAGACCACGTCCAAGAGGGGGCTGGGCTCAGCCCCTTCAAACCGAAGTCTAGTTTTGTTCCAATTATGCCGAAGGACAGCATTGATGTGTTCCATGATTTAATCATTAATGATCTCAAAAAATTAAATCATACTGTCCTCAAAAACAGATGTGAAAGAAATTTGTTTTTTAGAAGGAAGGCATACTTTGATTTGGTCAAAAAATTGGAAAATAATCAGGAGGTGGTGGTCAAAAAGTCTGATAAAGGCGGGAACCTAGTTTTGTGGCCTAGGAAGGAATATGTAGCCGAAGCCTCTCGCCAATTGAATGATGTGAATTGTTACGCTAAGTCTAATATGAAGGAGTATGAAAAGGCAAAATCTGTTTTACATAAAATGTTAGCATCTTGGAAAAGACAGGGTTTAATTTCCACAGAAGAATACAAATACATGCTAATAGAGTTCCCAGTGATACCTGTGCTGTACCTAATTCCCAAGATTCATAAAAATGTGGTCCCTATTGCTGGAAGGCCGATAATATCGGCCATCAATAGTGTAGGAGAACATGTAGGCCAGTATATCGATTTTTTCCTACAGGGCTTGGTGATGTCATTACCTAGCTATGTTAAGGATCCTGGCGATTTTCTGCAGAAAATCAAGAAGCTCCCATGGTCTAATAATTTACTTCTTATCACTTTAGATATAGAAGCTTTATACACGTCTATAGACCACACGCAGGGGCTTGCTTCAGTTAAACATTTCTTGGAGACACGGTCCAGCACACTATATGAGCATAACAAAATCTTACTGCAGCTTATCAGCTGGTGTCTGAACAATAATTATTTCTTGTTCGACAAAGATCTGTACAAACAAATGAGAGGAGTGGCGATGGGGGCCTGCTTCTCCCCCAGCTACGCATGCTTGCATGTCGGCTGGTGGGAGGAGCAGGTCCTCAGGACCGCCTTCTCAGAGGAATATAACACCCATATCAGATCTTACCTGCGGTATATAGATGATGTGTTCATTCTGTGGGAGGGTACAGAAGAGGAAGCTACATTGTTTGTGAATGAGATCAACAAGAATGACTTAAATCTAAGATTTACTTCCCATATAGAGAGAAAAGAAATTGAATTTCTCGATGTCAAGATCTTTGTACATAATAATACCCTTGAAAGCACATTATATAGGAAGGCGACTTCCGGTAACATCACCTTGCACGCCACCAGTTCGCATCCTAAGCACCTCATTGCTAGTATTCCTTATGGAGAAATCCTAAGGATAAAAAGGATTTGCAGCAATGAGGAGCAATTTGAAAAGTGCAAATCTGATTTATTAATCAGATTGAAAGACAGAGGATACTCTACTAAAATAATTAGGGAGGCAGAGGAGAAGGCCAAAAATAGACCTAGAAGTAGCCTTTTCACAGAGGAACAATGCCCTAATACTGCCAGCGCAGACAGCCTAGTTCAGACACTAGATACTCCTAGGTTGATCACTACGTTCAACCGAGAGGAACGTCAGATCAGGTCCATCATAAATAAACATTGGCCTGTAGTTCTGACAGACAACATCTTACAAACTAGGATAGCTGCCAAACCTGTGATCACCTTCAGAAGGAGCAGCACTATGGGCAGCAGATTGGATAGAGTATCCCCTGAGATTAAGAAAGTCACTACCTGGATGCCAACTAAGAAAGGTTTCACCAAATGTTCTACGTGTAGAGCGTGCAAATTTGGATGCAACATGACCTCATATCATACGCCCTTCAAGACCACTTCCAACCCAATTACAGGCAATTACACCTGCAAGACTGAATATGCTGTATATGTCCTGACGTGCACCTGTGGGCTACGCTACGTGGGTAGCACGAAGCTACAGGTGCACGTCAGGATTTTGCAGCATATTAGGGCCATCTTACACAGCGACGCAACATATCCTGTTGCCAGACATTTTAAGAAAGTGCATGCCAATAACATCAACTGCCTTTCTTACTATGTAATTGACGCTGTAAACAAAAAGAGAAGAGGGGGCAACAGAGAACGCCAACTCCGGCAACTAGAGACCAAGTACATCTTGGACTTAGATTGCAAATGGCCCAATGGTTTGAACACGACGGAAGACATGCGGAGTTTTCTGTAATAATAAGCTAGTTACAGCATGGTCTTATCACGTTGGTTCATGTACCTCAGTCTTGTAAATATATGAATTTGTCCTTGTAAATAGAACATATGTATATAGTTTGTATATATATATTTTTCCCTCATTTAGAATTTCTCTCTTTCACAAACAATGAAATTTAATTAATTGTTTTTATTAATCAAATGGTTTTTGGGATTTTTTTATGCATACCTACATCATCCATGAATTTATTAACATGCATTCTTGTGGTCAATGGTAGATTAGACCCTTCAATCCAAATTTGATTAGTTTGAGAAATTTGCACCATTTTTTTGCACTAGCACTTTACTATTTTGTAAGGGATGCACTTATAAGCACTTTTTGGAATCCTCTCCAAAGTTATAGACTATTCATGTGTATAAACTTAAAAAACTGTTTTAGAGTTTGATTACAACGTATAACAGTTCGGCTTTTTAACAGGGTATCTTGATAAAACGGATTTAACCGGTTATTTTTCCCTGAATTACTGCTTGTAAATACGCTAATAGATAAAGGTTGTTTTTGCCTTTTTGTAAGAAGAAATTTTAATCAACAAGAACTATAATTATATTTATTTATTTTTTATAAAGTTCTGTGACATATTTTACTAATTGAAAACCAAGTTATAGATTACTTGTATAAATGTGGTGAATATGTCAATAGTGATATCCCGTTCCGTTTTACTAGCAGTAACATTGACACATAAGAAGAAAGCTATAATTCATAGTATTTTTTCTATGTTAATACACATGTGGTCTGTGATGCAAACAGTAGGAGGGGCGCTTTTTGCACTTTAAATTGTTATCATGGTGTATGCAACTTTGTGACACGTGATCAAGGGCTTACGGGCTTGAAACGCGTTGTGTTTGGGTCACTGAAATAAAATACTGCCCACTTGAAAAAGCTCCGGAGGTCTGCGTCTCTTTCCTCGCCTGACTGCCGCTGGGAGAACTCAGGAAGTGGTTTGAGGGTTTCCAGATATATATATATATATATATATATATATATATATACATATATATATATATATATGTAACCAAAAAAACGCCCAGAAGCTTGAGGCGGCACAGCACTGCAGGTGAGTAACAACTCTATTTAAACCAAGCAGGCAGCTTAACATCCCTTTGAAGTCCATGGCCTGACGCCTTTCGATGCCGCTGTTTGCATCTCCTCAGATGCCGTGTCAGCGAAGGTGATTAGTGGCTACCACATCTCCCTTGCGTGTTTTCGTAATAGGGGGCTTTCAGTGCTCCACCTTTGGAGGCAGTTCATTTTTAAATGCACGCTGGGATTTGAGGTTTCATTTTGCCAATTAACGCCATCTAGTGGGTTACCTCTGCTGCAGCGAATTGTGGACAATTTTTCTCTGCCCTCCATTGACCCTTGGATGAGACTCTGCCGGCTTCATTAAAGGTTCCCTGCAGCTTCAGAAAGAGGAAGCTTCCTCTCTCGTAATGCCCATTGGTTGTGGGCAGTGCGATACCTCTGTGGCCTGAAACCACTGTAGTGAAACACAACATCGTACTTCAGTGAGCTGGCGAAGGATTCTATCCATATACAATAAATATTACCCCAGTGGGTTGCTAACATTGCTGGCAATTTCACTGCTGTTTCTCGTCGCTACCGCCCAAAAAGCACCTGGCCCTGTGACATGCACCAACGTGGCGCTGCAGCGGTCCGTTTTGACACAGCGGTTTTCATTCACGGCTAGGTACAGCCGTACATATCCATAAATAAGAGTTGCCTCCAAACGAATGAAAACTCACTCAGGTAAGTTTAGCTTGTAGATTTATTGGGGAGCAGCTACATGCAGGTAAGGTCCAAACAAAGTAGTCCTCTGTATTAGAGCCTGACGCGTTTCGTGATTGTCTCACTTCTTCAGAGGCTCATTGTTTCAGGAATCACGCCGGCATACGTGGCACTATTTTAATAAAGATGGCCAGTCCTCAGTGGGTGTGGCTGCTTGCGCTGCCTTCTGGGAACTGTAGTGAAACACAACATCGTACTTCAGTGAGCTGGTGAAGGATTCTGTCCATATACAATAAATATTACCCCAGTGGGTTGCTAACATTGCTGGCAATTTCACAGCTGTTTCTCGTCGCTACCGCCCAAAAAGCACCTGGCCCTGTGGCACGCACCAACGTGGCGCTGCAGCGGTCCGTTTTAACACGGCGGTTTTCATTCACGGCTCGGCACAGCCATACATATCCATCAATAAGAGTTGCCTCCAAAAGAATGAAAACTCACTCAGGTAAGTTTAGCTTGTAGATTTATTGGGCAGCAGCTACATGCAGGAAAGGTCCAAATAAAGTAGTGGCACTTACCTGAGTGAGTGTTGATTCGTTTGGAGGCAACTCTTAGTGATGGATATATATATATATATAAGGTTTTGAAAATGCTAATTCCTAACTATATATGGTCTATAACCTATGGTTTTTTCAGTGAATTTCAATGGTTTTTTAATAGCAAATATCAAAAGCTGTAAAATGTATTCTTCTTTTAAAGGAAAAATATATGTTATATGTATTTAATATAATTTTTTATGTATATAAATTTTTTGAGGGAACAAATTTATCAACTATCATGCTGAAGAAGAGTGTGGGGAAAAAAAACAAAGAGGAGGACTAAGAGGAAAGAGCAATCAGTTCAAAAATACAATTGCTTTAAAGCATGAAGTGCTTTTCCACACATTTACATTTAAATAACCCATATTAGAACATACAAAATATCTACAGAGGAGACGGTGTACATTGAATTTTAGACTCTTCATTGGTACCTACATGTTGGTACTTACATCACCCACACAACACAACAGCTCTATTCAGAGCTACCCTACTTCAAAGCACTCTAAAATATTATTTTACTATTTCCCTTGGTTTTCCCCTTGATACGCTTTCTAGAACGCTACCCGGTGCGCGGACCGGGCGCTAACCATGAGAAAATTTGAAAAAAAAAGGTTTTTTTCTTTTTACATAAATGGGCCTCCTCAGCCACCCTCAGAAAACCTAGGGGGTCAGGATATGTCTCCCCTGCCCCCTTATACCCATTCCCAACATTGTTTATCCTCCATCTTGTGACTAAATTCGTCCGAAACACAAGATGGCGGACTCCCGTTACGCTACCGGTGAGATACCCGGTTCGCGTACCGGGTAGCGCTTCCACCGCGAAAAATCGGAAAAAAAATTATTTTCTTTTTTTGCCCCGCGGGGCCCTTTAATAGCCCCCACATCAATCCTAGGGGGTCAGGAGGGGTCTACCTTGCCCCCTTTCATTCATTTCCCCCTTTGTTTATTTCCACCTCTTGTCTCTCGATCCTACCGAGAGACAAGATGGCGGCCGCTCCGGACTGTTTAGAATGTTGACAGTCACCGGAGAGCCAATCCGCTTCTCCTCGCGAAGTTCCGTTACGCGTCTGGTACGCCTACCGGGGCGCTAACCGGGACGCTGTCACAGATATATATATTTTTTTGAACGTTAATTTCTCAAAATCCACTGGAGCACATATCTTGAGACCTAGCAAAGGCACATCGGGCAAACAGTCTCTACAATTTTGCCAAGTTTCATAGAAATCCATTCAGCCGTTCGAGCTAAAAGTGAATCCAACCGCCCTATGGAAAACTCAATGTTAAAAACACGTTTTGGGACCCCCCTTTTTTCTCGGCCCCCGCTTGACGAAACCCCCCCAAACTTTCAGGGGACGCTCAAAAACAAAATGTGCCATTTTCCTGAAAATTGCAGCCAATTCCGTCCATCAACGCCAAAGTTATTCAACATAGAATTTTCAGAAATCCCTATTCAAAAAAATCCTAACTATATATACCTACTGGCTACTGCCAGTAGGTAATATATATATATATATATATATATATATATATATATATATATATATATATATATATATATATATATATATATAACATTTCTATGGCAAAATGAAACCCCTCATTTTGTTCCTTTTCAAATTAAATGTATTAAGTGTTACCACTTTATTCCAATCAAGATGACTTCAGGTGTGCCATACTTTTGTCATAAGTAAGACTGTTAGCGTTCTAGTTGTTCTTTAGAACACTCTGGGACATTCTGTCATTGGGCTATAGTTGGGCTACATCTGGCTGATATTTGGGCTACATTTGGGCTCTTTTGTCTCTGGTGGCCATCTTGGGAGACTGCATATCAGAATTTTTTTAATGAAATATAAGAGGATTTGAGAAGTCACTCAAAATGTGCCCTAATTTTTCTTTCTTCAGCACTAATCATCATTTCTATGGCAAAATGAACCTCCTCATTTTGTTCCTTTGCAAATTAAATGTTTTAAGTGTTAACACTTTATTCCAATCAAGATGACTTCAGGTGTGCCATACTTTTGTCATAAGTAAGACTGTTAGCGCTCTAGTTGTTCTTTAGAACACTCTGGGACATTCTGTCACTGGGCTATAGTTGGGCTACATCTGGCTGATATTTGGGCTACATTTGTTGTTTTTGTCTCTGGTGGCCATCTTTGGGCTACATTGGGCTACATTTGGGCTCTAACATGTATATAGCCCAATGTAGCCCAATATATATTTTTCAAAGTTAATTTTCGTAAAAACCACTGGAGCATATTTCTTGAGACATAGCAAAGGCACATCGGGCTACCAGTCCCTACAATGTTGCCAAGTTTTGTGGAAATCCATTCAGCGGTTCGATCGAAAAGTGAGTCCAACCGCCCTATGGAAAACTCAATGTTAAAAACACGTTTTGGGACCCCCTTTTTTCTCGGCCCCCGCTTGACGAAACCCCCCCAAACTTTAAGGGGACGCTCAGAAACAAAATGTGCCATTTTCCTGAAAGTTTCAGCCAATTCCGTCCATCAACGCCAAAGTTAATTAACATAGAATTTTCAGAAATCCCTATTCAAAAAAATCCTAACTATATATACATACTGGCAACCGCCAGTAGGTAATATATATATATATATATATATATATATATATATTCAATGAAAAAACCATAGGTTATAGACCATATATAGTTAGGGATTTGCATTTACAAAACCTTATTTTACTCGCATAAAACCATTGAAATTCCATATATAGTTAGTTGCGCTAACTATATATCGCGCACCCGCAATCCACTGCTGATGATGTCACATATTACATCATTCATGACATGGTCAGTGACATCACTGATGACATCACTGATGACATCATCCAGTGTTTGTATGTTTCTGTAAAGTTAAAATATGTCTTACATATTGAAGAATGAGTGGATGTATAAGTGTCTGGATGAAGGATTTAGTAGGTGCATGACTGACTGTATGAGTGAGTGATTAAATGTGTCTCACTGAGTGCACGGGTTAGTGACTAAACTGTCTTAATTTGTGCATCATTATGTCTGTTGTTCTGTAAACTGCTGCATGTGTTGATCAGTAGCTATATGAGTAACTATATGGATTATTGATTGGTTGCCCAAGTATTTGTATGGGAGACTGAGTGTGTGTGTGGGTGGCTGGGAGGTGTATGACTCTGTGCATAGATGTGTGAGCAGTTGATACACTAGATGTATGGGTTCAAAAGTGCATGTGGAAACAGCTGTATGGGCGGTTGACTGTGTGCATGAGTGTATTGGTGAGTGAATGGATATCTCAGTGCTACATGTCAAAGTAAGTACATATGTAAAACACAGTACATGTGAGAGTTGACATATATAAATTACTGTGTATATGAGCCAGTGAATGTGTGAATGGCTGCATGGATCATTGAAAACTTGTATCAGTGATTGTATAAGAGAGTAAATATGTGTTAGAATATGTTTGATTAAGTAAGGTGTGTATAACTGTATAGTTGAGGAATTGGAGGTGTGATTGATTCTTTGCATGACTGTCTAGGTGTATGTCTAACTCCATGGATGAGTGACAATCTGTGAGTGTCTGTTTTCACTGAGTGTATCTAAGGTTATATCAGAGTCTGTAGAGGTTCATCGTATTAACACATGAATGATGTCATCTGTGATGTTATCAGGGATGTCATTTGAGTTGTCATCAGTGATGTCATCAGTGATGTCACTGACCATGTCATGAATGATGTAATATGTGACATCATCAGCAGTGGATTGCGGGTGCGCGATATATAGTTAGCGCAACTAACTATATATGGAATTTCAATGGTTTTATGCGAGTAAAATAAGGTTTTGTAAATGCAAATCCCTAACTATATATGGTCTATAACCTATGGTTTTTTCATTGAATTTCAATGGTTTTTTAAATGCAAATTTCTAACTATATATGGTCTATAACCTATGGTTTTTTCTGTGAATTTCATTGGTTTTTTAAAAGCTAACATCTGTAGCTGTAAAATGTATTCTTCTTTAAATCCCAAAATATATTTAGATGTTTATTGATAATTTTTTTTTTAATATTTTTTTTCTTCGCTTCTAGTTCGCGAACCGGGAAGCTTTCCGTTAGCTCATCTTGATGCCGCGATCTAGTACGCGAACAGGTAAACGTTACGTTAGCGGAACTGTGACGCGTCGCGGGAGCGCGACATATCACGTTGTCGCGTAATGCGTCTAATGACGCGCCGCGTTAGCGCGACGTATCACGTTGTCGCGTAATGCGTCTAATGACGCGCCGCGTTAGCGCTCCCGGAAGTGCTCCGGACCGCGAACCAAAAGCGATCTGGGACGCGGCGCGCGCCGCGTAACGTAAGCGGAACAGGTCATGTGACTTGTTTATCAAACTTTTCATTGGTTCATTTCACTTTTGGTTTCCAAATGATGTATGACTAGGTCATGTGACCTAAAAATAACACTTTTCATTGGTTCAGAACTTTTGCTTTCCCCAAATCATGTAAACCCCTCCTTATTTCCTCACTCTGACTTTCATCTTGGTGAGAGAAAGACCATTTAGCTAGTATTGAACAATGGCTTCTGTACTTGCTGCAGCTGGTGCACCCCCACCACCACCTCCACCTCCTCATAAGAAGACAGGACCACCTAGTCAATTTATCACTAACAGAGAGGAGGAAGAGGAGGAAGAAGAAGAAGAGGACAGAGAAGAACAACAATTTGTCCAAGAGTTGCCCCGGGTTTCAAAGCGAAAAACCAGTTTCATCTGGCAGTTTTTCTCCATCCCTCCTGGATCAAAGAAGGTGAATGCTAAATATGCCACCTGCCTCATCTGTGATTACAGATTGTCGAGAGGCACAGATAAGAAATACAGTATGGGCAACTATACGATGCATCGACACATGAGCAGGTGGCATCCCTTAAACTACAGCCGGGCTGAGTTAAGGGATCTTCAAGACAATCCCACGACAACACCTGTGGCCAGATCTACCTCCACCATGTCTTTGACGGGAAGAGAGGCACAAGAAACTGTGCCAAACATTCAACCCAACTTCCAGCATATGAAGTTAACTTGTATATACTGTGGTGGTATGCTGTCATATGGCAACATGAGCATCAACCTGATGAACATGGCGTTCGAAAATCATAAATGCCCTAATGCACCCAAGAAGTAATTTTTTTTTTTGCTCCAGTTGAGCCGTTTTCAATGCCTGTTTTTTGTTGTCTCCCCTCCATAAAAAACACAAAAAAAACATAAAACAGTTCTAAAAATACAAAAAAATCAAAAAATGTTCAAAACAAAATAAATAAAATAAAACAACAAAAACAAAAAAAAACAGTTCTTTTCAGAACTACCTCCCCTTTCAAACAAAATTGCTAGAATGTTTATCACTCTGGCAAGCTCTATTTCTTTTGGTTCGCTTCAAGTTCGCTGACCGGTTCGCGAACTTTAAGCGAACTAAAAAAATATTTTTTTTAAAAAAAGAAGAGTTAGTATAAGGGAAGTAAACAGAGAATAATGTAAAAAGAAAGACAGCTATAGAGAGTAAATGAGAGATACTGTCAATGACATCATCAGCAGTGCATTGCGGGTAAAAAGAGTAGAAAACATTTACCTTATAATTCTTGTTACCTTTTTTAAATATTTTTTCATTCTTTCAATCTGTAAAACAAAGAACAAACATTTCCAAAAATATTAAAACATGTATTTAAAAATTAGAAAAGACAAGGGAAAAGGTTCAAAAACAAACAGTTTTTCAACAACTTTGACATTTACAGAAGTCTCTGCTTCTCTACGTCCCCTACACAATCCTAAACATATATATTCTAAAGAAACTGTATCTTGATGTTGATGAACTGAGGCCTATTTTGGAACATGATGTTTTTCTTGCACTGCTAATGTCTCACAATAGTGATGCAATAGCAGTGCAAAAAAGATGTAAAGCCATCATAAAATTGTGTCTAACATTGTAAATGCTTGATTTAGGATGCAAATAAGATGTGTGCTTTCAAGAGCTTTCTTTGAGGTGAGGCCTCTTTTCTTTTTTTAAAAAAAACACTACCCAGAAGTACAGCACTGAAAGCATTAAAATTGATATTTACAGAACTCAGCTTACCCATATGTACCTCACATTTCTAAATGTATATCATAAGGACAAAAAGCATAACATTAATTATACATGTTAAATGGTTTCTTTTTGCTGTTCTCAGAATGTATCAAATTTCACTTAAATCAGTGACTTGAAGGTATTCATCATGTAACAGCGGGGAAAAAAAAACACAAAATGACTGTGTTTAAAAAACCCATACAACCTAAGAAATCTGATTTCAAAACTCCTTAAAATTAACTTACTTTCAATGTCGTCGAACGATCTCCTATGAACAGCATCCACTCTGTTGTGCTACAAATATTTTCAGCCCGCCACTTTCTGAAAGAAAACCTCCATCGATACGTAAAATATGTTACATAGAAAAAAAGACTTCTCTCATTATATCACATGTTTCCACTAGGCCAAATCATGTTACCGCGATTCGCAAGTCTTGTTATTCTTCCAATCAAATCCCGACATTTTCTATTTTCGCAACTTTCAAAAATAAAATATTTGAGATTATTTTCACAATCCTGGACTACTAATAACTTACTCTTCTTTGTCACTCATGTTCTCCTTTTCCTATGACACTGATACTGCTTACTATGAAGCAGACTTACTTGCATCAGGTTTATATAGTTGGATTTTTAATCTAGACAGCATTGCAGACTTACATTCCCTCTACTTAAAATTTTGGTTTTAAAAACACCAGGTAAGAATTTTTAAGGTCAAACGGCAATTTTTTTTTGAACGTTACAACGGAATCATTACAGAATAACCAGCCGTTTCCAGACTTTAAGTAAGCTGTATAATGTCCTGATGTTGTTGATGGACCATCGTGATAGATAATTGCTACAGTAACAAAAGTTCTCCCTGATATTGACAGCTGAGAAGCCACAAATTTTTTTATTAAAGTTGACAATTTTGATCCATCAGGCCTACAACGTTGGATCATTAAAATGACATACTGGCCATATCTACGTATAAATAATGTTGACATCATATCACATTTACATTGGCTACACTCCATGTTGTGATCCGCTGCATTTACTAGCTTATTAAAGGACACTGATTTACTGTCTGGCAAAGTTAAATATATAAATCTTTCTGAGTCCACACTAGTAGTACTTGATACCATACAGTTCTCGCAGTCATGCTGCCATTGATAAGAAAGCCCAAACAGGTGATCTACATCTACACCCTCATCTTGCAATACATCAAGCATATACATTAAAAACTCCTGACAATCTTGCTGATTATTTTCAGAGAAGTCTGTTTGACCTGAACATTCATCTAACAGATAACGAACTTCAGACACACTTTCTACTTTTGTTCGATCAGTGCTACATTTCTCTAACACAGAATTCAACAAGCAGCATAAACTTTGTTCTGAATTGAACACAATCTGTTCTTTTAAACTCTCTAATGAAAAGAGAACATTAACAACTACATTTGCATAGCAGTTGACACCAGAACTGTTTTCAAATTGAAAACCAACAATATCTTCAACAGAATCCACTTTCTTTCTGCTAACAACTTTCGGTTCATTGACTTTTAGTCTTTTTGCAACAACCTCCCTACTGTTACTGATATTTATACGTTTCTGGCCTACCACACGTTTCTCAAACAAAGGATATTGAGGCAAATGTGGCGCATACTCTCTTCTTAACCTATTGTATTCCTTAACACAATCTAGATCCGCACAAATGTTTGTGACATCACAGTCAATCAAGTACAATCCCGATAAAGTTCTAACTCGTGACAATGCCACATATGCCATACCCTCCTTGAACACAGAACTGCCAATATTCACCAATGCACAGTCTACACTTAAACCTTGCGATTTATGGATTGTCACCGCATATGCCAAGCAAACAGGAAACTGTTTACGGCGAACATATAAGTCTTTAACAAGCAAAAACCTAGCAGAACAACGACCAATTTGCTGTACTTCCTCAATGCCATCAAATTTAATTCTTAAAAATTCTATTCCATCTCTATTTTTGTATTTCTCAAAATCAACAACATTACCCATTGATCCATTTACCAGACCTCTTTCTACATGTAAATTCCTTCTCAAAATGATTCGGCAATTTAAACACACATTCAAAGTCTTTTCAAAACCCGCTGTCTTAGATATAGTCTTCTCTAATGAATCCAATTTTGATTTCAAATTGTCTGACAAAATAATTGTTGATCCCATATGCTCTAATTTGTCGATAGCTTCAAGTTTCACAATCTCTTGCTTTTCTAAATTCAACATTTTGTTGTTGAAGATGGCACATTCTGCAAGAGTTGGCATGAGACATATCCCAGATTTCTTCTCAGTAATTTTCTGAAAAATATTCTCAGGCTCAATCTCTTGTTTGGGATATAAATTTGACAGTAATCGTGCATTTAAAGCTTCTTTCCCATACTCGGTCACTTTTCCAATTCTAATATCTTGTAGAATATTCTTGTAATTTTCATCCTTTGCCTGACGCATATTTTGATGCAGTTCAGCATAATTGAAGTTTAACCATATATTGACGTTGCCAATGCTCCCTAGGCACTTCCTGGTATCTTCATGCGTGAGTATTTTGAACACAGGTTGACCTTTTACTGGTGTCAGCTGCAGAAGATCTCCGAAAACAATGATGTGTTTCCCACCAAATAACACATCATATTCAGTTTTAAGTACTTCTTGCATTCTCAAATGCACAAAGGCAAGCATGACATTTGAAACCATGCTTACTTCGTCAATGATAAGTAGTTTCATTTTCCTCAAGACTCTTGAAACTTCACAGCATGCATCTCCAGATAACTTGTTGTATTGTAATTTGTTGTCATGCTCCACCGGCAGCATCAGTAGACGATGCAAAGTAATACCTTTAATGTTATGTGCTGCCAGTCCAGTAGGAGCGGTGACAACACAAGACAGCGATGACTCAGTCCTTTCCTGCAAATAACAAGAGATTGCTTTAATGAGGAAACTTTTTCCAGTTCCCGCTTCTCCACTCACGTACAGTCGGACAGGCTTCAACAATGTACATGAGCACTTGTTCTTCTCATGACTTAATCCGTGCTCAATTTCCTTGGTAACTTCATCATATATTTTCCTCTGCTCAACGTTGAGTTGCTTTTCCAAGTCTTTTAAGTTAACTGAATCCTCCTGAGCATATGCCATGGCTCTTTCTACTTCATTCATAGCAGTGGCAGCTTCATTTTCGATAATAGGTCCTCCAAGTGGATCTTGACTCAATGAAACAGAACTCTGACTGTCCTGAGAACTGTCTCTGGCAATCTCGGCTGCAATCGTTGCTTCCTGCTCAATTTCCAAAGTTAGCATTTCTTGATATTTAGAAAAAGCAGGACATTCTATGGACTCCTTGGCTGCATTGAAAGAGTCTTCGTAACAGAGGAAATCTCCAAGCAGTTCCTCTTCTGCACGCCAAGGCTTGAAAAGTTGCAAAAGTGCTAAATAGAAAAACTCCTTTTTTTCTGGAGATTCACCACTCAATTTTCGACGGTTTACTAATTGGCATTTTCTTTGCTTGACCAGGCATCCCTCACTTCCAATTACAGCATACACTCCTTTCTCAATATCTTCTTTGATGTTCCTCTTGAATATATAATTTTGGAGAACCTCATATAAACAAACATTCTCAAGGTGACTGCTTCGATTTGGATAATATGTATCCAACATGTTGGTCTTCAAAATGTCGGTACTGTTTGGTTCCTTTTCTGCCAAATACTCAATTTCCCGGACAGGTTTTAGAACTCGATTTCGCCTTGCAGCAAGACCAAGACTCGCCCAAACGAGACTCCTGGATTTGGCATAGAGACTTGCTGAAGACAATCGATCAGAACATTCGTAAGCTCCGATTTCTCGATGCGACAACATCTTCAGACTGAAACTGTACAACTTCTTGCTGAGGCTCTTTTCATGGGAAATGTCCTCCCACATATCCTTCAGTTCGGTCTTTTCTTTTTTGGTGATGTAAGATGTCACATACCGAGCCACAGCCATACAGTTGTCAGCCACAAACTGTATATCCATGTTGGCATTCCACATGGACAAAATCACTGGGTTGTAGTCATTGATGTACTTGGACTCTTCATTCCTTTTCAAATTGTATGTATTCTTGGGTGATTTCCTCGTCACATTATGTCGCAGCGAAGACATCAAACTGTTTACTCTTCCTTTAGAAATCACCGGTCGTGGAAAGTTGAAACGACATTTGGTGTAGAACTTGTCCTTGTTTCTGAATTTACGACGACAATACTTTCCACAACGATGGCTTTGGAAACGTAGAACTTGTTCTCTTAGACTTTTCTTCTCCGTTGCGTTTGGAACAGCACACGTAGAATACTGTTCTATGAAATTCATCACTAAGTCATCCGGATCTGTTCCAAATTTAGGTGCATCCTTGATCCACAACAACATATGTATATGAGGGGCACCTCTTGCTTGGTACTCCTTTCTCCAGAAGAAATCCAACACCTCTCCAAGAGGTGGATTCTTTTTATTTGTGATGAAAGACATCATAGCTTCAAATCTATGATTGAAGTACCTGCATACATTCACTGGATCCAAAGAACACAGTTCTCCAGGTGTCTTGAATTCAATGTTTTCAATATTTCCATTTGCCTCTCGTAGAAATTCAAGTAAGTCTTCCCAGCCATACTCGGCACAGCTCAGAGTGAGGAACCATGTTGGAGTTCCTAAGTTCCTCAGCATACATTTTAAATCACCATGACGACGGTACCAGTACTCATTAGTACCACGCTGACACGCCATGAGATTAATTAAGTGAGAATCCAAAATACTGTCTTGGACATTGACTTTATGCATAAAGTCACTTGCCGAGATGTTTCGCATCTGTATACCACTTTTTAAGATGTGGTTCACTGCATATGACAGTCCAGACAGATCGCTTTCAAACAGGAGATGAAACAAATAGGGAATGCATTGCCGAAACCTAGGATCTTCTGCATACAATCGTAAAGTCCGGTATTCAGACGCAGGAATTTGATGAGGTCGCTCATCATATCTTCCTCCTTGACCTGTTGGAAATAGCTGTGGGAAACACCGAGCTTCCAAACTTTCCTCCCAAACACTAATGGGACTCCCTTTGGCTTGTTTCATTTGAAACAACTCAATAGCATTCCCCATGACTTCCTTGGAATGCAAAGGATGAACACTATAATGTTCATATATTTCTTCACTTTTAGAGGCCTCTACTTTCTCAATTTTGCCAGCACACAAATCGCTATCCTCTTCATCACTTACTTCCTCTTCTGCAACATATACATTCTTATAGTACTTATTATTTTTCTTCAAATACACTGTTGCCTTTTTGACTTTCCTAACATCCACTAAATCTTGCCATATTTTCTTATTCTTTGTCGGAACCCCATTAACCAAGATAACCAGAGGTTCCTCTTCCACTTTTTCTATTCCAATTGTGTTAATGTTTTTCTTCAAATCTAGAGGCAAATAAACAACTCTTCCCTTTAATCCTCTCTGTAAATCTGCTGGAGGCAACTTCCCTGTCTTTGGCTCCATTCTTACAATAGCCTGAAAGGGATGGATACTTTGAATCAAAATAGATTCATAAGTATTTAAATCCTTCAATTCAGAAGGAATCTCAACCAATTCCAGATTATTTTGAACTGACCTAGCAGGCATCTGGTTTTGGTTTAATTTATTACAACAATAAGTACACACACGTTGATCCGATCCCAAATCAAAATAATTTTCTACCATCAAGTATGTGGCAAAATCCTTCCATTCACTATTATTTTCCCTTTCACTTTTTGCATATAAATCCACTACCTTAGTCTGATTCTTATAATAAGTGCGTCGACAACATACACAAGTGAAATTAGGCCTCTCACTTGATTTCATCTGAAACGTGGCAATTTCCTTCTGAAAATTATCTGTACTGGAAACCTGTACATTATCTTCCACATTACCCTCTACTTCAGGGTCAATTTGAACATTCTCATCTTTACTACCAAAGTAACAAAACTCAATTTCTTCACAAATATTTTTCACATCTATTTCAGAACCATGCAAAAGAGCAGCACATAATTGTTTAAGCATAATTGCTGGACTCTTAGCATAATACAACATTCTCACTAATTTTCTCACTTTATTATGATGCACTGCTAGCATCCTGAAATGATGAAAAACACTCTGGCATACTCTCCTGGAAAGACAAGCCAGTGAATGACCACGCAAACCTGTCATTTGTCTCACTCTGCAAGGATCTAAATCTTGCAACAACTTCATTTTCTGCTTCAAACTTTTCTTATTAAATGTCCGTATAAAATCACAAAGCAAATTGATGGAAACCTGTCGCACACTGCAAATAGAACTACACTTCCAAATGTACACAGGACCCTTAGGACGTCTTCCTAAAACCTCATCACTTAGCGCCTCTTCTGTCTCTGTTGTCACAAGTTGTTCTTTTTCAACTGGACAACCATCCTTCACTTCATAAGCTCGACCACTGATGTCAACTGCATGCACCAAATCATTATCCTGAAAATAACTCTCCTCATTAAAAAATGCCTCAGAACTTGAACTATGCATCCATTCTCCGGAAAAAACTTCACAAAAGTTAGTACGATTTACTACTCTCTTCCATCTACTTTTTGTTTTGAAATCAGAAATTACCTTGCTTAGTTTCCTAATTCTATTGATTACCAAAATAAACAACTTTCGCTTAATTTCAAAAGCATGATCAATAATTTTCTCTACATTTTTCTTCTTCTTATAAAATGCCGCTTTCTGTTGGCCTTTCTTTTTAATACTTTTCAATAAATTAACTAATATCCTATTACGGAACATTCGATTTCGAATGTCCCTAAACTGTTGTTTCCTTCTACTATCATGCACAGAGTTATCTCTTCCTCTACCAGTAACATTTGTGATGGGTCTCTCCTTTCCATTTAAATTACTTTTCTTTTTGTGAACTGAAACATTTTTTTGAGCAAAACTTTTTTTACTACAAATATTTCTTAAGAATGATTTTGTGCTCTTACCCGGACCTTTCTTGGTGTTTTGACAAGTATTTGGGGAAGAGGACTGCTGCAATAAAACATCATCCTGCTGTCTTTGACGTTTTCTAGCCTTTCGTATTCGACTTTTGGAAGGCATTTTCCAAACTATGAAAGAATCTGCAGTTGAATCTGTGGAAAAATATAATATAAAATGTTATTAACCACTATTACCAAACAGTAAATAAATAACAGTCATCTAAAACTTAATGCCGTACTAATTATTTAACATAGCAAATGTTTTCCACCAGCACTGCATCACAAAAATGACACTCAATGGTACAAAAAAGGCATACAACACTTATAAATCACTCCCTAATATTTTAAATCATTAATTCAGGATGACGATAAGATGTAGCCTATCTAAAGATTTGTTTAGGCCCTGATCTTTAGACTGGGGTAAATGTGTGTCATTGATCCACATTCAGTCCATCACCTGTTTTGTTTATTTGAGGTGAGGCCAACACATGGTTGCAGATAAGATTTTCACTGAAAAATATCAAAATAAAAAAACATGTGAAGGCCTACCAATGAAGTAAATCATTAAATGAAAACCAATACATTTCTGGAAATATGTACTACTAGTGCTTCATAAGATGTTTTGGGTCATATTTATAAGGCATTTGAGTATCTAGTATGCTATTTTACGTTCTTCCTGGTGCAAATTTATTGTAAATATGCTCTCACCTGCGGTTGGCAAATTTAGATTTTGATTATGGGAGTTAGATAGGCATGTTACTAATTTCCCAAAAATGGTGTATAAGCCCAAACAACCTTTGAAGCAAATGCTCTTAGCCATGTTATCCACCTCCCATTGGATAACATGGCTAAGAAGTGCTTGCAAATGGGAAAAAAAACGGCCGCAATGCATGAATATCGCAGAAAAGTAATTCGATTCGATGGAAATCAGGAAGTGTTGAACACCATTTTGTCACTGCGAGTAAATATTTTGTTATAAATGAATCCTTATTGATAAACATTGTCTGCGCCATCTTGCGTTTTTCTCCAATGCCACAATTTTGTCGTGCACGGCAGCCATTTTAGATGCCTTGACCAGGGCCACTCTCTGCACGCCGCCGATTCTCAGCATGGCTCCCCACCCTCGCACGCATCTCCCCCACGCAATGGTCACCCCCGCTCTCTCTCTCATGCATGGGCCATATACTTCCCCTATCTGCGCTGCTCTTCTCTGAGAATCACACCCTGTGCCCGCTCGACACCTCCCTTTCACCCTATTCACTACCGCACCCTCTGACACTCCTCTTCCTCTGTGTCCGATTGTCCAGGCCGGACCTAGGCTATCACCTAGCCCTGCGGATGTAGTTTATGGCCCCAGCTGTAGAGTATCCAGACATGTCAACCCTCCCGATTCAGGTGTGAGACTACTGATTTCAGTGCTAGTCTTTCGCTTCCCGATTCCTGCAAGGAAAAACCCGGGGGCATATTTCCAACAACTAGCGGTAATTTTTGTCTCTAACTTGTTTAGAGACAATAATTATCGCCGCACTTCGGCGAATTTTATCGCACATAAACCTTGCTATTAGCAAGGTTTATCGCAAATGCGATTAAAAACAACCGCAATGCATGAATATCGCTGAAAAGTCAACGATATTCATGCATTATCCAGCAAATGCTCTTAGCCATGTTATCCACCTCCCATTGGATAACATAGCTAAGAACTGCTCGCAAATGTGAAAAAAAACGGCCGCAATGCATGAATATCGCAGAAAAGTCAGCGATATTCATGCACTTTCCAGCAAATGCTCTTAGCCATGTTATCCACTTCCTATTAAATAACATGGCTAAGAACTGCTCAGGGCCCCATGAGGAACGCTTTCCATTTAAAAAGGGAAAAATAACATCAAAGACACTAAAATGCCTTCTAAATATGACCCCAAACAACCTATGAAGCTCTAACAGTACATATCCTGAAATGTAATTGATTTCAAAATTCGTTTTTAAACACAGCATATAAATCAATTGTATACCTGCATTCATGAACAAATGACTAAAAATGTCCTTGAGACACATGAAAGTGTTTTCTGCAATTCACTAGCACCATTTTTGGGACACTATTAACATGGCTAGGTAACTCCCATAATCAAAATCTAAATTTGCCAAGCACAAGTGGGAGCGTATTTACAAGACACTTGCCCCATGAGGAACACTTTACATTTTAAAAGGAAAACATAACATCTTAAACACTCAAATACCTTATAAATATGGCTCAAAACAACCTATGAAGCTCTAGCAGTACATATCCAGAAATGAAATTGATTTCTTAAATCGTTTTTAAAAGCAACATCTCTGTTTCAGCTTCAATAACAGACCATAAAATGGGCTCCATGTACCACAATAACTTGTGTTACTGCATGCCAGAATGTTACACCAAATATGCAATTACAATTTCTCTATGAAACTAATTCTATTAGTATATCACTAGAGACAAAACCACATTTTAAAAACACAGCTTTCTTCATCATTTTCTCCTTAAATCATACTATTCTCTATCTAAATTAAATAAATCTTTTCTCACCTTAGCAAATATTTTTTGAGTTTTGAAAACAGTCTCAGAAATACACCAAATTGTCTTCAGCAGAAGAAAAAGGATGCACTCCAAAGGCTGCAGCTATTGAAAGCACAGAAATACAGATATTCTTTTCACATATCACTCATATTAGCCAATCATACCTCTTCCCTCACTTTTTTCAAATCAAAACCCTTCCCCCCTCTGCCCTGTCTGCCTTGTTTCCATAGCAACCACCTCCTGGAAGACCTCTCATGTTTGCAAATTCACACAACAATGTTTCAATTGAACTCTGAACTCTCAGTGCACCTGCGTATCCAGTGCAATCTTTCATTAAATGTTTCTTCCTTGACCATTCAAATTACATCTTTCACAGAACACATCCATGCACCCTAACTTTCTGTTTTCAGAAATAGAAATGCACCAATCACTGCTAATGATTCATTAGCATTGGAAATCCACAGTTTTTTTTCTTTACAAACTCCTACTGTTTCAACTGCCCTTTCATTACCACACTTCATCTGACTGCAGCACAACCTTCACCCACCATGTTTAACGTCTGGATTGTTGGACACAGTTACATCCACTGGGCTCAAAGGTATGCTGAGAACAGAAATTTACACAACCTCAATTTACAGGATGTGGAAATTAAGTGGTTGGGCCAAAGAGGAATAAAATGTCACCAATTGATACCATTGGTGAAAACCTTTATGCATTTGCCAAAACCTGACCTGTTAATAGTGCACTGTGGAGGTAATGATTTGGGCACTTTGACAGGGGTAGGTCTGGAAATGCTTTTAAAGGACACCTTTGAGCAATTAATGGCACTTTTTCCTCAAACTGCCTTGGTATATTCCAATATATGCCAAAGACAGAAATGGAGGTGGTCCAACCAATTTTGTCCACAAATTGAGAAAGCGAGGAAGCATGTAAACAAATCTGTTTCAGCTTACATGAGAGACCATGGAATGGGCTCTCTGTACAACAATAACTTGCGTTACTACATGCAAGATATCTACAGAGGAGATGGAGTTCACTTCTCAGATGAGGGCAACAGAATTTTAGTTCTGAATTTAAGACTGTGCATTGGTACCTACTTATAAGTACCTAAATGTACCATAAACCCAAAAGCTCTTCTCAGAGCTACCCTACATCTGATCACTCACAATTATTATTTTTCTCTAACTTTTTTCACTAATTTTCCACAAAATTCGCTCCCCAGAGCGCTACCCGGTTCGCTAACCGAAAGCTAACCTCGCGGAATTTTTTTTTCCGCACATATAAGCCTCCTCAGCCACGCTCAGAAAACCTAGGGGGTCAAGATAAGTCTACCATGACCCCTTCTACCCATTCTAAACATTATTTGCCCTCCATCTTGTATCTTAATGCGACCGAAACACAAAATGGTGGACTCCCGTGACGCTTAAGGTTCGCTAACCGGGCCGCTTCCAAGAAAGCGGTCCTAAAAAAAAGCGGGAAAGTAATTTACAGAAAAACGACTAGAGACACTCTCACCAAATATAGATTAGCTCATACTACATAACAATCCCTTCCATTCTCACAAATTTCATTGAAATTCCATTTAGCCATTTAGCCTGTAGACCTCTCCAAATACCGTGAGGTAAATTACTTCACAAAACACATCTGAATTGTTGGAATTGACAACCAATGAAAATGTTACTTTCCTTTTCTACTTTTATTACCTGACATTTGATTGGTTATATACCTGTATATATATAAAGGGAGAGAAGGAAACACAGCCATTTTGACTACTACTTGTTGTTGTATATATCATTTAGAATATCACTAATAACATCAACTTGTTTCTAAAGGTAAGTTGTTATTTTTAAAACTGAAGTATATTGTGCACTATAAGTAAATATGGTAAACTTTTAAAGATAGTTATATACTATCCCTCTGTAAGAGTTAGACATTGAGAAAGGCTTCTTTATTATAATTATGGACTGATTTAGGTTTCTATGGAATAATTATGAATTTACTTAGGCTTCTTCACAGGCACTTTTTAATAGTACTACTTCACGCCTGAAACCATACAGTGCCCATAGATTACTTCTCTGTTATAAACTCACAAGTGCCTGTCTGAACTTAAACCCAACAGTGCCCTATCTCTACTGATATATTTATTTTTTATGCAAATTACAGCAATAAAATGGAAGGTGAGCAGAATGTTTCCTTCGAAATTGTTCTGGAGACCAACACAGAAAAAGTTATTGCGGACAATGATGACTCAGATTTCATGGATGAATCACGGGACCATGAATTAGTTCAATGTGTAGAAACAGTGGATCATTTACTTCATTATGATGACGGTCAAATGTTTGAACTTATGTTCACTGAACAAGAACACATATCAGACAGTGAAATGATAGACGTTGTATTAAATTTCGAAAAACAATCCGAAAAATAAAATTGTATATAATATTAAAAAATTGTTTGAGTCTTTAATCATTTTTATATGTAATTCATAAACTAGTTAAATGTTAGAAATGTTATTAAATTTTGAAACACAAACACAACAATAAAAAATTGCTTAAAAAATAAAAAAATTAAAAAATAATCAACAAAACCAACAAATAATTAACATACAGTATTAGAAAAGTCTTTCATTCTTTTATCCATAAAGTTCGCTGCCCAGAAAGCTTTCCGGTTCGCGAACTTGGCGCTTACCACGCAAAAAAAAAATTTTTTTTTGGGACCCTCCTAGGCCCTTTTAAAACAATCAACAAAACCAACAAATAATTAACATACAGTATTAGAAAAGTCTTTCATTCTTTTATCCATAAAGTTCGCTGCCCAGAAAGCTTTCCGGTTCGCGAACTTGGCGCTTACCACGCAAAAAAAAATTTTTTTTTTGGGACCCTCCTAGGCCCTTTTAAAACCTCCACATAAAACCTAGGGGGTCAACGAGGATCTACTATGCCCCCTTATGGTAATTTCCCCCTTTGTTTTGGCCTCCTCTTGTCTCTCGATCCTACCGAGAGACAAGATGGCGGCCGCTCCGGACTGTTTAGAATGTTGACAGACACCGGAGGGCCAATCAGCTTCTCATCGCAAAGTTCCGATACGCGAAAGGTTCGCTAACCGGTTAGCTGCCCGGAGCGCTGTTACAGATATATATCTTGATTTAAACGTTAATTTCTGAAAATCCACTGAAGCACATATATTGAGACCTAGCAAAGGCACATCGGGCTAACAGTCCCTACAATTTTGCCAAGTTTCGTGAAAATCCATTCAGCCGTTCGAGCTAAAAGTGAGTCCAACCGCCCTATGGAAATTAACATGGGAAAAACGCGTTTTGGGACCCCCCTTTTTTCTCGGCCCCCCCTCCACAAAACCCCCCCAAATTTTTAAGGGCTGCTCAGAAACAATATGTGCCATTTTCCTGAAAATTTCAGCCAATTCCGTCCACAAACGCAAAAGTTATTAGGCATAGAATTTTCAGAAATCCCATAGGGAAAAAATCCTAACTATATATACCTACTGGCGACCGCCAGTAGGTAATATATATATATATATATATATATATTCACTGAAAAAACCATAGGTTATAGACCATATATAGTTAGGAATTAGCATTTACAAAACCTTATTTTACTCACACAAAACCATTGAAATTCGCATATATAGTTAGTTGCACTAACTATATATCGCGCACCCGCAATCCACTGCTGATGATGTCACATATTACATCATTCATGACATGGTCAGTGACATCACTGATGACATCACTGATGACATCTCAAATGACATCACTGATGACAACATCCAGTGACTGTATGTTTCTGCAAAGTTAAAATATGTCTTACATATTGAAGAATGAGTGGATGTATAAGTGTCTGGATGAAGGATTTAGTAGCTGCATGACTGACTGTATGAGTGAGTGATTAAATGTGTCTCACTGAGTGCATGGGTTAGTGACTAAACTGTCTTAATTTGTGCATCATTATGTCTGTTGTTCTGTAAACTGCTGCATGTGTTGATCAGTAGCTATATGATTAACTATATGGGTTATTGATTGGTTGCCCAAGTATTTGTATGGGAGACTGAGTGTGTGTGTGGGTGGCTGGGAGGTGTATGACTCTGTGCATAGATGTGTGAGCAGTTGATTCACTAGATGTATGGGTTCAAAAGTGCATGTGGAAACAGCTGTATGGGCGGTTGACTGTGTATTGGTGAGTGAATGGATATCTCAGTGCTGCATGTCAAAGTAAGTACATATGTAAAACACAGTACATGTGAGAGTTGACATATATAAATAACTGTGCATAAGAGCCAGTGAATGTGTGAGTGGCTGTATGGATCATTGTGAACTTGTATCAGGGATTGTATAAGAGAGTAAATATGTGTTAGTATATGTTTGAATAAGTAAGGTGTGTATAACTGTATAGTTGAGGAAATGGAGGTGTGATGGATTCTTTGCATGACTGACTAGGTGTGTGAGTAACTCCATGGATGAGTGACAGTCTGTGAGTGTCTGTTTACACTGAGTGTATCTAAGGTTATATTAGAGTCTGAAGAGGTTCATCGTATAATCATATGAATGATGTCATCAGTGATGTGATCAGTAATGTCAAATGAGATGTCATCAGTGATGTCATCAGTGATGTCATTTGAGATGTCATCAGTTATGTCATCAGTGATGTCATTTGAGATATCATCAGTGATGTCATCAGTGATGTCATTTGAGATGTCATCAGTGATGTCATCAGTGATGTCACTGACCATGTCATGAATGATGTAATATGTGACATCATCAGCAGTGGATTGCGGGTGCGCGATATATAGTTAGTGCAACTAACTATATATGCGAATTTCAATGGTTTTGTGTGAGTAAAATAAGGTTTTGTAAATGCTAATTCCTAACTATATATGGTCTATAACCTATGGTTTTTTCAGTGAATTTCAATGGTTTTTTAATAGCAAATATCAAAAGCTGTCAAATGTCAAGTACGTGATAGGTAAAAACATTTTCGTGTTTATGCACGCTGATGTGCTTTGAACGCTGCCCCCCCTTCTCCCCCCTCCGCTTTTCTCTTAGGAGTACTCTCTCTTTGCAGATAGTGAAGGGTAGTTAACGCAGGCCTTCGCCCCCGTTGTAATCCGTCATGCCTGCTTCTCTCTCCATTTGATTGATTGTTATCCAAGCATTTACTGTTTTAGAATTGGTTCTCTTTGGTTCATTCTCTATTTACAAACAAGCACAGAGTCGCAATACTCTGTTTAGTCTTTGCAGATAGTGAAAAATCGTTTAAAAAAACAAAAGGAATCGAGCAAAATCAGTAGGCCACTAATGGGATCTCTTTTTGACCTCGCTAAAATAGAAACATTAAGAACAACCCCTCTTGAGAAATACGAAACTAGTGAGATGAACTGAGCTCCACACGATGATGACTGCAAAACAGCTCGGCTCCGCCACCCACCCCACCCAAAATAACGACAAACCCTATGCAAATATTATAAATATATACATCACACCAGCAAAGTAACAGGGTAAAACATTTTATTAAATAACTATTTACATAACTATTTTATACTTTTTGTTGCCTGATCCGGCTAGCTCAATCGATCGAGCATGAAACTCATGCATTCTGATAGCAAGCGTTGCTGCTGATGCTATGCAAACTAAAACTGGTTTTCAGTTTGTACATTCTTCAAGATTTTTCATCCAAGGCTGGTTGGGAGTTTGTAGAACGATGGCTTCAGATTTTCAACATACGGTGTCGTGGCGCGGACTGGGAGAGTGCGCTTGACTTCTGCCCCCTCCCCAAGTCGTGTTGCCCTGGCGTGGCCTAAGATCGCCCCCGACATAGGCGGCCGGCTCCCGGGGTCCGGCGGAACTTTTTGCCTTTTGATGACTCTTCCATTCTGGACCTTATCCCACAATCCGTTTGACCTGAAGACACGCTGTAGTGGGGCGCCCCTTTACCGTTTCAGTTGCCATTCCGCCCGCTTTTGCTACACTGTGCCTCTTCCGCCATTCAGCTGTTTACTGCCCGCTCTTGCGACTACAGCGTCTCGCTCACCATGTAGTTGAGTTGCTCCCGCTCTTGCGATGCAACTATAGGCGGCTGCCACAGGACTCTCAAAATGGCGGCCGCCTCTTCAGATTTGGGCGTGGTCCACTAAAATGGCCATGGGACACCTTGGAACTCGGACGCTTGTCTGCTAGGGCTTGGGCCCCATTCTCGAAAGGGTCCACTGAGCCTTGAAGATTCTACAAAAGTCTTGGGGGCCCCCGACTCCCGCAGGCTTCTGGTGGGGAGCGGCTGCCATGATTGCTCGTGGAATGGCCACGACTGAGATACGAGATGGTGGTGCTCTCATGCTAACGCCAGCTTCAGTCTGAAACATCCAGAAACACTGTAGACTACCAATTCGATCAGTTCCGGTAGCGCCCCAACGTGACCCGGTAGGGAAGAACTTACCCTCCCCTCTTTGACTGATGGTTCTTGTTGCCTGTCCCTTCTGTTGTCATTTAACAGAACTTTTTAGACTGCTGAAAGCGGTTGTGTTCCGACCGCTGGTTGGTGGAGACATTTTGACTATATTCTGGACCTACGTTGTCGCGTAATGCGTTATATGACACGCCGGGTTAGCGCACCCGGAAGTACTCCAGTGCGCGAAGCGCAGTTTCCTGGAAGGGATCCGGGGCGCGGCGTGCAGCGCGTAACGTAAGCATAACAGGTCATGTGACTTGTTAATAAAACTTTTCATTGGTTCATTTTACTTTTGTTATACTAATGATGAAAGGCTTGGTCATATGACCTAAAAATTACGCTTTTTATTGCTTTCGAACATTATTTTTTCTTAAACATATATGTTATAATGTTTCAGGCTAATGTATTTTCCCGGAAAATTTACAACTGTCCTGCAAGTAAAATATATTCCTTTTTCTAGCAAAAGGGCGTTTCTTTGTCCCATGACGGAGCCGTTGAGCAAAAGATGCTCGGCCTGCTGTCTTAGTCGCCGATACGCCCGAATATCAGTTTCTTATCGATCACTTTATGTTGCAGGAGTAAAAAACACAACAGCCCTTGACCATTTATCTTTACTGCGTTCCTGCGTATTATACCTTTTATCCGTCATGTAATTGGACTGCTTTATTTCACTTGCCTTTTACTGATTCGAAAACAGAAACTAAAATTAAAAACTTTACCAAGCTCACTGGTTAGAGGCGGCAGACCCGAGAGCAGAGGACGGCCCGGGACCAGGGTTCGATTCCCGACGCGGCAGGTTTCTGGACCAGGGTCAGCGGACTCGATAATTCTCTCGCCTCGGTGCCCACTCTGATCAGCGATCACACTCGGCAACTCTGGGCATTAGCTTGCCTCATCTTCACTAACGGCCCCACCAGACCGCAGGGGATGCCTGGTCTCACCCTGGAGATACCCATTAAGGGACCATCTCTCAGGGAAGCCAGGAAGGGTTTCGCAGCGGTCGAAGCGCCTTGGGACCCTACGGGTAAGTAGTGCGCTATATAAATGCCTATACATACATACATACATACATGTTTTGTTTAAAAAACCTTTATTGTGAAAATGTCAGTATACAAATACGGGCCTATAACCACGTGGGCCGGCCACGGAGCAAACTGGAATCGTATATGATGAGGAGACATTTACACTGTAGAGGAACGCAACGAGCGGGCCATTACGTTGCAAGAACTAAGGTGTCTAACAGTTGCGGAATCGGTGGACGTACATTTTGTAATTAAAATACGACAGGGCCACTTACAATAAAATGATCTAGATATACATTTGCGGGCAAGTACCATGGGTGACGTTAATTCGAACTTTCAATAGTACAGTAATCAATAACACATCAGAACTTAATATCAATAGGGATGTCGAAATATTCAATCAATTCTCATTCCCGCCCGCCATGTGCTTCAAAACTGCATACGTATCTCGTGATATCAAGGTTGTGCAACCAGTACACAACAAGGAGGTACGAGTCCCATTTATACCGGCGCCATTTTGGGCGAGGCCGGGCAGGTCCAGGATATAGTCAAAATATCTCCACCAACCAGCGGTTGGACCAGAACCCCTTTCGGCAGTCAAAAAAGGTTCAGTTAAATGACAACAGAAGACATAGGCAACAAGACCAACAGTCAAAAGAGGGGAGGGCAAGATCTAAAGCCATTGTTCTACAAACTCTCAAGCAGACTTGGATGGAAAAATCCTGAAGAATGTACAAACTGAAAACCATTTTTTGTCTGTATAGCATCACCAGAAACGCTTGAGTCAGCTTTGTGTGAAGCCGCCATTTTGATTCAATCAATAGCGTCCCCCTGCACACATTCAGGGACCTGGTCGTGTCTAAAGGTTAAACGGATTGTGGGACAAGATGCATAAAGGAAAAGGAAAAAAGTTCCGCCGGACCATGGAACTTTCGGCGCAGCATTGTAGGATGACAACACCAGTGCGGCAACTTGCTAGACACCACCTCGGTGCCATCCAGATCTCGGCGCATTGTGCTTCCTTCGGCCTACTGTAGCCGCAAGTGCGGACGCAACTCAGCTGGATAGCGAGTGAAACACCAAGGGGCGCCCCACTGCAGCCGAGGAGCCTCCATCTTGGGGGCGACGCACAGCATCACATTGCTTTCTCAAACAGCCCCCACTGACTGATGCGACCTCACAGGCCAACGGGGCGCCCCACGCCGAATTTCGGCGCAGCATTGTAGGATGGCCACACCAGTGCGGCAATTTGCTGGACACCACCTCGGTGCCATCCGGATCTTGGCGCGTTGTGCTGCCTTCGGCCTACTGTAGCAGCAAGTGCCGGCGCAACTCTGCTGGACGGCGAGTAAAAAGATAAGGGGCGCCGCACTGCACATCAGGTGCCTCCACCTGGGGAGGCGAGAGAGGCCAGTTTGCGCCGCCTCCCCCCCCCAGGCACCCCACACCGACGTTCGGCGCAGCATTGTAGGATGGCCACACCAGTGCAACTTGCTGGACACCACCTCGGTGCCATCCGGATCTCGGCGTGTTGTGCTGCCTTCGGCCTATTCGCACATCGGTCCGCTACTGACGCCGCCTCACGTGCCAACGGATTTTCTACGCTTTTTATAGCAGCGCGTAACGTAAGCATAACAGGTCATGTGACTTCTTTATAAAACTTTTCATTGGTTCATTTTACTTTTGGTTTCCTAATGATGGAAGGCTTGATCATATGACCTAAAAATATCACTTTTCATTGGATTAAAACATTTTTTTTTCCCAAACGAAGAAAGCCCCACCTTGTTTCTAGATGTTTTAGACTAAAGCTGGCGTCAGCCTGAGAGCACCACCATCTCGTGACTCCGTCGTGGTCATTCCGCGAGCAATCATGGCAGCCGCTCCCCACCGGAAGCCTGCAGGAGTCGGGAGCCCCCAAGACTTTTGTAAAATCTTCAAGGCTCAGGGGACGTCCGAGTTCCAAGGTGTCCCAGGGCCATGTTAGTGGACCAGGCCCAAATCCGAAGAGCCTTCCGCCATTTTAAGAGTCCTGTGGCAGCCGCCTATCGCTGCACCGCAAGAGTGGGCGCAACTCAACTACATGGTGAGCGAGACGCTGTAGCCGCAAGAGCGGGCGATAAACAGCTGAATGGCGGATGAGGCACAGTGTAGCAAAAGCGGGCGGAATGGCAACTGAAACGGTAAAGGGGCGCCCCAGTACAGCCGACGAGCCTCCACCTGGGGAGACCCGTTCACGCCGCCTTCCCCCCCCGGGGCGCCCCACGCCGTTTTTCGGAGCAGCATTGTAGGATGCCAAAACCAGTGCAACAACTTACTGGACATCACCTGGGTGCCATCCACATCTCAGCGCGTTCTGCTGCCTTGGGACTATTCGCACAACAGACCGCTACTGACGAGGCCTCCCCGCGCACCCCCCGGGACGCCCCACGCCGTTTTTCGGAGCTGCATTGTAGGATACCAAAAACCAGTGCGGCACCCAGGTAACATCACTTGGGTGCCCTCCAGAACTCAGCACGTTGTGCTGCCTTGGGACTATTCGCACAAAACACAGCTACTGACCATTGTTGCTTCTTTTTTCAAAAAAATGTTTAAATGTATTTACTGTTTTTGTTGCGTTCTATATATTTAAAAGTTATTAAAGTGTTATAATCCTACTTTGTTGGAGTACTATATATTTATAATGTGACACATAATTGTAAAAACTTTGATTTACAAAGAGGCATCCCTGGAATCTTCCGCTTCAGGCTCGGTCCCACACACCCTCACAGTGAGAATCCCCTCCCCATGCACAATACAGGATGGTTATCAGATAGTAGGAACGCGTGTGGTGTGACAGATCTACTGTAACTCCTTTGAAGAGGGGTGATTCTCTACAGCTGGGGCCATAAACTACATCTGCAGGGCTAGGTGATAGCCTGGGACCGGCCTGAACAATCAGACACAGAGGAAGAAGAGTGTCAGAGGGTGCGGTAGTGAATAGGGTGAAAGGGTGGTGTCGGGCGGGCACAGGGTGTGATTCTCAGGGAAGAGCAGAGCACATAGGAGGAGGTTTCTGGCCCATACATGAGAGAGAGAGCGGGGGTGACCAGTGCGTGGGGGAGATGCTTGCGAGGGTGAGGAGCCATGCTGAGGATCGGCGGCGTGCAGAGAGTGGGTCTGGTCAAGGCATCTAAAATGGCTGCCGTGCTCAACAAAAGTGTGGCAATGCAAAAAAGACAAGATGGCGCAGACAATGTTTATCAATAAGGATTAATTTATAACAATTATTTAAAACAAAATATTTACTCGCAGTGACAAAATGGCGGTCAACACTTCCTGATTTCCATCGAATCGAACGTTAACAGACGTCACGCAACAAAAAAAAAAACGCTCACGCACAGCCGCTGGAAGACATGTATCAACATATATGAGCCTCCTCAGCCACCCTCAGAAAACAAAAGGGGTCAGGATACATCTCCCTTACCCCCTTATACCTAGTAATTTAATGAAATCGAAACACAAAATGGCGAATTCACGTTTCGCTACCAGTTTGCGAACCGAGAAGCGCTTCTACCGCGAAAAATCAATTTTTTTTATTTGCCCCACGGGACCCTTTAATAACCCCAACATCATTCCTAGGGGGTCAAGAGGGGTCTACCTAGCCCCCTTTCATTAAATTCCCCCTTCGTTTTTCTCCTCCTCTTGTCTCTCGATCCTACCGACAGACAAGATGGCGGCCGCTCCGGACTGTTTAAAAGGATTCGTAAAATGCCACGGATGTAAAATGTGCCAAATAGCCAAACCAACGAAAGAAATAATATTGGCAAACAAAAAGAAGTGGCAGATCAGACAATGCATCACTTGTAAGACTCCGTTTACAGTCTATATAGTGGAATGTCCATGCCCAATGTTGTATATGGGAAGCATGACAGTGGAATTAAAAAATAGAATCCTACAACACATGCGGGCAACAATACACAAGGACCAATCTAATGCTATAGCCAAACATATGGAACAATTCCATCAAGGAGATTGGCAAAAAATGAAGTTTTATGGCATACGGACAATTCCAAAAGGAGCACGCGGTGGGGACCGCGAGAGAAAACTGAGGCAAACAGAATCAAGATTCATCTTAAACCTGAGAACGCTGCATCCGAATGGATTAAATCAGTCAGAGGAATTATATGTGCACCTATAAAAATAAAACAACCATGGAAATGAATTAAGACAGATGATAAAATATATCTAAATAATGAATATGTACTAAGCCTATTGGAAGGCGGAACAATGTACATAATGACTCAGTATATAAATATAACATGGATAGAGAGAAATAATTTGCCAAGATGGTAATAACATCATAGCTGCACGAACATTCTACTTTTGTCAATAACAATGAACTACAAGGACCATAATCCTTGTTTGCCAAGTGACAGGAAATACGAGAAAAAAACATTCAAATTCACAAGGGGTGGGGCAACCCGTTGATCGTGAGCAAGGTGGTGATACACCGAAATGCGTAGATCTAATGCGCTGCAAGCCCTGTAACTAAGAAAAATAAAGAGGATTTGTAATACTGCAACTGGGTGTGTGACTCGTTTTTTCCCTTTGCTGGGGAAGGTTGGTGAATATATATATATATATATATATATATATATATATATATATATATATATATTTTACCTACTGGCGGTCGCCAGTAGGTATATATAGTTAGGATTTTTTTCCTATGGGATTTCTGAAAATTCTATGTCGAATAACTTTGGCGTTTGTGGACGGAATTGGCTGAAATTTTCAGGAAAATGGCACATTTTGTTTCCGAGCAGCCCTGAAAATTTGGGGGGATTTCGTGAAGGGGGGGCCAAGAAAAAAGGTGGGTCCCAAAACGCGTTTTTAACATTGAGTTTTCCATAGGGTGGTTGGACTCACTTTTAGCTCGAACGGCTGAATGGATTTACACGAAACTTGGCAAAATTGTAGATATGGTTTGCCCGACGTGCCTTTGCTATGTCTCAATATATGTGCTCCAGTGGATTTTATGAAATTAACGTTTTAAAAAACAGATATATCTGTGACAGCGCTCCGGTTAGCGCCCCGGTTCGCGTACCTGACGCGTAACGGAACTTCGCGAAGTGAAGCTGATTGGCTCTTAGGTGTCTGTCAACATTCTAAACAGTCCGGACCGGCCGCCATCTTGTCTCTCGGTAGGATCGAGAGACAAGAGAAGGAGAAAAACGAAGGGGGAATTTAATGAAAGGGGGCAAGGTAGACCCCTCTTGACCCCCTAGGAATGATGTTGGGGTTATTAAAGGGTCCCGTGGGGCAAATGAAAAAAATTTGATTTTTCGCGGTAGAAGCGCTTCCCGGTACGCGAACCGGGTCGCTCCCCGGTAGCGGAACGGGAGTTTGCCATTTTGTGTTTCGGTGGAATTTAATCACAAGATGGAGGAAAAACAATGTGGGAAATGGGCATAAGGGGGCACGGGAGACGTATCCTGACCCCCTAGGTTTTCTGAGGGTGGCTGAGGAGGCTCATATATGTTGGAATAAAAAAAAATTTATTTTTCGCGCGGTTAGCTGCCGGTACGCGAACCGGGTAGCGAACCGGGAAGCGAACATAAGTGAAAATTTGTGAAAAAAGATACATTCGAAATTTGGAAAGACTAATTATAGTTAATGTAGCGCTGAAAAGAGCTTTTGTGTTCTGTGTAAGTTCTAGGTACTTATAAGTAGGTACCAATACACAGTCTTAAATTTTGTATGAAAACTCTGTTTCCCTCATCTGAGAAGTGCACACCATCTCCCCTGTAGATATCTTGCATGTAGTAACGCAAGGTATTGTTGTAGATGGCGCCCATTCCATGGTCTCTCATATAAGCTGAAACAGACTTATTTACATGCTTCCTCGCTTTCTCAATTTGTGGACAAAATTGATTGGACCACCTCCATTTTTGTCTTTGGCATATATTGGAATATACCAAGGCAGTTTGAGGAAAAAGTGCCATTAATTGCTCAAAGGGTCCTTTAAGAGCATTTCCAGACCTACCCCAGTCAAAGTGCCCACATCATTTCCTCCACAGTGCACTATTATGAGGTCAGGGTTTGGCAAATGCAAAAAGGTTTTCACCAATGGTATCAATTGGTGACATCTCAATCCTCTTTGCCCAATCCATTTGATATCCACATTTTGTAAATTGAGGTTGTGTAAATTTGTGTTATCAGCATACCTGTGAGCCCAGTGGATGCAGCTATGTCCAAAAATCCAGACAGAAAGCATGGTGAGAGGAGGTTCTGTTGCAGTCAGATGAAGTGTGGGAATGAAATGGCAGTTGAAACAGTAGGAGTTTGTAAAGAAAAAAAACTGTGGAGTTTCAGTGCTAATCGTTCATTAGCAGTGATTGGTGGATTTCCATTGCTGAAAACAGAAAGTTAGGGTGCATGGATGTGTTCTTTGAAATATGCAATTTGAATGGTTAAGAAAAAATGATTTTATGAAAGATTGCAGTGGATTAGCAGGTGTACTGAGAGTTCATAGTTCATTTGAAACATTGTTGTGTGAACTTGTAAGCATGAGAGGTCTGTCAGGAGGTAGTTGCTATGGAAAAAGGGCAGAAAGGGCAGAGGGGGGAAGGGTGTTGATTTGAAAAAAGTGAGGGAAGAGTTTTGATTGGGTGACATAAGAGATATGTGTGATGAATATCAGCATTTCTGTGCCTTTCTTGGTTGCAGCCTCTGGAGTGCATACCTTTTGCTCTGCTAAAGAAAAATTGGTGTGTTTCTGAGACTGTTTTGAAATTCAAAAAGCATTTGATAAGGTGAGATATGGTTCATTTATTTTAGAAAGAGACTAGTATGCTTTTTGGAGAAAATAAGGAAGCCAGCTGTGCATTTAAAATGATGTTTTGAGTCAAGTGTTTGCATTATGTTTTCCAAGAAGATTTTGCATTCTTTTACAAATTGTAATTGCAGATAATGTTAAGTATTAGTACTGACAAGGTGTGGTTGTACATAGGAGCTGTGCTGTGTTTTCAAATTATGATCAGAAAATCGTGTTTAAGGAAAAGGAATGCTTTTTAAATTTATAAGAATGTATTTACTTGTGATGTGACTCTTGCAATGCGTCGCTTTTGTGGAATAGATGCATGATGCATCTGTTCTGTTTTTGCCCCATGGTGCTTCACTTTGTAAATGTTAAAAGCGATGCATAAGTGGTGCAAGGGCCTTGTAAATACACCTCTTTGTGTGCATGGCCATTTTAAGTCACTTACCCCTGGTGCAAGGGCCTTCTAAATATGCCCTCATGTGTGCTTGGCAATTTTAAATCTCTTACCCCTGGTGCAATTTCCTTGTAAATACGCCGTCATGTGTGCTTGCACATTTCAAATCACTTCTCCCTGGTGCAAGGGCCTTGTAAATACGCCCCCATGTGTGCTTGGCCATTTTAAGTCACTTCCCCCTGGTGCAAGGGCCTCTGAGACTGTTTTGAAATTCAAAAAGCATTTGGTAAGGTGAGATATGGTTCCTTTATTTTAGAAAGAGACTAGTATGCTTTTTGGAGAAAATAAGGAAGCCAGCTGTGCATTTAAAATGATGTTTTGTGTCAAGTGTTTGCATTATGTTTTCCAAGAAGCTTTTGCATTCTTTTACAAATTGTAATTGTAGATAATGTGAAGTATTAGTACTGACAAGGTGTGCTTCTACATAGGAGCTGTGCTGTGTTTTCAAATTATGATCAGAAAATCGTTTTTAAGGAAAAGGAATGCTTTTTAAATTTATAAAAATGTATTTACTTGCAATGTGACTCCTGCATTGCGTCGCTTTTGTTGAATAGATGCATGATGCATCTGTGCTGTTTTTGCCCCATGGTGCTCCACATTGTAAATGTTAAAAGCGATGCATAAGTGGTGCAAGGGCCTTGTAAATACTCCCCTATGTGTGTGCATGGCCATTTTAAGTCACTTACCCCTGGTGCAAGGGCCTTCTAAATATGCCCTCATGTGTGCTTGGCATTTTTAAATCACATACCCCTGGTGCAAGTTCCTTGTAAATACGCCGTCATGTGTGCTTGCACATTTCAAATCACTTCCCCCTGGTGCAAGGGCCTTGTAAATACGCCCCCATGTGTGCTTGGCCATTTCAAGTCACTTCCCCCTGGTGCAAGGGCCTCTGAGACTGTTTTGAAATTCAAAAAGCATTTGGTAAGGTGAGATATGGTTCCTTTATTTTAGAAAGAGACTATTATGCTTTTTGGAGAAAATAAGGAAGCCAGCTGTGCATTTAAAATGTTGTTTTGTGTCAAGTGTTAGCATTATGTTTTCCAAGAAGATTTTGCATTCTTTTACAAATTGTAATTGTAGATAATGTGAAGTATTAGTACTGACATGGTGTGGTTGTACATAGGAGCTGTGCTGTGTTTTCAAATTATGATCAGAAAATCGTTTTTAAGGAAAAGGAATGCTTTCTAAATTTATAAGAATTTATTTACTTGCGATGTGACTCCTGCAATGCGTCGCATTTGTGGAATAGATGCATGATGCATCTGTGCTGTTTTTACCCCATGGTGCTCCACAGTGTCAATGTTAAAAGCGATGCATAAGTGGTGCAAGGGCCTTCTTATTAGCCTCCATGTGTGCTTGGCAATTTTAAGTCATTTCCCCCTGGTGCAAGTTCCTTGTAAATACGCCGTCATGTGTGCTTGACCATTTCAAGTCACTTTCCCCTGGTGCAAGGGCCTTGTAAATACGCCCCCATGTGTGCTTGGCCATTTCAAGTCACTTCCCCCTGGTGCAAGGGCCTTGTAAATACGCCCTCATGTGTGCTTGGCAATTTTAAGTCACTTCCCCCTGGTGCAAGGGCCTTGTAAATACGCCCCCATGTGTGCTTGGCAATTTTAAGTGACTTCCCCCTGGTGCAAGGGCCTTGTAAATACGCCCCCATGTGTGCTTGGCCATTTCAAGTCACTTCCCCCTGGTGCAAGGGCCCTGTAAATACGCCCTCATGTGTGCTTGGCAATTTTAAGTCACTTCCCCCTGGTGCAAGGGCCTTGTAAATACGCCCCCATGTGTGCTTGGCAATTTTAAGTGACTTCCCCCTGGTGCAAGGGCCTTGTAAATACGCCCCCATGTGTGCTTGGCTATTTCAAGTCACTTCCCCCTGGTGCAAGGGCCTTGTAAATACGCCCTCATGTGTGCTTGGTAATTTTAAGTCACTTCCCCCTGGTGCAAGGGTCTAGTAAATATGCCTTCATGTGTGCTTGGCAATTTTAAGTCAATAACAATAACATCAACAATGTCTGTTCTGGAACAATCTCTAAATAGAAATAGAGTCTCGAAATTAGTTGAGATTAACATATAACAGAGCACATGTCATATGTAGAAGCGTTCCATTCCATTGCTATTTTCTACCATCAAGTATGTTGCAAAATCCTTCCATTCAATTGTTTGCTTACTGTTATTGATTTACTGTTTGGTAATAGTATTTAATAACATTTTTTTAATACATTTTCCACAGATTCAACTCGAGATATTCTTAAAAATTCAAACATGCCCTCAAGGCAAAGAAAAAAAAAAGAAGCAAAGCGACATGTTTTAGTTCAGAAGAAGAGAGCCAATTTAAACGGGAAGGAAAGGTCCCTCAAAAATGTAACTGCTAGAGCAGGAGATAACTCTGTGCATGGTAGTAGAAGGAAAAATCTGTTTAGAGACATTCGTAGACGAATGTTCCGCAACAGGATAATTGGCAATTTATTAAAAATTTTAAGAAACGTCAACAGAAAGTGGCTTTTTATAAGAGAAAGAAAAATGTAGAGAAAATTATTGATCAGGCTTTCGAAATTAAGCGAAAGTTATTTATTTTGGTAATCAATAGAATTAGGAAACTAAACAAGGTAATTTATGATTTCAAATCAAATAGTAGATGGAAGAGAGCAGTTAATCGTAGTAATTTTTGTGAAGTTTTCTAAGGAGAATGGATGCATAGTTCAAGTTGTGAGGCATTTTTCAATGAGGAGAGTTACTTCCAGGACAATGATTTGGTGCATGCAGTTGACACCAGTGGTCGAGCATATGAGGTAAAAGATGGTTGTCCGGTTGAAAAAGAAAAACTTGTGTCTGCAGATGCAGAAGAGGTGTTAGGTGATGAGGTTTTAGGGAGACGTCCTAAGGGACCAGTGTACACCTGGAAGTGTAGTTCTATTTGCAGTGTGCGACAGGATTCCATCAATTTGCTTTGTGATTTTGTACGGACATTTAATAAGAAAAGTTTAAAACAAAAAATAAAGTTGTAGCAAGAATTAGATCCTTGCAGAGTGAGACAAGTGACAGGTTTGTGTGGTCATTCACTGGCTTGTCTTTCCAGGAGAGTATGCCAGAGTGTTTTTCATCATTTCAGGATGCTAGCAGTGCATCATAATAAAGTGAGGAAATTAGTTAGAATGTTGTATTATGCTAAGAGTCCGGCAATTATGCTTAAACAATTAAGCACTGCACTTTTGCATGGTTCTGAAGTAGATGTGAAGAATATTTGTGAAGAAATTGAGTTCTGTTACTTTGCTGGTGAAGAGAACAATGTTGAAATTGACCCAGTAGAAGAAGGTAATGTGGAAGAGAGTGTACTGATTTCTAATATAGATAAGTTTCACAAGGAAATTTTCAACTTTCAGGTGAAATCAAGTGAGAGGCCTAATTTCAATTGTGTGTGTTGTCGACGGACTTATTATAAGAATCAGACTAAGTTAGTGTATTTATATGCAAAAAGTGAAATGGAAAACAATAGTGAATGGAAGGATTTTGCCACATACTTGATGTTAAAAAATCGTTTTGATTTGGGATCGGACCAACGTATGTGTACTTATTGTTTTAAGAAATTAAACCAAAACCGGATGCCTGCTAGAGCGGTTCATAATAATCTGGAATTGGTTGACATTCCTTCTGAATTGAAGGATTTAAATACTTATGAATCTATTTTGATTCAAAGTGTCCATCCCTTTCAGGCTATTGTACGAATGGAGCCAAAGACAGGGAAATTGCCTCCATCAGATTTACAGAGAGGATTAAAGGGAAGAGTTGTTTATTTGCCTTTAGATTTGAAGAAAAACATTAATACAATTGAAGTAGAGAAAGTGGAAGAGGAACCTCTAGTTATCCTAGTTAATGGGGTTCCGACAAAGAGTAAGAAAATCTGGCAAGATTTAGTGGATGTTAGGAAAGTCAAAAAGGCAACATTGTATTTGATAAAAAATAATGAGTACTACAAGAATGTATGTGCTGCAGAAGAGGAAGTAAGTGAAAAAGAGGACAGCGAATTGTGTGCTGGGCAAATTGAGAAAGTAGAAGCCTCTAAAAATGAAGAAATATATGAACATTATAGTGTTCATCCTTTGCATTCCAAGGAAGTCATGGGGAATGCTATTGAGTTGTTTCAAATGAAACAAGCCAAAGGGAGTCCCATTAGTGTTTGGGAGGAAAGTTTGGAAGCTCGGTGTTTCCCACAGTTATTTCCCACAGGTCGAGGAGGACGATATGATGAGCGACCTGATCAAATTCCTGCTTCAGAATACCGGACTTTACGATTGTATGCAGAAGATCCTAGGTTTCGTCAATGCATTCCCTATTTATTTCATCTACTGTTTGAAAGTGATCTGTCTGGACTGTCTTATGCAGTGAACCACATCTTGAAAAGTGGTGTACAACTGCGAAATATCTCGGCAAGGGACTCTATGGATAAAGTCAATGTGCAAGACAGTATTTTGGATTCTCATCTGATTAATCTCATGGCATGTCAGCGTGGTACTAATGAGTATTGGTATTGTCGTCATGGCGACTTAAAATGTATGCTGAGGAACTTAGGAACTCCTACTTGGTTCCTCACTCTCAGCTGTGCTGAGTATGGCTGGGAAGACTTACTTGAATTTCTACAAGAGGCAAATGGAAACATTGAAAATATTGAATTCAAGACACCCGGAGAACTGTGCTCTTTGGATCCAGTGAATGTATGCAGGTACTTCAATCATAGATTTGAAGCTATGATGTCTTTCATCACGAACAAGAAAAATCCACCTCTTGGAGAGGTGTTGGATTTCTTCTGGAGAAAGGAGTATCAAGCAAGAGGTGCTCCTCATATACATATGCTGCTATGGATCAAAGATGCACCCAAATTTGGAACAGATCCGGATGACTTAGTGATAAGTTTCATAGAACAGTATTTTACATGTGCTGTTCCAAAGACAAAGGAAGATAAAAGTCTAAGAGAACAAGTTTTACGGTTTCAAAGCCATCGTTGTGGAAAGTATTGTCGTCGTAAATGCAGAAACAAGGACAAGTACTACACCAAATGTCGTTTTGCATTTCCACGATTGGTGATATCTAAAGGAAGAGTGAACAATTTCATGTCTTCGCTGTGACATAATGTGACGAGGAAATCACCCAAAAACACATACAATTTGAAAAGAAACGAAGAGTCTAAGTACATTAACGACTACAACCCAGTGATTTTGTCCATGTGGAATGCTAACATGGATATACAGTTTGTGGCTGACAACTGTATGGCTGTGGCTCGGTATGTGATGTCTTACATCACAAAAAAAGAAAAGACAGAACTGAAGGATATGTGGGAGGATATTTCCCATGAAAAGAGCCTCAGTAAGAAGTTGTACAGTTTCAGTCTGAAGATGTTGTTGCATCGAGAAATCAGAGCTTACGAATGTTCTGACCGGTTATCTTCAGCAAGTCTCTATGCCAAATCTAGGAGTATCATTTGGGCGAGTCTTGGTCTTGCTGCAACGCGTAATCGAGTTCTGAAACCTGTACGGGAAATTGAGTATTTGGCGGAGAAGGAGCCAAGCAGTACAGATATTTTGAAGACCAACATGTTGGATACATATTATCCAAATAGAAGCAGCCACCTGGAGAATGTTTGTCTGTATGAGGTTCTACAAAATTACATTTTCAAGAGGAACATCAAAAAAGATATTGATAAAGGAGTGTATGCTGTAATTGGAAGTGAGGGATGTCTGGTCAAGCAAAGAAAATGTCAATTGGTAAATCATCGAAAATTGAATTGCGAATCTCCAGAAAGAAAAGAGTTTTTCTATTTAGCTCTTTTGCAACTTTTCAAGCCTTGGCGTGCAGAAGAGGAACTGCTTGGAGATTTCCTCTCTTACGAAGACTCTTTCAATGCAGCCAAGGAGTCCATAGAATGTCCTGTTTTTCCAAAATATCTAGAAATGTTGAATGCAGAAATCGAGCAGGAAGCAACAATTGCAGCTGAGATTGCTAGAGACAGTTCTCAGGACAGTCAGAGTTCTGTTTCATTGAGTCAGGATCCACTAGGAGAACCAGTTATCAAAAATGAAGCTGCCACTGCCATGATTGAAGTGGAAAGAGCTACGGCACATGCTCAGGAGGATGCGGTTAACTTAGATTTGGAAAGACAACTCAACGTTGACCGAGCGTGGGAAAAAAGCTTTACATGCACGATTACTGTCAAATTTGTATCCAGAAGAAGACGTTCTGCCAGAGGATATTTTTCAGAAAATTACTGAGAAGAAATCTGGAATATGTTTGATGCCAACTCTTGCAGAATGTTCCATCTTCAACAACAAAATGTTGAATTTAGAAAATCAAGAGATTGTGAAACTGGAAGCTACTGACAGAATAGAGCATATGGGAGCAACAATTATTTTGTCTGAGAATTTGAAATCTAAATTGGATTCATTAGAGAAGACTATATCTAAAACTGCTGGTTTTGAAAAGACTCTGAATGTGTGCTTAAATTGCCGTATCCTTTTGAGAAGGAATTTACATGTTGAAAGAGGTCTGGTAAATGGATCAATGGGTAATGTTGTTGATTTTGAGAAATACAGAAATAAAGATGGAATTTAATTTTTAAAAATTAAATTTGATGGCATTGAGGAAGTACAGCTAATTGGCCGTTGCACAGCTAGGTTTTTGCTTGTAAAAGACTTATATGTTCGCCGTAAGCAGTTTCCTATTTGCTTGGCATATGCGGTGACAATCCATAAATCGCAAGGTTTAAGTGTAGACACTGCTTTAGTGAATATTGGCAGTTCTGTGTTCAAAGAGGGTATGGCTTATGTAGCATTGTCACGAGTCAGAACTTTATCGGGATTGTACTTGATTGACTGTGATGTCACAGACATTTGTGCGGATCTAGATTGTGTTAAAGAATACAATAGGTTAAGAAGAGAGTATGCGCCACATTTGCCTCAATATCCTTTGTTTGAGAAACGTGTGGTAGGCCGGAAACGAAGAAATATCAGTAATAGTAGGGAGGTTGTAGCAAAAAGACCAAAAGTCGATGAACCGAAAATTGTAAGCAGAAAGAAAATGAATTCTGTTGAAGATGTTGTTGGTTTTCAATTTGAAAATAGTTCTGGTGTCAACTGCTATGCTAATGTAGTGGTTAATGTTGTCTTTTCACTAGACACTTTAAAAGAACAGATTGTGATCGATTCGGAACAAAGTTTATGCTGTTAGTTGAATTCTGGGTTAGAGAAATGTAGCGCTGATAGAACAAGAGTAGAAAGTGTGTCTGAAATTCGTAATCTGTTAGACAAATGTTCAGGTCAAACGCAATTCTCTCAAAATATTCAGCAGGATTGTCAGGAGCTTTTAATGTATATGCTTGATGTATTGCAAGATGAAGGTGTAGATGTAGATTATCTGTTTGGCCTTTCTTATCAATGGCAGAATGATTGCGAGAACTGTAGGCTATCAAGTACTACTAGTGTAGACTCAGAAAGATTTATATATTTAACTTTGCCTGACAGTAAATCAGTATCCTTCAATAAGCTAGTAAAAGCAGCCGATCAAAACATGGAGTGTAGCCAATGTAAGTCTGCAATGCTGTCCACGTTAATTATACGAAGTTATGGCCAGTATGTCATTTTAATGTTCCAACGATGTAGGTCTGATGGAACTAAATTGACAACTTTAATAAAAAATTTTGTGGCTTCGCAGTTGTCAATATCAGGAAGGACTTTTGTAACTACAGCAATTATATATCATGACAGTCCTTCAACAACTTCAGGACATTACACAGCTTATTTAAAATCTGGAAAGGGCTGGTCATTCTGCAATGATTCTGTTTTAACTTTCAAAAAAAGATTGCCTTTCCACCTTCAAAATTCTTACCTGGTGTTCTTACAACCAAAATTTTAGGGAAGGAATCTCGGGATTTGTTCAGAGGAATTTCAAGAGGTTCTAATGGCTCCTACTCTATATGGCCTTGTGGATAAGTGTAGTACAGAGCGAAAACTCTTTGTGTTTATAAGCTAATTCAAGCAGCAGATCAAAACAAGGAGTAGAGGAAATGTAAGTCTGCAATGCTGTCCACATTTTTTATAGAAACTTATGGGTGAAATGTCATTTTACAATTTCAACTACATAAACTGGATGAAAATAAGTTGTCAAGTCTAATTAAAAATGTTTTGGCTACACAGTCATCGATTTCAGGAAGAACAATTGTAACTGCAGCTATTATATGTTATGATGGTCCTTTGACAACATCAGGATATTACACAGCTTATTTGAAATATAGAAAAGGCTGGTCTTTTGGCAATGATTACCATTTGAGTATGAAGCAATGTTGCCTTTTGACTTATTTTCAGAAGTGAGAATTTAGGTTAGGTAACTGGACTATAATGATTCTAGGTGTTGTTGTAATTTAGTGTGCTGTTTTAAATTGCTTTGTATGTCTCATTTTTCTTAAAACGATGGAGCTTATCTTTCAGAAAGTGGCGGGCAGAAAATAATAACAGCACAACAGAGTATAAGCTGTTCATAGGAGATCCTTTGACGTCATAGAAAGTAAGTTACTTTTGAGGAGTTCTGATTTCTGATTGATTATATTATATGGGTTTTTTAAACACAATCATTTTGATTGTGTTTTTTTTTCCCCGCTGTTATATGATGAATACCTTCAACTCACTGTTTTCAGTGAAATTTGATATATTCTGAGAACAGCAAAAATAAACCATTAAATATGTATAATTAATTTTGTACTTTGAATTGTGATTTTTAGTATGTATTCATCTTGTCTCATGCTCACTCATCTTTTACTACCTTTTATTCATTTTAACATTTTTGTTCTTTCTTACACAGATTAAAAGTATAAAAATAACAAATGACTAAGTTAACGGCAATTATAAGGTAAGTGTTTAGTACTCTTTACGTTACATCTCTATCTCATTTCTTTAACCCTCAGTTTCCTGCCTTTGCTACTTCCCTCATTTCTTTTTCTATTACTTACTCACACTACTCTTTCCACTCCTTTTCTCAGTCCCTCTTTAAACAGTATCTCTGTGTTAATCCCTAATTTTGTCTTTCTTTTAACATTACTCTCTGTTTACTTACTCTTCTTTTTTTAAAAACATTTTTTTTTTAGTTTGCTTCCCGGTTCGCGTACCGGAGCGCAAACCGGGAAGCGAATCAAAAGAAATAGATGTTGCCAGAGTGCTAAACATTCTAGCAATTTCTTATAAAGGGGAGGTAGTTCTGAAAAGAACTTTTTTTAAAATTATTTTTGTTGTTTTATATTTTTTTTATTATTTTTCTGAACAATGTTTTAGTTTTTTTGTATTTTTTGAACGGTTTTATATTTTTTTTGTTTTTTTTGGGGGGGGAAACGAAAATGATTCATTATAAAGGGCTCAACAGGAGCAACAAAAAAAAGATAATTTATTTTCTGGGTCGTTTTGTACATCGATGATTTTCAAAAGCTGTATTGATTAGAGTTATACTCCTCTCTCCATAGGCAATTAATTTTCCACAAAAAATACAGGTAAATCTCATGTTCCCAAAGTTCATCTGTATATTTGGGACCGTCTCCCTCGCCTCTGGTCCAGTCACTGCCTTTTGATTGGATGTACTGGCCACAGGTGGGGGGTTATTCTGCAGGTCACCGACTTGTGCAGCACTATAGTTTATTGGGTGCCATCTTTCCATATGCCGATGCATGGTATAATTCCCATAGCTATATTTCTTTTCTGTCCCTCTGGACAGTTCATTTTGGCAGATCAGGTAGGTAACGTACCGGGCATTTACCTTTTTTTGTCCTTCGGGAAATTTAAAAAATTGCCAAATATAACTTTCTTTGGCATGGGACCTCCTTGGCTGTTCAGGTAAAAACCTATTGGTCACTTGCTCCTCTTCCTCTTCTTCCTCTTCTTCCTCCTCTTGTTGTAGGATAACCTGAGGAGGTGGTCCTCTCTTCCTAGGAGGTTGTGGTGGTGGTGGGGTTCCACCAGCAGCAGCAATCAATGAAGCCATTTCTAAGCAATGAAAGTAGGTCTTTCTCTCATAAAAATGAAAGTCAGAGTGAGGAAAAAAGGTGGGGCTTTCATCATTTGGGAAAAAAAAATGTTCTAAACCAAGGAAAAGTGTTATTTTTAGGTCATATGACCAAGCCTTACATCATTAGGAAACTAAAAGTAAAATGAACCAATGAAAAGTTTTATGAACAAGTCACATGACCTGTTATGCTTACGTTACGCGTCCCGGAGAGCTTCCGGGGCGCTGCGCTTCACGCCTCGGTTCGCGTTCCGGAGCGCTTCCGGGTGCGCGAACGCGGCGCGTCATAAGACACATTACGCGGCAACGCGATACGTCGTGCTTGCGCGACGCGTCACGATGTTGTTTTCTAACGCGGTAGTTGCGCTATCGGAACGTTTACCGGTTCGCGGACCGGGTCGCAGAACCAAATTGAGCTAACGGGAAGCTGCCCGGTTCGCGGACCGGCAGCAAAACAAAAAAAATAATAATAAAAAAATATATATAAATAAAAATGTTTTATTACAAACATATAAAATATATTTTTGCATTAAAATAAGAATACATTTTACAGCTTTTGATATTTGCTATTAAAAAAACATTGAAATTCACTGAAAAAATCATAGGTTATAGACCATATATAGTTAGGAATTAGCATTTACAAAACCTTTAAAATTCACTGAAAAAACCATAGGTTATAGACCATATATAGTTAGGGATTAGCATTTACAAAACCTTATTTTACTCGCACAAAACCATTGAAATTAGCATATATAGTTAGTTGCACTAACTATATATCGCGCACCCGCAATCCACTGCTGATGATGTCACATATTACATCATTCATGACATGGGCTAAAAGTGAGGTCGACCGCCCTATGGAAATTAACATGGGGAAAACACGTTTTGGGACCCCCCTTTTATCTCGGCCCCCGCTTGACAAATCCCCTCCAAACTTTCAGGGAAAACCGGAGCACCGCGAGGCAAATTTGAGGAAATTTCCAGGCGGATTCCTCAACCGGCGCCAAAGTTATTCCCAATAGAAAGTTGCGATTTCCTATTGAAAATAATCCTAACTATAACTACCTACTGGCGACCGCCAGTAGGTAATATATATATATAAACGGGTATAACATTAAGGCTCTGAAAGTAAGGACAAATTATCTCCGAAGAATCTGAGGTATTACTAATGCCATCACACAAACAACTCCCTTAGGTGAAGAAAACATAGGTTGTGTGCCGCATTGACCCTATAAAATACACTTCACGGGTAACATAGTTCATATTAACAATCAACCACAGTTATATGGTAAACAATCATTGCATACAGTGTTTAATCTGTACACATCTGTTCAGAGAAAGCCGAGTTCCTAAAAATACTGAACGTCTGTTCCAAAATCAATGGACTACTCTCGACAGCTTTTATCTGTATCATACCCCTGACAGTCACTGAACCAACATTGTGAAATTAAGTTGAAATAGGTAGAGAAGTGGGTACTGTAAACACTACTCTATCAACAGAATTTATCCTGTACAACACTGTTTGCAGACAGTGAAACTTTCATGCAAAATACTCTAAAGAGTATTAAAAAGTTGCTACTAAGAAAAGTGTACACACTATGCAAAACTTGGCAAAGAAGTCACTATTTGCTTAAAATAAGCAACGTCTGAAGCGGCTTAAAATTATACTACATGCAACCTTCATATTGTGGTGAAACCCTTACAGATAGCCCATCTACTGAAGCAAAAGAGGCACATGTACATAGGTTAGTACCTGGTGAAACACGTCTTCTATGTTAAGTAGAAATTAATATATTAAAGTTACTTACAATACACAGTATGTAGTACATAGAATCTTTGACCCTGCTGGAAAATTCTTCTGATGTACCAAAACACTTGTGTGGAACATAATGTACACAAGATAGCTGTCACCTGCACACTGAGTAAGTCTTCAATACAAAGATGTATATTGTATTCAATACCTCTGCGCACGTATGGTGCATCAGAAACACATCCGTTTTGTAAACTCTTATACCAATTAGCTGGACACAGTCTGCACAAAATTAGGTAGAAAAGTGATATGAAAGTTACCTGCAACCATGTAAACTATAAAAAGAAGCTAACACACTCATTGGATGATGTCATCAGTGATGGCATCAGTGATGTCCTTTGTAATATCTTCAATGATGTCATAAATTATGTCAATTGATATGCCACTTGTCAAGTCATAAGCTGTGCATAGCGGGGATATAAGTTATAGTTAGCACTGTTAACTATAACTGGTGAATTTATGTTGTTTTTTTTAGTTCAAAACATCAATGTTGTCACTAACAAATTCACCTGACTATAATTTACTTTAGCCTTTGTTTTTGTGTGTGAATTCTTCTAAAGAAAACCAAATCATTTTATTGCACCTAACTATAATGTTACCTCAACCTTTGTTTTTTACAGTTATTTTCAATTTAGTTTTAAATATAAAGTAATATTTGATTATGATGCATAAATCCAACCCCCGCTGCTCATGGCCATTGGCTGTAGGCCCTGTGTCTAACCCCCACATGCAGCCAACCCCATAACGTGCATGGCTGAAGGTCAAAGGGGAGGGAGGCTACATAACTCCACTCCACAACCCTCATTAAGGGTCCCCAGGGTATAAAGAGAGTCAGGGAAGGTGGTTGCATGGCTCGACTCCCTTTTTTGTAAGGTTTGGCACCTGAGGTTGGATCTCCTGGGCCTATACTGGCTTGGGGAGGGGGCTGCCGCCCTCCTCCCCTTTAGAAAAAAGGCCCCGGGATGTGGTCCACAGGAACAAGCCCTAAGGCCACCCCCTCCAGTGCAAAGCTAAAGGCCTTGTGCAACGTGTGGTTGGCTGCTTTGGGAGAGGTGGCAACAGGGCCGGGCATTATTGAAAACAGGTTACATTTTTTATACTCTACTTCTCATATGAGGAAGCACAGAACTTGCACTATCAGGAAACCCCAGATCTCTTTATTTGAAGATGACCAGGATACCTGCCACCTGCATAAAATAGAACCTATAATTGGCAGCAAAGTCAGGAGAGTTACTGTTATTTGGTGACTTTTTCAGAATTATAAAAGTTGTTTAAACTACTGTTGAAATATCTGCGAACAATTTACCAACATTTATCGACAATGAATCATAACAAACAAAAATCAATGATTTTAAATAAATCATCATCATCATTGATAACTTTATTTCAGTCAGTTGACCATAAAAGTGTAAATAAAATACATACAAAGAAGCACCGATCATTAAAACAATAAATAAGAATCCAGGTCAATATTGGACGTAAAAATTAACTAAACTAGATAGTTATCAAGGACATGAGAATATAAAAATATAAAATTCATGGTTAAACACAGATATTATCCAAAACTTTTCCTTCTACGCCACATGCCATATAAAAAACGAGATACAGCAAAGACGATGGGGGGGGAGGGGTATCATACATTAAAACCCTACAGGCTTGAGTACAATATCTGAAACCTAGGTTCCTACATAATGGAATCAACCAGCATTTCCTTAATACTTCATACGCAGGGCAGAAAAACATACCATGGCATGCATCTTCTCATTTATAATCACATGCCGGGCAATCTATATTTTCTGATTTTGCCCATTTTCTGATTTTGCCCTGAGTGGTAGACTGCCATGCCTTAACTGGATGTAAAGCTTCCTCGCAAGAGGTGGATAAATTACATCTAAGAATTCCTCCAGTTGCGATTCAGTTTTTACTAGGAGGAACTCTAGAGACAGTCTTCCGAGGGTAGCTGATCTCTGTAGAGCTAATGAGTTCTGATGCCTCAGCTGACGGACAAGTTCCGATTTAGTTATCCCCGGGCAACACACCTCAGGGGTCTCCCAGAACTCTTATAAACCAATCCGGGTACTGAGAGCCCCATTTAGAAGCAGCCACGGGATATTCTTGCCTTTTAGAAGACGTCAGACCTCTAAAAATTCCTCTCTATAGGAAGCCAGTTCGGGCACTGACCAAAGTCTCTTCCAGTAGAGCATGGGCCGTGCTGCTGCTAGCTCTTCTATTGATTCCAACCCCAAATCAAGTCGGAGTGGGATGAGTGGTGTACTTAGTGGCAAGCCCAGGAAGCTCCTCATAAAACCCTGCTCCACCCTCAGGAGGTTAGATGTACTTTTATGGCCCCATAGTTCGGCGCCATACATTGAGGCCGTTCTAGCCTGAAGTCAATATATTTCAATGACCGGGGCTGCCGCTTTAAAGTCCGAGATTCTGTGGACCGCGCTAATGCCCCCTGCTACTTGAGATAGCCTGAGAGCTGATTTTGAAATTTGGAAACCCCAGTCAATGTTTTCTGTCAAGGTGATGCCGAGGTAAACAAAAGTCTTGAATCTTTTTAGGGGAATACCATTGGGAATGGGATTTGGGCGGCTCTGCTTCGGGGGATTAAAAATCATAAATTTGGTCTTATCCAAGTTTATCTCCAACCCGCGTCTTGCACAGAAGGCCGCAAAGCCATCCAGAGTGCGCTTGATGCCCGATGATGTTTTGCAAACATCAGAGCGGGCACCCGCCCGGTAGCCAGCCTAGGAGCGTCATTGTCAATTACACCAATTAAATGGTCCACAAGACCATTGATGTAAAGACAAAATAACTTTGGAGCCAGGACACACCCCTGGCGTACACCCTTCAAAACAGGAAAATGTGCCGACAAATCACCATGCCTCTCGCACCTGACTTGGGCATAGTTACTAGTGTGGAGTCTAATTAGGATGTTCAATAAATAGGGCGGAAGACCCAAGTCTGCTAAAACTCTCCACAACTTCTCCCTCGGGACTAGGTCAAAAGCTGCCCGCAGGTCGACAAAGATGAGATAGAGGCTGCCACCTTCCACTCTCACCATTTTCCAAAATAGAACCTGCAGCCGAAATATTTGATCCAAAGTTGAAATGCCAGTCCTAAACCCGGCCTGGAGTATGGTCAATATCTCATTTTCCTCCATCCACCCCTGGATTCTATCTAAGATGATCCTGCCCATTAGTTTCTGTGTGGTATCTATGAGACTAATGGGCCTATAGTTTGATGGGGTTAACGGCAAGCCTTTTTTATGAATAGGGACGATCTCAGCTCCAAGCCAGGTGTCTGGCGGGTCGGTCCCCTTAAGAATTGCATTAAATAGGACAACCAGATACGGTGCTCATATTTTAGGTTGGGACCGAAATAGATACCCGGGCATTTTGTCTAGGCCGGGGGCCTTGTTAGGTAGTAGTATTGCTATTGCAGACTCGATCTCCTTCAGGGTGATGTCTTCAGGCCGTTCTAGATAGAACTCACCCCCAAAAACCAAGGAGTCCTGCCTCCGTTCAACATCCAAGAGCCCCGCCAATCAATACTCATGGCGGGGCCCTGGGACGGTCAACAGAGGAGACGCCACAGTTTCCCCTAAGACCAAATCCGTCATCCCCACCAATCTATACTCTTGGAGGGGTTCGGGATTGGGGGGGAGTATAATCTCTTCAACCGAATTGGCATATAGTGCTCTGAAGTGCGCTTCCCACACTAAAGGCGCTATATTTGGAAGTGGGGCTAGTGCTCCCCCACTAAGACCAGAGCTAACTATAGCCCAAAACGTCTTAGAGTCCTTACATGAGAGTGCAGATCTGAGTTCCTCCCATCTGTTCTCCTCCCAGTCCTTCTTTCCCCTAGTAATGGCCTTTTTAGACACAAGACAGGATTTCTTAATACTTACTCTATCTTCAGCTTTTATTGCAGACAGCAGGTCTTTTTTTGCTTTCCTGCAAGAGGGGTCATACCAGGGATATGTCCTGACCTGGTGGACTTTCTTTCTAGCCACAGGGCAAAACACATCCGCAAGTCTGATGACCAGCTGCTTGTGGATTTCTAAGCCTCTACCCTGGGAGTCTGGGACTAAGTTCTTATTGACTATATCCCCCATACCTGAAAGCTGCGGTAAAGCTATCTGATATATTTCAGCAAGTTAATACAAATTGAAATGTAAATTGATACTTGTATAGCGCACTACTCACCCGCAAGGGTCTCAAGGCGCTTGTACGAATACCGCTTTGGAACCCATCCTGGCTTTCCCTGTGAGGCGTCCACTCCTGGGCACCCTCAAGGTGGAGGCCAGGCATCCTTAGTGTTGTGGGGGCCGTTGTGGAGATTAAGCAAGCTTTTGCCCAGAGTTGCAGAGTGGGACTCCTTGATTGGAATAGGCACCGAGGCAAGAATTATCAGGTCCGTGGAATTTTGAGCCCAAGACCCGCCGAGGCGGGGAATTGAACCCTGGTCCAGGGCTAGGCCTCTGCATCAGGGTCTGCCGCTCTAATCATTGAGCCACACTATTCCTACTTTATTAGGGGAGCCCTGAAAGTAAGGCCATTTAATCCTCCGCCTATTATTAGATATCAAAAGAGGCGGCAAAGCGCTGTTGGGTGCAGGAGCAGAGTTTGTTAACCCAAAGCTCCCAGGTCTGAGTGTTAAAACGAGGGCATTGTGGTCTCTATCATGCCTTGGGTAAACCCTGAATTCCAGCTCCCTATCCCAGTGTCTAACTTCCATCATTATGTAGTCAATGATAGAAGTTTACCCTAATCTATTGAACGTAGCTGACCCAGGTCTATCTGGCTCCAGCCTCCCATTACACGCCCGTAGAGACGTTGTAAGGGTGAATGATTTAATTTGGAGGACCAATGGGGTCCATGCTTTGACAGGAGGAATCTGGGGGTCGGGAACATGCCAAAACTGGTCCTCATCGTCTAGCTCTCCCATATCTAGACTCACGAGGGGCTCGAACTGGCAATTAAAATCACCTCCGACTAGTAGGGCGACTGAAGGGTCAAGTGACTGTATGTACTGCTTTAATACATCAATAGTGCCAGATTCTTGCCCCTTCTTAAGTGGCCTTGAATAGATGTGTAATAGGGCCACCTGGGTCATGTCTTGTAGCGTTAAAAGTACACATTGGACATCGGGAGAGTTAGTTGGTATTTGAACTGCCTGGACGCCCAAGTGCGTACCCACCCATGATGACAGGCCACCCAAGGGTCTCCCCCTACCCCAGGTTGTTGCCAAGATATCAAAAGTGGCGAAGCCGGCCCTTACACTTTCCTCCTACGCCCATGTTTCCTGCATCAAACAGACGTCATGCATTTCCATAATAGAGCCCCATTCAGGTAAGGGCAATTTATTTTACATCCCGGCCAGGTTCCAGGACAATATTTTTATGCTCCCATCAGCTACCCTAATGCTAGATGGTAGTTTACCTTTACATTGGTGAGGCCCACTGCTACACCTCGGGGTCTCAGTCGCTGATGTCTTTTCCCTTGCCTCGCCTCTTGACAACTCCTTAATAGAGGCACAAGCCCCCACAGGTTGTATATTTTCCCCCAGTTTCAACCCACCCTCTACGCTCACATGTTGAGATATAGTTACGTTTTCAGGGGTATTGATGTCACCATTACCCTCCGCTATCGCTGTTTGAATGCCTAGGCTACTAGCAATTTGGGGTATAGGGCTCTGCCTCTCAGGGCGTCAATCCACCTGTTCCAACATGCTAAACCTATTTCTTTGAGGGAATAGTGAAAGTAAGGGGGCATGCAGCTGAAAGCCCTCCCAAGTTGTTATCCCCTGTTGGATTCTATGGGGTGACATATTCTGGCCCCCTTCAAGATGGACACCTCTATTCTGTCCAGTTCTTGACTGGGGGGTGGGATAGAAGTACGATAAGTGTAGGGGGAGAATTTTTGTTTTAGACCAGGTGGGCACCCCACTGCAGATGTGTTCCACAGCACATGTGTGCCTAAAGTTGATTACAACACAGTTTCCCACAATGGTTTTAGGTCAAGTCCCAATCTAGTCTACTCTTCTAACACACAATATTTCACCTGAGGCGTTAGGGGGGAAAGGCCTGTGGGAAATAAGCCAGTGTATACATTTATTTTTAAGTTCAGTATAATCCTCACTTTTACCCTGGCTTAGGGCAGGGACCCCAGCAAGCACTACAACATATGGTAAAGACTCAGGAGGGAGATCGATGAAGGGCAGCACATTTGCAGGCTCATCTTCTGTAATATTTCTACAGACTTTGACTTGTTGGTCCAAATGCTCTGACCCCACTTCAGACACCCCCCTTGTAGGTATGGTGTTACTAATAACTACTTTTCCATCACTGGGCAAAGATGAAGTAATATCAGAAGTAGAATTATCAGTTACCCGAGGAGGTACAGCTGGGATATTATTACTGGCTGGCAAAGTTTTAAGGTTGGAAGTAGACTTAGTAGTACTAGAAATCAGTCTAGTGACAGGGTTCCCCGGTGAAGTAGTCGGCTGAGCTCTCCCTAAGCCTATGTTGTTTATTGTTGAAACTAATCTATCAAGTCTGGATGACAGAGATTTAAAATGTGAACTAATAATCTGTTCCACATGGGCCTGAAAATCAGATAGTAAATGAGTGACCCAAACAGAAGTTCCCACAGAGGACAGAGAAGGATCAGCGGCAACCGGTAAAGAATCAGATATCGGCATAATTCTTTTAGTTAGTTTTTTGGCAGGTTTAAGTTTCTTACTTCCGGGGCGGGATTTAAGGGCCTTTCTGGCGACAGAGTGTGGAGGGGATTTAGCAGCCTCTGGGGTGACATCTAAATCAAGAACCACCTGGGCACAGGGCAGCTCTGCAAAGGAAGACACAAGAAAAGAACTGAAATCGGGAGGATTGGTTGTAACTGCTGAAGAATCCCCTACAGACTGAAGAGGAGGAATAGCAGGTGTGATTGAAAGACGCCTCTCTGTATTTTCTATGGCTGTTGCCAATACCCCAAGTGTTTTCTGCAACATCTTATCAATGGCAGTGAGGCTCGGGAGAGGTTGTGTCGTAGCTGCCTGGTGCCTGGTGATAGGGCGAGAGGTAATGGGCTTAATATTTTTACCCATGTTGCTCATTATTAAAAGTAGGGTAGGCAGATCCCCACTATACGAAAAGTTTCCTCCCTGCAATGATTAAGATAGGATTACACACTACAGAGTTTTTGAATAAGCAATCCTGTGACCAAGGACTTATGCTTAAAACAAAATGTCCAATTTGGAATGTTAAACAGTACCTTTTTGAATAGTTCAAGTCCGGGGTAAATAGTACAGATGTTAAGGGGGTGGCCCAGCCTCTTCTGGCCTCTGACGGCCCTTGTCCCGGGCTTAGCCCGGTGCAGCCCGCGCGCAGTCCCGCGACACGGGGGCTCTCCTCTGTTTTATAGCGCCTCCAGGCACGGAATTGGCGATGGCGGCTTCCGCCGCAAAGGCTCCCGGATGGTGTAGTCCCCCTCCTGACCACGGCCGAGCTGTGATGGTGAGGAGCTGCGGCGGCGGGAGGGAGACTGGAATCAGGGAAGCAGCTTCAAGTGACCAGCAGAGAGGTAGGTTTTGCCCTGAAAGTGTCCAGAGAGCGCCCGCTCCACCGGGGCTCTCCTCCGTTTTATAGCGCCTCCAGGCGCGGAATGGGCGATGGCGGCTTCCGCCGCAAAGGCTCCCGGATGGTGTAGTCCCCCTCCTGACCGTGGCTGCGCTGTGATGGTGAGGAGCTGCGGCGGCGGGAGGGAGACCGGAATCAGGGAAGCAGCTTCAAGTGACCAGCAGAGAGGTAGGTTTTGCCCTGAAAGTGTCCAGAGAGCGCCCGCTCCACCGGGGCTCTCCTCTGTTTATAGCGCCTCCAGGCGCGGAATGGGCGATGGGGGCTTCCGCCGCAAAGGCTCCCGGATGGTGTAGTGCCCCTCCTGACCGCGGCCGCGCTGTGATGGTGAGGAGCTGCGGCAGCGGGAGGAAGACCGGAATCAGGGAAGCAGCTTCAAGTGACCAGCAGAGAGGTAGGTTTTGCCCCAAAAGTGTCCAGAGAGCGCCCACTCCACCGGGGCTCTCCTCTGTTTTATAGCCCCTCCAGGCGCGGAATGGGCGATGGCGGCTTCCGCCGCAAAAGCTCCCGGATGGTGTAGTGCCCCTCCTGACCGCGGCCGCACTGTGATGGTGAGGAGCTGCGGCGGCGTGAGGGAGACCGGAATCAAGGAAGCAGATTCAAGTGACCAGCAGAGAGGTAGGTTTTGCCCCAAAAGTGTCCAGAGAGCGGAGAGAGTGAAAAGTAGAGAGCAAGAGATAGAGATAAAGACAGAGACAGAAAGACTGGGAGCAGCATATTGAGAAAGAGAGACAGAGAGAGAAAGAAAGAAAAAGAGAAAGATATTCAAAGAGTGAGACACAGAGATACAGAGAAAGAGAGGGGAACAAGAGTTTCCTTTTCATATTGTCTTGAGTGGTACCTCTAGTGCGTGCCACAAGATATTCTGACTACATTCACTCAGCGCTTATCTTACACTTTTATGTGTGAGCTCTATCGTACACTTATCTATGTGACCTCCTATTAAAGTCGAGCTTGTGGTCAGCTGGGAGGCTGCAGCCAATAATGTGTTTGTGTGAAAGCACCAGAGCTCATAGTGTTCCACTGCTGGAGACATTTTGGGGGGAATAGGGGGATGAGGGTGAGACCCTTGTTACATTTTAATCATTGGATGATAAATGAATGCTTCACCATAAACGTATACACGTCTCAATGGTAGCCCAGCATAGGGGTATATAAGACTTCACTCTTTTAACATTTGCTTGTATTTATTATTTAAAACAGGTCTTCAGAACCTACTTGAGCTATGCATGTGATGAAGGATTTACAGTGTGTCCAACTGACACTTACTCTGAGACTTGGTAAAGAGCATTATTGGAGATTAAACTAAATTATGTCTGCCTTAAATAATAAACACAAACCTGGATCAAAATGTTCCAATCAGTTTCTCAGTTCCCATACTTTTTCACCTAAGGGGTCACAGCACACTATAGAACTCTGAACCTATTCACTTAGAAGAAACACAAAAATATCAAACTGTTAGATAGTGTGGAAAATAAATTTCTAAGATAGGTGCTTTCTATTCCGTTCAGCACCCCCCTGATTCTCCTAAGGTTTGATGCTGGTTTTGACCAATATTGAAGCAGGCGGCAATTAGACCCCTAATTTTTGGGAGCAGCATTTGGGTTAGTCCCGAATTTATATATTACTGTGAAGGTCTTGAGGACATCCCTAGGTATCCTGCTACTGCAGATCTCCCCTGGATGATATATGTCAGAGACATGCTTTCTGAATTTGGCTTCCCAAATCTGTGGAAAGACCACAGGGTAGTTGCTGTCCTATTTTAATATTTGAATTGAAATCATTGTTTAGATCTTATTAGCTGAATAAGCTCCTAACGCTATCAAAATTTGTTACATTAACAGGCACATTTTTAATGACAAAGGATTTCTTTTTGTGCAGTCTTTTCTAGATGGTTTTGAACCAAATATGGGCAGGAAGCTTTACATCCTTTTTAGATATGGTACTTTGCCACGTTGCACTTTCACCTCAAAATGGGTGAAGTCACCGGACCTCGCTGTTATGGGCTGCCATCTTTTGGAATGTACAAGAATCTGTAGCCCATATGTTGTTTTTCTCTCCTTCTTATATCAGGGCGAGGGCTGGGTAGATAATTGCAATTTGCAGATGTCTGGGTGTCAGAAGGGACCTGGAGTCATCTCCGGACTGATGTTTCGGCCACTATGGTCTTCGAAGTATTGAAGTTCTTAATGAGTATGTGGCTTGTATGGAAGGAAATGGGTGTAGTTGTCTAATTGATTAATTAGGAATTCTTATGGTATACAATTAATAATGGTTCACTAATTTTAAGATTTTAAATAATTTGTCGTGATCTTAGAAAACGATGTCATTCTGTAATACTTAGTTTTTATTGTGTATGTATTTAATATTTTAAGAACATGAATGTATTTTATGATTGTATTTGTACGTCTCTTTTATGGTATCTGTTTACCGAAATAACGAGTGCTGAGCTGAACAGAACTGGACTTATTAGACAAAGTGCATTAACATATGAGAGGTGGAGTATCTACAAGACACATGTTTTTGTTGTTTTAGTTCATTTAATTGAGTTTATTGGAAGAGTAAGGAATGGGTCCCTGAGGTAAGACAAATATCTTGAAGTGGAGGGGATGATTGGAAGAAGGAGAGTTAGTAGGGATAATCAGTCCATAGTTGAGTATGGCAGACTTTGTAATGCAAAGTGAATATCTATTTTGGAAGAGTGGAGTCTGGAATGTAGTCAGCAGTGCGTCACACCTATCTTTATAAGAGAGGCTAAGGGTCTGGACAGTGGTTCAGATTTTTTTGGTAGGACGGAGAGTAGTATCCTGAGCAAGCTGCTAATATGGAACCAGACAGCCAGAGCGTTGAACCTTTTATCCCCCTTGAAGGATACACTTCCCAAATTCCAGCTGTCTAATAAGGAACAGCTGGCAAGTGCCGCCATTCAACTGTAAAAATTCTGTTTCGCTTGCTTTAACTCCCAATAGGATACAATCAAGCACTTTTGTCAAAATCCAAATTGCTCAGGTCAATCATTGCACTGAGACAATATCCCACACCATTGGGAACTTTGAAAAACAAACTCCTCCGGACATCTTCTCTTTTGCCTTGAGATTCAAATTATGACTCACCTATATATAATAATGCAAGAGTTATCGTTATGATTTTGATGGTTGTTCTTTCTAAAACTCCATTTTGAATTAACTTTTTTTCAAGCCTAGTCTCAAAAGCAAAACCTATATTAAGTATTTTTATTTTATTTTGTTTTGTGATATAATAGCAGACCTAACAACTTACATATTGCCACTATGTGACACCTAATGGCAGCTCACTTCAGACTATCACCCGCTGAGGAACCAATATCCCATGATGGCATGTTGGCCAACATCCACTAAGGGGTGTAAAAACACCCCAAGACATTGGCACCACCACATCAAAGCTTTTTTTAGGAGGCGATTTCGGGGCAGGATGGGGACAAAAGTGCCTTTTAGGTACTTCTCTGAACAAGTCCCAGCTCTCTCCAAGGCCCTGCCCCTTCCTCACATGGTGAGATTCATGTTGTAGTTGGCAGGTCTGTAACAGTCAAAACACAAATACCACAATTTAAACTGAAACATAGTAGTAGTATACATATTTCACGTAAAATACATAAAGCATTGACAACCAAATACAACAGAAAAAACATATAGGCCCTCATGTACAAAGATTCAATTTTATGAATCATAAATTGGGACAAATAACGATTCACAAAATGAAAATCCTTACATGTAATCTACACAAATGAATTTGTTAGAAGTGGGTGGAATTTGCGTAAGGACTTCTAATGATTCAATTTTGGGGGGGGGGGAACAGACCTATGTATTAAATAGGTTGGTTCTGAAAAATCCAATCCGTAGTAGATTGCCATTAGACCTACCTCATCAATATGCATGAGGTAGGTTGTAAATTGAGACCCACTACTATTGGCTACAATTACAGTCATGGTGGCCTGCTTGGGTCAGCAGACCACCATGTCAGTGAGAGCTTTTAAATGACGCATTCTTTTTTTTAATACAAACCATTTTCCTTAAACAAACGTGATGCATTTAAATAGAAAAAAAGAAAAATAACACAACCCTGTTTTGTAAGCTGGTAGTGGTTCAGAGACCACTGCCAGCTGATAAAAAATGTTTCTGTGAACATTCACAAAAGAGACGGTATCATCAGGGGACCACTTCCCATTTGTGAATGACTTACCACATCCTTTGAGGAGGTGGTCAAATAATAATGGTTTGTGACCAAATTTCAGTTGCAAAACATTAATATATAACTTAAAGATTTGGGTCCAGATGTACGTAGCTTTGGGCTTGCGATAAACTAATGACAAATGTTTGCGATTCATAAAATGTAAGACCACGGCCATCTCTTAAAAAACGTTTTCACCGATGGTGACCTCTTCCCATTTGCAAACGAGTTACAACCAACTTGGAGTTGGTGGTAAAATGTGGATGTTTTAAGACAGCATTTCGGTTGCAAATCATTCACACATATAACTGCGAGTCACAATTAAGAAGGGACACACTAAAAGCGCCTCTTCTTAAAACTGAATTGCCAACCCAATTTGCAATTCGGTAAAAGGTTAATGAATCACAAATTGGGGATTTGAAAATATAAAAAAAAAATGTTGCGGTTGGAAGTGGCCGAATTAAGGGAATTGGGCCATTGGCCCAATTAAGGGAATTGGGCCGTTAGCGACCTCAAAAAAGCTTCATACATCTGGCCCTTGGTATCTGGAAGGGATGCCCTTAGCGCACCAATTCCAAAAACCGAATCTGTATTTATTCCCAAACCCAATTAGCAATTCAGTGGGATTTGATAGCATGTTACTGAATAGCTATTTGGGCTTGTTGAATAAAAAAATGCCATTTTGCAGTCAGTAAGACTGATTCTCTGTTTCAGAGAATTAACTACAGTAAAATTGTTTTGTACATGAGGGCTTCAGTATTCGAACAAACAGTCATTGTTACACATCGTAAGTCCTCAGCCTGATATGCCACTCTCCAAAGAAATTAAGAGACACTGCTTCCACAGTAATGAAAGGAGTTCAGTAGCAAGGTAGAGAACTCAAAAGCTGGTTTCAAGTTTCAGACAAACAAGGCTCTCAATAGTAGGCATAGCTAATTTAGCCTTAAAGTAAAATGAGCAAAGAAATATAAAATATATTTAGTCTTCGGGACATGTTATGCGGTTGTTCTAGTAGACTGATGAAGCAGATGGTATGCCCCTCTTGGAAAGAAAAGAATTCATTGGTAAAACACCCAGCCTAAGTTTAACCTACATGGATTTGGAAAGCACTGATGCAATTTCATCTTAAAAAGTCCAAATTTGGGTTCACACTTACAAGTAAAGAATAAGTGTGTCAGGCTGCCACACAGACATTTGAGGACAGTTTCTTCTGCGACCAAAGTCTATGAGCTATTTTGGCCTCTGTTAATTTACAATGGCAGAATCGAAGTGGGATATTCCAAGAGTATCTCTTACATACTTAATTCAACCCAATGAACACCTGATAGTGTTGCTTATATGTTAAATAATGCTTTCCTAAAGTAGCTAAGCTTGGGTGTGCCCTAAACTCTAATACAGTAGAGAAGTGGCAATAGCTTTGCAGGAGTGACAATGTCTGTAATCCTCAAATACAAGTACAGGGGGGTTATGGGTGTTCCGTTGGAAGCCACAGTATTCATTCCAGGAAACCTAGGGGCTTTCTATGAGAGCACTCCATCATGTTTGCACCATGTAAACTGTGTGACCCAGTGCTCTCATTTCAATTCATGAAGCCAAGCAAAGCCACTGTGTTAGAAATGGGAATTTAAAGTTGGCAATGGTTTGCACCTTTGTTCGAATAAGGAACCTTTGATACTCCACTGAAAATAACCCCTGCTCACCCCCTGGTAGCTTGGCATGAGCAGTCAGGCTTATCTCAGAGGCAGTGTGTAAAGCATTTGCACATAACCAACAGTACCAGAGTGAAAACACTACACAAGGAAACCACACCAGTTTTAAAAAAAATAACCAAAATTTGTCTGTGAAAACAAGACCAAAAAGATAAAAGACCAACACACAGTAATCAAAATTAGGCACTGTGATAATATGACAAAAAAATGCAGTTCCTTGAAGTCGGTAGTTCCATCCAGTGCTACCATGGTGCTGAAAACAACATATTCCAACAGTTCTGGTAGACCGCGGCGGTGCAGACCGACTTTAGATTCAGAAGACTTGTAAACAGTTCCTTTGGTTCCAGCTAACTGCATCAGTGCTGGCCTGTCATGGCGACCGTCGCAGTTGTGATCTGAAGCGTAGCAGTGTGGCATATGGTGCCTTAAAGTAATGGTGCAGGCAGCTGCTCGGGGATGGTCGTCCAGCAGCATCAGTGAGACCAGGTCTGCAGTGCAGAGTGAGGCGGTGCTCGTGGTGATGCTAACAGGTCACAAGGCAAGCGAAAGTGCCAGTTGATAGGAGCTGACATCGGTCACCTAGACTGCGGTGTGAGACAGGGTGGTGCATCGTGTAAATTATGAGTGGTGCCCCCAAACTACGGTGCGGTCACAGGTGTTGCAGTCAGCAGGCAATAATATTGTTGGTGAGACCAGGCAGCAGAGTGAAGCGAGGAGGTGCGTAGTGCGGTGACCACAAGTCGCTGTGCAAGGAGAGGCTCAGTGGGTGAAGAGGTTGTCGTAGTCAGTGAGACTAGGGTTGCGGCGCGAAGTGCGGCGGTGCCTTCAGGACATGGAGCCTGCAGCGGTGGCAGCTGCATTCCCCCTTTGTGGAAACTGAAACACATGGTTCCAGAGGTGGTACCCAGAAGCGAGTGATGTCTTTACAAGCTCTATTTCAAGCCCTTGGAGATACTCAGCAGCAAGTAAAGAAAGTTCAGTCCAGTCTTTTCACTACCCTAGGCAGAATCAGCAACTGCAGGCCAACCCAACAAGGCAACAACACAGCAATGGAGCAGTACTCCTCCTAGCAGTTCTTCCAGCTCCACTTCTTGGCAGGTTCCTTGATTCCAGAGAGTTCTAACGTTCTGTGGTCTGGGCCCCAATATTTATGCTGCATTTCCCTTTGTTCTTTGGGGCAGAGAGTGTCTGTGCTTAGTCCACACCAGTTTGGTCCTCTCTGACCCAGCTTCCAGACAGGAGGAGAAGACAGCATTGTCCAAGGCAGACCAGGCCCATTCATGTGTAGGGAAATCCCCTCCCACAACTCTACATGCAGCCCAGGTCTATTCAGCCCAGCCCTGACACATCCTGGAAAGGCAGGACACACCTCGACCCTCCCAGTGGCTGTCTCAGGAGAATGCACATCCCAAGCCACTGCCACTCAAAAGCCAGACAGGCAATCCACAACCCAGCAGAGGCACACAGGATGGCTAAGCAAGAAAATACCTACTTTCTAAAAGTGGTATTTTCAAAAACAGAATATAAAAATCATCTTTATTAAAAGATGCATTTCTACATTCTACAGCACAAGGTATCCAAGGTTATGAAGAAGGGTTACCTGAAAAGAAAATAAAGTAATGAGAGTCTCTAGAGAAAAAATATAACATTTCATGTATGAATGAATGTAAACAAATAGTGAAGCATTACCTAGGCATAAATGAATGAATTGAGTTTTCTAAAGCGCACATAGCTGCCCTGAGGCGTCCAAGCGCTAAGAATACCAACTGAGGCTTAGGTAGCTTGAGGGAGGAATGTCTTACCCAACTACTAGTTGATGAACAGAAGCGTTTTCATCTGTTTGCGGAAAGAAATGAGGTCGGGGTTAGATCTTACATGCTGGGGAGGGGCATTCCACAGCTTGGCCACATTATAGGAAACGGAGCGGCCTCCCGATCTTGATTTCTTTATTTTCGGCACAATGGCCAGATTGGCAGAAGTTGAGCGCAGCTGTCTGGCAGGATGATAGGGTGTAATAAGGGGAAGATAAATTGCTGGGCCTAAAGACCAGAAGGCCTGATGTGCAATACAGAGTGATTTGAAATTAACTCTTTCCCTAACGGGAAGCCAGTGCAGTCTCCTTAGGCCGGACTTTACTGAAGATCTGCGGGGGATTTGTAAAAGAGTCCATGCTGCGCAATTCTGTATCAACTGCAGTTTGCGCAGAGTAAAATCAGGAGCTCACAGATATAAAGCATTCCCGAAATCCAACCGTGATTGGATCAGGCCCAAGACCATGGTCTTTCTTGCTTCGAAAGGGAGTAGAGGGAGGATCTTTCTGATGACTCTAAGGATGCCGAAACAGATGGCAGATAGTCTTATTGCCTGCTGGTCAAATGACAGGGACCTATCCAGCCAGACACCAAGGCTCTTAATGGTATCTTTAGGTGCAGGGGCAGGTCCTAAGCTGGGTGGCCAAAGAGTGTCGATAGAAGATGGTGCGAGACGACCTAGGAGCATGAGCTCAGTCTTGTCTCCGTTGAGTTTGAGACAAGACTTGGTCATCCAGCTCTTAACCCTCTCCAGGCAGCCAGCAAGATCCACACACGCTAAGGATCCCCCTTCCTGTGCCAGAGAGACCACTAGCTGAGTATTGTCCGCGTAGGTAATGATCTTAATACCATACGGACGGACGATCTCAGCCAGTGGCCTCATGTAGACGTTAAATAACGTCGGGCTCAACGATGATCCCTGTGGGACTCCACATCCCAGAGGCTTACTGGAGGAGGTGACATTGCCCTCGTACACCTGGAAAGATCTATCATTCAGGTAGGACCTGAGCAACTCCAGGGCCCTGTCAGATATTCCGGTGTCCAGGAGACGCTGCAAGAGGATATCGTGGTTAACGGTATCAAATGCAGCACTCAGATCGAGGAGGATGACTGCCACCGATCCTCCCCGATCTAAGATCCTCCTGGACTCCTCTGTGACAGCCAGTAGTGCCGTCTCGGTCCCATGGTTGGGGCGAAAGCCTGTCTGGGAGGGATCGAGCAGCTGGTTTTGTTCGAGAAAGGTTATTAATAGGCCGTTTATGTATTTCTCCAAGATTTTAGCTGCCCAAGGCAGCAAGGAGATCGGGCGAAAGTTGTTAAGATTCTTGGTGTCCAAGTTGGGTTTTTTAACAAGGGCCCTCACCATGGCTTGTTTCCAAGCCACTAAATGTAAACACAAATCATAAATCATCTAACACTAGGCAGTGGGATGGGTGGGATGTCAGCCTCCGTGTCTTTAATGAATTCTCTAATCATGGTAGTAGGAGAATCTCAATTTCATTACAAGAACGGAGGCTACATTATGAATATTGGTAGCCTTGCAATACCTCATTAAATAAAGGAGGTCCTTGCACTTCATGGAGTGATGGAGGTTTTCTCACCTCGAATTGCATGGGTGTCCGTGGCAGCAAATAAAGTATAGGTGTCCTAAGCGACACACATGGAAGAAATGCTCATTATGGCACTGATGATGGTAAATCAGAAAATTCTGAATTTATAGACGAATATGTCCTCAATCTTAATGAGGAGGACCAAGATTTCAGAGATGCATTCGAAGATGCACCATCCTCCTCAAAGGATGTGATTCATAACCCCTTAGGTGAAGAAATGCTTTCACCTCAGAACCTGAAACACCCTCGGAGCTCAGAGTGAGGTCTGTAAGAACATGTTGCGAAGTTTGTAAGAAAATGGATTAGATACCTCTTAGAAAGGGAAACACGTAACATTTTGAGGGCAGAATGTTCTAGACCCTCTGTTGGTGATAAAACCTGTTGCACCCCTAATCTCAACCCTGACTTGATTAAATCCCTTTTTAAACTAGGGCGTGACCCTAGAAAGGGTATGGAAAAGTCTTTTAAAGGTTGTCAGGATTGTCTACTCGACGTCCTTGGTCCTCTCACAAGGATCCTCGACTCGGCCGAAGAGAGCCATACACAGGGCACCCATCTCGATACAGAGATGATAAGGGGTTGGAGCCAGAGGGCCATTATACTCTTTGGGAAAGCAAATGCGAGTATCAATGCCAAAAGGAGTAGAGTTGTCTTTACTCGGATTAATCCAAAACTTAGCGATCTCACTGATAAAGAACCCTCTAAGAACCAGAATGCACTTCTCTTGGATAACAACTAATAAAATCACTAGGGAAATACGTTTCCACATTTACTGCCCTCGATAGAGCGCAACAAAACATGCGCAAGGTTTTTAACACCGGTAATAACCTTTTTGGAAGGGCCGGAAGACGAGGCAAATCTTCCGGCAGATACAACCAAATGGCCAATTTCAGAGGACGTGGGATTGGCAGAGGCTACCAACAATACCAACAATACCACAACCCACAGTTCTACCCCAAAGGGATAGAGGACAACGAAGCGGGGGATTCAGATCACGTGGATCAAACAATCAAAGCAATCCCTCAGGTGAGTGTTCCCCCTCTACCTCCCCATTCTTTCCCCTGAAAGGTGGGCGGCAGGCTAAAATACTTCCAGGAAAATTGGAAATCGATTACTCAGGACCATTGGGTACTAAACACAGTAAAAGGCTTTACAATAGACTTTGAACACACACCCACCCAGAAGTCCTTCCCAAAGGGTATTCCGCTATCTCCAGACCAACAAAGTATCATAGCGGAAGAAATCTCATCAATGATTCAGAAAGGTGCAATTTTGGAGGTTCCTATGGAACTACTGGGCTTCGTAAGCAACCTCTGCCTGGTCGAAAAAAAAGGAGAAAGGTTGGAGGCCGGTCAAAAACCTGAGAGAACTGAACAGATTCCTTACATACAGACACTATAAAATGGAAGGATTTAATCTTCTCAGAGACTTACTTCTAGAACCAGATTGGCTAGTCAAACTAGACCTTAAGGACGCCTATTTTACCATTCCTATGGCAGAAATTCATCAACACTTCCTCCAGTTTTTTTGGAAAGGTCACCTGTACCAATTTCAGGCTCTTCCATTTGGTCTCTCTTACGCCCCTTGGTGCTTCACCAAGGTCATGAGAGCCGTCGTCTCTTACTTACGGTCAAGGGGCATTCGTCTAATCATCTATCTGGAAGATATTCTCATTATTGCGCTAGATTACTCACATCTAATTCAAGATCTGAACTTTGCGATGAATCTCCTAGAGAGTCTAGGTTTCATCATAAACAAGGAAAAATCATGCCTGATCCCCCAACATCTCTAGAATTCCTGGGCTTCACGATCGACACAGTCCGTTGCCTCCTCCTTCTTCCTTCAAAGAAAATATCAAAGATAAAAAAGCAAATAAAACACGCTCTCAAACGTCAATGCCTCTCCCTCAGGGACTTGACCAGGCTCCTAGGTCTCCTTTCATCTTCCATACAAGCCATCTTTCCCGGTCCCCTTAATTATTGATCCCTTCAGAGAAGCAAAGCAAGAGCTCTGAGATCCGGACTTTGGTACGGAGATCATATCTCTCTAGACCAAGAGTCTTGTTCAGAATTGAGTTGGTGGCTGAACAACTTAGAGGCATGGAATGGGAAAGCTCTTTTTGGCTCAATCCCAGAATACGTCTTGGAATCAGACGCCAGCCTTCATGGCTGGGGTGCATGTCTTCTGGGTCAGAACACTGGAGGACTTTGGTCTCGGGAAGAATCTCTCCACCACATAAACTACCTAGAATTGACCACCTGGTTCTATGCACTCATGAGCTTCAGACATTCCCTTCAAGGGAGGTCTGTCCTTTTAAAGATGGACAACATGTCAGCGGTAGCCTATATCAACCGCCTAGGAGGCACCAAATCTGCGGACCTTACAGATCTAGCAAAGAAGCTCTGGATGTTTTGTCTGGAGCACAAGATTGCTCTCAAAATGGAATATCTTCGGGGGCGGTGAACACCTCTGCGGACTGGAACTCGAGATTCCTAATAGATTTCAGTGATTGGAAACTGGATCCTTCCGTTTTCAAAACCCTGAACAAAATTTGGGGACCTCTGGGGGTGGACCTCTTTGCAAGCAGACTCACCTCCCAGCTCTAGAGTTATTTCAGCTGGATGCTCTGGCAGTCAACGCCTTCGTTCAATCCTGGAAGATATCCGAGGATATGCTTTCCCCCCTTTGGCAAAGATTCAGATGGTCCTTCAGAAAGTGAGACTAGAACAGTGTCTCCTCCTTTTGATTACCACTTCGGGCCTTCCCAGGTGTGGTTCCCTACCGTTCGGAAACTGACCTGCAGTATCCCCTTCTTGATTCCTTCCCTAGAGAATCTTTTTACAGAATATAGACGACCAAATACATCCTCTAATTCTCAAAGGGAGTTTATCCCTTCTTGCCTGGAGAGTGTCAGGAGATCTAACGAAATCTCTGGCCTTTCGGTAATGGCTTCAACTCTTCTCCGGGAGTCTTGGGCACCAGGTACACATTACAGATACAATAGAATCTGGAAACTTTGGGTACGTTGGTGCTCGGAAAGGGGCCTGGATCCCTTGGAGGCCCCTATTGTTGACATAACCAATTTACTTGTTGAACAATTTGAAAGGGGACTTAGTTACAGATCCATCAACTGTTTTAGATCTGCTATCTCTGCCGGTCATACTCTTGTCAATAGCAAGACTATTGGTAAAAATGTCATCATCTGTAGAGTTATGAAAAGTATACATCTTAAGAGACCTCCAAAAGCAATATATGAAATGCTTTGGCATGTTAATTTGATTCTTTTTTTTAAGTTTGAGTTTATGGAAGTATAAAGAGTCAAAGACAGGAAATTAAGAAACAATCAAAAGTTAAACACAAGAAATATCTCTTATAATGATGCATAGTAAATAATAATAATATTAAGCAGCTAGGGTAAAATACAAGGTAGTATCAGATAGTTAAGACATAAATATTAAACCATATAACCAGTACCAAAAGTAATAAAAAACATTGGGAAGAATCATGGTGCTTTTTGAACTTCATCAGTTCGAACTCGGGAAACGGGTGGAAGGGAAGCAACCAAGGACAGATAATTGGTAAGGGGGAGCCATAAAAGATCTCGTTTGTTTGCTAGGGAAATGGGGAGACAAAATTGGTATCAAGACGGTGGTTAAAACAAACCGCATTCCACCAAGCACAGAAAGAGACTTCAGTGGCTTGTTTCCCATTAGAGGTAATGTGATGAAGAGCAATAGCTATTAAAAGTTCAATCAGTTTATATTGTTGTGGGGAATTGGTAAAAATAGGGGAGAGAGAACCTAGAAAAATATTGTCAATGGAGAAAGGAGACTGAAAAATAAAAATCTTCTGGAATTGGGATCAAGCCAGTTGCCAGAACAGGAAAGTGGGTGGGCAATCAAACAGCATATTCTTTAAGTCAGCAGAAGGGTATGGACAGGACCAACAAGTAGAAGGAGTGTCTGAGGAGAAGGACGATAAAGCCAGTGGAGTAAATAAAATACGATTATAAATTAAAAATAAGGTTTGAGTGGTGTTAGCAGCTCTAGAGGTACTGTGGATTTTTGACCAAATTTTATCCCATAAAGGGATTGACCAATTCTAAGAAATATCTTCCTCAACTTTGGATTTAACTCTATCTACTGTGAATTGAATTGATTTATAGAGAAAAGAGGCTGAGGGTGAGTGTTCTAGCACATTAGATATGAGATGAAGTGTATTAGGGATATTATTGGTATTAGTAAGTGAATGCAGATATTGAGTAAGAATAGGGTGAAGTGAGTTATATTGTGCACGAGAAGAGGAAGGTAAGGAGAATTACGTCTGAAGGTCTTGAAAGGAGAGAGGTTGATTACACGAAACAAGTTGAGAAATCCACTTTAGGCCATGAGAGTGACAGGATTTCCAAAATAAAGAACGATTACGAATTTTAAGGTGTATATTATGCCAAATAGGTTGTAAGTGAATCAAAGAAATAGATGGGTAGGAAGAGGACAAATATGGGATTAGAAGATTAGGAGAGTGAGTAATGACGGGAGTACGAAGGGAAGCCCCGTTAGAAGTAAAAGAGAGTATCTCACGAAAATCAAATGGAGTGAGGAAGGAAGATTCTAATTTAAGCCAGAGAGGAGGGTAAAAGGGGAGATCAGATGAAAGCCAGCGCATAGCTTGTTTCAGTGAAAAAGCTTTATGGTAAGTCTTGAAATCAGGAAATGTAATCCCTCCATTTGATTTATCTTTCTTCAAAACAGCAATAGCGATCCGGGATCTTTTAAACTTCCACAAAAATGTAAGTAAAATAGAGTCTATAGTTTTGAAATAATAAACGGGGATATGAATAGGGATCATGGAGATGATGTATAGCACAATGGGAGCCAACATAATTTTAATAGATTCAAGGCACCCCCACCAAGAAAGAAAAAGAGGGTTCCAACGAACAATGGCATTATTTAATTTTTTAGAAGTATAGTCGAAATTAAGTTTAAGAGTATCTGATAAATAAGGAGCAAACCAAACCCCCCAGTACTTAATCTTTGATGGTTGCCAAGAGAAATCGGAGCACTCAAAGAGATGTTTTTGACAAAGAGGATTCAAGGGCAAAATTTCACATTTATCGATATTGAAACGATAACCGGAGACTTTAGAAAAGGAGGAGACTTGATTCAAAAAGAAAGGAAGAGAAGATTGTGGGTCAGACCAATACAATAGAATGTCATCAGCATAGACTGATAATTTAAGTTGTTGAGAGCCAAAATGGAAACCAGAAATATTATCATCAAGTCTAATTTTTGTCAGAAAGTGTTCTAAAGCTAAAACAAATAATAAAGGGGATAAAGGGCATCGTCTTTGTAATGGGAAATAATCTGACACCATACCGTTTGCGAAAATTGATGCATGAGGACTCGAGTAAAGTAAAGAGATAAGAGAAATAAATTTAGTGGAGAAGCTCACCCATCTAAGAGCTTGAAACATAAAATCCCACCCTATCCTATCAAAAGCTTTCTCAGCGTCAAGGGAAATGGTGGCCAAAGGATAGGAAAGTGAGGGAGCCTTACCTAAAATATTAAAAAAGACACGAGAATTATCCGATGAAAGTCAACCTTTAATGAAACCCGACTGTTCTGGCCAATTAAATCAGGTAAACGAGGATCTAGTCTGAGAGCTAAAATTTTGGCGAATATTTTATAATCCGTATTTACTAATGAAATGGGGCGATAATTCTTACACAGAGTGTGATCTTTATCTTCCTTAGGAATTAAGCACATTAAAGCTTCTTGAAAGGTCCCACGAGAAGAGCCGGAATCAGAAAACAATTGGAATAACAGAAGTAGTTTTGGTAGGAGAAGTGAAGAAAAATGATTGTATATTTTGGCGAATATTTTATAATCCGTATTTACTAATGAAATGGGGCGATAATTCTTACACAGAGTGTGATCTTTATCTTCCTTAGGAATTAAGCACATTAAAGCTTCTTGAAAGGTCCCACGAGAAGAGCCGGAATCAGAAAACAATTGGAATAACAGAAGTAGTTTTGGTAGGAGAAGTGAAGAAAAATGATTGTAAAACTCAATAGTGAAACCGTCAGGGCCAGGTGCCTTGCCATGACGTAAAACTGAGACGGCATGCGAAATTTCAGTAATGGAAATATCTGAATCAATTGAGTGAAAATCTACGTGAGAAGAAGGAGGAGGAGGAATATTTTGGAAATAAGAGAGAAGATCAGACGAGTCAGGACAAGTTTCGGGAGTATATAAAGTTTTATAAAAAGAGACAAATTTGTTTAGTATGTCTTTATATTTAAACAAGGACACACCAGCAGGGCCTTGGATACAGTCAATTTGTGTCCTTTCCTTCCTTATCTTGAGATAATTAGCCAATAACTTTCCCATTTTATTTTGACCACCATAATAACGAGAATTACACTTTCGTAAAGAATTCGAGGCAGCTTTCGTGGTGAATTTATTAAAAGTAAACTTAGCGTCAATAAGTTCTCGAAGAGAGGATTCAGTGCTAGAATTATAATAGGTGTATTTGAGTTTTTTAATTTTATTCAAAAGTTGAGTTGATTGAGTTTCTAATTGCTTTTTCTTTTGGGAAACAAAATCAATGATAAAGCCACTAGCAGCTGTTTTAATAGAATCCCACACCATCACACCATCACAAAGGGAGAATCTGGGGTCTGATTAAGTACAAACAATTCAGCAGCAAAAACATTGAATTTAGTGCAAAAAACAGGGTCAATGAGTAGGGAGTTATTAAATCTCCAACGTCCAGGATGAGAGGAGAAGGGAATGAGGTCAATATCAACAAAAACAGGTGCATGATCTGAGATTAAAATGGATCCGATGTCCGAATGAAGGGTAAGTTGAGCTAAGGATTTACTAAGGAAAAGGTAGTCAATGCGGGACTGAGAGTGATGAGATGGGGAGTAGAAAGTATATTCTCTGAGATCGGGATTGCAGAGTCTCCAAATATCAACTAGTGCATTGTTATGAATAGAAGCAGTAAACTGGGAATGCATTTTGGTAGTGGTAAATTTGACTTTGGAATGTCTGTCTAGGATAGGGTCAAAAACTTGTTTGCAGTTACCACCAAAAATAACATATTTCTCATCAAGTGTAACCAACCTATCTGAGATAGCAGGCCAACACGATTTGTCAACACCAGTAGGAGCATAAACATTAAAAATAACTACAGGAATTTTGTCTATATTCAATTTAACAAGTACCCAACGCCCCTCAACATCACATTCTTGAGATACAACAGAAAGATTTACTTTTTGTGACATAATATCACAGCCCCGTTTGTCTTACCCAGATCAGGGTGAGTGGAAAACATGACCCACCCAGCAACGTTTTAGCTTCAAGGCCTCAGCTTCCGAAAGTTGAGATTCTTGGAGAAGGGCTACATCTGTTTTAAGCCTAGCTAGATGTGTTAAAACTCCTTGCCTTTTAATAGGATTATTTAAACCCTTATCATTCCAAGTAACAACCCAGAATTTAAAGTAAGAAAGTAATGATAAGGAAAATTAGTGAGGGTAGAAAGAAAAGAAATAGGAATGAGAAAGGTAAGAGTATGTATGCAAAGAAGGGAAGGAAATTTAGAGAATGAGATAAAGTCAAAAGAAGAGATAAAAAGAAGTAGAGGAAAAGAGGAGGAAGAAAAGTAGGAGAGTAAGAGATAGTGGACAGTGTAGATCAAAAGAAGACAACAAAAAAAATACCAACAGATACAGAACGGGGGTGACGACGCCAGAAGATGACGACATTAACAACGAGACAGACGTCGCCAAACATCCGAAAAAATCCAGCAGGTAACAAAATGTATGGATAACACCGGGATGAAAAGGGCAAGAGCATATCTGTAAAGAAAATTAGAAAAGACAAAGGATTAATAGAGAAGCAAAACATAATAATGCAAAACAATATCAGAGAGTAAAAAGAGTACAAAAAGGCGACATGATGGAAAGGACAAGAGACGAATGAATGAACAAAAGTTCAAATTAGACACTTAAACAGCTCTTGCAGTGTCCATGACATCAGCTCCCTGTTGACGAAGAAATTCTTGTAGAACAAGTGGATCTTCAAAAGTCGTGGTTTTGTCCTTGTAGGTCACCTTGAAGAGGCAAGGGTGAAGCAAACCAAACCTGGCATTCAGAGCCCGTAGCTGTGGTAGCATATCCAAAAACAGTTTTAGACGGTCTGCTGTTGCTTTAGCCACATCTTGGGAAAGGTATAAGCGATGTCCTTCCCAAAATATCTGCTGCTTAGACTTGGCGGCCGATAGTACCTGGAGAAGGTCAGTATATTGCAGGAACAGCATGATAACGCCGCGAGGTTTGGCAGAAACCTTTGGACCCAGCCTGTGCACTCGTTGAATGTTGATGGTAGAGGAAGGAGGTAGATCCAAAATTTTAGGCAGAAAAGATTGAAAGAATGCAGTTGGATTGGATCCCTCAATATGTTCAGGAAGTCCATAAATTCAGAGATTATTTCTGCGATTTTGATTTTCCACTTCCTCTGTCTGCCTCTTCAAAAGTGACATGTCCTTTTCTAGAACGGAGATCCGAGAGCATGATGTCTGAAGGGATTCCGTTGACTGCTCTGCCAGAAGAACACGAGATTCCAAAGAGGGCCACTTATCATGTAGGAATTGCAAAGTTTTTGTGGTTTCAGCCATGAAGGGTTTTAGCGCATGAATTTCTTCAAGAATAAGATCCATTGAGGCAGAATGTGAGGAAGTACCTGGGGAGGGGGGATCTTTCTTTAGACGTTTTGTCGACGCAGATTATGGAAGCTTGCTCGAAGAAGTCGTTTTCAGAATCACCCCAGGAGTCGATTCAGATTTCTGAGAAGCATGTTCCTCCATGTCTGGAAATGCAGAGTCGGAGTCTGAGGAAGTACGTGGCTTGACAGAGGTTGAAAGCTTAAGGTTACGCAATTTCCCCATAAAGGAAGTGTAAAGCCAGTGCAAAAGCAACAGTCCTCTCAATAATTCCTGAAAATAAGCGACCAAATAAACAACTAGGAATTCCAAAAATAATTGAAGACGTAGATACGTGGCAAAAAATCCAAGAATGAGTCAAACAGTCATTCAAATGATGTCGGAGTTCATATCCTCTCAAACAACAAAATGGCGGCCATTAGAAACATGAAGCGAGGAAATTATCACAATGCTGACTGAAAATGACCAAGGAGAATCCTTGTCATGACAGAAGAAGGAAGTAGACGGCATGGAAGTAGCCAAGAAGCAGTAATGAAGACATTGCGCTGCAAAAAATCGGCACTAGCGCAGATTGAAGAGAAAAACAAAAACAAACTGGCGGCCGCGATGAAAACGGCCCGTTTCCTGGTAAAATTTACTGCATAGCCGCTATTTTAAAGGCCAAAGAGCAGAGCGTCTAGCTCACCTCATGCTCCCTCAAATGATGCTGGGCTCGATAGCGGGTTTTCGCCAGTGCAACAGGGTGAAATTTGCCGGTTTCGGAGTTCGGAAAACGGAGCTCCGCCGTTAAACCACCATCTTGTGCGGCGTTCAAGCCACGCCCCCTTAATTTGATTCTTGATCTCTTTAATAAGTGGCCCTCCAATTCTCTCCTTAACAGGAAGAATCTTTCTATTAAACTAGCTACACTCTTATGCCTGGTTTCTTGCAGAAGATCTTCTGATATCAGGGCTCTAGATATTGCCTATCGTTCTTACAATATGTTTGGTGTTAAATTCGACATCCGCAAAAGAACTAAGACTATGTCTGACTCCATATTTTAATTAAGCATGGGCGAAATTTACGAATTCCTGTTCAGCGAATTAGCGGATTTCCCAGCGAAATCGCAAAAAATTATGGCGAATTCGGGAATTTTCCCGCAAAATTGCAGATTTTTTTGCGATTTGCCCTGGAGTACTTTCTACTGGCTAATCCAATAAGTGCTCCCTCATTGGGTAAATGTATAGTGCTTTTACTACACTGCAGCTGCGTAAAGGGCCAGAAGATGTGTCTCCAGTGACCATGTGTGCCTGTAACACAGGCGCAGGCACACATGGTCACTGGAGACACATCTTCTGGCACTTTACGAAGCTAAAGTGTAGTAAAAGCACTATGAGGCAGATTTACAAGCTGCTTGCGCCTCTTTTGCACCGCAGTTGCGTCACTTTTGTGACGCAGCTGCAGCACAAAAGATGCGCTATGGTGCTGGGTATTAACAACGTGACACATCTGAGAGATGCGTCAAGTTGTAAAGCCCTGCGCCATCAGGAGGTGTTCCGGCGCAGGGGAGGGCGTTCCTGCGCAGGAACGCCTCCTAAAAGTGGCTGAGTGAAATCTACAAGATTTCACTCAGTCACTTTTAGGCAAATGATGCGTCAAAACCCTGCGCCTGCTTGAAGCAGGCGCAAGGCTTGATGCAGCATTGGGGAGGTAGGGCCCCCCAGAGCATTGCTGGAGCTGCGTCGCGCTTGCGCTGCAGCTCCAGCAATGCGCTGCTTTTACGTCACAGATGCGTGACGCATCTATGCCGTTTTTGCCACATGGTGCGCCGCATTGTAAATGTGGCGGAACCATGGGTGGCGGAGCTGTGGCGCACAATACCTGGCGCATCCCTGGGGATGCGCCAGTTATTGTAAATCTGCCCCTATACATTTAGCCAACGAGGGAGTACTTACTGATTAGACAGTAGAAAGTACTCCAGTTGAGTAGAGGTATTGCACAAAACGGTGGCATCTTCGTGGACAAACACGCAGGGCGGGATTCATTCTGCCCCCTGTTAGACTCGTTTTTTGTGCCCTTCTGCCCTCTGTTAGACACATTTTTCCCTTGTTTTTGTGCCCTTCTGCCCTCTGTTAGACTCGTTTTTCCCTTGTTTTTGTGCCCTTCTGCCCCGTGTTAGACTCGTTTTTTGTGCCCTTCTGCCCTTCTGCCCTCAGTTAGGCTCGTTTTTTCCTTGTTTTTCTGCCCTTCTGCCCTTTGTTAGACTGCTTTTTGTGACTTTCTGCCCTCTGCATCACCACATCATCACTCAGCGCTACCCCAGCATCACTCAGCACCACCACATTATCACTCAGCACCACCACAGCACCACTCAGCACCACCACAGCATCACTCAGCACCACCACATTATCACTCAGCACCACCACAGCACCACTCAGCACCACCACATCATCACTCAGCACCACTACAGCATCACTCAGCACCACCACAGCACCACTCAGCAGCACCACAGCACCACTCAGCGCCACCACAGCATCACTCAGCGCCACCACAGCATCACTCAGCACCACCACATTATCACTCAGCACCACCACAGCATCACCACAGCATCACTCAGCACCACCACAGCACCACTCAGCAGCACCACAGCATCACTCAGCGCCACCACAGCATCACTCAGCACCACCACATTATCACTCAGCACCACCACAGCGCCACCACAGCATCACTCAGCACCACCACATTATCACTCATCACCACCACAGCGCCACCACTGCATCACTCAGCACCACCACAGCATCACTCAGCACAATCTCAGCACCACTCAGCACCACCACAGCACCACTCAGCGCCACCACAGCATCACTCAGCACCACCACTGCATCACTCAGCACCACCACTGCATCACTCAGCCCCACCACAGCACCACTCAGCACCACCACAGCATCACTCAGCACCACCACAGCATCACTCAGCACCACCAAGCACCACTCAGCACCACCCCAACATCACTCAGCACCATCCCAGTATCACTCAGCACCACCACAGCACCACTCAGCATCACCACAGCACCACTCAGCACCACCACAACACCACTCAGTGCCACCCCAGCATCAATCTGCGCAACCATTCAACAACAACTGGTTCAAATATGTTCTCTCAAAGTTTCAAGCTTTATTACAAATGTCACAAAAAGATGTTAATATTTCACTTCTGTTCTTGGATTTTAGTCACAATAAAATACACTGAACATAATCTTCACAAAAGTTATTTACAAAAGCTTAAGCTATTGCCATTATAAATTAAAATCACTTTTATTTAAGTATTAATTATTTTAAAAAATTAAAAGCCATTGTAATTTGTAATATCAATACATCTAAGTAACGTAAATACAAAACATGTTGCATTACAAGTGCTATAGGTGTCACATTTGCGAAAGTTATAACTATTGGCATTGTAAATGAAAAAGCTATTAATTTAGCTATTTTCAAAACCAACACATAAATAAAAAAAATTGTCATTTACAAGACCAATAGCTCAAACTTTCATAATGCGAGACCTATTGCATTGCAAATGCTTGTTTTTATATCTGTCAGTGCTTCCTGTTGAGGTTTAATTTTCGTGACAGGTGCCTCATTGCCTACTTGTAACTATTCTCTGACCCTGCTTCAAGGGTCAGAGGAGGGTCAGATAATAGTTGCAAGTAGGCAACGAGGCGCCAGAAAGCACTCACAGGCTTACAGCAGCAGGTGCCCAAGTTGAAGTTAATTTCTTTGTAACCCTTTTGTAAAAGGTTAAAAAAATTAGCTTCAACTTTTGCACCTGCTGATGTAACTCTGTAAGTGTTTGGCTGAACATTCGCCCCGCTGATTGGCGGAATTTACCGCGATTTTGCGAGATTCGCGGATCTCGAAATCACGGAAAATCCGCAAATTCTGCGAGAGGAACGAATTTTCAGCCCATGCTTAATGTTAATCCTCGCTTTGACCTTTGTCCCAACCTGTGCGTTGTTGAATGCATGAAAGAATATGATCTTAAAATGTCTGAACTACGTCCACTAGGTGTTAATCAATCGCTTATCTCCTTTGTTAAACCCCACAAAGGAATTAGTTCCTCTTCTATCGCTAGATGGATCATGTCCGCTATGAGCTTAGCTGATATTGACTTAAATACATTTCAGGCTCACTCCCTTAGAGGTGCTATAGCCTGCAAATCCCTTTGGTCCGGAGGTAAGTTGGACGACATCCTGACGGCTGCTGACTGGTCTAATGCCACTACCTTCGCTCGTCACTATTGTAAACCTATTCAACACATGTTCGATGCTGTTTTAGGGAGCTACCAACATGCATAATGTAGCCTCCGGTCTTGTAATGAAATTGCGATTCTCATATTAACATGACTAGAGAATCTGGATTTCATTAAAGACTCGGAGGCTGACATTATCACCCCCCCCCTCCCACCTCTGGTGGCATTGCAATTAATGTTATTATCTTATCCAATTTATTGTAATGCTTTACGCTCTTTATGGCATGATTTATGATTTTTTGTATTTATATATTTGAATCTATATGACATGTTTGATTTTTTTTTTTTTTTTTACAGTTGATTCTCAGACTAATTTCCTTATCTTTTCAGATAACCCCTGATTGTGGTCCCTGATTGCGACTTTTTCCTTCTTTGGATGTTCCTGCATGAATCTCTTCATCTTCCTGCTTCTTCCAATCGAGTTATGAAGACTGTTTTAGGATCTCAAGATTATTAAGAAATGATCTTTGTCCATTTAAAAGAGGCTGTCTGTTGTAGCCTCATGGCCTTTAGCTGTTGCCTTTGTTCTAATTGAAACGTTTATATTGTGATGTATGCGGTTGCTTGGGTCTGCATTAAAGGCAAATGCATAATGTCAGCCTCCGAGTCTTTAAAGAAATCAAGATTCTCTAGTCATGTTAATATGAGAATCGCAATTTCAAACTACAATATATCCAGAAATACAAGGGCAAGAGAGTTGGTTCACATGGTTCCATAGTCAGTGTCTTAATGAGAGTGTGGATAAAGACTGTGGATGAACCAGGGCATATTTAGTGCCACACCACAACATTGCATGGAATAATTCATCTCGCTATCATTATAATCTTTTAGCAGGCTTAAATGGAGGCATTAATACTGTTCCTGAAGATAGAGAGGACACAGTAAATCATTCCTGTGTGAGAAGGGATCTTGTGAAAGAACTCACATTGATAAATGCAACTGTAAACATGTTAAAGCCTCAAAAAAGAACCTCCAACGTCAGCTTTAGAGTGAGACAACAGCGAGTCTTCACAGTCTAGAGTGGTATAGGCCAGTCTATAGTCCCCAGTCTAAGTAGCTCTGTTAATAAAGCCTTCATTCACCTTTCTGATTGTTTTGAAACATCAACCTTCTCCTCCTCCTTGACTCTACAATGCAAAAGGCAAAAGTGATCCAGCAGCTGAACACTAAAGACATATTCAAAAGCATCGATGAGGTGGGATATCCTCCTCAAGATTGCTAGAACTGCTGAGCACAAACTGAGGAAAGGCATCTCTGTTCCTATGTTTTAATGAAATCCACTTTCCAGTCACTTACAGTCTCATCTGCCTCTAGCTTAGCTGAAAGAAAATTGTTGAAACAGAAGGATTTTAGCAGTAGTTTGTAGGATTATTTTTGGTGCATTTTAATTTTCTTTTTCAACAGCAGGGCCACAAAAGTGTGTTTCAATGGATCTAGTACAGATCCAGATTGAAAAGAAGGTAATTGTTGGCAATGTTTTTGCTCTACATTACTTAACATTTTAGGGTACCCATGATCTTCAATAAAAAGGATAACGTACAAGTTATTGACAATATGTCTTCTATCTGCCTGAATGGCTGTATAAATCTTAATACATAAAGGGGCAGATTGTCAAGCCCCTTGCAACACTTTTACGCTGCTGTTGCATCACTTGTAAACAATGCACCACGTTGCAGCCCATTTTCAAAGTGACGCATCTAAAGAGATGTGTCACGTTGAAAAGCCCTGCGTCACATTAAACCTGTGATGGAGCGCGCAGGTCACCCAACTATAAATTTACCATACTCACCTAGGCCAATAATCAATTACACATTTACTTAATAAGGTAACCTTTGCTCTACTACCAGTCTATTTTATTTACTAGGTCCTATACCATTGACTTACCAATCCTTGTCACTGGTACCTATAAACCTATTGGATCATGGTGTTAGCATAATAGGAAAATAACATTTGCACTCATATAATAACCGCAGATTCAGGGAGAGTTTTAAACTCTTTATCTAAATTTCATAAAAGGTCATGATCCAAAGACTGAAAGCAATAAGACGGTCAATAACGAGTATCTGAAATAATGTATAACTATGCAAAAGATATATTATGCTCATCATTTAGTAATTTAAGGGGAAGGTAGGAAAAAAAGGAACATGCTATTTATTAAGACAATTTATCACAGTTTTGTCTACGGGTGAGAAAAAGAAGGAACATACTAAATAACACAACTTTAAGAAATTTTTAAAGGGAGGGTAAGAAAAGGGAACATAATATGCAATCACAAGAACAATTTTAACATTTAGCTATTGGGAAGGTAAGAAAAATGGAACACACTATTTAATCCAATATGCAATCATGAAAACGTTTTAGCATTCAACTATAAGGAGGGTAAGAAAAAGTGGACATTCTATTAAATCAGAGAAACAAACTGATCAATTACTACAAGGAATGGGTAAGAGTAAAAAGAACATATGCAATCAAAATGTTAATGAAAACGAGCTAAAGAGAAAAAAAACATATGTAATGACGAACCCACACAGATTTATATTTACCTAGAATGGTGTGAAGACCAACCCTGGCCACGGGTCAGTTTTAAAGGACAGAAAACCCCAAAGAAGGATGAAGTCACCAGTAGGCCAGCAGGTGCAGATTAGAAGCAGGACAGGATAAACCAGATTTGGATCAGGACAGGACCACCAAAGGTTAAGACCAGCACCCGCAGTTCAGTTGCAACGCCTGCGCTACTCCCTCTCTGCAGCTATCAATCAGAACCTCGATTGGGTTATCAAATTCACCGACAAAGTGCTTCGCCAGCACCTCAGCTTCTCGGACCCCGATTGGGTCAGCGAATCTTCCGGAAGAGTGCTCCACAGCCCTCTTCTCTTGGTCACCTATTGAGTGCATTGGGTCAGTGACAGGTCAGCTATTCGGACAAGTCAGACAAAATAACTAGCTAAGCCTACCCTATTTATACTATTTTTCAGGTCAGTGTGCCACCCCCCAATGTTGCAAGTGTACGGATTCCCAATTTCAATTGGACAATAGTGAGGAGAGGTCATTACACCACAAAAAATTCTGATACTTCAGTGTTGAATATTAATTTTACGTTCCCGCCCATCAATTTATTTTTCACATGACATATTCATTCCACCTAACAATTGAGAATTTAACATTGAATACATTGTGATATATTGAGTACAGTTTAGCTTCTTCTAGCAGGGTTAAGGTTCAGCTTCCCAGGCGCATCTTGGCTGTGACTGTCTTTGGCTTCCGTTCAATGACACACAATTCCAGTTTCTTGCTAGGCTTGATCATGCGCAGAAAGACTTTCAAGATGGAGTAATAACAACCTCCCAGGCTCAAAGATTACGATACATGAAAAGTAGAAAGAAACAGTTTTAGAACACAGAATAAATGAATACACTGTATACCATGTATTTCTACTCTATACCCATTATCTTAATTTTAACTATAGCATTAGGATTAGGCAGAACGAACAGTTTAGCAAAAGCAGCAGTGCAAGCTTCTCGCATGTGAGAACATAGAGCAGCCATATTAACACTAGTGCGCAGAAGCAACAGATTCCCTCTAAAGTAAGGACTACGTCATGTCACATGAATATGACAGACGCAGGCGCAGTAGAAACCCTTGCATAGCAGCAGCCATCTTAATTGCAAGTGTATTACGGTTAGTAAAACACATAAGCAAGCTTCACTCGGACACCCAATGTTGAAATAAAATATGCAGAATTAGTAAAACAAACATGTTGGTTGCTTTATTAACATTACTCGAGGTTCATGAATACAAGCAAGTCGCTTCATGTGCGAATCCTTGCTCCATCATCTGTGTCAGGTATAATGTATGCAGGGCGGGCGTTCCCACCAAAAAAGCCTCGTAGAAGTGACGTAGTGAAATCTGCAACATTTCCCTGTGCCACTCCTAGGATGCCACTGCGTCAAAACCCTACGCCTGCTTGGAGCACACTTAAGGAGTGACGCAGTGTATTGGGAATAGGCCTCCCTGTGCATTGCTGGAGTTGCGTCATGGTGGAGATTAAAAGTATCACATTACCATTTTGAGTAATAAGAGTGTGTGTGCGCATATGTTAGTTTGTGTCAGTTTGGGAGTATGCCTGTGTATGATTTTGTGTGTGTATGTATAATATGAGCTGAAAATATCATTTGCAACGATTTTAGAATGCACTTTGAGCACAAATTGTTCTTGAACCTCAATTTTTCCCCATGTAAATTTCTCCAGGTATGAAGTAGAGGAACTTGTGCAGAATATGCAGGTTTGAAAATGACCGAAACATGAATTTACTGACGGCTAAAACTGACAACATGTATTAATCCTTTTTCTAGATTTTGAAAGAAAGGATATTAGGGAGAAAATGTAATCAACTGTGCATGTGAATCAACTGTTAAACATTTTACTTCAATATCATGGTGCTTTTGTATTCCTTTGCAAGTATCTGAGTGATTTGTGGTGGTAATGTGTTTCTAATTAATACCTAGCCTTTCTTTATTTCATTTTATCCTGAAAAGGTCGAATTTCATCCCCCCACACCAAAACTGCTTTTTCAGATTACTTTTAAAAGTATTTGACCAATCCCAAGATGGCCCCATCACATACATACTGTGAAAGGAGAGGAGCGATCAGGATTAGTGTGCAGGGTCAAGAGGGGACGGTGTGTCAGAAGTAGTGAAATGGAGAGTACACCAGAAATCATGATCCCATAACTGAGGCCCCTAGTTGCTTATTATTAGATTAACTCCCCATGCAACAAACAGTGTTTACAAACACCTGTTTCTCATCATTTGTGTGAGTGTGTAGAAATAAAACAGTGGGCTTGAGTCCAAACTCTATGAATCTCACAAAATCCAGTCAGCGAAAATGGACATACAATCCCACAAAAGAGAAGAGTTTAGAGTGCATAGTATTTCTTTTTATACCCCAAGCTAAACTAATAGCTAAATGCTTAGTTTGATTTGACCACCTAAGAGGGGGGCGGTGTGTCGGAAGTAGTAAAAGGAAGGGGTACTTGGAGAGTACACCCGAAGTCATGATGGTAGTGCTGCTTCCAATTCTCTATTTCTCTCCAGATATACACCCCCAATCACATCATACAGTTTTTTTGTCATCCCTCCCAGCAGTCCAGTAACAAAACCTGCACGATATTTAAGGGGTTCTGCTCCTATCAGCCAATGAATAAAGCCTTCTCAGTAGTTTCATTTTTAGGGCCTTTTCAAGATGGCAGGTTCATGTCCACACAGAGTAAGGAAGGGTGAGTCAGCAAATGTGAAAGCATCTGATCTGGGGCATCTTAAACAGCAGACATTAGCTCCTGTTACCTGGTTCCTGGGTCCCCATCTCTCATCTCCCAGCTCCCACCACTTGCCTCTGTCACCCACCCTACCTTCTTCTGCTCATGCTCCTGGCAGCCCACATATGTTCCTTGCAACGGAGGCCTGGCAGGCCACCATATTGTGTTGGGGATGGTGGCATCATCTACTCAGCTCCGCACCTCCATCAGGTTCATATTGATTGCTAGATCAAATACAGCATAAGAGTAACAAAGGACAACATACCCGGCCAAGGACAAGATGAGGGGTGGAGGGGGTTGGGAGGGGGGTGTAGTGTCCTTCTGGTCACTGTTCTAGTCATTCGTTTGTACTAGCCACTCCCTGAGGGCTGGCTCAAACTCCACCCCACACACATCGAGCGCAGGCCTCACAGAACTTGAGACCCTGGTAATAAAAGGGGCCGGGCGCATGTGCCCTGAGCCAGTTCCCCCCACTATAATACTGTGTATATGTTGTTACTCTTTATGCATGGGGAATAGAGCCCCACCACATTACATTGGTGATGAGAGGGTGGACCCGCATGTGCAGCCGCCTTCATGGTGAAAAAGGGGGAGAGAGTGTAGCCTGAGGTAGGGCACCTTCTGTCAGTTGTGGCAAGCAGTGACGGTGTCCCGTGGGGCGTGAGCCCTGGGCTGAGTACAAGTAGAGGAAGAGAAGCCAGGTAGGTGTAGCAGCCCCTACTATGTCTGAGATGCAGAGCGTGGCAGTTCAGCAAGTCACATGAGAGGACTGCCGCTGGGTGAAAAGGCTGCACTGGGCACGAGTGACACCCCTGCATGGAAACTGTGGGCAGTGAGTGATCAGCTCATGCAGAGGAAGTCAGGATACTGCAGTGGTGCTGCAGGATGGCAGGGCCTGGCGCCTTGCACCCTACTGTCCCTGGGGCAGAAAGGAATTACCCAGTGAACAGGCAGCAGTGGCGAAGCGCAAGAGCTGACATGCCAGGGCCTGATCAAAGAAATGCACAGGAGAGGCAGTAGCGGCGGAGAAGCAGATTTTGGTCAGCATCCCAGCCGCATGAGAGCAGGAAAGAAGTGATGTTACTCAAGCCCTAAAGCAGTTAGACAGTTTTGGGGGCCGTTAAAAAGAAAAAGAAGAAGAAAGTAAAGCACATACCCTGGAGTATGGCACTGCGAATGACTAGTCCCGGGTGGGTGAAATGACCCACCGCTTCAAGGGAGCCACAGAGGATTGGCATTCATAAATGAGGAGAGTGGTGCAATGGTGAGCATTGGATGCTGGAGTGTGGGGACATGTGGAGTAGAGAGAGCCGCACCAGCCCTAGAAGCGGACAGAGGTAGTCCACGCTGTGCCCGCGTATGCCTTTTGGTTGCAGGCAACCGTGGGGATGACATTGACATTGCCTCGTGGTGAAGAAATCTCGGAAAGAGAGAGAAAAGAGGTCCACAGCAATGGGGAAGCTGCTGAGGCCCAGGACAAAAGCAGCAGTGCCACCTAGAGGCAGCTTGGTAGTACCGTGCCAGAAAAGAGAAAATAAGGGGCACAAATTTCCATGGACATGGCCAAGCCTGCCAGTGGGCCTACAGATAAGGTAGAGGGAGAGGCAGCTCCTGGCTAGTCTGCAGAAAAATATATATGTACATATTAAGTAAAACGAAAGTAACATGAAAGATGAGGACTGAAATTATATGAGCCAATATGGGTGTGAAGGTGCATTATTAGCACTCCCTTCAAAGAGACTGATTAGGAAATGCCAGGCTCCAAGGCAGAAACAACAAAATATACACAAAAGAGTGAGTGAGGAGCCTACAGGGAGAGCTGCACTGATGCCTAGTGGTCATGGGTGGTCAATGCAGCATTTAAGGATACCTATTGGCAAAGTCAGATGCCAGCGGAAAGAGGAATGCTGCTGTGGCAACGGGGGATGAGGTCATAATGGTAAGAACTGCCAAGACAAGAAATGGCTGAGAGGATGCAACATGCCCCTAGTGGACTGTGAAGTGTTGAGAAGAGGACCAACTGACAAGAATTACCCAAAAAGCCCTAGGTTGCAAGAGTATTGAGAGACAGAGAAATCGGTGCCCAGTGGCAAAAGGATGCCACTGCAAGTGGATGAAGTGAGTGCACAAGCTGCCCGACGTATGAATACTCTCAGATGAAAGAAGGAGAGCGCAAGGATAGAAGTGCTTCGTAGATCGTACCCAAGACAATGACTGCAAGTGCCAGAGACCGAGAGCGAGAGGTCAGCGAGGATGACCAGCGAGAGGTCATCGAGGATGACCAGCGAGAGCTCAGTGAAGATGACCTGAGAGAGGTCAGAGAAGATGACCTGCAAGAGGTCAGAGAAGGTCACCAGCGAGAGGTCAGAGAAGGTGACTGAAGAGAGATCTGATAAGGTGATCTGCGAGAGGTCTGACAAGGTGACCTGCCAGAGGTCAAAGACGAGATGACCTGCCAGAGATTTGAAAAGATTCACCTGAAGCCAAATTATGAAGGCCTAGGAGAGGTCAAGCATGGAAGAAGGTCGCAAAGACAGGTCTGGTCACCGGACGAGGAGAGTGCATTGTCCTATGGGTGGGACATGGTCAGGGAGACCCTTGTGAAGTGCCCATCGCATGGAGAGGCCTGGTCTGAGAAGACAAGGAAGACAAGATGGGAACAGACCAAGTCTCGAAGTGAAAGAACAAGGAAAAGGAATTCAGGTAACATGAGGCCACCACAGAAGAAGAGAGGAGTGTGTGAGAAGACATCTGGCACACCAGAAGATACCGAAGATGAATGAGTGCAAGAACATTGGTGGCACCATGAGAGGCTAGCTAGCCTGAAATCTTTGGCAAAACCTAGCAAACCTGGTGACTGCAGATGTGAGCAAGCTGCACCATTTGTGATATCCACCTTTGGGTTTGCATGGGAGACTGGATTGTGAGACTACTCGGACATCCTGAGTGACCTCAGACGTGGGGTCTAGAAGAGGATCCGACCACTCCTCACCAGACCATGATGATCCTGGGGCAAAGGCCTCAGCGGCAGCCGGTGGGAGCAGGTCCCGCCACGAGAGATGACTCAATATCAGCTCCCCCGCAGGTCACAGATAGACAAAGATATTGAGTGGAAAGCTGGTTCTTCCTGAGGGCATCCCATAAATGCAGGTACACCAGAGTCTACGTGGCAGGAGTAATCATATCAGGAAACAACTATGCTCTAGGTGGAAGGAGGGACTTGAAGTTGGGACTCGTTGTGCTTCCTCCACAAACCTAGAGGGTGGCGTTGGAGTGACACAGCAAAGTACACCCAGTCCAGTGCAACCCTGGTGAAGAGGGCCTCCGGGACATCCCTTTTGAGGAGAACACCTGGGAGAGGGGTATCCTGGTGAGAGATGGATGTTTGTAACTACTCCACCATTATGTAGCTAGAAGCAATGCTGCCTCTGCAAAGACACAGCAACAACCAGGACTGACTTGTGAAAATTTAACATCTACCAGACTCACTATCACTCCACCTGCCCTATCACAGAGAACTGTACATATAGAGACTTTGGGTGTCAACTTTCACGCCTTGAGTCCAGGGAGGACTGTACATGCAGGGCTCCACTGAACTGTGCGAATTAGAACTGGTGGCCCAGCTGCAGTTGGACCATCGTCCTGTTCTGAAAGCAGCTGAATAGACTTAGTGGAAGTTTTCCATTTGTTGCTTTGTTCTCTCCACAGGTTGGACTTTGTTATCCCAGTTTTAAAAAAGTTTGGGAGGGATCTAGTGACCTGCTGGTCACTGTTCTAGTCAATCATCTGTACCTTCCATTCCCCGAGAGCTGGCTCACACTCCACCCTACACCTATCCAACACAGGCATCACAGGATATGTGACCTTGGTAATAAGATGTCCAGTGTCTCTGTTGTGGTTAATAATGCATGGGTGCCTAGGGCCCCACAACATTATAGGGGGTAGCACACACCTGGAAGTTATGGCTGAGTAACAAAGGATGGAGAAGTGGTGCATTGAGGCTAAGCACATGAGATGCTTCATCACTGTTGCAGATAGCTTATTGGTGGCTGTCTGTTGAGAGAGTTGAGATGCTGCAGTATTCTAAAGGCATACTGCAGTGAAAGTCATTGTCGTTTTTATTGTTGATATAAAAATCAATAGCATGTTAGAACTAGGAGAGGCCATCATCTGTATTTTCTCACCTTCATTATGTAAACCATGATTTTGTAGGCAATCCCCTTGCTTCTTTTCTTTATCAAGAAGCTTCAGCTTGGCTCGTTTGTTGTGTGGAGAAATCATCTGGAAGCGTTAATGCTGCTCTTGTCAGTTTGCGGGAAAGAATAGTAAAAACTGATGAAACTATTTCGTTTTTTTCGGGTCGGGTTTTAACAATGAAGCTAGAATTCTGACCTCTGTTAGAGGAGTTTTCAATTGTATGATCTACATAAGAAAACACATTCTCCTTTTTAAAACCCAAGACAATGAGTGATGTCATTTATTTTGAACCTAATATGGAGCAACGCCAATGTCATAGCATCATTCATTATTTAAAATAAGCAGTTTCCCTTTCTTCTTTGAAAATAAATGGGTAAATGAAAGATACACTGTAGGTCGTTGTGTACTATCAATTGTGTGCAAAAGAAGTTTTCCAGCTTTCTCCAGCTGCGTCTTAATTTCCTGCAATGCACACTTGACACTGTTTAGTGTTGTGAAGCAGGGGTGTAATAATGAATTGCCACTTTTGGCTTTGTGCTTGCAACATTATGAATTATTTTGAAACCCATGTTTACCCAATTTGCCACTGGATGTTCTAGGATCTTCTAGTTTTGGGTGGAGGAAAACTATATTGCTGCAGGAAGGAATTGACATACTTGTCATTCAAAATATTATTTGTGAATGTCTTTTGTAAACACTGAAAAAGCATAACCCCAGCAATCTTTTGTCTTGCTGCACTGATAAGCACATATTATCAGAATTTTAGAACACTGAAAAATACCCACCGTAAAACAGAAAAAATAAGCACAAAAACATGAAAAACACTAGTACCTTAATATTTATTATATTCTGATTAGGGGTTGTTTTAGCTAGGGAATGTTACTTGGCCTATGAGTAATTTTCATTACGTGAGCTTAATTTCATATAGACCCTATTGCTAATTGACTTGTTGCTTGCATAATATATAGCTTTCTTTATGATGATGCTGCCTATGTTAATCTTGTAGCTACCTCGAGTGGAAGACTTGATTCAAATAGAATTGCCTTATGGGAAATGTGAATTTGGGTGTGTGACATGAGTGCTGCACTAGCAAGATATAAGACCTGTTTCACAAAGGTAAACTTACACCTTTGTGTAAGTTTACCATTTTCTGGTATTCACAAACAGCGAGCCTGATTCGAAAAGGCAAACTTGCACTTTTATGTAAGTTTACAATTGTTTGCTATTCACAAATATATTTTGCACGTTGTATTTTTAAGGATTGCGGCGATTGCGGAGACTCAGCGCATAAAATGATAGGACAGTCTCTCCAGCTGTAAAATTATTATTAGTGAAATTAAACTCGCAGTTAGTGAATATCAAAACATAGTATACTTCCACAGAAGTTTAAGTATACCTTTGTGAATCAGGCCCTCAGTTTGCAACTTACAAAAACAGGATGAATAAATGTTGTTGCTGGCATCTTACACACGTTAATGCACAGGTATGTTTGCGGCACATCTGACTGAGTAGTTAACAGCTACAATACAAAGCTATGTCAGACCAATTACGCTCACAAGCAAATAGGGAAAATCAGGATCTCATGATAAAAAAACATTGCCAAGGTAATGATTTTTACATCTTTCTTTAAGAATGCCTCCATTCCATGTGAGAAAACACAAGGAAAAAGCAATGTGACTTTTGCCACTTGTTGGACTTGAACGTTTCTGCAAGGTTATCTCCAAACTTTTTGCCTTTGTGAACATTGTTTCATCTTTTATGCTTTTAAACTGCTTGGAATTGAATTTCTAATCAAAGATATACTGTCTTCCATGTTGAAGTGATGCTGCACCCCATGTGATGAGTATCATGTGATCATTGTTGTTGATTCTTTGTTTGAAATAACAACTTGCAAACTTCTCACTAGAAGAAAGTGAGTGTTGCCAGAAGCTTCTCACTGCGCTGTACTTAACCAAGGAGATCCCAACTGTCACAAACTATTGTTTATAAAATGTGTTGATTATTGTGCTTGAATAAATTATGAGAGTGACTGTATTCAATTTAATAGTATTATGAGAGAATCCCCGAATGTATTCTGTAGTAAAATATTTCCCCTTGCTTCTTCCTCATTGGTGCACATTCTAAGAGCCAAGTGCATACCTAGTATTGTGTGCCATCCTTTGTCTGAAGTCCTATAAAAAGATGTACTTTTCCTCTGTAAAACAAAACTCCCATTCCCCACTTTGTAAGGCAAATCTATGCTGGATTTTGCATTGAACTTTACTCGGTTCTTTGCACTATAATCTGTTTTCTTTATAGCTAAACATGTTTATGAGGCACTTTATGTATATTGCTTACTAATTCTTTCTATAAAATTCTAAATCTTGACTCATATCTGTCATTCCTACTGAGAATGTCATAATCTCCAATACTTAATGGAGATCATCCGAAATTAGAGGCGGGTCCAATCAGTGAGCACAAAGAACTGACTACTGTACATTCATGGTCCTGATGGTTGTCCCTCGAAATTCAAATAGAGCCAGTCCTAATCCAATCCTGCTTCAATAAGGATTTGCACGCTTCTGAAGGTCAGATGAGAAAGGACTGAAGAGGCAGTTTAGTTTAGGAATTTTAACAGGCGTACTGAGGTGCAACGAAGTGGATGGATTTTAAGAATAATTATTATATGGTTTTAACTCTTGGATTTTTGGGGGTGATAGTATTGTGTTCTTGATGATATACCTTAACTTTTGAATCCAATGAGTGTGTGAATTGCTACATGTACTGTATTAATGGAGAGTGGTAACTCAAGCAAGATTATTGAATTATTGAACTTGTCTGCTATGGTGAGGTGTACTGTGAAGCACTTTCAGTCACACCAAGATAGGAAGATAACATTTATTTTATGCAAGTGCATTAATCGAGCTCAGTGATAATTCATTCCTTAGTGCACAAGAGTGAGCGTGTTTGGTATGGTGACTCCCATAGGTCAGAAGTCTATTTTAGATTCTAGAGTAAGTAGTCTACTTGCTATTGTATGGAGATTTCTGTTTAGATGAAGCAGACAAACAAATAATTGCAGTAAAAAGTGGTTCAGGATGTCCTGGCAGTATTCAGGTGTTGCGTCATTTGGCATTGTGCAGGGATTGGCTGGTGAATGAGGTTGCCATGCTGCAATTGAGTGACCTTTGACAGAGAAATACTAGTATTGGTGGGGAATTTGTGAACACAACAGCTCAAGGAGTGTGTGAAATTGGAACGGAGAGTGACTGAGAGTTTTTCAGCATGTTGAATCCATTTTTAAAGAAGCAGAAAGATGTGAATAAGGGAGAGAAATTCCCACCCAAAGTCAAGCCAGCAAAAGAAATGGTGGCAAGGAAATGGTTACATTGTGGATGTGTATGTGGATTAGCGAATGATAGAATACACGTCCAAAGAACTGTGGTTCTCGTTGAGTAGAACTCTCCATTTCCCTAGAATGAAATTATTGAGATGGAGAATGCACGAAGGGAAACCAATGCCCAAAGCCTCATTGTTTGAGACTTTTAATCTGTGGGAGAAGGAGGCAGATTAAAAGAAGAGGAAGAAGTATGCATTAAAAATCCACAATAGGATGGATAAATGTACAGGCTGAGTAACGGAAAAAGTGGAGGTAAGAATCGGTTGGGACTACTGGTGCTTACTCTTTGATACAGTGGGATGAGACAGCAAAGGAGAATCCTGGCGAGAAAGGATAATCCCAAAACAAGTCTGGAGCGCAAATTGAGAAGGATACCTTCATAAATTAGCTTCTCCGCATTAGACCACCCCCATACTATGCCTCAGCCACATCATGTGCTACAGCTCCAACGGCAGCTAAGAGAGATCCTGAAACCCCTAGGGAAGCTTGTGCCCCCCCAAGCTACACAGAAGCTGCCATTTCACCCCCTGCTTAGCCCTCGACAAGCACACTGCTTTTGTCGGGTTCCTCAGAAACTTGGCCTGCCTAAGTGGTTTCTAGTACTTCTTCGAGTCAGACCCTTTCCAAGCGTTCCTAAGGACACCGCACCAGCTTCCAGTATAATAGCATTAGACTCTCCACAAGGAGAGGTTTCGACAAGCTCTACGGCAAAAGGCTGAATGATCATTGCAACCCTACCAGTCGACCAATCTGATATAAGACATACTCCACAGAGACTTAATGTCGCTCAATTCAAAGCCGAGCCTGAAGAAATCATGGAGATAAATGCGGGAATAGATTTCTTAGGACAATGCAATGACAGCAAACTGTTCTACATGAGCAAGGCTGCCACAAGAGTGGTACAAGAGGCACATGTGAGAATGAAGATGGTGGAAGATGAATGTAGAGTCGATTTGACACAATTAAAAAGTTTCAGAAGAATGTAAGGATGATGATGAGTAAAACAAAATTGAAGTTGCTACAGCCGAGGGGATTGAGAACCCATGTAAGGGGGTTAATTGAGAAAATTAAGGATTGGAGTAAGACCGAGAAGTTTAGAGAATTGTGGTCCAAGAAGGAAAAGGTTAAAGTTAAAGGGAAAAAGGAAGTTTCCAATGGAAGTGAGGGAGAAGCTGTAGGAGATATAGTGGGGGAATACCCTCTGAGGGAAGTACAGGGAGGAGCATATGTACAGTCCCATGGCCCCAGACTGATTTTTCCAAGTCACAAATTCTCTTCCAAAATTAAGGCAAAATCCCAATAAGTGCTACACATAGATAGATCAGCTTGTGACCATTTCACAGCCCCTCTGGGAGGATTTGAATGTGCTGTTTGAAGTGGTGGTCCTAGAGGACCTACGGGCTGAATGCAAGATAGCAGTGAAATGACTGATTCAGAACCTCATAGGGCCGTCACGACTCATTAAGACCAAATACTAGGAAGCTGGAAAACATTTAAAAACTAAGGAGTCACGAAAGGAAATAAATTGGCCCAAGAACACTGAGAGTCTGTGCATGCATAATTTGAGAGGTTGATGCAGGTATACAGGGAGCATAGAGGTCTACATGACCCACTTGGAGACAACATTGGAGGGCTCTTTGCCTCTTTTGTGCAAGTACTGCAACCCAAAATTAGTGTCCATATCATCCAGGTGTTCTTTCTTGACAACATTAACCCATTGATGGAATTCTGCAGTATGCAAAGGAGTGCAGGGACATGTTTAAAGTTATGCAAAAAAGAAAAGTACATGAGAGTGCATACACTATTAGCACAAAATTGAGCAATGAAGGTGTTTAACATAACCCTAATAAGGCCCAAAATTAACCCCAGTAGTGGGTAGAGCATTAAAGGAATTTTCATGACATATGGAGGAAATGTCCTGGGAGTACAAAGAGCCTGAGGTAACATGCCAGGAACTAGCACAGGTGCTCTTAAGAAGGTTCCCCCTTGCCACACTTACAACAAGTTCAGACATTGGAGAAGTAGTGTTGCTACAATCCCGAACCAGCCATGATCGTTACCCAAGCTATGACTTCATGGCACAGGGAGAGATTTTTCCAATACTAGAACCCACATGTAAAGATCCCTGAACCTGGCATGCCACAGAGTTCCCCTGGCCCTATGCAGATGCGGGGAGGAAATCCCCACTTCCAACTAAGCAATAGGGATTCTATTCCTCCATTGGTGTCTCAAAATGGCCCACTTCTTATGATGTTTTAGAGTTCCACGAATTTTGGCCAGGTTAGGAGATGGTGGCTACCTACTTAGTACAGTATCTTGACATATATGGAAATGCTTACCTCATCATCCATGGAGTCATAGAAGTGTGTGTATCTAGACGTGAGAAATATTTCCAATCAAGAGTCAAACATGTTTTTTTAGTATCAGAAAATATATAGTTAATTTATTGTACATATCTTCTTTGGAACTTTATTGAGGCTATTGCAGCCATAAAAGCACAATTTAGAAATACATTTTTTTTCCATCAATTAAAAAATACAAAAATGATTGTTGTAAGAGTGCGAGAATACACATTACACTGACAATTATAAGTTCGCTTTTAGGGACAATGGCCAATATTCATGCACCAGGGTGGGAAATATAATTACTAAAAATATCTTAAAAATATAATTTATCTAAATAGTAAAAACAGTATAAAAATTACAGAAAAAAATGACTAACGCCCAACATCTCCCTCAGCAACCAATGGACATTTAACCGTCATATGATTCCCAAAGGCCATATCTTACCTAGACTTCTGGAAAAGGGTAGGTGCACTGCGAGCATTATATATTCACATTGCAATTATCAAGCAGACGCCTAAGCTTAATCCACATGGCAAACAGAAATTTGGCGATCACAACAAAAACCGGGTCTGTATGCGTTTTTAAGATCCTAAAAATTTCTACGTGGTTTCTGATGCCCAGGTTTCTGCACAGTTGGATCACCCACCTAAATCTAGGGTTCTTATACGCCGGACTAAATAGAACCACGTGAATCACAGTGTCTTCCTCCACTAAACAACCAGGGCAGAGGCCACAACTGCTACCTGCCCACTTGCTAGCTCTTACATGTAGTGGAAGGGTCCCATACCTAAATTGGAGAAAGAGTTTTGTTGCCAAAACAGGTTGAGTGGTATCTACAGCCTGCTCAAACTTATATTGGCATCAAGGAACCCATATGTTAGACTCGAGGAGTCAACCGCCTGCACTATACGCGACAAATTAAATTCCTTTATGGCACTTGCTAGGGATTTTTTTGAAATTTCTGGGCACGTTATTTCGGTAGTAATCCATAAATCTTCCCTGCCCATAGCTCTTAGGGTATCTCTTATAAAAACCAACAAGAGGATTCTACCTGCACCAAGTATGTGCAATACCGCTTTAAGATCATCCCTATAATAGGCCAATTCCGGGGTACTCCAAAGCCTACGCCAGTACATCAGTGGGCTTGAAGATATTAACTCAGCAATGGGGCTAATGCCCAAGTCCATTCTCAAAGGAACTAGGGGTGTGTTCTTAGGCAGAGTTAGAATCTGTCTCATGAAATTATTTTCAGTCATTGTGAAGGCGTTCGCAGAGCGATGGCCCCACAGTTCTGCCCCATATAAGGTGGACCCCCTAGCCTGTACTTTAAAAATTTCAACTGACGGGCTAATAGCCTTTAAAACAGAAGTTTTTTGAAGTTTTAAAATCCCTCCAATGGCCTGGGTTAATTTTAAATTAGCCTTGTTGGTTTGTGAGTCCCACCCCTTTTTGTCGTTAAGGGTAAGTCCTAGATAGTCAAAAGTGGAGACCCTCTCTAGAGTTCTACCATCCTTTCTTGGGTGTGGCAATTGGGCGTCTTCGCGTTAAAGGCCATATATTTGGTCTTTTTTTATATTATTCACCAAATTCCTCCTCTTGCAGAATTTACTGAATTTGTCTAAGACACTCTGCATCCCCATTGAGGATTTTGAGAGGAGCAGAGTGTCATCTGAGAACATCAGTACAGGGATTTTACAATTCGCCAATTTGGGTGGGCCGTTGAGGATTGCATTAAAAGCTAATGTAAATAAGGAGCCCACACTACTTGTTCGCTTCTGTATAGATCCCCCGGGATTCTATCAAGCCCTGGGGCCTTGTTAGGTAGAACCTTTGCAATAACGGCGAGCACCTCTGTCAGGGTGCAGATTGGCGAATCCCCGGAAGAAGATACATTTTGGGCAATGGTTAAACTCCCGTTCGTGTTTAGATCTTCATTTGGGCTTGAGTACAATTCCTTAAAATGAAGACGCCAGGCTTTGTCACTAATGTTAGCCTCGACAGTAGTTATACCCTCTGCTCGGGCAGTATGGACTAAGTTCCAGAAGGCCAGTGAGTCTTTATGATCTAAAGCACTTTTTATTGCCTGCCATCTTTCAGTTTCCCACTCTGTTTTCGTATGTAAAATTGTTTTCTTAAACAAAGACCTGCTTTCCCCAATACATTGGCTATCTCCCTTTTTTAGACATATCAGGAGTGCTCTTTTTGCATCCCTGCATGCCGGAGTGAACCAAAGGTTCTTTCCTCTTGGGCAGCGATTCTCACTAGGTTTATTACTATAAAAAAAAGGTGCAAGGGTTGCTACCAGTTCCTGGTGTACGTTTCCCATCTATGCATCGTTTACCTGCAGGATCCAGTTTGTGTCTGAAGGCTTGCTTTTTCCAACAAATGAAGGACAGAGGAATACATTTCTATTGTCGTGTCTGGTGACTGTATTATTACCCCCCATCGGATACGCCATCCTCCATCTACCACTGTTATATTATCAGATTGATCTTTTACTGAGGCCTGCCCCGGTTCTAGTACTTTTACTTCTAGTGTCAGAACCTGAGGATTGTGATCACTTTCCACACGTGGAAGGACACGAAACTTAGCAACTTTGTGCCAGATTTCGGTACTTACTAAGATATAATCTATTATGGATTCCTGGGCAACTTTGCTATATGTATACTGCCCGGGATTGTCATCAAGAAAGCGTCCATTGCATGCCCTCAATGAGTGAGTAAGTGTTAAAGAGTTCATTTGAAGGACCAAAGGGGTCCATCCCTTTATTGGATATGCGTTTGCCACGGGAATAGATAGAGCAATATCTTCCTCAGAGGTAATCGGTAGCAACGACCCATTGAGGGGTTCAAAGTGGCAATTGAAAATGCCACCTATCACAAAAGTTACTTTCGCTGTAAGAGACGCAAGTAGGACTGCCAAATGATCTAGGGTAGGAGATGTATACCCATGTTTAGCTGGCCTGGAAATACGTTAATAATGGCCAGGTGTAATTGGCCTATATTGGAGATAAGAATACATAAAATATCTGGTGTATTAGTTTCTATTAGCTTCATAGTGTACCCTAGGTGAGTAGCCACCCAGATTCATAAGCCCCATGACAGTTTGCCTCTTACACCTTTTACTGCTGGCTCACTAAAGGTTATGTAGCCTGCTCTGTGGAGGGTATTTAGAGCCCAGGACTCCTGAAAAAGGCAGATCTCGTGAGCATCCACGAAGTTACCCCAATACGGCTGGTCTAGTTTGCCCAATAATCCAGCTATATTCTATGACATACACTTAAGGCCCTTTACACTTGCTTCCGGCACTTCCTTGGAGGCTAATTCCATTCTTGCCACCCCAGAGTTCGTTATTGATCCTAGGGTTTTTTGGGAGGGCATAGAGGGTTGAGAGTTCTTACCCTCCTCACCTAGTCTTACACTATTAGGTTTAGGGTCAGCACCATTTTGCCCGTGGCCTCACATATTCCAGATTCACAATTTCCCTTCCTTTCTCTATAGCCCCGTGTGCCCCTACATTCTGGAAATTGTCCTAATGACTCTGCCCCCATAGCCACAATGGGGTCTCCTAACCGGTCGGAGGTAATCTGTTGGGATGTACAATTTAACACTAGTCAGTCAACCATGTCCAAAGCACTATATCTGTTTCTCAGGGGAATACTCAAGACAAATCCAAGGCCACCCTGGCCATCTCTAAAGCTAGAAATTCCTAACGGAGGTCGCCCTTCCCATATCCTTTCCTGGTGAGCAAACAACTCCACAGTGGTTGTGTCTGTGTAAAAATAAGTTAGGACCAATGGCTGAATGGAGGTTTTGACATTGGGGTTTGACCCCTCACAGATATGGCGGACTGCCCGTCTATCTCTAAAGTTGACTACTATGCAATTTCCTGCTATATCTTTTTTCCTCCTACCTACCCAACTTACTGTACAGACTAAAAGGATTTGGCTATGGGCATTTAAGGGGAGGGGTCTATTAGAGTTCAACCAATGAATAGTTTTGTTTTTTAATTTGGTGTATATTTCAACAGTGCCCTCAGGAAGACCTGGGACCCCCGCTAAGACCACTACGTAGGGTACTGATTCAGGGGGCAAATCAATATGCTCCAATACATTCTCTTGGATAGAAAGTCCTCTAATGCCCCCATGTGTAGTTGTGTTCTCTTTCGATCGTGGAAGTCCGTCTCTCCCTCCCCTAGGTGGTTCTCGAATTTCCAGTGAAGCTCCTCCATTCTCAGCAATGTTGCTTGCTTCCTGGTTCGCGGATATGATTACTTCCTTCAACTCTGGAGCATGGGAGGCAGAAGTCTTATTAATATTGTCCATGCCTCTGTTGCCATTCGTTGTTCTGGCCTTATTTTGACCTTTCGCTAGAGAATTTCTTTGGATATCAGCTGGGTTGGTTAAAGTCAAATGACCTGCTTTCAGCAACCTCTCCTCAATCGATAGTAGTTTGTCCAATAGGGGTTGTAGGGAAGAGGTAATAAGGCCGCCAATCTTTTACCAGAAACTCTCATCCGCTAGCATTAAGGGACATTGGTAAAACTATTGAGGGTGTATCGCACATAGTGAGCCTGGTGTTAGAGATAGTTCTGTAGTTGAAGCTCCATGCTTGTTTAATTTAGGCATTTTAGGATTTTCCCCCTTAATGTACCCCCTGCACGTTTCTTCTTTGAGATTGTCCCCCTGTTTTGAGCAGGTTAATTAGCCAAACCTTTCGGGAAGACCCCTGCTGGTACATTGCTGTTTGCCTGGGCACCAGTCATTGGTCCCAGTGTGTTGTTACATACAGGTTCACCTGACTGTTCATGCTCCTCCTAAATCACGGCGGCTTCCCTCTCCTGTGATTGAGAGTTACTATTTGGGCACGGTACTCCTATAGCTTTTGTCTTGCAGGTTGCCCTGGGAGGGGTTTGTGCCAACATCAAGTCACCCAATGATGAGCTTTTAGCGAGTCCTAGTTCCTGAGAAACACGACGCTCGGTGACAGCAATTTCGTGAGATAGGACAGAGGTGGCTCTTCTAATAAATTGGTCCAAAGTCTCAGTTACGCATCTGCCTGGAGGTGATTTCCTACCCTTTCCCTCACGACCAGACATCGAGACCAAATTAAGTCAAGTATTTCTAGATAGAAAAGGGATAATATTTCGTGCTACCAGTTAAATAGTTGTTCACTAACCCTACATCCATGGAGGTTAGAGGGGGAGCCCAGCCCAGCCCAGCCTCGACCAGACTCCAACGGGCTCAAACGGGCCCGCCCTTGGCCCGGGCTTGGCCTGGCGCGCGTCCCGCGAAGCAGGGGCCGCGAGAGGTCAAATAGAGCTTTTGGACGGGCGGGCAGGGCGGGCAGCCACAGGTGAAGAAAAGGATGGGGCTCCTGGTCCTGGGAGTCCTGTGTCTTGACAGCCAGCAGAGTTCCAAGTTTGAGCGGTACATATCATCATATAAAAAATACACATCACAGTACATAACAGAACAATAATACTAAAAATCACAGACGGAATGATATCCCACCATATCAAAACGCCCCACTAAGCCTCAAGTAAATATGCCCAAATTATTCATGCAGTTATTCAACCCGTGCTCCACACTCACACCAACAACCAACCACTGAACAAAAAAAAAGGAACAAAACCAAATATTAAAGACAAAATGTGTTGAAGGACTGATAAATGGAAAAAAAGTAACAGCAAAATATTTTCCAAAATTTAATTCCTTGGCATGAATATGCTCTTCAAGTAGTTTCTTTTTATTCTTGATTATTTTAACATTGTAAGCATTATTGTCATTGCGTCTTGTTCATTGGACTGCACATAAAGATAACCCAACAAAAGCCGATCTTGACTGAAGGGAAAAAAGGGAAGAGAAGACAAAATAAACAGCGTCCACGGATGACTGCGCTGCAGGTAAGGCATCTATCAGGACGGTCTGGCTCTTCCTGTGTAAAAGAACAATAGTGCATCAGAATAAACACTTAACTGATAACCAATGAATTATCCATGTGTCTCATACTACGCGCTATCCCCCACCTGTGTAAAACTCCTCCTCCAGTAAATGTGGAAGGTAGTATGGTCTAAATCGTGGCTGTAATATGGAGAAAGAGACAAGAGAAACATGTGTGTACATATCACAACTACATTAAGCGATTCCTGGACCATCACATAATAACTAACATTGCATACCTCCAGTGTACCTTCTCTCTTCTTAAATGTAGTCTTTATGTGGTACGACTGGAGAGTACATAGGAAAGAACAAACACATTATTCTACATGTGCATTTATGCAGTGCTACACTCACTGTATTAGCCATAATGCCAGCGTCAAAAATAATAAAACAAAAATAAGCCTAATCAAAAAATCGGAGGTGCATTAGGGTTTTAAATGGCACAATGTGGTAGTGTAAAACATTGTACTTTGTTTTCTTTCCTTACAGGAAGAAGAATCATTAGAGTCCATATTATCCAGGGGAAAGGAAAAGAGCACAAGACAGATAAGTAAATAACAGCACGAATGAAATGCAGGGTTTGCAAATAATCAGTGTGTTAGCGTGTTACCAGGAAGCATGCTGGACTTGATACCTTTACTTGTCTTTTTGTTTCCCTTGCATGACCGATGTAGGAGATCACCAGGATTTTCAGGGGCAGGAGGATTCCCAACACAATCCTAACCGAAGACTCAACGAGATCCAGCCCGACGGGATGGAGGATGGAGGCAGGACACCACAAGAGGAGAGGGAAACCTGGGAGCACAGGTATGTGACACGAAGGGAGGAAGCAGTCTCCTCAGAGAACAATTAGAATGACAAGCAGCTTCCTATCAGTCATACGCCGTAGATATTCCAGTGAGGCTCTGCCCCTTCCTCACTCTGCTGGCCTAGCAGGAGAGTGCAGGCACGGGAGAGTGCAGGCACGGGAGAGTGCGGGCCTGATACTTACTGTTGAAACCAGCACTTTCTGGGTAGCAGAAGGGATGACCCCAGTCAGGTAGAACCTACCGCTCCCATCAAGGGTGGGTGATTACACTGCTGTATAACGGATGTATGACGTTACAACGCATACTTTTACAACGCCTACCTTTACAACACAATTTTTACACCGCAACATCCATTACAACGTATACCATTACAACGCATGCCATTACAACAAATTCTTTGAAACTACCTTTACAACGCATTCCACTACAACGCATACTACATTTACAACGCATACAATTACAACGCATAACATTATATTGCATGTAATGTAAGTGATGGATAGTGTAGGGGTTAAAATTACTATTCTAACACCAGGGGGTGCAACAGTAGGGTAAGTGTTGGATAGTGTAGGGGTAAAAATTACTATTCTAACTCCAGGGGGTGCAACAGTAGGGTAAGTGTTGGATAGTGTAGGGGTAAAAATTACTATTTTAACTCCAGGGGGTGCAAGAGTAGGGTAAGTGTTGGATAGTGTAAGGGTACTATGTGTTGTAATGCTATGCGTTGTAATGGTATGGATTGTAATGACTGCGTTGTAATGGCATGCGTTGTAGTGGTGTGCTTTGTAGTGTCATGAGTTGTAATGGTTGCATTGTAAATGCATGCGTTGTAATGGATGTTGCGTTGTAAAAGTTTCGTTGTAATGGTAGTGTGTTGTAAAAGTTGCGTTGTAAAGGTTGTTTCCCCTGTATAACCTGTGTTCACCCCAAAGGCACAGCATTCACTTGCTATAAATACCCCGAACGTCACAAAAGGGACTTTACACAGGATGTATGTAAATTACGTTTGCATTCAATACACATATACAATTAGTATGATATTAACATCAGGTACGTTTGGGCATAAAAACCATTTCGAAATAATAGTAGCAGTACCTGGACCACTTGTATTTCTATGATATCAACTGTTTCAACAGTATGCACACTGTTGATAATTTCTAATCTAACCCACCCCCACAGAGAGACAGCACTCTTTTGAGGTGCGACCCGCTGTCCACACCAGGCCCAACCTAGCAATCCTGATAATACAATCCCACACAGTTATAGGGTGCTGCACAGGTCAAGACAATATCAAAAATATGTACATACAAGAAACTAGAACCCTTTTAGCAGCACCGCGGGCCGAGGATATGTAGGTAAATCCAATGTCAAATGTGCTGTGCATTTGGCATGCAATTAACCTATAACGTCAGTCAGTGTCGTAAATCACAGGTGGCCCACCGTCTATCACTCCCACTCACCCACGCACTCTTTACAATTACATGGTGCAACTGTTATCAACCCAGCTAGTACAGAACAATCTTGCACACATACTCACTCAGTCAGCACCTTAATTCAGTGCTACTGGTACCCACTAAGTCAATGGATAACACCCAACAGACTCCGTGGCCCCAACCTCCCTCCACCCCTTACTTTACCCCGATGGTCCTATACCCCCATATAGAAGATAATCAGCCCCTCCTCCCAGATACTAGGCTGCTTGTGGCTGAAGTCACATTTATTATGGGTCTTTGGGAAACTGGTGGGATATGCAGCAAGATATAATTGGGAGGTAGACCTAAACAAGGAAAGTTCAGAAGCCACTCTGGAAGTTAACCCACAGAGCTCAAAACACAATGGAGTCACGTAGTCTCTTGACCTCCTTCCGATCTTCTCTGAAGCATTCCTTCAACCTAGCTAATCTATCTCGGTACTACCTGGTGTCAAGATGTCTTTGGGAGGGACCAGGTGTGGAGACAGCAGTTGATCCGGCACAGGGAGTGTCAAAAGGCAACAACCGATGAATGGGGAGTAACACAGGGGAGATTCTCGATTGGAGGAGATACTCCGAACGGTACATATTGAACAGGGTTGGGCCCAGGCAATCCAGCCACAGCATCTGGTGCGCATTGGTAGGGGTTGCACCAAACACTTTTTGTCTAAAACAAGAAGTTTTGAAAATTCCGTAACTCCCTGTAAATGAGGCACAATGACAGGTACACTTTGAGATGGGTTGCACCAGGCAATTCCGGTCACATGCAGCAAAGAGTAGAAAATTCCGCAATACCCTGGTAATGAGGCACAACATCCGGTGCTTTATAATACATGTTGCACCAGACCAGTCCTGTCACTCACAGGTGCAAGTTCTGCAGAGCCCTTCGAGGTAGAATGAGGCACCACTACAGGTACATCACCCTTTGAATCGGACACTGCATACAATGAGCATGCAGTTGACCTGACATAAGAGAGAGATGCGGCATGTTCAACTAAATGGGTAACGCAGTGTCCCGCAACTTGTGAATCCATTCACAAACAGATGTTTATGAGTGTCAGGGTCCCTGTGGTACAGGAACCACACACCATATATGCGGGCAAGGTTTCTGGGGCTCTGCACTATACAATTTGGCCTCCAGGATTTGAGAAGCCACTGCTCACCGAATATCACAGGTAGATAGTGTAGGTCCCTTGCAAGTGATCTTTGATGTCACTAAGATCTCCTGGAGAACAGAAGGACTGCAGTTAGGCCATTGGAGAGCACATTTCGGGGCACCACACTTCAGCACGTCTTCAGCCCAGCCCAGCTACCATTCAGAAAGGGCATGCCATTCCCTTCATGGTCAGTAATCATCAATGTGCAAAACCTAGTCCTCTGGCAATGTGGACCATGCATTCTGCGTTCTCCAATCCCACATACCCACAAGCGTATCTCACCCTTTGCTGAAGGATTGCACTAGTAGTTATACTGTTGTGTGTTTTTGAAGTTAGGAGTGGTTTGAGGTGTTTTACTTTGAACCACAGACGTCTCCCATAAATTGTATGCCTGGCTGCCATGGGGCAGTGGAATACAGATCTTAATCTTTGGTGGGGCCATGATCTGCCCCTAAAGTGTAAGTGTCAAAAGCTCTTTCTCCAATCTATCTCATCTGGCCCTCAAATGGCAGAGGTCTGTCTTTCTAGTTATATGGCCATGGTTTATGACTGTTGCTAGGGAATGCACAGATGCATTCCCCCAGCCCATGGTGTCCACCGGACCCAGGCACCATTGCACACAAGACTTTTAAAGCATAGAAATGTCCATATTCTATAAGTGACATTTCTAATCGAGTTATGCCAAAATGCATTTCCCACTGTAAAGGGTTTGGCATCGCAAATCCATTGATAGGAAACATCATGAGGCTGCTCTTCTGCAATTCACTATTGCTGCCCGAAGGTCAACAACTTCACCATGTTAATCTGTGGGAAGAGCAAGCCTCATAGGTAGCGAAAACACACACCGATATTCCTCACTATCTTGGAACGTATGCACTAGTGTTCACACAGACCTGCGATGGCAGTGTGGACATATGGTCCCCAGCACAAGGGGGACAAGTTCACCCACCTAAATCTGCAGCAGCAGACTAGTGAAAGGTTTACTAATATGAGTGTCAATGTGCACACACGCACAGGGCGGCAAAAGCAGGCTCCACAAGCAATCACGGGCACCATAGTTGTGGATGAGCACATGCAGAGGCCTGCAATGGCAGGCTGCTCATGAGTGTAATCATGATAGATACCTGTGCGCAGACACCGGTCTGCGATGACAAGCTAGGCACATGGGCTTACCCAGGCTCTAGCACCCTAGGTGTGAGGGTGTGCGCACACCACTCTATCTGGGCCAGCCGGACATGGGTTGTCCCCCTTTTGTGTGCTAGCGCATACACTTTTCTACTAGCACCATGGTTGCAAATCCACAGACACAGGCCTGCAATGGCAGGCCTGATCCTGGTCTTAGAACACAGAGGATACAGGCATGCACTCACCGGCCAGCGGTGGTAGCCCGGGCACCAATCCAAAATGCCACAGGTGCCAGGGAGCATCCTCAAGCCTGCAACGACAGGCTGGATACGTATTCGAAACATCATAAGGACTGGTGCACACTCCCAGGCATTTAGATATCTGCCACATGTACTTAAAATGCATGCTACGCAGAGCATATTAAAGGACAATACGTGTAAAACCAGTACTTCTTCTGTGCCTCTACTTAGCTCAGACTGCTCTGTCTCTACTAACGCGATCGCGAGCAAAGGATCTACCCATATATCAGCTCTATATCTTAACACTAGATCCATTCCCAAGCATGCCCTTGAGGTTTGGAGTCTCTTAGATGTAGAGCGTCCCGACATCTGTTTCTTCACTGAAAGGTGGCTACATAGCCAAGCTTCGCCTGATGTGGCTATAGTTTTTCCCCAGGACTATCATATTATCAGGCAGGATAGAGAGGGTAGGAGAGGTGGAGGTGTTGCAGTGGCGGCCAGATCTCCCACCTCCATTACCTTGCTTGAATCTTTTGTTACTCCTATGCTTGAAATATTAATAGTCAACATCTTGCATAACAAAACGTCACTGGGAAGGGCTGCCTTAGTTTATAGACCTCCGAAGGACAAAACTAAATTTGCCAATGTTCTTCTTGATACCATAGCTTCCCATGTATTGGCCACAGATAATTTTATCTTGGTAGGCGATTTTAATTTTCATGCAGAACTCCCCCTTGATGAAGATAGTTGTAACCTATTCTCAACTCTAGAAATGCTATCTTTATCTCAAAAAGTCACTGGACCCACGCACCAAGCAGGGCACACCCTTGATTTGCTCTTTACCAATCTCCCTAGCCTCAACTGCGAGTCTCCATTACCTATGACGTGGACTGATCACCACCTAGTAAAGTTTAGCTTTTTGAAACCTACTGACTCTAGGCCCTCTCATCGTTCTGACGCCAAATTAATAAGACCTTGGCATAAGTTGACCTTAGAAGCATATTCCTTTGCTTTTATACCTCCTAACCAACAGGGAATAAATATCAACTTAACCGCAGTCCAGTTAGAAGCTTCAATTAGGGCTACCTTAGACATTATTATACCTGAAACCACAGTCAAGGTGAAATCAATAGCATTACCTTGGTTTACGGATAAACTCAAAGCGGATAAATCCGCTAGTAGGACGGCGGAAAGGCTGTGGAGAAAGACCGGAACACCTGCAAATCGGCTGAAATACAAACGGGTTCATGCTAACTACCTGAAAAAAAATAAAAGCTGCTAAATCCGCCTATCTCACTTTTAGGATTAACAAAGCTGCCCACTCCAGTAAGGAACTATATAAAATAGTTAATGAGTTCACCTCCCCGCAGGTGAAGCAGTCGACATTTTTGCCCACTGCTCAGTTGGTTGACTCACTTGCAGCCTATTTTGATAATAAAATTAAGACTATCTATTCGACATTCGCTGCATCTACACCAGATATCCTTCCAATTGGAGAGGCCCCTCCCAGTCACTCCCCCACCTCTAGCCACAGTCAGTCCCCTTCCTTTTTTGAAATTTGAGCCCAGTACCACTGCGGAAGTGTTAGAAACCCTTTTGAAGGTGAAATCTGGTTCTCCTACAGATTCCTTGATCCCGCGTAGGTGTAATAAGATCTTTCCGTCACTCATTGGCCCCCTCACCAACATTTTCAATGCTTCCTTTGACCAGGCTCTGTTCCCCAGTTGCTGGAAGGTGGCCCAGATCAGGCCCATTTTTAAAAAATCTAACAGCGACCCTACTATCCTATCTAACTATAGGCCGATCTCGCTTTTGCCTTACTTCGTTAAGGTGCTGGAACATCTTGTTAATAAGCGAGTCTCACCTTTTAAAGAGAACCAGGGTCTCCTCGATCCCTCGCAGTCGGGGTTCCGGGCCGTCCACGGGATCGAGACTGCGGTGATGGAGGTAGTGGACAATATTCGCCTCACTCTCGATAGAGGTGAGTCTGCCGTTCTTATCCTGTTGGATTTATCGGCTGCCTTTGACACCGTCTCCCACAGTATTATTCATCAACGACTGTGGGAGATTGCTGTCAGAGGCAAAGCCCGTGCCTGGTTTGAGAGTTATCTGGCAGACCGACACACCTATGTAAAGGTAGACACTCTGGAATCCAGCAAGATCCCCCTTTCCGTAGGAGTTCCCCAGGGATCAATTCTAAGTCCCCTGCTTTTTAATCTCTATCTTACCCCTCTGGCTAACATAATAAAAACTTTTGGCTTCTCTACATCGTCATATGCAGATGACACGCAGGTGTTGATTACCTGCAGTTTGGACTCTCTTGATACTCGTTCTAGATTTCAGAAATGTATGATCGCGATAAAGGACTGGATGAGTACCAACAAACTCCAACTGAATTGTAGCAAGACAGAGATAATGCTGTTTGGTAAGGCCAAGCAGATATGGACTCAAGATTGGTGGCCGCAAGATATGGGACTCTGTCCAGAGCCCAAAGAGGTGGTAAGTGACCTGGGAATCATGATTGAACCCACTCTTTCTATGAAGTCTTACGTCAATCTGGTGTCTCGTACCTGTTTTGGCATTCTGCGCAGGCTGCGTAAAATATTTAAATGGCTCCCCCTTGAATCTAGGAAACGCCTGATTCAGGGACTTATTATTAGTCGTCTCGACTATGGTAATGCTTTGTTTGCCTCTATAAATGAGGATCTGTTGGCCAGGTTACAAACGGTGCAGAACACCGCAGCCCATTTGGTGCTTGGCCTGTCCCCCAGGTCACCATCTTTGCCCAGTCTCAGGGAACTACACTGGCTCCCTGTGCACCAAAGAAGCCATTTTCAGATACTGAGTATCGTCCATAAACTTCTTAAGGGAACAGGTCCATCCTATCTCACAAAAAAACTCATCAGGTATAACCCTTCCAGAGTCTTAAGATCCAGTTCTAAAGGTCTCCTGGTCCAGCCTAGGGCCAGGACCGCGAGAAACGGTTGCCGGGCTTTCTCTTACATTGCACCCCTACTCTGGAACAAACTGCCCCCCCCATCTATCGTCCATATCCAATCACTCGGCCTTTCGGAAGGGCTTGAAAACATGGCTCTTTCCTAAATAACCAGTTTCACATCTCTTTAATTCATGGTTGTTGTCTCTTTCTGCCTAGCGCCTTGAGACCTTCTTGGCAAATTGTGCGCTATATAAGAACTTATGACTTATGACTTATGACTTAGTGGCAGTCTGGGAGCATAGTTAGCACACTACAGATGCTAGGGTGCACCCCCAGGTCTGCATTGGCACACCGGTCCATGTTTTCATAACATTGTGTCAGCACCTTCCTAGTCTGTGTAGGAAGGCGCATGCACTTGGACATTGCCTTGACAGTGAGGATTCCGAGCCCTGACGTCACATTAGAGAATCAGCGACTGCACAGAAGTATTCCATGCGAAGAGCTGAACTCCAAGGCTGGGGAAGCCCCAAGTGGCGGGCTTCTGCACAACCTAAGCTGGGAACATCCATATGTACCCACGCAGCCTTCAACCTGCCACCACCTATACACCTGTCAGGGCTTCCTTGAGGGGGTGCCCTTGTGGAATTGGATGATCCACTCAGGGTTGGCTGAGGTGTAAGTGATGCCAACCTAGGCAGGGGGGCAATGGTATAATTATCACTCGATATAGCACACGACTCACTCTCGAAGGTGCATCTCAGCGCTAGACTAATTGGACAAGAGTGGCGCTGTTTAAAAAAAGCATATTTTTATCATCTTTCTAAAGGTCATGTGCTTGGGGCAGGTGAAAGATAGAGACTGTTCCATTGATGTAGGGCCAAATATAAGAATGATCTGCCACCGAATCTTGTGGTGCGAATGCTTGGGGTCTGCAGGAGTGCTCTGTTGAAAGACCTTAGCCACCCAGAGGGTAAATAATAGCAATGTTTTGAGCGCAGGATGGCGGGTCATATTGAGCCAATAGAGAGAACATACACCCGGGGTACCCCTGAGTTCAATGTCCCCACCCACAATAGGCTTGAGACATTCACAAACCTAGACAAAATTGATTGACTTGGCCCCCTAGTACCAACGAAGATTGTTTTAGATAGTGGGTTGGTTTTCAATAAGGAAATACTGGTGCCAGGTACCCCATTAAGACAACCCATGCAGGAACAAAGATGCTCAGTTGGAATATTGCGGGGTTAAAAAATAAGTGTGATGATTTTTTTTTTTTTTTTAATAATTTTTATTGCAGTCATGCCTGTACAGGCTCATACATGTGCAAGTAGTTTCATAAAAATGAGCAGATACACAATATTAATTGGTGGACAGTACACAGCCGTTATGCCCACAACCCGGGGGTCGGGCGGCGATGATATCTCTGCTCTCACATGCCCGACGTCCAGATCAAAGGAGTAATCGGTGTCCGGATCGCGTGCATGACTACTTTTACAGTCCTACTTAACTTATGCGCTAACCCCCAACTCCCCCCCCCTGCGCAAAACCCTAGAACTCCCCCCCCTTATCCCACCCCATTCACCACCACCCATCTAAAGCACTCATAGCGATCGTCCCTGGAGTACCAGTGCCTGTCCTCCTGTGTACCTGACGCTCTCGGGGTCTCAGCTAGTCTCTGTCTCCCTTCCTGCCTCGGGGGCCTCTTCCTCCTCATCTGCCTCGTTGTCCCGGAGTGCCTGTACCATTACTTCCCAAGAGGTCGCCGTGTCTGCCGCTGTCTGGCTAGGGGACCTGCGCGCAATCTGGTACCTATATGAGCTGTCAGCCGCTGCCCACTTCAAGAATTCCTGCCGCCACCTCCGCGGAGTTGGCCCCATCCTCGCCTTCCAGTTCCTAGTGATCTCCCTCTTAGCCACCATCAGTCCCATATCAATGAACTTGCTCGTGAGTTTGTTTTTGGGGGTCTGGGGAAACCAGTGCAGGATGCATTCCGCTGGTCCATAGTCTATGGTCCTTTCAGTTACCTCGTTCAGCACCATCCCTATTTCCTGCCAATAACTCCGCAGGGCCGGGCACGCCCACAGCATGTGCACTAATTCGGCCCCCTCATCTAGGCATCGGGGACAGGACGCTGTTTCCGCACCAAAATATCGCCTGATTCTACCCGGGGTCATATATGCCCTATGTAATATGTAGTAGTGGATTAGTTGGAATCTAGCGTTTCTTGTGCTGTTGCGGGCCCTTCGGACCAGCTGTGCCCATGTCGTGTCTGGCATGTCCTTACCTAGATCCGCCTCCCACTTGGCTTTCAGAGATGCAAGAGGAGGAATGTTCTCTCTTAACATCCGATTGTAAAGGCATGTTACTGCCTTGAGTGTTCCCGCCGCCATCATAGTGTACTGACACGCTGCCGCCGTCTCGGGCTCCTCAAGCCCCGTGCCCCAGTGGGCCTGCATTGCCCTGGTTACCGCCGCGTGAAGCAAAAACCCCCTCTTGGGATGTCAAAGCGCTCCATTAACTCCTGAAACGGGAGCAGCGCGCCGTTTTTGTACAGGTCCCCCACTACTTGTACTCCCGCTTCTTCCCAGCCTTGCAGACGTGACCAGTCCCCGCCATGCGGTAGGGCTGTTAACATGCCCAGAGGGATCTCCGGTGCGTACGGGCGCCGAATTCCGGCTCTCCTCTGCGCCCGGTTCCAGCATTGGCGGCACGTGCGCTGCTCCAGCGATAAGTCCCTATTGTCCAGCCACTGTTGGAGAGTGATATAAGCCAGGACGTGCCTGGGCGTTCCCCGCAAGATGTCATCCTCCGGACCCCGAAACACCCTTGCCACCTCCTGCGTGAAGACCTGCAGTTGGGCCGCTAGGTAATAGAGCTCGAAGTCCGGGACCGCTAATCCCCCCTCATCTTTCGGGCGAGAGAGCGTGGCTAGCGCCACTCTACATCGTCCCGCTCCCCAAATGAAAGTCGTGATCAGAGATTTAAGTAGTCGAAAGAAGGAGCCAGGTAGCCAGATCGGGAGCGTCCGGAAATAATATAATAATCTTGGCAGTGCAACCATTTTCAGCAAGGAAATCCGGCCAGCCACCGATAGCGGTAATGTGGCCCAGAAGGTCATGCAGCCCCTCAAGCCACGCACACAGCGCCCCAGGTTGCCCTCTAGCAAGTCTTCCGTCTTATGGTAAATTTGGACCCCTAGGTACTTAATACAGGCAGGCTCCCAAGCTACTTCCGATCGGTGGTGTGGCTGGGCAGCGCCCTCCCGCAGTGGGAACAAGCACGTCTTGGGCCAGTTAACTTTCAGGCCCGACATCTCTCCGAAACTCTCTAGCAGCGCTTCCGCTCCCTGCAAGTCCTCAACGCCGTCCTGGAGGAATAGCAGTAGATCATCGGCATACAGCGAGATGAAATGTTGCCCGTCTCGGGCCTGCACTCCACGGAAGTGCCGCCCAGTCCGGGCCTGAGCCGCCAGCGGTTCTATAGCCAGTGCAAATAGCAACGGCGAGAGAGAGCAACCCTGTCGAGTGCCTCGTTCAACCGGGTATCGGAGGGACACCGTTGAGCCCACCCGTACTCTCGCTATTGCCTCCGCATAAAGGACCTTCGTCCAATGAATATAGCCGGTCCCCAGCCCGAACCGTTCCATTACTGCATAGAGGTAGTCCCACTCCAGACTGTCGAAGGCTTTTTCGATGTCAACCGAAAGGATCAGTTCCGTCCCAGCTCCACTGCGCAATCCGTCCATGAGGCGGACAAGCCTTCTGATGTTGATTGTGGTGTTGCGCGTTGGTATAAAGCCATTCTGGTCCTCGTGCACGAGGTCCGTCATATGTGGCAGGAGCCTCGCTGCTAATATGGAGCTCAGGATCTTATAGTCTGTAGTGAGCATGGAGAGTGGACGATAGGACGCCGGGTCACTACTCTCCCTACCGGGCTTCAGCAGTGGGACCACCAATGCCTCCCGCATTGACTGCGGTAAGTGGCCTGCTGCCTTGGCCTCTTTATAGACGGTCAACAGTCTTGGGGCCAGGATATCTAGATATTTGCCATAGAATTCTATGGGGAGCCCGTCTATACCCGGCGACTTGTTTCGTGCCATGCGTCGCACCGCCGACCTGATCTCCCCTAACTCAATGTCCGAGCCCAGGTCGTTCGCCTGCTCTGCCTCTAGTCGTCGCAATGATAGACCCGTCAAGAAGGGTTCTGCTAGATCCGGCCGGTCTCCTGGGGCACTCTTATATAGGCCCTCGTAATACTCCCGGAAGCCGTCAACTATGCCCAACTGAGTGTGCTGTACTACACCCGACGTACCCCTCAGTTGGAGTATGGGAGTGTACCCTCTAGTGGGGTTCGAAAGCCACGCCAGAAGCGTGCCCGCCTTGTCGCCGTCCACATGGGAACGCAGCACATACCTCTTGAAGTCAAAGGCTCGAAGCCTCTCCACCTCGACTGCCACCGCCTCCCTAGCTGCACAGAGTGTCTCCTGAAGTTCAGGGTGTCCGGGCCGTTCCCTTTCCGCTTCTCTCAGCCTAGTATCCGCCTTATCCAGATCGCCCAGCAACACTTTTCGCACCCCTACATAGTCTTTGATGCAGATACCCCTCACCACTACCTTAAAGGCGTTCCATTCCATCGCCCTGGAGGACGCCGTCCCTTCATTTACCGCGAAATATGAGGCCACCCCCTCCGCCAGGGCCGCCTCGAATAGGGGGTCTTCTAAGGTCTCAGGCCGTAGTTTCCAGATCGGGATCCTGGGTTTCTCCGCCACCCAGGCCAGCCGGACCAGGAGTGGATTATGGTCAGAGATCGTTCTCGACAGGTACTCCGATCCCGTGACGCATGGGAGCACCCCCCGGGAGCAGAGTATCGTGTCCAAACGGACATGCAAGTCGTGCAGTCCGGAGAAGAATGAGTAATCTCGGTCCGCCGGGTGTTGCCCTCTCCAGACATCCGTCAGTTCCCAACTCTCTTGCCACTCCCTCCTACCTCTAGATAGCCTGTGTACCGGGGAATCGTGCAGGGGGGGATGGGACCTATCCAACAAGGGGTCCGCAATGGAATTGAAGTCACCCCCCAGCAGGACCTGGCCCGCCAGTGCGTGTGCCAGCGTTCCAGATAGTGCCGTGAGGAAGGCCAGCTGGTCCGAATTCGGGGCATAAATGCTAGCTAAGACCACATCTCTACCTTCCAGCTTCCCTTCCGCCACCACATACCTCCCTTCCTGGTCCACACATTGGCGCGTGAGCTGGAAAGGTGTGCCTGCTCTAATCCAGATTAGCACTCCCCTAGCATATGCAGAGTAGCTGGTATGAAAAACCTGTCCCCGCCACCTTCACTGCAGCGCTGCCCCCTCCTGCCGTGTAAGATGCGTCTCCTGCAGCATGGCGATGTGCACTCCCCTCCGCACTAAATAGGCATGTACCTTGTGTCTGCGCTGCATGGTGTGTAGGCCCCGCACATTCCAGGTAATACAGTTCAAGTTATTCACATTAGCCATTGTCCCAGCGATCCGGTCGACACATTTCCTCCAGTTCCCGCCCTTCAATGGTGGTGGTGTCCCCCCTTAACAAAACAAAACAATTCAGCAGGCCTACCCGTGGTGTACCCAGGGTCAATGACTTCAAAAAGGTTAAACAATCCCCAACTGTGGAACCCCCCCCCCTCCCCCAGAACAGGCCCCAATACCAAGATATCAGTCCCCATCCAAACTCCCACACCTGAATGACCCAGGTCCTAACTACACAGCCGTAGCCGTGGGTGCCTTAAGGGCCTACGGAGTGCGGCCTCGGCCAGAGGGGGGCTACGCCGCCCAGCTCCTCGCTCCCTCCCCAATTCCCCATGTCCTTCCTGCCACGAGTGCCCCGGTGTGCCCCGGCGCCCGCTATAGACCCAGGCATGTGTCTCCCTCCCAGCTTGCCAAACATTACCCATAGTCTTCTGCCAGCAGTTCAGACATTCAGGATCTCGTCCGCCGTCTGCGGTGTCACCAGCGGCCCTCCAGTCCGATGAATCCCAGAAAGGTCCGATTCTGAGCCTGAGGCCGATAGAAGAGTGTCCGAGTCCATGGCCCCCCCAGAACCGGGGCCCTCCGCTCGACTCAGCTTTCCCACTTCCAGTAGTGCGGCCTGCCGTTCTGCCTCAGTCTGGGAGGCCGTCGGTCCCATCTTCCCCTGTCCTCGTTTCCTCAGCCTCCTCGACTTCCGCTGCCGCTGCGGCGATCGCTCTCGCTCCTTCTCCCGCTCCTCCTGTGCTCTGGCGCCGTCCGTCCCAGCTTTGTATGTCTCCCACCAGTCCCAGGCCTCTGCTGATGTGTTAAAGAAGCTCGCCTTGTCGTCCACCACCACTCGGAGCCTGGCTGGGAAAAGCAACGAGTAGGCTATCCCCTCATTCCGCAGTTCCTTTTTGATGGTAAGGAAGGAGGCCCGCTGCTTCTGTGTCTCGAAGGTGAAATCCGGAAAAAGCGTGACCCTGCTGTTCACAATCTGGAAGGGGCCATCCTCCCGAGCTTTCCGCAGGAGCAAGTCTCTATCCTTGTGATGGAGCAACTTGGCTATGATCGGTCTGGGTGGAAGTCCTGGCTTGGGAGGCCCCGAGGGGACTCTATGCGCACGCTCCAGTGTGAAGAATGGCGAGAGCCCTTCCGGCGCCACCACCGTTTTCAGCCATTCCTCCATGTAGGCAACCATGTCCCTCGCCCCCTCCGTCTCCGGTACGCCTACGATCCGTACATTGCTGTGCCGGCTTCTATTTTCCGCGTCCTCCGCCCGCCTTTCCAGGGTGCGTATGCGGTCCAGGGCGTCCGTTAGCTTCCCCTCCATCACCTTGTGAGCCGGCGCCAGGTCCTTGATCACCGTTTCAGCGTCCTTGACCCTGTCTTTCAATTTATCGTGATCCGCCCGGAGCAAGCCCAGTCCCGACGCCACTTGCCCAATATCGTTGTGGAGTGCGTCTCGAGTGGCCGTAATGGCTTCCAGTATCCGGTCCTGTAACCGCTGCAGGTCCGTCTGCCCGGTGGGGCCTCCCTCCGCCGCTTCAGATGGTACTGCCTCCTCCGCCTTGGTCCTCGGCTTCCCCATTGTGGCTGACTTCGTCCTGTTTGGCCTGCCCGGTTGGCTGAGACCCCCCCGGGTCACGGCCTCGCGGCCTGTCTCTGTGCGCTATGGGGTCGCGCTTTCTCAGACGTCGCACCCCAGCAGTGGCGCCTGTCGTGGTTGATTTTACTCTCTTCCCTCGGGCCTCAGCCACGTGGCCGGCTCCTGTGCGCCACGGGATCCCACTGCTCTGCTGCGGCTCTCCAGAAGCGGCGCCTGCTGCGCAGCCCGCCCCCCGGGGGGACTATGGTGTTCCGTCTCCCCTCACCTGGGCTAGCGGCGCAAGTGTGGCGCGCTATCGGGAGTTTGGCACCGCCGGGGGACCTCCGCTGGCCTGTAGGGCGTCTCCGCTATGCCTCCAACCACCAATCGCACTTTCGTGGCGGGGGGGCGACGAGAAAAAGGAGGTGGGGGGCGGGGGGGGCCCCGGGCCGTGCCACAGTAGGTCCCGTTCCTCGTGGCCCACCTCTCAGGGCTGCCCCCGCTCACCCGCCATCAAGTCCGGTGCCCCGGGCTGGGCCGTAGTCCGTCGCTCCGCTCTCCTGGCTAACGGAGCCGCCTGGGAGCTCCGCTTGCAGTGGCGTACCTGGCGGCCCTTTCTTCTAGTGGTCGCGGTCGCCGCGCACCGCAGCCGAGGGTCAAGGAGCTCCTCCCGCTGCAGGGGGGTATCGCCGTCGGGATCGTCCGAGACGGCGGCCGCGCCCCCACCGTGTGCTTCGGGTGTGTGGACCGCAGCGCAGCCCTCGGTCAGTTAAGGCTCCGTCGCGGCCGCCATCTTGCTCGCCGCCGTCTCTCCCTTCACTTAGGCGGTCGCTGCGATCGGCGGCCGATCTCGGCGCTGCAGTGCCGCCAGCAGCCCAGATCTTGCCCAGCCAGTCTCCCTCAGGTCCGCAACCGGCCCCGGGGCATCCGCGGGCACCCTGGCCCCGTTTTCAGGAGTATTGTGGGGAAAGAGGCACGGAGCTCCGGGCTCACGCCGCCATCTCCCTCGGCGCTCAAGCCACGCCCCAAAATAAGTGTGATGATGTTAGGTGGAGGGCTTGTCTAACTGAGTCTGACATTATTGGGTTACAGGAAACTTGGGACACCGACAATTTATTTAATTTGGATGGTTATACGACCTACTGGTCATCTGTGTTGGATTTCTCCCCAACGTTGTCCCACACCACGGAAGCGAGGATGGCCCCACACCTCTACCCCTATTCGGAACGCCACATGCCCTTTAGTTTTTAGTGTGGAAGCGGACAGAACAAAGGAAGAAGGTAGGAGATATAAAAAAAAAAAGAAAGAGATAAACGCCCAGGCTCTTTCTATGTCACCGCCAGAGAAACTTGATATAGGCCTCTAGGATAAGTTTTCTAACCTGCAGCATGACAAGACAAAAAGCAGAGAAGGGTACATGGGGTTACTCACAATTCCAGTGTCCTCCGAATGTATCCCCCTCCTACCTTAAACACTGCCCAACTCACCCCCTTTTCCTCCTTACCTGTGTAACATAGAAGGCACTTCCAACGGGAGATGTGTTTCAAGTAGTCCCACAGGATTTAGTAAACAAACTCCCAAAAACGAGCGTGAAATTCAATATATAGGGGAAAAGAAGTCAATTCTCTGACTCAAAAAACCCCTTAAACCCGTATGCCCGCGTCTATTGCCAGGTATACTTTAAACAAAACCTAACTGTGGCCACAAACTATAGAGCGTTCTAACAAAAACGCGAGAAGCAATATGCTTCGTGAAATGGTCCCAACTGCACACAACGATGCGGATTGGGTACTCAAAAACCCGGAAATCGGCACCGCAGTAGCGTTCACTGAGTCCTGGACGAACTCCCAAATACTCCAAAAATGCACTATACACTGTCCACTGTTCTTTACACGCTTCCAGGTCCGGAAGCGCTGCTCGATTCTCCCAAAGATATCCAATTTCGGAACAGAGTTCCAGGCACGGGGATCCTGATGGCAGACCGAAGCCTCGATCTGCGCAGCGCTGCTTACAGCGGGACGACGCCGAGAAGATAAGAACGCTCTCCTCGGGATTCCGGATGAATCCCCACAACATGCACTGGCAAGGAAAACAAAAACCCAACCAGGTAAGAAACCAAGCCCCGATCAAAGGCACGGGCACCTAGTTATGGAAGGAGTGGAAGGAAAAGGGGGCGGAGGCTACCGAAAGGCAGACACAAACAGAGGACACCGGTAAAGTCACGCATACAGATGGAAGGAAGGAAGGAAAAGCCAGCCTAATTCCTAACAGTACCTCCCCTCAAAGGCCTCCCAACCGGACGGGGTTTAGTCGGGGGACGGAGATGGAACTATCTAACTAAACGAGGGGCATGCACACCTGTAGCTGGTTCCCAGGACCGTTCCTCAGGAGGGTACCCTTTCCAATCAATCAAGTACATCAACTTCCCCCGTCTCCTCCTAGCATCAAGAATAGCATTAACCTCATACTCCTCTTCGCCATCCACTATCAAGGAAGGGGGAGGGGGCAAGGTCTGATCAGTATGTTTATATGGCTTCAACAACGAAGTGTGGAATACCGGATGTATGCCATATTCATCAGGCAACTCCAGCCTCATAGCCACAGGATTAATTACTCTTGCTATGGGGAAAGGACCCACATATCTAGGTTGGAGTTTCCTGGAGCCTTCCAATCTCAAATTCCTTGTTGACAACCAGACCCTGTCTCCGACTACAAAGGAGGGGGAAGGTACCCTATGTTTGTCAGCCTGCCGTTTCATGTCCTCCTTTGCCTACTTCAGATGTTCCTGGGCTATACCCCAAATCCTACCCAATGCTATTCCTAAGGAGTCGACCGCGGGCACTAGACCCGAAGGTTGTATAGGGATGGCCTTGGGATGGAATCCCATAGAACAGTAAAAGGGGGACATACCCACGGCGGAATGAACGCTGTTGTCGTATGCGAATTCCGCAAGAGGTAGGGCTATCACCCAATTACATGTCAAAGATGTCAACAAACAACGCAGAATACTGTTCCATAGTTTGGTTGGTTCTCTCAGTCTGGCCATCGGACTGAGGATGATAGGCAGAAGATAAACAGATTTTCATTTGTAAAGCCTCACATAACTCTGTCCAAAAACGGGACACAAACTGCGCTCCCCTATCGGACACTATGGCAGATGGTAAACCGTGCAGTCTCACTATAGATGACACAAAGACTGAAGCCATTTCCTTTGCAGTAGGCAACTTAGGTAAGGGGATGAAGTGGGCCATCTTTGTGAAGGAATCAACCACAACAAAAATCACAGTACACCCTGACTCCTCCGGTAAATCTGTAACAAAATCCATACTAATCGTATGCCAAGGTGCAGGGGGTACTGGTAAAGGCTGTAACAGGCCAGAAGGACTGGAATGAGATGGTTTACTCACAGCACAAACAGGGCAAGATGCCACGAATTGTTGCACGTCAAGTGGCAAAGACTCCCACCAAAACCAACGTAAGCAGAATTCTCTAGTTTTGTTTATTCCGGGATGACCTACTAAAGACGATGAATGACACCATCGTAACACGGTATCCCTCAAAGCAGGAGGAATGAACAACTGTGTGCCGTGATACAACAATCCATCTTTCATTGAAAAGGAAGGAAGAGAATCCCAAGGGGTCAGATCCATGCTTTTCAACTTATCCTTTACAGTGGTCAAAAAGTCATCCAAAGAAACACTGCCCACAATTTTTTCTGGTGCAATGAAAGACCCCACATCCTTATCAGTCCCCCACTCGTTCTGTTTCACATGTATTCTGGACAAGGCATCCGATTTCAACTGCTGAGCGGCAGGCCGATAAGTAATCATGAAATCGTATTCATTAAAAAATGAAACCCACCTCATCTGCCTAGGGGTCAAAGCCTGCGCGGACCTAAAGAATTCAAGATTCTTATGGTCCGTGTAAATGGTAATGGAATGGCGAGCTCCCCACAAGTGGTGTCTCCACTCCTCAAAGGAGAGCTTAATGGCCAACAATTCACGTTCTGCCACCGTGTAGTTTCTTTCGGCAGGTAACAAGGTTTTCGAAAAGAAAGCCACAGGATGCATGAACCCCGTCTCTACATCTCGCTGAGATAAAACGCCCCCGACAGCACTCAAGGAAGCGTCTGCTTCAACAAAAAAGGGCAACGCTGGGTCAGGATGGACAAGAACAGGGGCTGAAGTGAACCGTTCAACCAATTGTTCTAATGACATTTGTGCCAAATAGGACCACACAAACGGTACTCCCTTTCTCAATAAAACAGTCATAGGAGCAACAATCTCAGAGAAATGGGAGATAAACCGCCGATAGAAATTAGCGAATCCTAGCAATACCTGTACCTCTTTTACACATTTGGGCGGTGGCCAAGATGTTATAGCCTCTATCTTGCGTGGATCCATTCTGATCCCCTCAGCAGATACCAGAAATCCCAGAAACTCCACTTTCTCTGTATGGAAACTGCATTTCTCAGGCCTCACAAACAGCTGGTGGTCTTTCAAGGTTTGTAAGACCTGGCGCACGTGGGTCTCATGTTCTTTCTCCGTGCAAGAAAAAATCAAGATATCGTCTATATAGACTATTACGCTCAAGTCCAAATATTCCCTTAGGACTTCGTTGATAAAGAACTGAAAAGCAGCCGGAGCATTACACAATCCGAAGGGCATAACACAATACTCATACAGACCGAACTTAGTCCGGAAGGCAGTTTTCCACTCATCGCCTTCACGGACTCGTATGAGATGGTATGCCCCTCGAAGATCCAATTTTGTGAAAACCGTTGCATGCTTCAGTTGATCTAACAACACAGGTATCAAGGGAAGAGGATACTTGTTCTTAATTGTGCCCTTATTGAGCGCTCTATAATCCACACACGCGCGGAGGCCACCCTCACGTTTAGGGATGAAGAAAATAGCTGAGGAAGAAGGACGAATAAACCCTTTGGCTAACATCTCGTCTATGTACTCCTTCAAATGATGTTCTTCTGGTTCGGACAAGGCATAAATGCGACAACATGGCAAGGTAGCCCCGGGAACCAAATCTATTCTGCAATCGAACGAGCGATGCGGAGGCAAATCCCTAGCTCGTCCTTTGTCGAATACCTCGGCAAACTCTACATACGCCTCAGGAATCTTTTGTACGTCACACCTCAACCCATCTCCCACCGCACAGGTTAAAGGAGTAACCCAATCCGTGGCTACCTTATAACATCCTTTCAAACAATAAACTGAATCCAGAGTTACAGTTCTTCGAAACCAATCAATCCTAGGATTGTGTGACTGTAACCAAGGTACCCCCAACACAATACCGAATGAAGGAGCATCAATCAAATCGAATCCGAGATATTCAGAATGGCCATTGTCACATATCATACACAAGGGTTCAGTCTGTTTCGTTATAGTACCAGAGGACAACTCAGTGCCATCTATGGCCCTCACAGGTTCGGGTTGGTCCTTCAAAATCCAAGGCACCTGTAATTGGTCAGCTAACCGAATATCCATAAAATTGCCAGTGGCACCTGAATCCAATAATGCTGATACAGGGGCCCTATGACTGTTAGATATAACCAAACAGACAGTAATCATGAAATGTTTGGGAACCCTCTTTACTATACCAGCAATCTGGTAGGATGGATTACATTTGTCTAACACCGAGTCTTCAGGGGGTTGTACACAAGCTACAACTTTCTTGGAAGGGATAGAAGATGGCTTTACCGAACAATCCCTAGCATAGTGGCCTCCTTGCCCACAATACAGACACAAATTCTGCAAACGTCTTCTACTCTTCTCTTCCGCTGACAGTGGACCCCTAACTCCACCTATCTCCATGGGTTCTGGAGTTGTTCTACCTTCTCCTGTACTCTTCACGTCACTTCTAGTAGGAACTCCACGGGACATCTGAAAGCGGTTTTTCTCACCTTTCCTCTCCAGTAGCCTGTGATTCAGCTTCACCACTAGGTCAATAAACTCCACACAGTCCTCAGGGGGATTCACCACTTGAGAAACCACGCCCTTCAAGTCTTCTGACAACCCTTGATAGAACAACGAGGTTCGTTTATCAACAGGCCAGTGGGTCTCAGATACCAAACGATTAAATGTGGACACATAAGTCAATAAATCCTGTTTCCCTTGTCTCATTTTTATTAACTCAGCATCACTGGCTTGCATAAACGCATGTTTCGCAAATAAACAACGCATCTGCTCCTTGAAAGCTCCATAATTATACAGAACCGGATCATCATTATCCACCAATGGTACCGCCCAAGAGGCAGCGGTTCCCGCCAAATATGAAATGACAAACGCCACTTTGGAGGTGTCATTAGGGAATGAAGCAGGACGACACATGAAGTGTAAATGACACTGGTTCATAAACACACTGTATTTACTCGAATCACCAGAAAACCTCTCCGGGACGGCCAACGGGACAGGGGTAGGAGTTGTAACATTCACTGTAAAAGGGGGGTTACTAGTACTAGCATTTGCACTCCTGTCGAAATGGAACGTAGCAGGCTGAACTACAGAGGGTTTTCCCATTCCCCAAACAGGCTCCTTACTCTTTCCTATACTTATTTCCTGTCTTAGCCCTTGATTTTCCTGTTGTAGTTCCTGCACCTTAATTTGAAGAGCATTGACAGCCCCCATTAATTCCTGCATCGTAGGGGCCCTCTCCTCCAAAACATTCCCATCATCATCCATTCTCGCTCAGGTGGCGTGAATTTCGTGGGCTTGGTTTTCTGTTGGATTTCTCCCCAACGTTGTCCCACACCACGGAAGCGAGGATGGCCCCACCCCTCTACCCCTATTCGGAACGCCACACGCCCTTTAGTTTTTAGCGTGGAAGCGGACAGAACAAAGGAAGAAGGTAGGAGATATAAAAAAAAAAAGAAAGAGATAAACGCCCAGGCTCTTTCTATGTCACCGCCAGAGAAACTTGATATAGGCCTCTAGGATAAGTTTTCTAACCTGCAGCATGACAAGACAAAAAGCAGAGAAGGGTACATGGGGTAACTCACAATTCCAGTGTCCTCCGAATGTATCCCCCTCCCTACCTTAAACACTGCCCAACTCACCCCCTTTTCCTCCTTACCTGTGTAACATAGAAGGCACTTCCAACGGGAGATGTGTTTCAAGTAGTCCCACAGGATTTAGTAAACAAACTCCCAAAAACGAGCGTGAAATTCAATATATAGGGGAAAAGAAGTCAATTCTCTGACTCAAAAAACCCCTTAAACCCGTATGCCCGCGTCTATTGCCAGGTATACTTTAAACAAAACCTAACTGTGGCCACAAACTATAGAGCGTTCTAACAAAAACGCGAGAAGCAATATGCTTCGTGAAATGGTCCCAACTGCACACAACGATGCGGATTGGGTACTCAAAAACCCGGAAATCGGCACCGCAGTAGCGTTCACTGAGTCCTGGACGAACTCCCAAATACTCCAAAAATGCACTATACACTGTCCACTGTTCTTTACACGCTTCCAGGTCCGGAAGCGCTGCTCGATTCTCCCAAAGATATCCAATTTCGGAACGGAGTTCCAGGCACGGGGATCCTGATGGCAGACCGAAGCCTCGATCTGCGCAGCGCTGCTTACAGCGGGACGACGCCGAGAAGATAAGAACGCTCTCCTCGGGATTCCGGATGAATCCCCACAACATGCACTGGCAAGGAAAACAAAAACCCAACCAGGTAAGAAACCAAGCCCCGATCAAAGGCACGGGCACCTAGTTATGGAAGGAGTGGAAGGAAAAGGGGGCGGAGGCTACCGAAAGGCAGACACAAACAGAGGACACCGGTAAAGTCACGCATACAGATGGAAGGAAGGAAGGAAAAGCCAGCCTAATTCCTAACAATCTGCAACAGCTTCTCCCATGGGGAGGGAGAAAGGTGGTTTAATGACACTGATCTCCCTGAAAATTGCGGGTACTCACACCAAATTGGAGACAGGTTCTCCCCACTGTCTGGCAGTTCAAATTGCGTCCACTGAGGCTGGCAACTGGAATATTGATAATTTTTATAATTCCTTTGAAAGAACTTTTTAAAAACGAACATTTAGTCAGTCTATATCCATTTTCTTGAATTATATAGCAAGATAAACATCAAATCTTATGCGGTTATTGTTTTGGGTGATTTTAACATACATTGTTGTAATGAAAAATGCCATGTTTGGGATAGCTTGGGACCGGCTGACCAAGAATATACCCATTTTGAACATTCCTTACAAGGACTGTACCTGGAGGAATTGTTGGCAGAAAATGGCCTGATTTATCCTAAGCCAACTGGTGGGGGTCTGGCTGTTCCAACTTTTAAGGGCAATGGCACTGGGTTAATTATTGACTATATTTTTATTAGCAATATATTAATTAATAGGGTAAGTGGGTATACTGTATCTTGGTCTACATTTAGTGACCATAATCCCGTCACACTGACCATAGTGGATGACCTAAAGAAATGGGGAAAAAATAATAGAATGGTCGGAAAATTTTATATACGGCCCACAGACCAAGCACGTACAATTAAATAATGTTGGGTGATACCCTGGGATTTTCATGCCAATCTGCTGGCTACGGCCGGTCACGAGATGTCCTTTTGTATGAATGAATGTAATGGGGATGAAGATGTTCTGGCGGCTTATAATAAAATCTGCACTCAGATCGCCTCGGACCTCAAACGGCCATGCAAAGGACAGGATATAGCAGGGGAGAGATGTTTTGACCATAACTGTTCAGTAGCCCACAGGAAGCTGTTGGCTGCTCTAAAACTAAACCCACTAGATAAGCCAACAATAGCTGCACTAAGGAAACTTATAAATTGGCCCAAACAAATCGGAAAAAGGAGATCGGAAAGGAGGCTTGGAATGAGCTATTATCCACTGATGTCATCAAAAATAGCGCCAAGTTTTGGGAAGTGGTTATTAAGCCCTTCTTTCATGAGTTTCCTAATAGCCAGCTTGATTGTTGCATCTAGGAGCAGGTCTGGCATAATCATTTCAAATCAGTATATGATGGGGATGATGTTTGTGTCAATCCAGATATTAAGATTGAGGCGTATATTTTATCCTTCTCAGATTCAGAGGTGTCAGTGGCAATAAAACAGATAACGAGTAACAAGGCTCTGGGACCGGATGGTGTGCCGCCTGACCTCTTTAAATCTGATATTAAGACATGGTCCAAAATATTGTGTGATGTTTTTAACAAGGCTGGTCAATCTGGCCTACCCAACACGTGGTCAGAATCCGTGATAGTACCAATTTTTTAAAAAGATAATAGAGGGGATCCTACCTGTTACCGTCCGATCTCCCTCATTGATTTCGCAGTCAAGGTGCTCGGAAGGGTGGTGCTTAGTCAACTCACGGGATGGCTAGAGGAAACAAAAACCTTTTCAGACCTGCAATATGGTTTCTGGAAGGTTAGGTCAATGCCTCAACTTACACCTACTGTATGGGAAATACACAGTTGCCAAGAAGGGAGCACTATTTCTGGCATTTATGGACCTTTCCTCGGCCTTTGCCAAGTGAACAGGTCCAAACTGTGGGTCATGCTCCAGAAATTAGGAGTTGACAGTAACATTGCTTATTTCCTTGCAGATCTGCATAGGGGTTTATCTGCCACCATGCGATATGATCAGATGGGCAACTGCACAGGATGAAATACGTATCACAAATGGAGTCAGGCAGGGGTACATTCTGGCCCCCTTACTTTTTATTCTTTACCTTAATAATCTGGATGCTGCACTATGTGACGCGTGTAAAGATATCCAGCGTGTTGGGAAACGCCTGATCCCGGCACTACTTTATGCGGATGATGCCGCTCTTCTAGCACGAACTGCAGTGGGGTTACAACTACTTTTAAATTCATTTGCGGCCTTCATGAAATCCCTAGACCTTAGTGTCATTTTCTCCAAGTCCCACATAATGAAAATTGGTCCTAAGACCATAAGGGCTAAAACCTTTCATTGCGAGGGGAACGTATTGTCCAAGGTTTCTACCTTCCCGTATTTAGGAATTATATTTGACGATCAAGGCTCCTGGGCGCCACAGATTTTAGCAAAAAGAAATGCCTTGGCGAGATCGACGTCTGTTGTTTTGGGCTTTGCATATAATTTGGGGGCAAGAGACCCATGCAAGCCTTTTTGAAAATATACAGTGCGAAATGCATCTCCCTCGCAATGTATGGTGCTGATATTTGGGGAATTAGGAACGTGAAAGCAATTCAGGTCGTTGAGGATAAGTTTTTTAGAAAAATGTTATCTGTCTCACAATCCACAGCTGGTTATATTGTTCATCAGGAGTGTGGAGCTGGTTTTGTGGAGGATTTAATAGCCATGGCACCACTTTTAAACTGGATCTTGACCTGGCTGAATCTGGAACTGGAGTTAAACCAGGAAATCTTTAAAAATTGTTTAGCTCTCGACCATGGGAATCGCATCCCCTGGCTCAGATATTTATAACATGACAGTGCAATTGGGCCGACCCGAGTTATATAACTCGCCTGAGAAGCTGTCGAAGGGGGACATCAATTGGGTCAAGGATTCATATCTCTCAATGTTTGCCATGGCTAGAGAAGATAGGGAGTTAGCAAAGCCGACGGTAAGGGCCCATCAACTGCGGAAAACCACCTTGTCTATTGAACCATATTTGGTTAGTGTTACAAACTCCAACCATCGATTCTTACTGGTCAGATTTAGGCGGAACCAAGTTCATTTCCTCCTTGCTTGATGGAAGAGGGTGGAATAGTTGGGGCTTTGTTTGTGTGATGATTTTTCCACACAGGATACAATGCACTTTATTTTTTTCTGTGAGCACTTCACCGCTATCCGGAGGCATTTTATCCTCCCAATCCTAGCTAACAAAGGCTTTTTACAAGCTAAGCCAGCTCTTCTTCACCTTCAGCTATTATCAAATGTGTGGGAAATTTTTAATGTTGATAGCTTTCTCACTACGGCCGTAAGAATCATGAGAAGAAGTAAGCTATGTATAACCGGCCCTAATGCACCTATCTGAATTATTTGAATGTATGGTTGTCTCAGCTCAGTAATGTGGTTTTATGAAATTCGCCCAAAATTAATTTGAACATATGTATTGTGTATTTAATTTTTTTTCTATATTGTTACTATTTTTATACATACTTAATGGTTTTATAATTCCTTGGTATAAAATTTGTAGTATGCTTTTATGGTTTTAAAACAAACCAAATAAAGTATTTTGACTCACTGACCCAAACAGACGTGTTAGGTACAGTTATCAAGAAAGCCCCTCAGCCAAAGTAGCACTCTGCCATGGATGCCTACTTCATGTAGTCTGCAGATAACAATGGATTGTGCCACTTTAGCAGAAGTTTGGCAGAGATTGAACAGTGTTTTTACTAATGGGGTAAAGTAGTTGGCTAGGCTAGTTGTCAATATAAATGGGCATGGATCTAAGGAGGAGTCGGACTTGGCAAAGGTTAGCATATTCAGTTCCTCAGAGCACAGTTCAAAGACCTCCATTACACCCTTGGCATCTGGATGAGGTTGGTTCAACTCCAGTTATGTATCTGATTGTTCTACACTGATGTGAAAGTTCCCATAAATGGTGTTAGTTTTATCTTCATAAAAATCGGCTAAGGAGTTGCAGTATTTTTATGAAGCCAGAATGGTAGTTGTACAGGCAAAAAGGTTCAAAAAGCTGTTAAGTGCTTTAAAACATTTGTTTGTGGAATTGCCCGCTAGGGCAATCTAGAAGTCATGTGGATCCTTTTGGCAAGGAGAGAGGACTGTTTAAAATGGATAAGCCCAACCCCGCCCGTACATAGCGAATGGCTAGCTTCAGTTTTAAAGGTCTATAATTTGGATAGAAAAAGAAATTGTTTTCTAAGAGGAATACATTTTGGGAAATCTGGGAAATGTTCCACAAGGGTTAATTTACTCGAACACAATGGATTTGAAAATTATATTTAAAAGCATCAGTTTATATCAGATCTGGTTTAGTCAATAAGTCCAATAAGTCCAATGATTATGTGCGGGCAACATAACATCAGACGAAGGCCTGAAAGAGTAGCTATAATGGCTAGCTCACCCCACCAGAAAAGAAACCTTCTTTTAAAGTATATGGAAGTAAGGGGCTCCTCTTTTCACAAACAAGGAAAGGTTGGATAAAGTGAAAGGACCCTGAGAATCTCCATACTTTGTGTTCTTTATCTGTCACTCTGATCTTCTTATGAAGATCGCCAATCATGGCCCAGTAGGCTGCCTTGTCCTCAGGGGATTTAGTGGAATGCCATTGAATTTTGCAGGCATTTGCAGGGTGCCTTGTTTCATGGGGAAGGCGAGGAAGAGGTTTTCTTAAGAGGGGCTATTTTGTTGAAAGTAAGGTAACGTTTATTTGTACATGGTTAGTTAAAACCTTTACAAAATTATAAAAACACCAGTATGTACATTTAAAAGGCATTTGTACTTAAGCGTATCAAGTCAAATTAGATAAAAAATAAGAAGTTGGTTGAGATCAGTTCGTGGTTGTCCTCGGAGCCGTTTAATGTTCGTCAAACACTGTTTAGTCTTTTCTTTGTCAGATCAAAGAACCTCACGACCTGGCAGTTCAATTTAGTGTTGTTGGTGTTAAAACACAGTTTGACTGCCTGCCTACAGGTCCGAATGGCGGTTAGTTTAAAGGAAGGTATTAAGAAGTTTGCATCAGGTCCCTTAGTCTAGGACAGATGCAGATCACATGAACGATGTCCTCCTTGGCGATTTTACACAGGCGACACTGCTGTGATGAATTGTTTCTTTCCCAGGGTGGGAGATGGGGGATAATGGGGATTACGACTAGGCGTAGTTTTAGCAGCTTTTGTTTAAGTTTCTTTTTCATACCGATGTTAAGGTAAGCTTACGGTTGTATTTTTCCATAGTCACCCAGCGTTATCCAGCAGTGGGCCCTGTTTGCCAGGTACTGCTTGTCTTCGATCACTGAGACAATGCGTGCCGATTTTTTGGTGATTTTTTAAGGGACAATAGATCTATTGATGTTTCCCAGATGTCAGTCAGGCCTAGAACTTGGAGTGATTCTAAAAGGTAGTCTCTGGGCAAGGATTTCCGTTGGTGAAGTAGCTCTTCCCATACGTTAGAGCTTAAGGAGCCAGTCTCTGCAGTGCGGATCTTGTGCCAGCTGGCTACGCACATGCACCGCCTTTCTATGATTTGTTTGAGGATGCCGAATTCTAGTCGGATTTGAGCTGGAGAGACGTATTTTGGGAGGTTGAAGATGGCCCCATATGTGTTAGCTATGACTGTATCCAATAATGCGGCATCTTTCCCATGGAGCGATTTGCTGCCGTATGTAAGGGTAGGCTGTAGTTTAGCACGAAAATTTCAGGGATAGGTTTAAAGGTGAGATCAGGGAGTTTAGCCTTTAGAGGTTTTAATGCCAGGTAGATCGTCGTCGCCTTACCTCGTAAGGAGTCAAGTTGTACCCTAGATGTGTTTTTGGAGTCCAGGATTACTCCAGGTACTTATAAGAGGTCACCCGATCAAGCTGTTCTCCATTCAGATGCCAACAGATATTCCTTTTTTCCCTGTGAATCACGGCCATGACCCTTGATTTGCTGAAATTTATTTGAAGGGAGTTTTTTACCGAAAAAGTGTGAGTTACGTTCAAGAGGTGCTGAAGACCCGTTGGTGTCCGACTTATCAGCACCAGGTTATTCGCAAATAGGAGATTGGAGAGGGTAATTCTCCCCAATTTGGGTGCGTGATTAGGGCATTTGTCGAGGGCCCCAGGTAGGTCGGCTAAAAAGAGGTTGAATAGTAGTGGTGCTAATACGCACCCCTGTTTTCGCCCTTTTGTTTTCCTGATGGCGTTCGAAAGATGCGTACCTGCCCCAAGTTTAATTTTGATCCAGGTATTTGAATGGAGCATTATTAGCACATCTAGGAGGGGTTTCGGTATTCCCCAATTGTTCAGTTTCTGCCAGAGTTTGTTACGGTCCACATGATCGAATGGCGCTGTATAATCGATGAACGAGAGGTATAAAGATGACTTGATCTCTTTTGCTGCTCCCATCAGCAAGGACAATGCCATGATGTTGGTTGTGGTCCCTTGGCCTTTGGAGAAGCATGTTTGGTTAATTGGGATGATTGAGTTTTCGGATGCCCAGGATGATAGTTCCTCCAGGATGACTCCAGCGAAGTATTTTGCCTTCACATCTAGTAGGGCAATGAGCCGATAGCTGCTGGGGTGCTTCTTACTACGGGCTAATGACTGACCCGTGCCAAGACTCTGGGTGTTTCTTATATTATTAAATGTTGGTGCCAACGATTCCAAAACTCCACGTCTGATTTATACAGTATCGGTGGTATGCCATTTGGCCCCGGAGCCCCAGTGGGTCGCCCCCTCGATATTTTTCTTTGATGTCTACGGGCAAGATTTTGTTCGTTTGCAAGATTTCGTTCGTTGGGCCTAACTCGATAGCCTTTGCTGGGTCTTCATCCATATTAGATTTATCAAATTTTAATGAGCTAATGGCTCCGTGCACACACTTTCTTTGGCTTTCTATGCCCGTGTGGTGGTCCGAGTTTCCTTTTGTTTTTGACCTTGTGGCTTTGGTGCAAGGATTGTTTGTAACGGCGTGCTCTATAGTGTCATCGTTGTTGAAATGCGTCTATAGGTATTTTGTTTATACCTCCTCTGAAATGTATAAGTTTTGACCTAGGTTATCAGGGTGCTGTAAACGTTTGACCATTTGCAAAAACTTGGAGCTGTTTTTCTGTTTCCCTTCATAAAGAAGTTTTACCCACAGGTCTTCATTTCTTATTTTCTGCTTTTCCCATTTCAACCGCTTGAGCTGTTTTTTTGCTACCCGTAGGTCACTTTGTAGGCTCTGGTTTGTTTGATCCTTTCGCAGTTGTCTCATTTTTTGGTTTATTAGTCGTTTTTGTGTTTACATTTCTAGGGTTGGTTCGTTTGAATTTTCCTTCCCTTGACGTTAGTTTTTAGGCATAATTTTTTCCATTTTCTCTCTGAAGGCATGTATAAAGTTTTGCCAAACATCCAACACCTTAGTTGAGGAACTGGCAATTTCGTTGAAAAGGGTTTTGCTTTGCAGCTTATGGAGTCAATATTACCGGCATTGCACCGTAGCCGCTTTAAGTTTGAGCTGACTTCTGTGTTGGGGCCTATAAATAGGGCTGCTTCCAGTGGACAGTTTGATCTTAATTTAGCCTCTAAACGCAAGTATTCACTGAGGTCGCTTGTCCCTATTCTAAAGTTTGTTACCCAGAAAAACATGTTTAGAGCATTCCACCTGTCTTCAGCCCGGCTTGCTTGAATCCAGTGGCAAAGTGAGCAAGGGACTCACGTCTGAGCATACCCTGCCACACTTATGGCGGCCAAAAGCGGTACAAAAGGGGGTGGTGATGGACGGAGCATCTGAATCAATCAAACACTCACACCCAGTCAAAAGATCTGGGTTTAATCCATCACCGTTCTTTAGCCCACTCTGCCACCCCAGTTCAGACATGGCTATATGCAAATCAGTCTGAGTGGGCTAAAGCACGGTTGCTCACTTTGCCACTGGATTCAAGCAAGCCGGGCTGAAGACGGCTGGAATGCCAGAAACCGGTCCTCGGAAGCTTGTTTCCGGTCCAGGGAAGACATGGCTAGGCAGTTCGGGCTGGACTGTTCCCATGAGGCACAGGGTCAGACTGATTTGCATATTGCCATGTCTGAACTGGGGTGGCAGAGTGGGCTAAAGAACGGTGATGGATTAAACCCAGATCTTTTGACTGGGTGTGAGAGTTTGATTGATTCAGATGCTCCGTCCATCACCACCCCTTTTGTACCACTTTTGGCCGCTATAAGTGTGGCAGGGTATGCTCAGACGTGAGTCCCTTGCTCACTTTGCCACTGTATTCAAGCAAGCCGGGCTGAAGACGGCTGGAATGCCAGAAACCGGTCATCTGTAACTTGTTTCCGGTCCAGGGAAGACATGGCTTGGCAGTTCGGGCTGGACTGTTCCCATGAGGCACAGGGTCAGACTGATTTGCATATGGCCATGTCTGAACTGGGGTGGCAGAGTGGGCTAAAGAACGGTGATGGATTAAACCCAGATCTTTCGACTGGGTGTGAGTGTTTGATTGATTCAGATGCTCCGTCCATCACCACCCCTTTTGTACCGCTTTTGGCCGCTATAAGTGTGGCAGGGTATGCTCAGACGTGAGTCCCTTGCTCACTTTGCCACTGGATTCAAGCAAGCCGGGCTGAAGACGGCTGGAATGCCAGAAACCGGTCCTCGGAAGCTTGTTTCCGGTCCAGGGAAGACATGGCTTGGCAGTTCGGGCTGGACTGTTCCCATGAGGCACAGGGTCAGACTGATTTGCATATGGCCATGTCTGAACTGGGGTGGCAGAGTGGGCTAAAGAACGGTGATGGATTAAACCCAGATCTTTTGACTGGGTGTGAGTGTTTGATTGATTCAGATGCTCCGTCCATCACCATCCCTTTTGTACCGCTTTTGGCCGCTATAAGTGTGGCAGGGTATGCTCAGACGTGAGTCCGTTGCTCACTTTGCCACTGGATTCAAGCAAGCCGGGCTGAAGACGGCTGGAATGCCAGAAACTGGTCCTCGGAAGCTTGTTTCTGGTCCAGGGAAGACATGGCTTGGCAGTTCGGGCTGGACTGTTCCCATGAGGCACAGGGTCAGACTGATTTGCATATGGCCATGTCTGAACTGGGGTGGCAGAGTGGGCTAAAGAACGGTGATGGATTAAACCCAGATCTTTTGACTGGGTGTGAGTGTTTGATTGATTCAGATGCTCCGTCCATCACCACCCCTTTTGTACCGCTTTTGGCCACTATAAGTGTGGCAGGGTATGCTCAGACGTGAGTCCCTTGCTCACTTTGCCACTGGATTCAAGCAAGCCGGGCTGAAGACGGCTGGAATGCCAGAAACGGTCCTCGGAAGCTTGTTTCCGGTCCAGGGAAGACATGGCTTGGCAGTTCGGGCTCGACTGTTCCCATGAGGCACAGGGTCAGACTGATTTGCATATGGCCATGTCTGAACTGGGGTGGCAGAGTGGGCTAAAGAACGGTGATGGATTAAACCCAGATCTTTTGACTGGGTGTGAATGTTTGATTGATTCAGATGCAGATTCAGATGGACGCCATTCGCCCGTCTTTGCTGGAAGTTTTGAATACCTCCATTACCTCCAACTCTGTCCCGTCTACTTGGAAGTGCGCGCGCGTCAGGGCTTGGTTGAAAAAACCGAACTTGGATTCTAACAACTTATCCAATTTCCGCCCTATCTCGCTGCTTCCGTGGTTGAGTCAGTTGTTGGAGAGACATATCAATAAAACATTAGGGGACTACTTGGAGTTCAACAAACTTCTACAGGCCTCCCAAACAGAGTTCCGTCCTCAACATGGCACTGAGACCGCCCTTCTGGCGGTCACAGAGGCGGCCAGAGCAATAATGGACCAAGGTGGAAAAACTGCTATTATACTGTTGGACCTCAGTGCCGCGTTCGACACTGTTAACCATGCCACCCTTCTACACCGTTTGAAGGGCATGGGGGTGTCGGGCGCGGCCCTGAAATGGCTGACCTCTTTTTTGGAGGAACGCTTTTTCCAAGTATTTGAGGGCGAGATGGTATCATCTAAGCATCCGCTCAGTTGTGGGGTTCCTCAGGGCTCCTCCCTGAGCCCCACACTGTTTAATGTCTATATGCAGCCTCTAGAGAAGATAGTTCTCCCCTACGGTGTGCGGATTGTCACCTACGCTGACGATACCCAACTTGTGGTCTCTTTGGACCACAAGGATGGTTCGTCTAACACCCTGGGTCCGTGTCTAGAGGCTGTTGCAGAGTGGATGCAACTCTCCCATCTCAAACTCAACGGGGAGAAGACCGAGGTCATGTTACTAGGTAACCCTTCTCCTACCTTCCAGTTGAACTGGCCTTCGTGTCTCGGCACCCCTCCCCTTCCAAAGGACCAGATAAAGAGTTTGGGAATCTGGCTGGATAGAGCTCTGGATTTCTCGGTTCAAGCCACTAAAACAGCCTCCGTATGCGTAGGGCTAATGAAAATGCTCAGGAAAGTGCTCCCCTTACTTCCATTCCAGGCGAGAAGGGTCATGGTACAGGCCCTGATACTCTCCCGCCTGGACTATGGAAACGTTTTATATCTAGGGGCTCCGGCATCGGTGACAAAAAAACTCCAAGTCACTCAAAACTGTGCGGCGCGCCTGCTCTTTAACATCCCTCGCTGGCAGTCAGCGAGAACTGCCCTAAAGGAGCTTCATTGGCTCCCAGTGGCTGCAAGAACATTGTTCAAGGCCATGTGCATTCTGCACAAATCCTTTCATCAAACTGGCCCGGCAGTGCTGCTTTCCCTGGTACCGCCTTATGTGCCGCCTAGAACTCTTCGTTCGGCCTCTCTGCATTTGGCAACCACGGCAAAAATCAAGAAAGCCCGTTGGGGTGGCCGTTCATTTACTTGCTCAGCAGCAAAGGCATGGAATTCCCTGCCTCTGTCCCTTAGACAAAATGATAATCTGATGTCATTTAGGAGAGACTTAAAAACTTACCTGTTCTCAAAGGCGTACTAACTCTGCCCTGCAGTCGAACACAGTAATCAGTCATCAGCGCTGCGAGGCCTCCGGGCAGTTATGCGCTATATAAATGGAATTTTTCATTTAATTTCATTTCATTTCATTTCATTTCATGCTCCGTCCATCACCACCCCTTTTGTACCGCGAGCGGGCGTCCCAGCTGCCTGCGGCCGCCAACAGTTACCCGCAGTTGTCCGTAGCTCCCCCTCACCGCCTCACTCCTCGCTCCTCCACGCACCTCGCTCCTCGCGCTCCTCCTCGGGTCGGTGCTCTGCACTCTGTACTGCGTGCTGCGTCAGGTGCAATCCTCTGATTTTGTTGAAGGTGGTTGTAAGGGAATCGTGATAGGCATAATAAAAAGGTCTCAACCCTGGGGGGAGTGGCTTGGTGGACGGCTAGGATGGCTACTCAGTGCTGAGCAGCACACGCCAGCTTGGGATGCAGTCCAGGTCACCAATTTGGATGATCTAACCCTGCACAAAGGTTGTAGTTGATTGTGGGACCTTAGAGATGTGTCTTGTAGCCTCCGTTCTACATGGAGGACTGCACTTCCATCACTCTTTGCCCTTCTCCCATGACGAGCCAATGTGCTCAGCAAGACGTCTGTCCGCTCCTCTGCCTTTGACCTGCGACATGCGATCACACTACTGCTCTGAGGAGGGACAAACTTCATGGCAATAGAAGCTCTTCTTCTTCCAGTAAGCATCTCCTATCTTTCATTTTCAGTGAGCATAATAGTGTCTCTTTTAATCCTGGAACACAACTGCCCAGCACTCCAAAATGGCGGCCAAATGATTATTTTTTGTCAGCCAAGACTCCCACGGTCCTTTTCCTCATTGCTGGAGTCACTCCTGGTTGTTCTTGAGAGTATGCTTGAGTGTTCTACAATATCTGCATATTTCTATAAAGCCTGGCAATTTGTGATGTAGTGCTCACGTTGCCTGTTGCATCAATGGTGGGTACCCGGCTGTCCTAGTGGTCTGTCACGCTACCGGCTCGAATACCCTTCTGATCTGTTATATAATTGATAGCGGTGACCTTATGATACAGTCTTTCAGCACAATTGAGGAGTCTTAAAGAGGTCTCATAGTTATGCTTCAACACACTTATTGTAAAAGGAGCTGTTTGGTATTCTGAACCACTGCTTATTGATTACAGTGGCGGTCAGTAAGCACCAGTGATTTCAAGTGTAAGACAGTGGAGTATGTGGAAGCAGTGTGGCTCATGTGTTCCTGTGTCTGCCATTGGAAACTAATAGATTAGTTTTGTCAATTGTAGTCATCCTTTTTGCTTCATTAAGCATCGAGAGTGCTGTTCTTATTTAACTGTGAGGTTACAAAACACTATCTTGTTAAACTGGACTACATGCATCAGTTGTATGGTCCTCACTTTTGCACTTTCACATATAACATATCTGTGGGTCCTCAACCTGACTTTGGCTAGTGCTTCTCTTTTTGTTCTTCTCAACTCACCGAGGTTCATTGGTTTCACTCATTTTGACCCAGATGGCGGAGGATGTGAGTGCTAATATGAAGGACAGTAAACCAACCGTGAAGTTGTCAAAGCAATCTCCACCCCTCCCGGAGTCCCCGATCATAGGTAGCCCAGACTCTGCGTCTACATTGGAGCTCAACACTGTACATGATATTGCTCGAAGCACGAAAACAAATACTGATCTTCCTCAACTAGAAGTGGCAGCCCTCAGCAACAACTTTAAGGATACAGCATCAAAAATATCCAATGCTGAGACCAGAATTAGTACAGTGGAAGACTATGCACATCCTCAAGCCAAACAAATCCAATGTCTTGAACGATCCATTTCTGCTCTAAGGAGAGATCTCACTGATCAGGAAGACCGTAATCACAGGAGCAACCTGATTGTTTTGGGTCTTTCAAGGTGAATTGAATCCTCTGTTCATTTTCTGATTTCTTGGTTACCAAAAGTTCTTCAGCTGTGCTTCAAAAAAGATTTGGAGGATGAAAGAGCTCAAAGGGTTCCAACATTCAAATCCAAATATATTGAATTCCTGAGACCTTTGATCTATTAACCCTTACAACATCAATACATAGAACAAATCTTAGCTCAGATGAGGAAGATTTGGTCAGTGCAATGGCATGATCACAACATCTCAATTTTGGAGGACTGTGCCAGAGACACTGTTATTCGTCGTAAAGGTTTTCTGTATCTGCGGAAAAGATTGTTTGATTTAGGTATCCCTTTCGCTTTTTCAGGTCCTTTGAATTTCAGGATAAGCTCTAAAGACCAATCAAAAACATTTGTAGAACGTTCAGACTTAGCAATGTTTCTGGATAACTAATCTGAGACACAGATGGAAGCTGATGCCCTACCACTTTTTTCTTCTGCTCATCGCTGAGCCTGAATTGCCACATGGCTACATATTTGAGTTACAGTTTATATCCGTCTGGATAGTTTTTGCTATTACTGTTCTTGATATCTCTCTGGATTTACCAGTTTCATACACTTTACGTCTTATCTGAGTATACCTGTATATTACTGTGATCACTACTGTACCAGTTGCTTTATTACTCTCGTTCTTCTTTTTATTCAGGAAAATGTATTCATGCTTATTTCTACAATCATAATCACTTCACACTTTATTTCCTGTGTTTCTTATTCTCCGCTACCAGCACTGCTAATCCTTACATCCTTATTTACTGTATCTACTTATTGTTATCACATATCGATGCTGACATTTCGAGTGATCCTGTTGTTATTTTGTCTAAGTAGAAGGAATATAATGTATGTAATGTCATAATGTATGCAATTTTGTCTATGTTATACATGTTGTCTATGTTATTTATGTGGAACATATGATTATGTTGTCTTTGTAGATTGTAGGTAATCTATGTGTTGTTGTCTATGTTCAGAGTATTTTTTGTCACCACACTTTGTAACCAGACATCATCACTTCCATCTATTTCATCTCTCACATGCCTACTGGATCCCTAAACATATTTGACTCTGCTCACTTTTTTATTTAGTGGCACTCTAAGTGTCAGTATCCTCTCCTCCTACACCTGAAATTATTGTTTTCTCTTTTTGGTATTTCATATATTCAATTATTCAGTGGTCGCTTCGCAGTAGTCATGGTTTCAGTATGGCTAATTATGTCTAGAAGTAATACTTTTATATATCATGCATCTGATATAGCATGTCTTTCACCCTGGTTGTCTTACTTCTACTATATATATTATTTGTCTTCATGTTGACATTGCACTTTATTTGCATTATGCAGTTTTCTTCTAAATACCAGCTTTTTCTACTGCTTCTATTCTTCCCCAAGATCCGCCACCTGTACTATTTATCCCCCCAGTGCTTTTTTTTAGTGCTATCTGTGTCAGCCCTTGCTGCACATTACTCATGCTTTTTCCCCATGCAAGCTGTCTCTTACAGAGATTCCCTGGTGGAAAGGGGTCTCATTACTTCTCTGTCCTGATTCGGGGCAGACATGAGTCCCCACTTTTAAACGAATTTCGTTGCGAGGCCTGCATCGCAAAATGCGATGCAGGGTGCGCTATGAAATTCATTTTATTAATTTAATTGTTTACTTACCTGCAATCATCCATATTCCGGTGTTTACCACCCCCCACCCTGCCCCTCCCCGCCCGCCTGTCTGCCCCACGGAACTCCCTCCACGGGCCGCGGCTGAAAGACACTATCAAGCCGTTTTAATGGATATTTTATTTATGTATTTAATTGGATGTTGATATTTATTTTTATTAAGATGATTCAGGAATGATAAATTAGCCTACCAGAAAAATTGCCATAAAAGACCAGATATAAGTTTTACTATCGGGCGGATGAGCACTTTAAAGAAACTCGTCCAGTCACCTTTTGATGGATCATATTTATTGCTGCAGGAGGGTAGGTTTTCTGGACTTTCTTCAGCAGATATCGAGGTCATATTCTGGGATTCCATTGGTTTTAAAACCTTTGGCGGTTTTATCTTGTGGGGTAAATCTATTTCTTGGGAAGAACTACTAGCTAGGAGTGGCCCACAATGCAAACAACATTTTTAAGCTTCAGTCAGATTAAGAATGTTTTGCAGGCTACTATTCAGAGTGGGAGCCAGGGACCTCAGTAGTTTAGCAGGGATCTGGTAAAGAGTATACTGTTAGGAATATGAAACTGGTACAGACTGCTGCATAGTCTATCCTCACAGGCAGACCTTACTAATGTTCTCTTAAAGGTATTGGAGAAAACACAATGTCACCTGTCAGAAAGTGACTGGCATTCAATCGCTGAAATAGGAAATAAATATCTTTGCGCTGCAAACTTTAAAAGAATGTCATTTTCGTCCAGATGGATGGCATATTATACTACTGAAACTCTTGATAAAATGTATGCAGCAGTACCAGATCATTGTTTTCATTGTCATCATCAAGGGGTAGGCGGTTGGCTACACATGTTCTATTCATGCCCTCATCTGTCTAAATTCTAGAAGAAACTGTTTGAGACTATTAGTCAGGCAATTGACTCCCTGATATTTTCAGAGGTAAGTATTGTATTATTCGGGGTCTCCAAAAGGAGACAACAATTAATAAAGGGTAAACAATGCTTTGTATCCATAGCTGTGAAAATCGCACGCTTCTTTATCCATCCGAACTGGAGGACTGAGAAAATTCCAACAGTCCAGGGCTTGAAGAGCAAAATGCTTCGCTCTGCATATGCAAAGCACGTGGGGTGATTTAAAAGGTTTACTGTCACATGGCAGCACCTGTAAAGGTTGAAGGGTATTCAAAGATTTCTACCTTATTACAAGGCAATGGCCTCTCAACTTCTATCATTAATATACTAGAATCTTAGGGGCAGATATACAAGCCCCTTGCCCCACTTTTGCATCATTGTTCCAAATGACGCAAAAGTGGCGCAAGGGACTTGTAAATCTGCCCCTTAGTTCATACCAGTAACTTGTTTAAACTTTGCAATAGATTGCAGGAGCTGTATTTGAGCTATTTAAAGGTGTCCTGAACACGGATCTACTTTTTGTATTGCACTTTAAATATGCACTTTTTTCACAAAAATGTACTTTTTCTTTAAAGCACTGTAATGTACCAGGAATGCAATCGGACATTTAAAATATGGCTGGAGAATCAACTGTTGCATTTTAAATCGCCGAATTGCACATATTACATTTACATATGTAGATCAATGGCACGGAAAAAGATCAGACTGCAGTTATTTTCTGTATGTCTATTATCTGTATGAGTAAATTTGTTGTGGTAATGTTCTGCTCTATTTAAAGAAGCTTATTGTATTTGTTGGAACTGGCCCTTTTTGCAGGGTTAGCCCCAAACTTTTTGCTTCTTCCTCCCTTATTTTTCCTGACCTGTGGCTGTTGGCAATAGGACTCTGCTTACTTTACCACTGCTGATCAGTGCTAAAGTGCATATGCTCTCTGTGTATATTGTTATTGTAATTGGTTATCCCTGATTGGCATATTTGTGTTACCAAGAAGGCCCTAGTAAAGTGCACTGAGTGTGCCAGGGCTGGTGATTCAAATGCTACTAGTGGGCCTGCAGCACTGATTGTGCCACCCACACGAGTAGCCCTAAAATGGTGTCTCAGGCCTGCCACCGCAGTGCCTATGTGCAGTCTGTGAACTGCCATGTCCTCCTGGTCAGTGTCCCCACTGACCAGGCCTAACCATTCCCTTTCTGTTCACATTGGTCACCCCTATGGAAGGCCCAAGGTACCCCCTTGGGCAGGGTGCAGTGTATGTGAAAGATAGAGCATGTACTTGTGCAGGTGACATGCTCTGGTAGTGAATTACAGACATTTTCGTTTTTCACTGCTGCAAGGCTATTTTGCTCCATAGGCTATCATGGGGGATGCTGGCTACAGTGGCTACCAGCATATCTTCCCATAGGAACAAGATAGGACATAAACGTCTGGTATCCCTGAACCCAGAATTTAATAACACATCTTTTAGGAAACTTTGTTTTTAAATCCTGTGTTTGAGAACAGCACTTTTGGAAAGTAGCTGTTCTCTTGTCTGACCTTTCTGTGTGCCTTGGCCTGTTTGTGAATTGAATGTCTGGTTTGAGAGTGACAGGGGCTGAGGAGCCCCCAGGAGGCTGGCTGGGTCAGCCCTGGGCTGAATGACTGCATTTGCAACTTGAGTGGTGGGAGGAGATAGCACCTGGGCCTGTATAAGGCTGTGCCTGCCTTCCACAATGCTGGCTCCACCTCCTGCTGGGCGGCTGACGACCCTGCCCCTCACTCTGAAAGGAAAGGAGAAGCCAGAAAAACAACATGCTCAAGGAACACCCAGAACTGGTTCAGACCGGGCTCAGTACCCACTTGCACAAAGAGAACAAAGACTTTTAGGGGTATAAGTACAGGACTCCTTACAACAGAAAATTAGATCATCCTGGAATCAAGAAGTAACCTCTGCCAAGGAGAAAGCTGAAACTGAAGAAGGAAGACTGTCTTGCTGTTGCTCTGCTGGACTGACCTGCTGTTGCTTTGCTGCCAAGGAGAGGGGAAGGACTTTGCTTTGTGCTGTGTCCCCTTGCTTGAAGGAATCTCCAAGGGCCTGAGAGAGAGTTGGCTCCCTGTTCTGAAGTCCCAGGAACAAAAGGACTTCACCCCCAGCTTCCCTGAACTCTTCTGAGAGAGTTCTGTCCTTCCTAGAGTGTGTGGCCCATGTGTGGTGCAGCTGGAAGTTGTACCTGTTTTGGGGAGCTGGAAATCAAACTTTTAAAGACTTTGCTACAGAAAATCTATCGCAATCCCGGCCGAACGAGAAAATTCCCGCTGCTACGAAGACTGAGATTGTTGCAGCGCCTGTTGCCGTTGCCTGAAGACGTTGCACCCTTCGTTAGCGGGAAGATTTCCGCCGCTGCGAACATCATCACAGAGCCTGTCATCACTGGGTGAAATCATCGCATCACGTCGCTGCGAGAATCGTCGCAGAGCCATTGCATCAAGGAGCTGTGAGAGAAACCTCGCCGCTGGACCGCGCATCATCACCCCAGAGATCGTCGCAACACCCGAGAATCATTACATCATGCCTTTGCGGGAGAAAACTTCCTACAGAACTTATGCACCGGAAAACATACAACTGGCCTTCCTCCCCATACAGACCGGATTCGTCGCAACACGCCTGCTGCTGCAGCGGGGCTATCGCTAATGCCTCCCCAGGGTCTCAGGAGCAACGCATTGCTTGTTTTCCACAGCTTCAGCTTCTGTGCTTGGAGCTTTTTATCGCTAACAAAGGTACTGTGGCTAAAACGTGACGCAACTGTGGATAATTTTATTGCTAACCTTAAGAACATTAAGAACTCTTTTGCAACCATATTCTTGAACTGTATATGTTGGATTTTTGTCGTTTTGGTCTTGTGTCATTTAGATTAAATACCTTTATTTTTCTAAACTGTCGTGGAGTCAGTTTGTGGTGTTTTCACTGTGTTACTGTGAGTTTTGGTACAAATACTTTACACATTGCCTTTGATAAGCCTTGACTGCTCGTGCCAAGCTACCAAGGGGGTGGGCAGGGGTTATCTCAGAGGTTTCCTCCTTACCCTGGGTCCCTATTTGGACAGTGGTACCTACATCTGCCAACTAGAGACCCCCAGTCATAACAGTATGTATATATTTGTCCTTTATAAAAATGGCTTCTCAGGGCCCGATTCACAGAATGAACTTACTACTTTTGGCATTCACAGAATGCACTTACTACTTTTGGTATTCACAGAATGAACTTACTCATTTCGGTATTCACAGAAGTTAGGACTACTAACTTTAGGACTCCTAAATGCCTTCTGTGAATACCGAAAGTCCTAAAATTAGGATTTTTCTCAATTTAGTAGTAGCAAAGTTAGGACTCCTAACTTTAGGACTCCGAAATGCCTTCTGTGAATACCGAAAGTCCTAAAATTACAATTTTTCTCAATTTAGTAGTAGTAAAGTTAGGACTACTAACTTTAGGACTCCTAAATGCCTTCTGTGAATACCGAAAGTCTTAAAATTAGGATTTTTCTCAATTTAGTAGTAGTAAAGTTAGGACTCCTAACTTCAGGGCTCCTAAATGCCTTCTGTGAATACCGAAAGTCCTAAAATTACAATTTGTCTCAATTTAGTAGTAGTAAAGTTAGGACTACTAACTTTACTACTACTAAATTGAGAAAAATCCTAATTTTAAGACTTTCGGTATTCACAGAAGGCATTTAGGAGTCCTAAAGTTAGGAGTCCTAACTTTTACTACTACTAAATTGAGAAAAATCATAATTTTAGGACTTTCGGTATTCACAGAAGGCATTTAGGAGTCCTAAAGTTAGTAGTCCTAACTTTACTAATACTAAATTGAGAAAAATCCTAATTTTAGGACTTTCGGTATTCACAGAAGGCATTTAGGAGTCCTAAAGTTAGGAGTCCTAACTTTACTACATCTAAATTGAGAAAAATCCTAATTTTAGGACTTTGGGTATTCACAGAAGGCATTTAGGAGTCCTAAAGTTAGTAGTCCTAACTTCTGTGAATACCGAAATGAGTAAGTTCATTCTGTGAATACCAAACGTAGTAAGTGCATTCTGTGAATGCCAAAAGTAGTAAGTTCATTCTGTGAATCGGGCCCATAGTCTATATCATTAATATACTAGAATTGGCCCTTATAGTGCAAGTCAGTAATATACTTGAACATTTCAATAGATTGGAAGAGCTGGAGGTGAACTTTTGAAAAGATGTCCAAAATGTGGATGTAATTTATGTATTGCACTTTATTTCACAATTCTGATGCACAAATGCACTTTTTTCTTCAAGGCATGTTTATGGACTAGGAATGCGATTGGACATTTAAAATATGGTATGAGAATTAAGAACAACTGTTGTCCATTAAATGGCCTATTTTGCACGTATTGTAGTCAATGATCAACGATTCGAGAAAAGATCAGATTGGAATTATTTTTATATGTTTTCTACCTGCATAAGGAAATGTATTGTTGTAATTTTCTTTCTATATAAAGAAGTTACTGTATGTATATATTTCTGCTCTATAAATAGATACATATTTTTTAAATATACAAAAGAAGTCTGTGCTGACAGCAGATCTGTATGTGTGATTGTGTCCCAAGATTGTGTGCAGGCTTTGCTTGGTTTTCTTCTAATGCTTCTAGAAAGTAAAAGACACTGCAGACAAGCGCACACTGGTCTTATTTTTTCAGATTGAATAGCCGAGATGTGAGATGGGTGTGCACGCTGCAAATAATTAAACATAAGCTGAGTCGGACTGCCCTTTAAGAAAAACAAGCAATGGCATAGCCAATAGGTCTCGCCTTTGGGACCTTATAAGTGTGTAACCATGCAACACTTGATGTTGTTGCAACAAGGATATTGTGCTGTATAACTCATCACTTATAAGGTCCCAAAGGCGAGACCTATTGTCTATGCCAATGCTTGTTTCATTCAGCAGTCTCTCTGTATCGCAAGCATCTTTTCTTAATGGATGACTCATAAGAAGCAAGGTTTTTGTTAAGTGCTACCTTCAAGCCCAACTTCAGGCTACGACTCACTGTCCATGTTTCATTCATTCACACATTCATTCTGAGCTTGGTACCCAGTTGATAGCTTTTGATAAATAATACCCTTCCTTAAGGTATTTGTCCTGAGCCACTGCCAGGGCGCACAGACGTTGGGAGTGAGTGTAAAGCATTGTTTGGATAGACCGGGCAGGGAGGAGTAGCGGCGGTGGACAATGGCGGTTATTGAGGCCTGAAGTGAAGGCGGAGGTATGCATTGTGAGATGGTGGACAATGTTGGCAGGTAGGAAGAAGCTTAGTTAAGGATGGTGGCAGGCAGGGAAGCAGTTCAACAGAAACTATGGTCTTTAGGACGCAGTGACTTTGGCTGTGATTGAGGTGGCTGATGGCGAAGAGGAGGTTGTTTTAATTTCCAACATATGTTTGGGAGTAGTAGGTACTCTTGCAGTAGTTCCAGTGGCTGGTAGGGAAGTGGAAGGTAGTCATATGGAAGTATCCATGGGGTAGGTATGATGATGTGTTTTGGTGGTGTAGTCTATTGGGGAAAAAGAAGACAGCTCTACACAGATGAGGGACTAGAGGTGCTAGGTGCCTTGGTGTTGGTGGCAGTGGAGTGGAGAATGATGGTGAAAGGGAAGGTAAGGAGGTATCTGCAGAATATGGAAATAGTATAAAAGCTTGATACATAGATACATGGTAAGAAAATGTCAGAAAGAGCCGTTTACCTGAAGATTATGGACACAGCAATGGGTTGGAAGCTAGCAGTAGTCAGTTAGCGTAAGAGGTGGTATTGTGACGGGCAACTCAGTCATCTTTACATAATGGAAATAGCCAATGGGTAGTAAGGGATTATGTGTTGTAGAAGGCAGTGTTCAAAACCAACATCATACTGCCCTGTGTTAACTCTACCCAAGCTTCCATATGCACTGACCTATTATTATGTATAGTCAATTAAATGAGCCTTGCATGTTTCAGACTATTGAATATATCTTTTCATGCATGTGAATTTCCACACACAAATAAAGTATAATATACATTAAGAAAATACATATTGTTCCCAATGAAAATATGTTAATGTTTAATCCTATTAAAATATTTTCAGCAGAAACGAGAACTACTTTTTTTTGTGAAAGAAAAAATATTTCAATCTGAGCCTGCAAATGTAGTGAGCAAAATACTCGTATTTCAAAGCTTTAACTGCATACAAAGTGATGGAGGTGTCTGATTGCTAAATACGAGGCAGGTAATCAAGCTATATATTTCTTTGAATTTTTCCTTGCAAAGGCCAAGGCGGCCAGGAAACCATCACAGATTAGACAAACAACAATACGGCGAGACCCATCCCCTAGTCAAAATGTTCCATGTGAAAAAGTTTCATACAGAACTGGGGACAGACACTGTTTGGGGTGAAAAATATGCATGTTTATGTATGCTTTTATTAGGAGCAGATGCAGCCTTTTGTCGTTTTCCCCTGGCTGGTTGTGCACTGCCAGGAGCTACTCACTGCATGCCAGAGAGGGCCCGGAATTGCACACTTCCTGCCAGCACTTGCGCTGTAGCACTGTGCCTGGCAAGACCCGTCGCTGCACACTGCCACCCAAGGAATGAATACCATGGACTTCACACTAAGCAACGGTCACTCCACACTCCTGGCCAGACCCTGCACACTGCAGGGAATAGGTATACACTCAAAATATCGAGTTTTTAATATCAATTTGCATTAATATCGATAAAAAAATATAGAATGAACACAATGTCGACTGGACAGAATATAGACTACAAAAATATCGAATAGGATAGCATTAATATCGAATCAAAAATATAGAATGGACATAATATCGAATGGACAGAATGTAGACAACAAAAATATAGAATGGACAGAATATAGACTACAAAAATATAGAATGGACAGAATATAGACTACAAAAATATCGAATTTGAGGTAAGTAAGTTAATATCAATTTTTAAAGTGTTTTTTATGTTAGTATATGTTTGAAAAGTGTATATTTATTTTATTATTTATATTAATAATTTTTTTTAATGATATTTAATTTTTGTGTAATATAATTCTGTAGCGGGTTGTAGGTTTATAGGGGAATAGGGTGCGAAGTAATTTAATTATAATTAATTAAATATGTTAATTTATTTATTATTTTGAATTAATTGTTAATTAATTATTAATTGGTAATTAATTAAAATATAATTGGTAATTAATTTCTAATTAATTGATTAATTGATACATATGTTAATTTTAGTAATTTATTTTCTGTAGCTGGTTGTGTGTTCATAGGGGACTAGGGTGGGAAGTAATTTCATTATAATTAATTAAACAAGTTAATTTATTTATTGGTATTTATTTTGAATTAATTGTTAAATAATTATTAATTGTTAATTAATTAAAATATAATTGGTAATTAATTTTAATTAATTGATTAATTGATAAATATGTTAATTTATTTTCTGTAGCGGGTTGTGGGTTTATAGGGGAATAGAGTGGGAAGTTATTTAATTATAAATAATTAAATATGTTAATTTATTTATTTGTATATATTTTGAATTAATTGTTAAATAATTATTCATTGGTAATTAATTAAAATATAATGGGTAATTAATTTTAATTAATGTATTAATTCATAATTATGTTAATTTTATTAATTTATTTTCTGTAGTGGGTTGTGGGTTCATAGGGGAATAGGGTGGGAAGTAATTTAATTGTGAGTAATTCAATTTATATAGTAAATATATTGCATTGCAATGCAGGGCACAGAACGAAATTAGTTTTATTAATTTAATTGGTTACTTACCTGAAATCATCCATATTCCGGTGTTTATTACCCCCCACCCTGACCCTCCCCTCCCCCGCCCCGCCTGCCTGCCCCACCGGAACTCCCTCCACGGACCGCGGCTGCTAGCCAAAGCCATAGGAAGTGAGCAATGAAAGTGCATTTCGGTCAGACAGAGCACTTATCTAATAAATATATCCTCCGGGTCGTAGGTCCCAGAAGCTGGAACTTTAAAGGGGTAGCAGCCATTTATTTCTCTCTCACATGCCATTCCAAAGTGATGTGTGGCCACCAAAAAACAGTTTGACTGTCTACTGCTGCTTGCACAACACGCTCACAACAAAACAAGGAGCCAAAGAAAGTAATGTACTAAATCGGGCTTCCGTAGCGCTGAGTGCTATAACCTTGCTATCTTGTGGCTTTTGAAAAATTCTGCTTTAATGTCTCATTTCACAGATGACAGAAGCACAAACTGTAAGAGGGACTAAAACAGGAGGCTGTGCGTCAATCTCAGCAGCAGGTAATGAACCAAAGCATGCACTTTACTTAGTGTTTTTTAGGTGTGTGTTTCATTGTCAGTTTTGAAGGTAGGCACAGAAAAACATCCCATACTTTGTTAGCGTCTCCCTCAATGGTTAAGATTTGCCCCATGATTTTTTTGAAGGTTGCAAACAAAATGATACAATCATACAAAATCTCCCTGAAAAAACATCCGAAGAATGTGGGCCCCATGAAGAGGGGAGGGGCCACCGTCTTTGTGGAATTCATTTTGGAGAACAGTGGGAGAAACACGTAGGCATGTGACTGTCTTAGTGCGCAGTAGGTTTCTCCCTAATCTGGGCTTGCAAGCATCCCCACTTTTCTTAAAACAAGTTAGCAGTGGCCTTAAAGGCAGGTATGACGTGGGTTTTATTGTAACATAGCGCCACTTTGCCCTAGTGATGAAAGAAGGAATTCCAGAGGGTCTGAAAAAGGGTAATTTTCCTCCATTTGGAAAGAAGGCACATTAGCGAACCAAACAATACTAAATGGGCCACACTTCATGCACAATAATAGGAAACAAAGTAAGGATTCCAACAGTGCTACACAGCATAGAAAAGAAAGCCAAGATGGTGACACACAAGCACCCGGAGGTTTCTGAAGCTTCACCTGCATGAATTAAGTATTCAATGGCTTACCTGAAAGACACAAACTCCGTATAACGTGGCTACCCTACAGGGAGTCAGCTGATTTCCATTATTTCCAAGTCTGAGCTGACCATTGCCATTGTAACCCCAGCCGTACACCTGATAAAACAAGCACAATCGCGCTAGCCATCATCATATACATCCGCTCTCTATGTTTTGAACCATGAATGTGAATAGTAAATGTAAATGTGTTATAATGCATCAGATATTCTGAAAAATGTGTAAATCTTTCTAAAAAATAATAATGAATTCAAAGACTATCATAAGAATAGAATAAAGATATATTTTTCTAAAATATCTAACTGTGGACTTACCCTTCTTGCACCCATTAAGTTAAGTTGTGTAATATATGTTTGCTATTGTTAATTTTCCTAACTTGGGGGGAGAGGAGGGTGCCTGCGCGATTCACTTGTGGGAGCGAGCGGTTGGCTTGCGATAATTGATAAAATATGGTGCTGCGCACTCCCGCAAGTGAATCGCCACACGTGCACTCGTTGCCATTGAAGGCAATGGAATGCGTGCACGTTTTTTGCTGAAAAGCCAAAGCGACGGCAAAAGGGTTTTTTGCCTATGCAGCACAGACCTAAACAACCAGTGTGTGAAACAGGAACTGTGAGAAAAGCCCTCTCAACATGTTCTAATTTATTCACTGAGTACTTCATGGAAAATGAATCTATCGTACGGCAATCCGATTTAGAATCTGGTATGTTATGGAGTGAATGACCTAAAAGAAGCAAAAACAATGTGCAACACCAATAACACAGTTTTAATAGCTGGCCTAGGTTCTCGATTTCTTTCTTTGCCAAGGATGTTTGGTGTTGATGTGCTATGTTATATTGAGATGTTTGACCAGATGCCAAAAAAAAGATTTAAAAAATGCTCAGTTTTGATAGAAACGAGATGAGATAATGTGTCCATTTCGAGTTAGAGACAGGGAAAGCTTTTTGCATCTCAATCTAGGGTTGTGGGAATTTTAAATCATAAGCATGTGGAAACCTTTTTCTACTTACCGCTGGCATTAATCCATGTGATTAAGATTTGAATCGCACTGCTTTTTATGTAAGTGCGCCACCTTTTGTGTATTGCTGTACCCTTAACCACTACCAAGAGGCTAATGCAGTCCCAGCCACTAGTCACCATGGGCTTGGCGACACAACTACATTTCACTCCAACATCATCCATAAAAACTCATTATAAACAAAAAGATGTAATTTGAAAAAAATGGTAGTGCTGTAGCAGAACGGTAACATTCAAAGAAATATAAAAATATTGTCCTGCTATTTCGTGTAAACTGCTTCTGCATACATTTGCCTGCCAAGAACATTTCCTTTTTTATCTTGGATTTTCTGAAGCACTGCTGCTCAGAAGCCATGAACTAGTTAGTTTCCTGTAGATTCTCAGGCAGGTACGACCAGGTGGGGATGTCGCCCCGTGAAGTGAAAACAATGTTAAATGTATGTGTAAAATACTTTGAAATTTAAAAAAATTATCTTTTTGCTACAATGGCTATTTATTCCTGTACTGATTTCTGTAAACACACCTGTACTGTGTCTCTACCAGTGAATAACATACATCCAGTAGCTAAACTGGTAGCAATAAATGTGCAAGTGAAAGGACACTATTCTATGCATGTAGTAACTGGGTAAATTATGACAAAAGGCTAAATGTTATCCATGTTTTACTTAATTTGTTTAATATACCAATAAACAATTTGCCTCTTTACCCCTTCAGAATCATGTTTTGGGATTAAGTTAACGTAAAGCCCATCTGCATAATGTTGCCTGTCTAGTGAATGTGGAGACAGGGGACCCGATGTAGGTAAATGGGTTTTTCCGATTTCAAAATACAGAGGCGGGCCGAATCGGTATTCTGAAATCGGAAAACGAGATGTAGGAGAAAAACACCGAAAAAATACCGATTCGGTCAGCATCGGTATTGTGATTCGATACGTACCGAATGGGCACGGACCGAATCGGAATGTAACGAATCGGCTACCACCGAATCGGAAATTACCGAATCGGCTACCACCGATTCGGCAATTACCGAATCGGCTACCACCGAATCGGCAATTACCGAATCGGAGGTCGGAATACACCCCCATGGCCAAAATGCCCATAGGAATGCATTGAACACTCCGAAATCGTTAAAATCCGAATCGGTAAAATCCGAATCGGTAAAATCGGAATCGGTAAAATCCGATTCGGTAAAATCCGATTCGGTAAAATCCGATTCGGTAAAATCCGATACAGCCAATGAAAATCCGATACAGCCAATGAGGTGGATCCACCCTCCCCCACCCAAGCAGGGAGTGGCTACCCAGGCAGGTGCAGCTCATTAAGAACATTCTGGAGAGCCAGCCTGAGCTGAACACTCACAGTGAGCAGCAGTGGGAGCAGGAGGCAGAGAACTGTGGATAGCAAGATGGCAAGCACCAGTGAGAGCCAGAAGGGTGGCCAGAAGAGAAAGCCAAAGTTTAGTAGCACAGAGCTGCAGGTGTTGGTGGAGGAGGTGGTGAGGGTGCACAGGCAGCTCTTCGGGAGGCTGTCCCTCACTGTGCCGGAAAGCACGAAGAGGAGGCTCTGGAGTGAGATAGGGGAGAAGGTCAACGCTGTAGGTGTCACCCCCAGGACCCTAGATGACCTTAAAAAAAGATTCTACGACATCCGCAGCCTGACGAAACTCAAGATGGCTGAGCTGCAGAGGCAAGCTGGATTGACTGGTGGGGGCAGGAACCCGGCGCCACCCCTCACGGACCTGGAGGAACTGGTGTCCAGCACCATCGAGAGGGAGTGTGTGACAGGAATCGGGACCCTGGACAGCTCAGCCAGAGCTACAGCTACAGGTAAGAAGCATGCGCATCATGACACACCCTACCAGACACCTCCCCTTTAGACACAATGCACAGCCAAACCCCAGCCCAGTACTGCAATCAACATACATGAGTAAAGCATCATGGTAAATGTAGTCAGCAGAAGTTTCCAAAATATGGCACTGCAGAACCACAAAATGGAAAACAGTGGAACACATTCAAAGGATATGCAAGGACATGTGCAATGCTTTAATTGTAGTGACTGTAATACATCGGCACTCAATTTACAAATGCTTCTTTATACCTAGGGGCACCATCAGGCGGAGGACCACAAGCTACTGATGCACCAGCACCAGCACCAACTACCAGTGCGGTGGCAGGGCCTAGCACAAGTCAGGCTGCCCTGGAGGTTGAGGAGGAGGAGAACAACACCATTGGCCAGGGAGAAGAGGGAGACCTGGTAATTGACGACACTTTTCTTCACTCCCCACAAATGTCAGGCACACCCCCATTGCTGTTCTCCCCTGAGAACTCTCCGACAACGGCCCACCCTGCACCTACCACACCTCCTGCCAGGAGTCTGGTTGTGGCTACACTCAACCCCATCCAGGGAGCTGCCGGTCAGGACCCGGCCACCACCACACCCACACCAGTGGCACCCCAGCCCACACAGCAGGGCGGCAGCAGCAGTACCCGGAGGCGTGCCATTTCCAGCACTGCAGCGCCGGCACAGGAGGGCAGTGTCTTCCAGGGCCTTGAAGGCAACATGGTCAAAATCCAACGCCAGCAGGCAAAGTCCATCATGGCCTGCCAGCGCCAGCTCCGCCAGCACAACCTGCAGATGGGCGAGATGGTACAAGGGTTCAAGGCTTTTGTAGACACAAACAAGGAGGTTGCTGCAGGTCTTGGCAGGCTGACCACAGCCATAACACAGTTATGCGGAAGACTTGAGGAGCACGAGCACTCGCGCAGGCGGGATGCCCGCGTGCAAAACCGATCCATTAGCCGCCTTGCTGCTGCAACCGCGCAACTGTGTCAACGTGGTGCCAATATGGAGGCAAGTTTGACACAAAACACCGCCGAGGTCACCAGGGGAATGGCCCGCATCACAACAGCCATGGAGGCAATGATAATCTCCAACACTGCCGCCAATCCAGCCCTGGACCTGGGGGATGCTGGGGACAGCAGCAGCCGCAGCAGCCCGGCCAGCGCTGCGTCGGAGCCACGCAGGAGCACCAGGCGCTCCGCAGAAGCCGCAGGACATGCGGAAGGGGGTGAGGCACACCCCAGTGGGGCTGCCAAGCGCTCCAAGAAGTAGGCTTGCCAGGGCGGGTGAGGCAACCCGGACCTTAGACATTTGTTTTCTTTACTTTTACATTTTATTTTGGTGCACATCAGTGCAGTAACGGTGTTGCAACATTATTAAAATTTGCTTTTCCCAACAACCATTTACCTGTCTGTGCATCTGTACTCACTCAGAAATAGTTTTCTGTAATCTCCTCACGTCTGTATCTGCCATCACTTGGCGTAGACACCCCAGCAGGCTGTGTTAGTGGCACAGCATCGTCGTCTTCATGGTCCTCGTAGTCAGACAACTCGACCTCAGTGCCCTTCTTCACCGCAAGGTTGTGCAACATTGCACAGACAGCTATGATCTTGCAGCAGGTGATGGGGGTATACTGCCTTGCGCCTCCACTCTTGTGCAGGCATCTGAATCTACTTTTCCAGATGCCAAAGATCCGTTCAACTACATTCCTTGTGCTTTTGTGGGCCCGGTTATACCTCCTTTGGCTGGGTGTGGAGGGGTTGAGGTAGGGGGTGAGTATGAAAGAGCAGAGGGCATATGCACTGTCGCCTGGAAGGAAAAGGGGTGACATTACTCACATGCATACATGATTTACACTTTGCTACTTTGTGTTATGGGGGTCTGATGATGTGTCTCACCTAGGAGGTATCCTTCACCAAATTCGCCAGCCATCAGCCGTGCATAGATGCAGCTCTGTTGAAGAATGTAGGAGTCATGGGTACTCCCTGGAAATGTTGCTACCAGGTCTGTGATGGTGCACTTCGCATTGCAGATCACCTGAACGTTGATGGTGTGCGTAGACTTCCGATTGCGGTATATGTATTCTGTGTCAGCTGGGGGGCAAATCGGAATGTGCGTGCCATCTATGCAGCCAATGATTTGGGGAAATTGTGCCCTCTGGCAGAAGTCAGCTTTAGTTTGTAGCAGTTCTGCGTGGGTTGCAGGGAAAGAGATGTATTGGTCCATCCTGTGTATCATGGCGTCAAGGAATGTGTGGAAGAACCTTGAGAGGCTGCTCTGGGTCACCCCTCCTACCGCTGCAACTCCACTTTGATAGCTGCCAGACGCAAGCAGGTGTAAGCTGCATAGCACCTGGACGTGTGCTGGGATGGCGTGTGCCCTTGGGGTGGGGTGGTCCAACAGTGGTTTGAGGTCCCTGATGAGCTCCAGAATGGTGTCTGAGTCCAGCCTGTACCTCTGTAGGATCTCTGCCTCTGTGAGCATGAACAGGGTGATCCTCTGTCTGTAGACCTGTTCCTCTCTTTGCCATTCCCTCTGTCCTTCCTGCTGTAGCCGTAGCTGCCTTGCAATGACATAAAAAGCTGCCATCCTGCAAGTTGCAATGCATTTTGGGTCTATTTTTATGGGTTGGAGTTGGTTACCACCTGATTGTAATCCATGAGTGAGAAATACCGATTTAGAGCCAAAATCGGTATTTCTGTGCTTCCCTACATCTCCCTATCTGTCCGAATCGGGAACTTTCCCGATCGGTGATTCTACCGATTCGGTAGGTTATCCGAATCGGATAATTTCCGATTCGGTGTCAGTACCGATTCGGAAAATGGACCGAATCGGATAATTTCCGATTCGGTGTCAGTACCGATTCGGAAAATGGACCGAATCGGATAATTTCAGATTCGGTGTCAGTACCGATTCGGAAAATGGACCGAATCGGATAATTTCATATTCGGTGTCACTACCGATTCGGTACATGGACCGAATCGGTATTTTTTATCCGATTCGGTGTGTTACCGATTCGTTGCATTTCCGATTTTTGGTATGTACGTATCGGATTATTGTCAAATCGGTAGCTATTCCGAATCGGTATTTGTACCGATTAGGACGTTTTTCTTTGCCCTACATCTCGATGGCAGTATACCGATCGGTAAGGGCCGTAAATCGGTATTTTCGGCCGTTACCGATCGGTAACGGCCTACCTACATCGGGCCCAGTGTCCTTTAGCGGGAACCCCTTTGGGTCCGTTGGTGTCACTGGCTTTGCTCACTCCATGACAATCAAAGGTGATTTTTATGTCCCACCACTTCAAAAGCCACCACTGATGCACAAGCCTAGTAATGTACGAAATCCTTTGTATGAAGTCCTATAAAAGGACGTAAGTTACTTCTGTAAAAGAAAACTTCCTTTACAAACTATGTGAGGTGAATCTAAGCTGGGTTTTGCATTAAACTTTACTGGTTTCTTTGCACTATGATCTGTTTCCTATATGGCTAATGGTGTTTATGAGATACTTCAGATATTTTGCTTAATAATTATTTGTATAAAGTTCTAAAATCTTGACCCATGCCTGTCATTCTTACTGAGAATGTCATAACCCCTATTATTAAGTTGAGATTGATGGAGCAAGGACTCGTATAAAAGAGACTTGCTCGGACGCAATCCTCTCATATAAACCCAAAACAAAGTATTAATAATGTATTGTTATACGAATATGCACCACACGTCATATATTTTATGAATAGGGGAAGCTTGCCTATGTGTTCTGCTAACAAGTAACCAGAGAGCGACTTAAAATGACTGCTAACGCAGGAAAGTCTATTGCGCATGCGTCGGCTGCACCTAAGCAGAATGACGTCTTTACGCTTGGAGGGAAAACTTTGCTTCTGCGCAAATGCATCTAAAATAGCCGCTTAGAAACGCACGTGCTAAGCATCTGCTTTGCTGAAACTAAAATGAGTTATATACTAAATGCTAATGCTTGAAGAGGCTTTATAAGTAAAGGAGATTAGAGTAGAGATAGGTGGTGTACAGTAAAATCATTTTATTTTGAAATTAATAGTTTCTCTTTTGACCTCTCTATTAGTTCGTATTTGGGCCTCTGAGTGATGCTAAAAGCCTGCACCCCACATGGTTCTTCACAGCTGATCAAAGATGGCAAGTCCGAAACAGTGATGTAAAAGCTTGAAACTCATCCAAGGACGTTCTCAGTACATGTCCTGAGAACCAGCTGAACATCCTGAAGAATCAATGGACAACTGGAAATTGTATACATTATTGTTGATAAAGTTTGCAAATACAGGTGGGAAATAAAGCTTGGGGAAAAAATGAATGGGCTAGAACTTAAAACAATGAACTAAAGAAAATTATTAAAACTTAGCATGGTGTGATAATCATACCCTTATCTTCTCCAATCAGAAGTAGGGATTCCATAAAGTGGTTCATGCCATAAGGAAAGTATAGTTGAGGTAGTTTAGAACAGTGTGGCAGTCGTATCAAGAACGCTGAAAGACTGAGATGCTGTCAGAATGCTGATCAAATACTTGAAGAAGCCGACTTAGAAATTTAGAGCGAGATAAATTAGAAGAAGATCACGGAAGACTCGAGGAGGTGTTAGAATTAGTAGAAGATCACGGAGGAATGGAGGAGGTAATAGAATTATTAGAAGAAGATCGCGGAAGAATCGAGGAGGAAGTTAGTGTCAGAGAGGGGTGAGACGCAGGACGTCGAATCCAGAAGTGGTCATCTATCCTGTCCTGAATCCTGTCCTGAAGGAAGTCCCTGTCACCTGAGGACCCATTAAACTCTCTGCCAGCGGGGTCTGATCTTCACACCATCCTAGGTAAATATGGATACTAACAGTTAATGGGCGCTCCACATTAAATATCAAGGGATTGTATACTCCAATGCAAAATCAGAGGTTGGTGCTTCTAGAGGGAGGGCGCACATCCAACACCCAAAACTTCTGTAGTTACAGAAACCAAGATATATTAACACCCCCTGAGCACACAAATACTATAGTCAATATAAGTTTCAACTGTATTATAGTTGCACGAAAAATTATTACTTGGCAAGCCACAGTATATCAAGTAAATTCAAGTCCATTCATCAGTTGTTGTATTCACTTTAAATCTTCAAAGTTTATTCCGATCACGTTTTTCTGTACATTCGGTACATCAGTCTCTGTGTATAGATGGTACATCAGCCAACACGTGTTTTGTCGTGTATTTATACAACACATAGATTTCCTCAGGGCTGCAACCAAATAAATAATGCCCATAATTAATATAAATTCTCTATATGGCAAGAAATGAAGAGAAATTATAGTACCCTTCACCTAGAGGAGATATTGTGCAAAACGTGTTATCGTGTAAGCACTTCTCGTGAGAAAGAAAGGAAATAGATGACCCAGTTGGGGTTAAAAAGTTTACGCTCAACATATCCGTGAATACCTTATAACCCAGTAACAATCAACATTGTGTTAATAAGGTATATTCACCTCGAAATAAATAATGTATCCTGGATATTTAACTTCCTTGTCTTGTTTCCAGGTAAAGTGTCTAAATAACAAAAATGAGCGCAAACAAATGTCACCAAACACGGCTTCAGTATATCTGTCGTCACACTATCACAGTAACCTTCAAGATTCTTTATCAGAAGTCTAACAACCTTCATATGAACCTATTTGTACCAAACGATCATTATATCTTATTTAAGAAAATTACCCTGTACCTGTCTTAGGCTCATGGCGACAGATTCAATTTATTTAAATAAATTCCCTAGTTTCTGCCAAACCAAGTTGGTACGCACGCTAACAGCTGTTATCCATAACATAGTGTGTGGAGTAGCACTCACCAAGATTATCAAAAACACGAATACAATCTTCTTCACAATAAATCCAATCCCTTCTTGTTAACTCCTAAAAAGACAAAACACCTTATGTATCCTATTCCTTGTTTGTTCCTCTATACTCCATTTAAAAAGTGATTATGATACTCGCTCACCTTGTTATAAAAGTCACACGAGGTAAAGTTCCTTTTGTGCAGTAGGTGATTAATTCCTATAATTTCTAAAAACGCAGTATAAACGTTAACATCTTATATCATGAACACAGCAATATTGCAACATTCGATGAATGCCATAACTCACCACACTAACTAGGTAAAGATATCTCTGTGTATTGTGTCAATTTACTTCCCTCTCTCTATCCTCTTTTTCCTGAGGTACTGTTGTTAGGATAACCTCCTTGAATAGAATACAAATGTTGGTAAAGATCTTACTTCCTCGTAAAGATGGAGTTAGCACTGTAATTTGTTTTGCTCATATAATAATTAGATAAACATTTAAAACTTACCAGAGTCTGTGGTTATTTTAATAGGGTAAAATGTAAATTAACTTATGTCATATCATCAATTACTATTCAATTAAATAGATCCATTGACTTAAAGAAAAGCTTTATGATCAGTGAAGGATTAGAGCAATGATAGGTAACGGATCTAAATTAAAGCATTTATAAACATTGATTCTCCCTCAGCAGTGTTAGCCAGCCTATATGAGTGAATGTGTATACGGGCCCAGATGTATAGCGATCGATTTTCTTAGGTTGGTAGCCCGCTGTATCAGTTTTCTAGTAGCAGAGATATGTTTTTTATTGATTAGTTTGGTGATTATTGGTTATGGATTTATGTTTTAACAAACCGGTTTGTAAATTGTTTCATGTTGTCTTGAAATTCCCGGGAACTGTAAAGTGGGTGGTGAATGGAAGCCACACTGCAGTGAGGTTACTCGTTTGTTTTTTGAAATAGTGTTGTGAATAAGTGAGAGTGATTGTTGGCAAAGAGTTCGCTGGTGAAACTTTGGGGTTATATCACCTAGAAAGGGTAACACTAGAGGAGTAGCAGGTTCTTCTGAGCTTGGGTGAAGAGTACGCGGAAAAGTTTTACTCGCAGTAGAAGAGTAAGTGCAAAAGGTTTTACTTGCAGTGTATAAAGAGTAAGTGGAAGGTTTTACTCATAGTAAAAGAAATCAACCATTCTTTAATTTAAATGAAACAGACAGAGTAGCGAATGCTTTTACCTTGTGAAGGGAGGGTCAGCTTCCGGAGTTGCGCTGATGTCACAGAGTGGCACACTGTGATTGGTTGAAACAGCGGGCATGTGATTTATGGAGGTTTGTAAAGGAAGGGTCAGTAGTAAGGAGTGATACTGACATCACAAAAGAGCCGCGCTAGCATTGGCTGAGTACATTTTGTAAAATTGAGCTTGATTGGAAAGGAATAAAAGCTGCAACAGGATTGGATAATTCTGAGTGTAAACAAAATAACTAATTGGTTAACAAAATAGAAGCAGTACTAGTACTAGACAGTGGAGTTTGTATGTGGAAATACGATCCAACATTAATAGGGAATCGCCCAGATAGAAGATATTTAGGTTTTGCGAGACAACAATATATAAGAGGATTTTCTCATAAAATGTACGGAGAGAAAAAAAATGTCACTTATGCAGAGAATCAACAATTATTTCAAGAAAATTAAACCCACTAAAACTAGGGAGGGAATTCTTATCCCACCACCTAAAACTCCTGCCGCATTTATGATGATGGAAAGAGGCTACCATACCTGTGTGTGGTTAGAAAATTGGATTGAGTATACAAACAGTGATGGAATATTAGCTTTCCCAGTAAATGGTACGTTCAATGGGAGAATTCTTCAGAATTTAAGAACACAAATGAATGAATTAGAGCCCAGACCTAGGCTAATACAGTCTTAAGCTTTAGTAGAATGGGAAACAGAGACATTTGGAAAGGGGCGACCACTCGGTCCCCCCGAACGTATGATTGGGGGCCCGGATCCTCCCGGGAAACCATTTTGGGCGGGGGGCGTGTCACGGCTGGTATGCCCGAAGCGGCGTAGCCGGGGCGCGCCTTTTCCCGCCCAAGAGGGGTTGTCCTAGACACCTACACTGTTGGCCACGCCCAGTAGGCATACCGGAGGAGGGTACACGCCCTCCCGAAGAGGAATAAAGAGAGCAGGAATCCGAAGAAGCATCCTCTTGTTCCTGTGCTTGGAAGCTGCACCCACTCGTTGCACGTGAGCCCTCGACGGAACAAGGAGCAATTTTGAGAACTTGTAATTTTTTGTGTTTCTCTTTCAGCGACTTCGAGCCTACGGATCCAGGACCGTGTTGAGCAACGGGGATCGAATATCCGATAACAATGCCTGGCAAGAAGGCGGGAAAGAAGTCCGGGACTGACCAGATGCTTCGCATGCTGATAAAAGATATGGCGAGCATAAAGGAGCAGATGGCAGCGATAAACAATACTGGTAAACCGAAGAAAGTTATAGGCCCGGCATTACCGGGAGTTGTCCCTGCAGGTAGGGGTAAAAGGGTCAGGAATAGGACGGCAGGGGGGGAGGTCCCGGTTCCCGAGTTACCCCCGGCAAGCCCGGTCATTCCAGTCGAGGCCCCAGTACCTATACCGGACGCGGGCCAACCGATTCCGGTTGTTGTTACGCCCGCCAGCGAGGAGGACATGCCTCCGGAATTAGCCGCCCAGTTGGCCGCATGGCTTGGCAGAAAAACAGGGGGTGCTGTGGCACCGGGAGACACGGCCGAGGAGGCCAAGTTACTAATGCAGCAGTTGCGGCAGTCGCGAGATGCCGCGAAGGCGAATCTCCCTCTTGTCCCCCCACAGGTGACCTCGGAAGGACCGGCAGCTGGCGTCGGAAAGACAGCAGGAGCAGCAATAGAGCCGGGTAAGCCAGCATTGCTATTGGCAAGGGAGGGGTCTTTGCCCTCGAGACAGGAGAAGGTGGTCCAACATATACCGTTGGTCACGAAAGAATTGATATGGGCTGATAAGTATGTGAATATGTTTTCTCTTCTGACTGACCATCGCGAGATGGAGTATGTTAAGACACAGAAGGATTTGTGGCACCCGAGTGTATGGCGAGCCAAAATGGCGGGTTTCAGGGTTGATGAGACAATCTCTAATTGGGCCAAGGCCTTTGCGATGTTTACTGCAATTATTGGGGAACGTAGGCCCGAGGTTTTGCCCGAATTGACCTGCTATCAGGCACGAATAATGGACTTTTATGAAACGTATGAGGGCAATGAGTGGATGGGTTACGATATGAAGTTTCGTAAGGCCAAAGAGTACGATTCATCTCTGACGTGGGATTGTCTCGACTCGATCTCTTGGCAGAAGAAGCTCCTGCCGGGCGCGACGAAGTCGTCCTTGCTAGGCGGGAATGGGTCGGGGCCTTCCCCCCAACAGCCGGCGGCTCCCTTTCAGGCGGGCCCCGCTGGCGACCACCAACCAAGGAATGGTGGGAATGGGGGTAAGAAAGGGGTCTGTTGGAATTTTAACAGGGGCAAGTGCACAAGGCCACAAGGGACATGTAAGTTCAGACATGCGTGCGCAGGTTGCTGAAATTCTGCACACCCCGAGAGTTCATGCAGAGCCAGGAATAGTGATACGTGGGGTAGAGGGGGGCCAAACAGGTCTGAGGAGGACCATTGTGTACCACTACCTACCCCCGTTGATATCATGGCAAGGATCCCCTGGCTAAACGAATACCCTGATCATGTCTCCGCTGAGGTGTTGAGGAACGGCTTCTTATATGGTTTCCACATCCCGGCGGGGGATTTTCGTGGGGAACCACTTTGTAGAAACCAGCTTTCAGCTCAGAATAATTCAGCGGTGGTTGAGAGGAAAATTGCAAAAGAGGTTGCCCTTGGCCGGGTTGCTGGCCCATATAGGCACCCGCCAGTAACTAATTTCATCTGTTCCCCGTTGGGAGTGGTTCCCAAGAAGGACCCGGGGGAATTTAGGCTGATCCATAACTTGTCAGCTCCGAGGGGTCTTTCGGTAAACGAGGCGATTGACCCGGGAGTTTGTTCGGTGCGGTACGCATCCTTCGATGATGCCGTCGGCATGTTGAATCGCCTGGGGCCCGGAGCGCTGATGGCGAAGTCGGATATCGAGTCAGCGTTCCGGTTGCTCCCGGTACACCCACGGGATCAGCGTCTGTTAGGCTTTGTGTTCCAGGGCCATTACTACATGGATAGATGTATGCCAATGAGTTGCTCCATCTCTTGTGCTTATTTTGAGAAATTCAACTGTTTTCTGCAATGGGCATTCACAAAAGCCACTGGCCATAGCCATGTTATGCATTACCTCAATGATTTTTTGTTCTTGGGGGCAGCCGGCGACACAGAATGTGCGCAGGCCTTACATGAATTTTGCACTCTCATGAAGGGATTCGGGGTGCCATTGGCACCAGGTAAGACGGTTGGACCATCTACTTCACTCGAGTTTCTGGGAATTGAATTCGATTCTGTGGAGGGATGTTTCCGTTTGCCAGTGGGAAAAGTAGCGATATTCAGGGCTTCCCTGGAACTGTGCATTAGCAAAGAGAAAGTTACTCTCCATCAGTTACAACAAGCAGTGGGTCAGCTTAACTTTGCCCTAAGAGTGATACCAATGGCCCGCCCCATTTCCCGCTCCATTGCACAAGCCATGGTTGGTCTCAAGGAAGGGCACCACCGCACGAGACTGTCGGCAGAGGTTCGCCAGGACATGCGCATATGGTTGGCGTTTCTGGCGGACTTCAACTGTCGAGTGGTGTGGAACAAGCCGCCAGCGTCTTCGGACGAGCTGGGTTTGTGGACCGACTCTGCGGGGAGCGTGGGATTTGGCACCATCTTTAGTAATCGATGGTCGGCGCAGACATGGCCGACGTGGTGGCACACCAGCGGTCTCACAGGTAACATTGGGTTTCTCGAGTTGTTCCCCATTTTTGTGGCTCTGAAGGCATGGCCGGATGAGTTCAGAGATCGCTCTGTGGTGTTTTGGTCCGATAACATGACTGTGGTTGAATGTATAAACAATCAGGCAGCACGCTGCAAGTGGATATTAAGATTACTGAAGGAAATTGTACTACTTTGCATGAGACTGAACGTGCATTTCAGGGCGAAGCATGTGCCAGGTGTACTGAACCAGGCGACTGATGCACTCTCTCGTTCACACATGCAGGCTTTCAGGGGTTATCTACCTTCCGCGGACCTAGCGGCGGCACCATTTCCCGAAGCACTCTGGCTACTCGGTGCCCCGGATTACAAGACCTCGTGGCAGCAAGCTTAGCCCCCAGGACAAGGAAGGCATACGAAGGAGCGTTTCGTTCCTATTGTGCATTTTTGGGTCCGGCAGGGGGGGACAATTGGGGTCAGGAAGATTATGTCTTGAAGTTTCTGGTAGCGCTACACAGAGAAGGCCGATCAGCGGCAACGGCCAATAGGCACCGGGCCGCCATTTCATTCATGGCGCAGGCGCATGGCATCAAGGACCCGACATCGTCCTTTTTGGTAAAGAAGGCCATTCGTGGTTGGCAACGCCTTAAGGGTCGTAGAGTAGACGAGAGGCGCCTGATTGGGTTAGACAGGTTGTCCCTGCTGATGTCGATACTCCCCACGACATGTTCCTCTCAGTTCGAGGCAGTGCTGTTCCGGGCCGCTTTCGCATTAGCGTTCCATGGGGCTATGCGGGTGAGCGAGCTGGTGGCAAGAAGTAAGAAAGATGTGGAGGGAGGTCTGTGTCGGGATCACATTCTGATTAAGGGTGATTCAATGGTGGTCACAATAGCCAGGTCCAAGACTGACCAGAGTGCTATGGGAGACAGTATTGTTGTCCAGCGCATACGAGGGTCCCCCATGTGCCCGGTGAAGTGCGTTGAGGAATATTTGGTGCGAAGGGCGGACACATGGGGGGGAAGCCTGCTGAGACACATCGACGCCACCCCACTGACGAGGTTTCAGTTTCAGAGGGTGCTAACAATGGCAATCGCAGCGGCGGGCTTGGACCCGGGCGATTTCGGGACCCATTCCTTTAGGATAGGGGCTGCTACAGAGGCTACAGCCAGGGGTCAGAGTGTTGAGACGGTGAAACAACTGGGACGATGGTCCTCGAACTGTTATAAAAGGTATGTGCGGTTGCACATGTTGTGAAGTCAATGTCATGCACTCACGCTTCTTGTCTTCTGTTTGGTTTACAGTTTCGCGAGCATGCTATGCGGGGCGGACTGTGCAGTCGACCCGGCACCTGGGGTCCAGCGGTCCGAGATCACCGGCTGTGGAGAGAGTGGTGTGGGTCGTGGGCCACTCATACGTGAGACGGGCCGGGGACGTATTCAAAGCAGGTGACGTGACTCACGCAGCTGGGGAATACGGGTACAGAGTGACCTTCCACGGAAGGGGCGGGCTCTGTATTGACCAGTTTCAATGTTTTATCGAGGACCTGTTAGGGCGGCAGAGGTCACCGCCATCTGTAATCATAGTACATCTGGGGGGCAATGACTTGGTGACACTCGGTCGGCGAGTACTACTCGAGCGAGTTTTATCTACTGTTAGCTGGCTGGCGAGAAGGATCCCGGGGTGCACGATAGCATGGTCCCACATGATTCCCAGGAAGGTGTGGCGGGGGGGCCTCTCGGTGTCAGCACTGAACCATTCGGTGAAAAAGGTCAATAACAAGCTTGGTAGGTTGTTTCGCTCGGCGCAGTTGCACTGTATTCCGCATGGATGTATTCGGGGGGATCGCGTGTATCTCGATGATGGGGTCCATTTGTCCCGGGAGGGGAATGTCTTACTCATAGGAGACTTCATAGCATGGTTAAGGGGTTTGTAAAAGCATGACCTTTAGTAGGAGTTTTGTGGGGGGGCCGGATAGCCGGTCAACTATCCGGCCTGTGGCGGTAAGGTCATGATCGGTGAGCAGTAATTTCAAGGTCCCTAGAGGGGGGGCACCACCCACTATGGATGGGAGCGCCCGGGGGGGAGGCGGCCATTGGCCCCCCCACGGGGAGGCGGCACCCACTAGGTATGGGTCGCCTAAGGGAAGACGGCCATAGGCCCCTTCCAGGGGAGGAGGCGGCTAGATGCCCCTCCTACGAACTTCCCGGGGCCCGGATATCAGCGACGGCGGATGTGATAGACAGTGTGGGGTGGGAGGGGGGTCCACGCTACCTTCTTACAGACACCCCACATGGATCCTGGGACGACCTTTAAGATGGCGTCGAGTTAAAATGGGGGCCCCCGCAAGACAAGGGAAATTGGAGTTGGCACAGAAGGTACAGTCCTCTGCGCGGCTGCCCTCACACCGTGAGGGGGAAAGTTATGGTAGTAGGGATCTGACACCGGTTGCGACCTTGCCGTTGGCTCGTAATGCTAGGATGTACAATTTTAATTTAGAAAGTATGCATTTGCAGGATGATAGACTCGGCTAGGAAAACCTTTGTACTAGAGATTTGTTAAGGTTAGCCAAAGAACATGTCTTCATCAAAATGTAATAAATGACAATTGTACATGATATGAAACTTTTATTTTAATGTTTTAATTTGTTTCATATTTTAATAAATACGGCCGGGAGGGTAACTCCCTCCCGCCTTCCAAAAGTTCAGAACTGCGTCCGTCTTCCCATCCTTGGGGATTGTGTTGGGAGGGGGTGACAGGCATCCCGGCCATATGGAAAGGGGCGACCACTCGGTCCCCCCGAACGTATGGTTGGGGGCCCGGATCCTCCCGGGAAACCATTTTGGGCGGGGGGCGTGTCACGGCTGGTATGCCCGAAGCGGCGTAGCCGGGGCGCGCCTTTTCCCGCCCAAGAGGGGTTGTCCTAGACACCTACACTGTTGGCCACGCCCAGTAGGCGTACCGGAGGAGGGTACACGCCCTCCCGAAGAGGAATAAAGAGAGCAGGAATCCGAAGAAGCATCCTCTTGTTCCTGTGCTTGGAAGCTGCACCCACTCGTTGCACGTGAGCCCTCGACGGAACAAGGAGCAATTTTGACCCACCCACCAGCCCCATATGGCAACATTTGTACTGCAATAAAGTGGTTTTTTGCTTTGATAAACATCTTTTTGCTTGATAACATTTTCTTCCTTGGTTTAGCGGATGATAACGGTCTAATTTAATGATGTGATAAATGTCTAGTAGTATAGACAGATATTGTAATGTACAGTATAATTTTCTTCCTTAGTAGGTAAACAATTGTCGTATTTATTTTTTGGTCGGGCAGTAAGGTCATGATCGGTGAGCAGTAATTTCAAGGTCCCTAGAGGGGGGGCGCCACCCACTATGGATGGGAGCGCCCGGGGGGGAGGCAGCCATTGGCCCCTCCCACGGGGAGGCGGCATCCACTAAGTATGGGTCGCCTAAGGGAAGACGGCCATAGGCCCCTTCCAGGGGAGGAGGCGGCTAGATGCCCCTCCTACGAATTTCCCGGGGCCCGGATATCCGTGACGGCGGATGTGATAGACAGTGTGGGGTGGGAGGGGGGTCCATGCTACCTTCTTACAGACACCCCACATGGGTCCTCGGACGACCTTTAAGATGGCATCGAGTTAAAATGGGGGCCCCCGCAAGACAAGGGAAATTGGAGTTGGCACAGAAGGTACAGTCCTCTGCGCGGCCGCCCTCACGCCGTGAGGGGGAGAGTTATGGTAGTAGGGATCTGACACCGGTTGCGACCTTGCCGTTGGCCCGTAATGCTAGGATGTACAATTTTAATTTAGAAAGTATGCATTTGCAGGATGATAGACTCGGCTAGGAAAACCTTTGTACTAGAGATTTGTTAAGGTTAGCCAAAGAACATGTCTTCATCAAAATGTAATAAATGAAAATTGTACATGATATGAAACTTTTATTTTAATGTTTTAATTTGTTTCATATTTTAATAAATACGGCCGGGAGGGTAACTCCCTCCCGCCTTCCAAAAGTTCAGAACTGCGTCCGTCTTCCCATCCTTGGGGATTGTGTTGGGAGGGGGCGACAGGCATCCCGGCCATATGAACGAGACAGATCTAGAAGTACTAGGAGTTATAGAGGTTTCTATCCTTAACAAGTGTGTGAATCCCGTGAAGATGAGATGAATTAATGGAGACAAGCTATGGTTACAGAAGGACTGTATCCTGAATTAATGTTAGAGGAACAGTCGGGAGGCAAGTGTACCGGAAAAACTAAGCATTTAAGAATGACAGGTTGTGGGGAATCAGAAGATGAGTTTATGGGAGATATCCTAACAAAGAATCTTCCGCAATACCAGGAGGAACCTCATAGAACCACCCCAAGTGCCCCTGCTTTAGAAACACCATTGGTTCCTCAGATTACGCATAACTAAATATTTGAAAGAATACTCCAGGAAAAAGAAAGGAAAGCAATAAACAAAAACAGAGAAGAATGAACACAGAAAATAACCCAATTAAGTGCACACCCGGAAGTTTTAACTATTTCAGTGTCTATAGGTCCTGTTGTCCCAATGTATGGGGATAAGGGAGGTTAACCATCAGTTGCAGCCACTCCTATAATAGAACCTAGAAAAGAGAATATAATAATTGAAGATCAAGTCAGTGAATGTGAATCGGTTATATCTCTAATGGATTTGAAGATAAGAGAACAAATAAGTGAAACTGTGAGAAGGGTTGTTCCCAGACGTTCAAAAGAAATACGATTAGAATCATCTACAGGAACTAAAAGTGCCACAATAGTATCACCAGAAGAATGAGAAAGGTGGGCACAGGAAATAAACAAACCGAATCAACAAAGGAAGATTTTAGACGTTTTTAAATTAAAAGTAGAATTGGAAGAAATGATAGCTGGAAATGTAGGAATAGACATAGGGAGATCAAAGGTATTGTAGAAACCAGATAGAACAGAGCAGATTTTACTGACAAAGTCTTAAAAAATATGAATATGTATGGAAGAAAATTACAGATTAAGGAATTAATGATGATTTTGCAGAAACGGGGAGAATTGGACAGGTGGAAAACAAGGTAGGCAAGAAAAAGGAGGAAGCACAGGCGCATAGGACAGCATCCAAATATATGGTAAGAGAATCCAAAAAGACAGAAAGATAATGCCTAATGGGAGAGGTACCAGGAGGAGGATATGTACTTGTTCAATGAACCCGACAAGATATTTTGTCATTTACCAATGACTTCCTGAAATTAAGAGAAAAGCCAGTTGAATGGTATAGACAGGTTGAAAGGTTTGTGAACGTTTCTAACGTTTTGTTGAAGGATTTAGATGGTTTATTTGACATTGTAGTGCCTACATATTTGTGGACTGAATGTGAAATTACAGTGATGAACACCCAAGAGATGAGAAAATGGGAGCACCCTCAGAGGAGGTAATGAAGAAATATCACCAGGTGATCACTGTGTTGAAAGGGAAAATTCCTCCAAAAGAAACAGATTGGATAAAAATAGACAGAACAACTCAAGAAATAAATGAGACTGTGCATGCTTTTTACTAACGCCTGCTACTGGTATTCAAGCAGTATATTGGATTTGAGAATATCGAAGGTAAAGGTATGGGACATTTTGTGAATCGGTTTGTATCTGGACCGAGACCTGAGATTTGTCAGATGATTCAGCACCATATGTTATGTTAGTAATGAAAACCAATAGATGAGGTACTTAAATATGCAAAATACTGTGGAGATGAAATTGGAAATAAACACAAAAAGTTAGAAGAAAAAGTAATGTGGGCACAAGTAAAATTAGCAGAACAACAAGAGAGTAAATTAAATAATCAGACTATGATCAATCAAAAGGATATGGACAAAATGAAAATAATGGGGAAAAATGAGTAGAGAGGAAGCAAAGAAGAAATGTCCTTGTCATGGGTGCGGAAAATTGGGGCATTGGAAAAATGAGGGTAAAAATATTCAAAATATCAATGGCCCAAATCAATATTTAAATCCACAGACCCAGAATGGAGTGATAATGAGTCAACCACAACAGGTTGTTAATCAACAAAGTCAGTTACCACCTGCCCCTATGCCAAATTTTATGAACAGAGCAAAGTTCAGTGTGGATGCCGGAATTTCAGGAGAAAGTGGTAACTTCACAATTTCTTTTGCAGAACATTTGATCTTTTGAAGACGATCAATAACGGTGCCTGAGGGGGAAGGAAGGGGAGTGTACTTGGCACTTCCTTACTGGTAGATCAATCCGGTCCATATATTGTTGGGAAGGTAGAAGGAAAAGATATTACCTTTTTATTGGATACTGGTGCTACCCGCTCTACCGTGAGAACAGCAGACGTCCCAAACCTACCCCTCTCAGGAGAAGCCATCCAAGTAGTAGGTGTTTCAAACAAACAGATTAGAACTCCAATCACAGAACCCATGGAGGTACACATTGGTAATTTTAGGGAAATGCACACATTTGTAGTGTGCAATTCTAGTCCAGTAAATTTGCTAGGAAGAGACTTATTTTGCAAGATAAATTGTACAATTTATTGCACACCAGATGGTGTTGCCATTCAAACCCCTGATGAAGATGGTATTTATAAAATTATGATAGCAAAAGAAGGTACGGAAGTAGATGGGATGTATTCAATGATGACAGAAGATGACTTACCTGATGAATTGAAATTGACAGTAAATCCAGAAGTGTGGGACTTCACTGGAAAAGAAATAGGGTTAATGGCAGATGTAGATCCAGTGAAAGTGACTGTAAAGGAAGGTGCTGTCTACCTAAACACGAGACAATACAAAATGAGCCCTGAAATTAAAGCAGGTGTCATGACATAAATAGAACGAATTATTGAACAAGGCATTTTAAAATAAATAATGAGCAGTCCTTGTAATTCACCTATAATTGGCATTAAGAAACCTAACGGGAAATATCGCATAGTGCAAGATTTAGGGAAAATCAATAAAATTGTGGTGCCTTGTTGTCCTGTAGTACCGAACCCAGCAGTAATCCTGGATCAAATACCATGGAATGCAGGATGGTTTACGGTAATTGATTTATGTCATGCATTTTTCTCCATCCCGTTACACCCAGACAGCCAGTATCTTTTTTCATTCAAGTTTGAACATTTTATTTTTATGTGGAATCGGGTTCCTCAAGGGTACACAGAGAGACCTTCTATATTTAATTGAATTCTGAAAAAGTGTTTAGAAACACTAGTAATGCCCAGGAATTCAGTCTTAGTGTAATATATTGACGATTTGCTAGTTGCATCAAAGTCACGAGAAGATTGTGTCACGGATTCCATTGCTTTACTAAATCATGTGGCTGATGGAGGACACAATGTGTCACCAGAGAATTTACAATTTACAATTTTGTCAGACTAGAGATAAATATTTGGGACATCAATTAGAAAGAGGAGCGAGAAGAGTGACACCTGAAATAATAAAAATAATAAAACAAATGCAGTTACCACAAACTCAGAGGGTAATCAGAATGTTTCTTTGTGTGATAGGGTATTGTAGACATTGGATCGAAGGGTTCTACTTACTATCCAAACCATTAATACAAATGGCAAGAAAGCGAGCAAAGGACCCTATAGTCTGGGATGATGAAAGCATGGAGGCTTTTGTGAGATTATGAAATTGTCTATGTGAAGCACCTTCCCTAGGTATGCCAGATTATACAAAAGAATTTGCATTATTTTGTTGTGATTGAGAAAATTGTGCTTTGTCAGAACTAACTAAGCGACATGGTTTGATGTGACGTCCTGTAGCATATTTTTCTGCTACTTTGAACCCTGCAGCCTCAGCATTACCTGGCTGCTTAAAAGCAGTAGCTGATGCACGCATGAGTCTAGAACAGAGTGAGTCTAGAGTGATGGCACACCCCGTGAAAGTTTATGTCCCACATTCAGTGGTAATTTGTTTAGCTCGAACAAGAACTCAGTATCTTACTCCAAGCCAAATGACTAAGTATGAGAGAATCCTTTTGGGAACAAAAAATGTGGCAGTAATCAGGTGTACAATCCTAAACCCAGCTACCTTATTGCCTGATGTACATGGAGAAGAAGTGAGGGATGACATTGATTATGATTGTCTAGATGTTACTGAATATTGTACTGAATCTTGCCCAGACATACAGGAAGAGCCTTTGAAAGAATGTGAAAATGAGCTTTTTGTGGAAGGCTTGTGCAAGCGGCATGAGGAAGGAGGATTAAGTGCTGCCTTTGCTGTCTGTACATTGGCTGGAATAGACAAAGCATCCTATTTACCAGGAGTCAAGTCTGCACAAATAGCCAAATTGATATCTTTAATTAAAGCATGTAAAATTGAGAAAAAATGGAGAGTAATCATTTACACTGATAGTCAGTATGGTTACGGGGTTGTGCATGACTTTGGCCAACTCTGGTTGCAAAGGGATTTCATGACTTCTATTAACCCCCATTAAAAATGGAAAATTTGCGAAAGAGCTTTTAGAAGCAATACAATTGCCAAAAGAAATGGCAGTGCTCAAGTGGTCAAGTGAGCTGCACATCAGTCTGGAGATGACTATGTGACTGCTGGTAATCGATACGCTGACCAAGTTGCTCAGTACTGTGCCAAAACCAAAATGGCAGTAAACAAGAACATTGAAACAAGTGGAATAAGATGGCAACTTATTTTAATCTCAGCATTAGAAATATGGAATGAAGTAAGACATTTACAGGATGAGGTGGAAGTGAGTGAAAAGGAAGGGTGGATTAAAATACGGTATCACAGGAGAGCTGAAGATGATGTCTGGATTTATCAAGATGGTAGACCGGTCATGCCAGACTGCTTACTCTCACAAATGGCTAGGATGTACCAGGGAGATACACAAATAGGTAGAGATGCTATGAACAGACTCTTTAGACAAAATCTGTATAATCGGAAGTTTAGGACTGTTGCAGCGAGTCTTTGCCAGAGATGTTTAATTTGTCAACAGAACAACCCAAGCAGGAAAGCAGTGGTCAGTTGGGAAAGAATTGGCAAGGCAGAAGGACCATTTGCAAGGTTGCAGATTGATTTTATACAGTTACCACCATGTCAAGGATTGAAATACATTCTTGTCATAGAATGTTTGTTCTCCCAATGGGTGGATGCACATCCTACTAGAAGAAATGCCAGCATGACAGTTGCCAAATTACTGTTGAGAGAACTGATTCCACGTTTCGGTTTTTCAGTAACTGTGGAATCAGATTAGGGATCTCACTTTAATAATGAAATAATTATTTAATATGTGAAGAATTTAAAATTAGGCAACAATTGCACTGTGCTTACTGCTTCTGTAGTGGTTGAACAATTGAATGGCACAATAAAATCAAGACTGGCAAAGGTGTGCGCATCTACATCACTGTGTTGGCCAGATGCACTACCTCTTGTTCTGATGGGACTCAGAAACAATCTTGACAGAAACACAGGATTGAGTCCCCATGATATACTCATGGGAAGAACAATGAGATTAGCCTTTATACCAGGTCATAAACGGTTAGGTATAACTGATGATCTGGTATTAGACTATTGTAAAAGATTGTCTGACCTAGTGAGTTCTGTCTCTCATCAGGTTGGAGAAGACGCAGTTGCTAGACAGCCGGATCAAGCACATGATCTCAAACCTGGAGACTGGGTGGTGGTGAAGATGAATCACACTAGAGAGACGTGCCTAGCACCCAGGTGGGATACACCAAAACAGGTCATACTGGTTACAACAACAGCAGTGAAATGTGCAGGTTTGCCTAACTGGATACACGGCAGTTATACCAAGAACGTACTAGCTCCTGAGGAAGAAAATTCACAACTGATACCAGCAGTTGAGGGTGCTAAAGGATGTGCAGCTGAAGAGTCTAGAATAACAGACTCTGAAGTAGCTGATCAAGTACAACCAAGCACAAGTCAGAAAGATTGGATACCAGTGGTTGACGTACCTGAGGTGAATATCAAAACAAGAAGCAGAATCAGATTAGAAAAATAAGAAATTAGAGAGGACCAGACAGGTATAGAAGAACAAGCTCAGGAAATTTTAGATTGTTGGAGACCCTGAGCAGGAACAGATAAGGAAAGACAAATATACTTGGACAGAGGTGAACCAAATATTCACACATCTGAGGAAGGACAGATAGGATTTGAAGAACGTGTTCAGGCTGCAAACAAGCAAAGTGCAGTAAGACCTGAGCAGGACCAGTTAGGAAAAGAAGAACAAGTTCAGGAAGAAGAAGAAAAGGTTGAAGCAAACCCCAAACAGGATCGGATAGAAGAAGAACACGTACAGGTGAATGGTGCCACAAAAATAAGCCCTGAACCAGAACAGGTGAAGAGGGACTCAGAAGATGTACATAATCAAATGGTGCCACATCTTAACAAACATAAAAGGACTCTTTAGAGAGACGAGGACAGTGAAAGTACAGTGCAAGTAAAAGGGTAAGAAAAGGTGATAACTGGCCTAGGTATGTCAAAAGATTAAAATATCTCTTAAAGACAATAGATGAAGAACCTCAACAAATGAATGAAGTTACTAGTTGGTCAGGACAATAAATTGAGAAAAACCTGAGACGTTGTCAAAGACTAAAGATACTGAATAATAAATTCAAAGACCCTGAATGGACCTTTGTAATTCTAGAAGAACTTGAGAATTTAATTTAAATAAAGAAAGTGATGAAGATATAATTGGTGAACAGATTGACGAAGGAGAAGTGAGACCCTCTTGAACTAATAAAAGAAAATTAAAAATTGCAAAAAATATAGTGAAAGAAAGAGAAATCTCCTTAAAATGGTTAGAGATAGAGATGCTGAAAGATTGGTGTAGAATATGTATATGCAGCCTAGTATCAGTGATTGTAGTTTGGTTATTTCTAACCATAGAAATACCTTATTTGAGGAATGTAGAAAGGAAAAATAAGACAGACATGTATGGAAAGTTAGCTAACATAAGAGGAGATAGAGTAGAATTAGTAGCAACAGATGAGTCAGAAATACATCACATGACAACAGATAATAACACTTCTTTAAATGTCTTCACCAAGTTACTGTTTCAGTATGTGTAGACACTATGGAAATTAGTGATTGTTATGTATGTATGAAATTACGAGCTTCAGTAGCCGAAGGTGTCACATATAACCATTTACCGCAAACATATGGCATTTCATGTAGTGTATTAACACGTCTGTTTAATAGAACAGCAAAGATACAATATCATTATTCAAATTTAGATGTGATATTTCCAGAGACTCCCATTCGAGAGAATATGAATCCAGTGCTTAGTAATCAAGCTGCACAGTTTATGGGTGGATTTTTCCTAACACCAAAGACAATAGGTATAGCAGAAGCTCATAAGAATAATTTAACTTGCACACTAAAAGAAGAAGAGACAATATTTTTGAATTTAGTAGAAGGAAGGAGACAGAATTTTCAGAAGAAAGCAATTAAACACCTTGGGCTGAGAAGGAAGGAATTTATACGCCTGGCCAGAACCATGCTGTGATGTCTCTAGATTTCTAAAAGAAAGGGAAAATCTGTCTCCATAGATTAAAGACTGACCATAGCAATGTATTTATTGGTTCCAGTGAGTGTGAACATAGCTTCTTGATTCTTGGAGGCTGGGGACTAAAAGGGGGCACTGATCCAGTATTTCCTGAAATGTATTATGCATGTAGGAATAAAGCTTATTTCAAGCTACCTGCACGATGGTATGGGAGTTGCTATTTTGGAATAGTATTCCCTCGAGTTTATCATGTGAAAAGAATCACTGGAAGCAATGAAAACAATAAAGAACTAATCCATATTAAGAGATCTAGTTTTTCTGAAATAGTAGGTGACCTATTTAATGCATTGATACCTTCAGTGGGAGTAATTCTGAATTCACGAAGAATTTGTCAATTATCAACAGTAGTTGATCTCTTATCAAATGACACTGCAGGAGTGTTTCTCATGATCAATACTGAAATGGTTGCGATCAGATCAATGGTTTTACAAAATCGACTTACCCTTGATATCTTATTGGCAGAAGAGGGTGGAGTCTGTAAAATGCTGAAAGCGCAACATTGTTGCACTTATATTCCGAATAAAAGTGTAGAAATTGGAGGGTAAATTTAAAATATTGCAAAATTGGAAGAAGATTTGAAACCACTGAAAGTTGATATTGTATGGAAGAAATTAACAAATAGCCTAACATCAATAGGGTCATGGTTTGCTAACCTAGGTAAAGGAGTTGTAGCTCAAATATTACTACCTATAGTTGGAATAACAATAATAGCTCTAGTAATAATGATATGGTGCAAATTTTGCAGAAGGAAAACAAAGTACAGGGTAAATAAACAGAGAAAGGAAAGGAAATATGAAGAAATTAAACTTGAAGAAATAAATAGAGAATTATACAAGAAGATGAAAAACATGAAAGAAAAGATAAAGTGGAAATCGAAAAGACAGTGAAGGGATTTGAGATGTACTAACGTTGGCATTTGGTTGGGTATAATTAGTTTATGAGGACACAAATGCCATCAGAGTGGGGATTTATGGAGCAAGGACAGGTATAAAAGAGACTTGCTAGGATGCAATCCTCTCATATAAACCTGTACTGAAGTGTTAATAATGTATGGTTATACTTGTATGCACCACATTTCATATATTTTATAAATAGGGGACACTTGCCTATGTGTTCTACTAACAACTCACTCACTCTGACTTAAAATGGCTGCTAACGCGGGAAAATCTATTACGCAAAATGACGTCTTTACTAGACCTGGGCGGTAAATTCTGTTCTGCTTGTGGAACTTGCGGAATTTGGGTAATTTCCATTCCGCTGAGTACGTGTTATTGCCAAAAATTCCGCGATCCGCGGTTTCACTGAATTTCTTTGGTTGTTCGCGCTTTCAAAATGCGTGTTTACAAGATATTTCCACTGAGCACGCAAACAGCCTAAGCAAACAGGAAAAAAGCATCGCGAACAGGCGGAACAAGCAGAAATTTTGCATGTTTGCAGAGAATTTTTACCGTTTCGCAGAGCTTTGAGTAGCGTGACTAGGCAAATTCCGCCCACCCCTAGTCTTTACGCTTGGAGAAAAAACTTTGCTTCTGCGCAAATGCATAACAAAAATGGCTGCTTGGAAATTCATGTGCTAAGCATCTGCTTTGCTGAAACTAATATGAGTTATATACTAAATGCTAATGCTTAAAGAGTCTTTATAAGAATCATTGTGACGTTTGGTGAACGGATGGAAGTAGCCATGCCTTGTATTTGGGTATAATGGATTATGCCTAAATAAGGGCTTGATTATAGGGTCAACGTGAATTGTACCTATATAAGGGCATGAATCGGGAAAATCCATTCGGAATCTAAAATGCCATACAGCAATACGAACAGAGGCAAATTTTCTTTAAAGAGGCTTAAGAAAGAGTGCCCTAATATCTTTATAGAGTGTGCAAATCAGCATAAAGTACATGGTGCTTTGTTGGGCTAAAATGTTCCAGGGAGAGGGAGTCAGTCTCTCACACCAGCTCACCTGTTTGGGAAAAGCCACAAGAAAGTGCAAAGTGCAAAGACGAAACCTATTCAAAACCTAGTCAGAAGGAAATGAGCTTGTGTTTGAATAGTAAAAGACAAATAAAATTGCTGATGAAGTAGCGAATCATCGATAAAAGCAAATGTTTCCGGATCTAGGGTACTTATTTCATTATAATATGCATTTTTTAAGATTGATTTCATATTAGGTTGAATACCATCAGGATTATCGTAGTAGTGTCCCAGGCTGATCCTATAGAGGGTATTCTTGACAGAACAAAGGCAGGGAATGGACAGATCCTTTTCCAAATTCATACTGTCTCTAATGATCGCCCTTGAAATTAATAGCTCCTCCAAAGTCCATATCTTCACCCATTGGATCAATGGGACAATATTTATTCTATCTCTGACATAGTCTAAACCCACTTCCTAGTGACAACATTTTGTAGGAGAGCTAAAAGGAACCATCAGTAATCTTTTTAGGAATTTATTTTCAAAAATGTGTATCTGGCTGCTTTTATGGTGACTCCATACTCCTGCCCCATAGGTTGCAACCGAGGGGCATTTTGATTTATATAAAGTCAACATTTCTGCCACTGGCTTATGTCCCAGTTTGGACGCGAAACGGAATAACCCCTCTATAATTTTACTAAAATGTTGGGCCCTGGCTACAATCAAATGGTCTCAATTTAATTTGTTATTAAAAACATTCCCCAGATATGTAAAATTGGGTACCTTGTCAATAACCTTTTGTTTTACCACAAATGTTCGCATTTTAGTCTGCTTGGGGCCACATACCATGATGAATGATTTACTAAAATGTACTTTTAGGTCCAAACCCTTCATAAAATTGGTGAAAGCAATCAACACTTTTTGAAAGCTGTTGGCCGTTAAGGCCATCAAGACTGTGTTGTCGGCATATGATAATAAGGAGACCAACTGCCCTCCTATGCTGGGATAATCCAGGTGCTGGTATAATAAAAATGTCTCCACCCCATTTGTATATAAAAGAAATAAAAAAGGAGCCAGGATACAGCCCTGTCGAACACCCTCTGTTGAGGCAATAGGTCCAGTCGTCTCTCCTCCTGGGCCATAACGAATAGAGACAGTGGTTGACGCATGCAGCCTGCATAACAGTGTGATAAGAGCTTCCTCAAAGCCCATTTTCTCCATAGGTGTCCATATCTTACCCCGATTCACTGTGTCAAATGCACTGGATAAGTCCATGGAGGCCAGGTGGATCGAACCTCGCCTGGCCTTCATGTAATTACCCATGATTAAAGAGAGATTAAGACACTGATCACTTGTCCCCTTTCCCTTCCTAAAACATATTGGGTAGGGGACATTAGACCAGTATCATTGTACCATGATTTCAGGCGAGCAAGGATTACTCTCCCAAGGACCTTGCATGTGGCATCAATTAAAGAAATGGGCCTGTAGCATACAGGGTCATGCCTACTATCTTTTTTATATATTAGTATCACTAATGCCTCTTTCCACGAGCTAGGAATGTGGTCCACTATTACTGATTTGAAGACATTTACCAGCAATAGTGCCTATAGTGGAAGATTACATTTAAACAAATCAAGCGGTACCCCATCTGGACCTGGTGCCTTAAAGGGAATGTCCTTTGTCAATGCTTCGTCAACCTCACCAAGAGAAATAGATCAACTAAGTTGATTTGCAGTTCCCAAGTTAATTACTATTTTATCTCTTTGATCATACAGTAGTAAGGCTTTTGGGTTGAATATATTTGAAAAATGTGACTTCCAAGCTTCACCAGTTGTTGTTGATTCAATCCTCCTTACATCATTTGTAAAGAGGGGGCAATTTATAACGTCACAGAAACCCTTAAGATCATTGAGAGCACTAGCTCTCTAAAGATCTTCCCAATCAAGCTTTCTGAGTTCATCCTTTCTATATCTAATTACATTTTTATAGGATTGTCTCGCTGTCCTAATTAGTTCCCTATAACGGGGAACTGTATGCAAGGCCTTTCTTAAGGTCTTTTTGCGCTCTAGAGCACTCTGCATTGAACCATCTATTTCTTGTGGGGCCTTTCTTTTTACTGTTATTGTTAAATTATTGGCCTCATCTTTGCAAATTTTTTTTACCTTTAATAAGTGATAACTTTCAACTGAGAACAGGTTGACAGATTGAGTCCTGTGTCCAAGGATTTGTAATTAAAAGCCCTCCTTAATTGTTAAGTCTGATTTTTTTGTCAAAATTCTGAAAATGGCACTTTTGGAATTTGGCATTTTGTTATATCAACTATTTGGTGCATGCAGCCTGTCCGTGAGTTATGAGAATAGGTGTAGCTGGCATTTCATTTGGTTTTTGTGTTTTGCTCCCAGACAGTGAGAGAAAGAGAAGCTAGGTGTTGGCAGGATTTACCACTTTGTGTTAATCATGGGAAGGAGCTGTCACCTACCACACTTGAACATTACAAAGGCCCTGCCTGAGCACTCTCACACAGGGGGCTGACACTAGTCTATGGTGACCCCAGACCATCTGAGGCCAGGGTAGGGAGGTAGGAAATTGCAAGCAACTCTGAGGGGTGGACTCCTCTAGAAGCCTCCCGTATTTCAAAGTGGGCACCATGTATAAATATAGGTCCTCAAACCATGAATCTTCAACCCATATCTGGACCTGTGGAAGACTCATAGGAATGACTGCTGTACTGCTTTGCTACAAGAAGGACTGCTACTCTGCTGCCCTGTAAGCCGCTCTGAAGCTCGCCTGAGTGAGTGAAAAGAACTGGATCTGTATGTAGAACCCATTACCATCAGAGTGACTCCAAGGGCTAGTTGGCTAGCCTCCTGATCAGAAGTGGCATGGAGAGAACAGGCTACCTCCATCTTCAAACCAGCCCCTGTATTTTGCCAGCTGTGAGTCCTGCCCTCCTACCTGGTTCCACCCCAATACTGGACCCTTGGAAGGGTACCTGAAGGTGCTCTTCCAGTCCAGCTATGGTCCCCATCAGAATTGACGTGAAGCAGTCTGCAGCCCCACAAGCCTCGCCGCACAGCTGCTGGCTTCATCAGAATATGTACAATACAATGCAAAATACAAAACGTCACGGCACAGATACCAGCTCCATCAAAACAAACGCAAAGTGATGCAAAGCCCCGCCAATCTATGCCATACACATCACTGGAACCAATGCAAAGCCTTGCCTCATAGCTTCATCAGACCCGAAGACGCAAAGCCTCACAGAGCAATGCTGCACTGACTGCACACCAGGATTTAAGGTACTTTATTTATCAGGCCTAACTGGGTCCCTATAGCCAACACACACTCCATCACGATCGGTCAGAACCTGTGACTTTGTACCGGTCCTGTGTGACTAGATAACCACAGTTGGTGCTTTGTGTTATTTGGCGATATTTTCACTTAAATCTTTAAAACTGCATATCTCGGCTTCTACTAATTGGAATTTTATCATTCTAGTCTCAAATGATTAATAAACTTCAACTCTATTTTGCTAAATTGGTGTGGGATTTTTCTTGTGTTGTATTTCACTTTATTACTACTTGAAGTGATGCATAAATAATTTACACATTATCTCTAAGTTAAGCCCAACAAATTTTGTTCCAAGCTACTAGAGGGATAAGCACAGGGAAATGTGGGCTTTGCATGTGACTTTAACCACCCTAAAACAGGATCCCAATTTCTTACACCACTCCTAAATATTATATTCACATTTCTAATTTCTAGCCAATACAGAATGCCATACTTGAGAAATGAATGCATTATTTATTCAGGACAATCACCAGTAGTGATCTAGCATACAGGTCTCAGCTTACTTGCATCACCCTCTTGCATGCCAGAGTCACAATGATGCATTTGGTTTCAGTGTACTATAGGTTAACATTGCTTTTGTGGGTGCTCATGCATGTCTCCTGCTCCTATTTGAGATTTATGAAATTACCACAACAACAGATTTTAGCATTGGACTGTTTAAGGCTTAAGCCCTCATTACAAGATAGGTTGATTTTGGAGGCTTATCTACTGTGAGTTGTAAATATCATTACTCCAGGCTGAGGTATTTATCATGAGTTTTCAAAAAGAAAATGAGGCATAACCATCACCTGATCTGACCATGCCCTCTTCCATTCCATCGTATACATCCATCCCTCATTACTGCAGAAATACCATTTCAAAACCATCAAGATGGGATTTGAACAAGGTATCTGAAGGATCTTAGACCTCAGAAATCCTACTCTATTGTCCACCACACCTTAGAGATGACCATCTCCGATCCATCACCAGCTTCAATGCCTGGATCACCTCCTGCACAGACATCATGGCCCCACCTGAGGCCACCAGAAAAAAAACACAAGCAAGCTGGTACACAGAGAGCTCAAATTCACCAAGCACCACTGTAAGCAGAGAGAACTCAAATGGAGACAAAACCAGAGAAACTCCAACAAGAACAGCTACAAATCAGCTCTCAGATGTTATCATTAACAGATCAGAGCCACCAAGTACTCCACCCACACTGAGTGCATCAAAAGTAGCACCAACAGCATCAGGGAAATATTTGCTATCATCAACGATTTCACTTGCCAGGCAGCAAACTCTGTTAGCATCACTCACTCACAGAATCTCTGCACCGAGCTGTCGTTCTTCTTCAGCAGCAAGATCGGCAGCATCTTTGAATCCCAACAGAAACCCTCAACCTTCCCAGCTGTTCTCTCAGAACTTTCAATGCCAAGAGGACACCCTGACCACCTGGCCCACCACCACCTTTCAAGAAACTGCAGCGATCATGAGCATCATTTACTTCTGAGCACAATCATATCCCTGGCCTCATCATGTATTCACTAAAGGTCTAGATCCCATCAGCTCAGCCTTCACCCCATCCTTAATGACTCAATTAACACAGCCACCATTCCAGGCACCTGAAAACATGCCACAGTCCTTCCTCTCCTAAAGAAACCCTCAGCGAACCATCATACACTAGCCACCTACCAATACATCTTCCTGCTACCCTTCATGGAAAGTCCCTCGACTCCTCACAATCTGGCTTCCGAGCAAAACACAGCACTGAGACCGCCCTCATCGCAGCAACAGACGACATTCGAACTCTACTGGACAATGGAGACACAGTCGCCCTCATCCTCCTCGACCTCTCTGCAGCATTCGACACAGTCTGCCACAGCACCCTTTTACAACGCCTCAATAACATCGGAATACAAGGTAAAGCACTTGAATGGATCACCTCGTTCCTCACCGGAAGAACCCAGAGAGTCCGCCTTCCACCATTCAAGTCCGAGGCCACTGAAGTCATCTGTGGCGTACCACAAGGATCCTCACTCAGCCCCACCCTCTTCAACGTATACATGAGCCCCCTCGTGGCCATCGCCCGCCAACACAACCTCAACATCATCTCTTATGCGGATGACACTCAACTAATCCTTTCTCTCACCAATGACCCCAGCACCGCCAAAGCTAACCTACACGAAGGAATGAAAGAAGTTGCAGAATGGATGAAACAAAGCCGTCTGAAACTGAACTCAGACAAAACAGAAGTCCTCATCTTAGGTACATCCCCCTCTGCATGGGACGACTCTTGGTGGCCGGAAGCCCTTGGAAAAGCACCCATCCCGACTGACCACGCACGGAACCTAGGCGTCATCCTGGATTCTTCACTCTCAATGAACAGACAAGTCAGCGCCGTATCCTCATCCTGCTTCAACATTCTTCGCATGCTCAAAAAACATTTCGCTGGATCCCCACCGAAACCAGAAAAACAGTCACCCATGCTCTGGTCACGAGCCGACTGGACTACGGAAACACCCTCTACGCAGGTACTACCGCTAAACTCCAGAAGAAACTCCAACGAATCCAAAACGCCTCAGCCAGGATCATATTAGACATCCCGCGCAACGAACACATCTCTGGTCACCTGAAAGACCTCCACTGGCTACCCGTCAATAAGAGAATCACTTTCCGACTGCTAACCCACGCACACAAATCACTCTACGACATCGGACCGGAATGCCTCAACTCACGACTGTCCTTCTACACCCCCTCCCGCCAACTACGTTCTTCCAAACAAGCCCTCGCCACTGTACCTGGCATCAACAAGACCACCATGGGAGGCAGATCCTTCTCATACCTGGCTGCTAAAACATGGAACTCACTCCCCGCTCACCTTCGCCTTACCCAGAACCACCTAGCATTCAGAAAGCAACTTAAAACATGGATATTTGACAAGTAATCCTCCTCCCATTCCTAAGCGCCTTGAGACCCTCTGGTATTGTAGTGCGCTATATAAATTCTCTGACTTGACTTGACTTGACATGGAGGTCATGAACAAACATCTAGCTGCCCACCTCAATGATTACAACTTATTTGACACTCCCTGTGAGAAATTGGATTTCTGGTTGGCTAGGCCATGTGCCTAAGCCAGGCAGAAATAACCACTTTTGTCAGGGCAAGGAAGTTACACACCAAAGATATCCCCTGCTCACCTCCTTGGTAGCTTGGCAGAGCAGTCAGGCATATCACAGAGGTAATGTGTAAAGCGTTTGCGCAACACACACACACACAGCAGTGACACACTAGGCTCACCACAAAAGAAACACCCCACAAGGTTATATAAAAAAAAGCCTTTGTATTACTCATAAAACACATTAGAACGCAATCACATATATACACTGTGCCACCTGGCACTAGGTATGACTTTACAGGGATTATGTACACTACAGGGCCAATCGGGCTACTTTCATAACCATCATATCTCACAATTAGTGAGGACAACCAGTAACTACTGGTAAAGTGCATCCAGCACACCACATTAGGCATAAATCCCTACCATGATGCATCACAGTAAACACTGGCCATAGTACCCCTAACCCAAATACATTAGGCTTATACAGATCATCCCTCGAGTGCCAATCTAGGCAATTAGCCCACCATACATGAGAACATCAGGGAAAAGGGGATGCCACAATCCTTTAATCTCTCCAAAGTACCAGGAACCCTTCTGGCGGGGTGGGTACTCCCCCATAGGGGTGCAGTGATCCTTTTGACCCCCTTACCAACACAATACTGCCAACTAGCCCCTTAAGGCAGAGAAAGCATAAACAATGCCCCCCACAGGTCTGCAATGGGACCCGGCCCCCGAACATGGCCCCAAAGACTAGTGGGGCATCCTGTCCAGAGCCCTCTGGGGTTGCGCAGACGGCTCCGAAAAATGTACATGTAGGAGGCCTCACCTGCACAATCCAGGCAAAGGGCTACCATAGTGCGGCTACCGCGGTCTGATCGCCCAGGCCTTGGGAACATTGGGCCCAGACTTCAGCACACAGGGGTAACCCTTCACTGACTCTGCTTCTCTCTCTCCCAGCCGGCTCGATGTTGTGGGCTCCGCCCCCAATCAGGCAACAGCCGCCTGGCTTCCAGTCAAGACTGAGGCGCAGAGAGAGTCTGCTCCTATCAAGGCTTCTCCGACGGCTCCGGCATTACTCTGGGCCCCCGGCCTCCTCTCGGGTACAGACACCCAGAACTGACAGAGGCCCACCATGTGCTTCCCTTCTGGCTGTGGGATATGGAGCGAGTTCTCCAATGAGTAGATCGTTCATTCCTACTCGTGGTCGTGGGCTCCGCCCACAGTCAGGCTCCGACACTGCCTGACTTCTGGCAGCTTCTTGTGGCCCGAGAAGTCTCTGTCGGGTCTTGGTCCTCTTCTCAGCACGATCTCCTAGGGCACCCCACAGAACACTGAAGACAGGTGTAGTGCTGAACGCACTGTTGACTCTGCTTTTCAGCTTCACCACAACAGTGCTCAACTCATGCAGACTATTTTAAAAAGGAGATCCCGCAGGCAGGGTGGGGCTGCATGTGCTGTTGCACCCCAGAGCACTTCAGGGTATAAGACAAAAATAAAGCGCTCCCCCAGTCTCCCCCTCCAAGTCACATCCAGGGAGCAGGCAGCGCTTTTCTCCAGGGACTTCCCAAGGCTAGAGGTGGCACAGGCAGTTCATGTGCCAAGTCACAGCGGCAGTAAACTGCACCCACAGGCCCTGCAATGGCAGGGGCCTGGGAGAGGTTTGAAAGGCTACTTTGTTGGGTGGCGCAAGCAGCACTGCAAGCCCACCAGTAGTATTCAAATACTGTGTCTGGTATATGAGAGACCACTTTGCAAGGGGGTTGTAAGGTAAATTAAATATGCCAAACAGGTGTAGACCAATCTTACCACGTTTATCATAGAGAGCACATGCACTTTACACTCAACAGCAGTGATAAAGTACCCAGAGTCCTAAAACCACAAAACCAGGTCAGAAAAAATACCAGGATGAAGGCAAAAAGTTCAGGGATGACCCTGCAAAAAGGGCCAAGTCTAACACCCCCAATCTGGTCGCCATGTACAGCATCCGACTGATCATGAACCGAGGAACTACCACTGCCCTCATTTTCTGTATCTATCTGCCACCTACGATGCTATCTGCATCCACATTCAACGCCCACACAATGCTGGCATTCAGTGACTAGCACTAAACTGGATATGCTTTTTCCTCACAGGCCACACCCAGTCAGTAAGCCTGGCCTCTGGTAAATTCAACAGTGAATTACCAGAAGAATCCTCACCGAGTCCCAATCTGTTTAATGCCTACATGGCCCCACTCACCAGCATTGTTAACATCCATAGAATCAGCATTATCTCCTAGGCAGATGACACCCAGCTCACCAAACATCTCTCCAACAAAATATTGTAAACCCAAACCATCTTCTCCATCTCCCTGTCGGAAGTCGCCAGATGGATGAAAAACAAATGTCTTAAGCTCAACACAGAAAAGGTAGAAGTGGCCATCATTGGTAAAGACATCTTGATATGGGACTCTACCTTGCTGCCTGCTGATTGCAGACCCTCATCCAACCCAGCCACTCAAGTGAAGAACCTCAGAATAATATCTGACAACCAGCTCGCTATGACAGGCCCATTGAATGCAGTCTCCACTTCCTGTTTCCACACACTCAGGATGCTCAAGAAGATTTACAGGTGGCTTATCATCAGTATGTTTGACTATAGTAATGCACTCTACATAGAAATAAATGACAACTGACCCAAAGAGTTCATACCATACCTAATTCAGCCGCAAGACTTACACTCACACTCCCTTCCACACCCACACCACACCGCACCTCAAAGGGCTCCACTGACACCCAATCCGCAAAACAGCAGCTCTTCAAACTTGTCATGCACACATAGAAAGCCTTGCACAACATAGGCCCGACCTACTTCAACCATCACATTCACTCCCATATACTTACCTGCCACGTGTGCTCAACTGGACCCCTACTCGCACACATTCCCCACAAATGCAGAATCAGATCAGACAGCTAGGCCTTCTACCTTGTCCACAAGCCTGGAGCAACCTACCACTGCACATCACAGACGCCTCCTCAGTTCTTCAATTTCAAAGTAAATGGAGACATGGCTCTTCACCCAAGTTTAGCCCTTGCTCAGCCCATAGTGCTTCAGCTCCAGGATACCTTCCTGGATGAGTGATGCACCTTACAAATACCCAAAACATACCATGCACAATCACAGAATTCTATGTTTTTCTATATTCCTGAACAAGTACATTTCCGCAGGTTTGACCTACCAGAATTTGTCAGTGGAAAACTGTGAGTGTTTAATATTTACCACACAAGTCGTAATTCTAATGTAGGTAGATTGAATTTAGCCCTTAACGTTTAATGCGGGCCTAGATATACACGCACCCTGTTTGACAGAGTAGGTATGTCTGTGCAGTACACGATGCCTTATATGCCTTAGTGTCACGAAGGGTGGATGTGTTGAGCAGTGGATATGTCTCACAGTAAAGCAGAAAATCAGCGGATAGCTGAAGAAGGAAGTGTTCTAAAGAAAGAAAAATGCAATAAGGCAAATGGAGGCATAATTCGCTTTAACAAACATAAAAAAACAGGATGTTTCATCTAAGAGGCGCAATAAACTGTCCTGTGGACGTCATCTAAAAAAATCTTAACTATTGACTTCACATTTGGTCTCGGAAACTAACGTCTTTCCTAATTCCAGCAGCAGCAAGAGGCAGGCAATAAACATCTTTTTAATGTGGCTGCTCTGCTTGGAAATGGTGCGCGGTTAAATATTCAATGCAGTAAATACAAGATGAATAAATCATAGGTTCCATTAATTGGCAGACATGTTTCTCTTGCGAGTTTATAAAACTGAATTGTGATCCAAGTCGAGTGGTAAACAGTTTTCTGGATGCAGGCTGCTGGCAGAGACGCAGTCGCCTTTAGCTTTCGTGTTTGGCTGCTATTTAAAAGAGCTCACGGGGCATTTGCTCAGTGACCTGCACGCTGAACGCTCAAGATTCTCGGGATAATTATATACTGGAAGCCCGTGAAGGCCAACTGTTCGAGGTGAAAAAAAGTATGCATCGGCCCCATGTCACACCAGCAAGCAAATTACAGGCTGGCAGAGAGCAAAAAAAAAATAGAGCGGTTATGTTTGAGACTTTGATGGCCCGTGAACCTCGCACAGGCACTTGATATAGCTGGCACCCTCATCTAAATTACCATCTGAGAGCCATAGTTAACAGATTGCCCTGAGTCAAAAAATGCGTTAAGCGCAAGTCAAATGGGGCTCATTCGGAGCAGAGGAGCGAGCACGAACAGAGCAATGCCAATCATGCAGGTTTTTTTTCCCTTTTTGTGCTAGCAGTCTCCCAAAGAACTCGAGGACATGTCTGAATTTGACAGTTCCGCGTGCAGAAAGATTTCACATCTCACAAAGATGAACTGTTCTATCAAGAAACATAAATTCCTATTTTGCTCTCCTTAATCAGTAAGATATGCACATCTCACTGTACTGTGATCAAATGGGGCTGCAGCGTGCTGGTTTTGAGGTCTGTTACCATAAATTCACATTTCGTAATGGGGTGCTTTCATCTGTGTCCCATCACATAGTTATTTCTCATTTCGAATTTTGTTTCGAGATATGTCTTCCGGCCGGCTCCCTTGATGTTCTCCAGATGACTTTCTTTGGGTTATCTACATCAAGACTTAAATAGATTTAAAATGATCCCACATCATTGCTGTCTCAACAGAGGACTGTGGAACTGTGTGTACATATTCAGGGTTGGTGCGGGGTTTAGCGATGCTCAGTTCCCTCATCAGTAACAGGGGAGAGTGCATTTAAAAAAAAAGAAATGTATCCGATATTCTACAGTGTTTCATATTATTTTTTTTTGTTTTTGTTTAATAAAGTTTTATTGAGCAGAAGAAAAATGATACATCATAATATTACAACATAGGATAACGCAAAGTCAATAGGAAATAATCATGAAAGAAAATTTTTGAGATATAGAGAAAGAGAAACGAGGAAGTAAAATCATGTAATTGAGGAAATCCGTATAGAGACGGAAAGAAGAAAAAGAAGGAAAGAGAAAAAGAGGAAAGAAGAAAGAGAAAGGGAAGAAGAGGGGTTAAGGGGGGGGAGAAGAGGATAAGAAGGTGGAGAAAGGTAGCCAGGTAAGATCAGACTTAATTTTTAAGGTGACAGATGTAGAAGAAGCAATAGCAATTCTATGCTCATCACACACAAAGTTCCACCATGTCTGCACAGACAGTTTAGAGTTATCCTTCCAGCACGACAGGATTACTTTGTATGCAGTTGCAATGAATAAGTCAAACAGTTTTGCATTATAAGAATGTAAGTCCAAAACATCAGATAAAGAACCTAGAAAAATATGCAACGATGAAAATGGTTCAGAAAAATGAAAAATACGCATGCAGTATTTCCAAACTGATTTCCAAAAGGTGATAACTCGTGGACAATCAAATAAGAGGTGTTTAAGTGTGCCTGGATGAGATGAACAGGACCAACAGAGGGGTGAGGAGGAAGGGGAAAATTTGGTGATGCTAACAGGGGTAAACAGAGCTCTGTGGTAAATAAAAAAGAGTGATTGGGTAATACGGGCCGAGACTGAAGTCTTAAACAATTTGGACCACAATCGGTCCCAAGTATCAATAGATAATGAGAAAGAGAACTCAGTTTCCCAAGCAACTTCATTGACAGTTTTAGGTCTAGGACCAACATTCTCTAATAACATTTTATAAATCAGAGCAGCTTTGGGTATTTGTTGAGTGAACAAAGGGTATAGAGGGGTGGAAGGAGTAAGTGAGGGAAGGATATCAAACATAGGGAGGGTAGATAGGTGAGACATAATGGCATTGGTAATAATATCAAATTCATTACGATGTTGTACAGATATATCAAATTTAGTTTGCATTGCATCAAATGAAATAATGGATGAATCCGAAAAGAATTGATAAACAAACATAATATCCTTTTCTTTCCAATACTTGAAGTAGAAAGATTTACCCTTATATTTGAGATATTTGTTATACCAGATACTGGAGGAAAGAAAATTTTGTAAGGGCGAGGAGTCTTTAGAGAAAATATTGTGAAGCAGTGTATGGGAATACTTCAACACAGGGGAATGCGTCAAAAATGAGCAGTTGGACATAAAAAGGGTTTGTTGAAAAGTGAAATCCTTTAACAAGGATCTCTCAACTGCAATCCATCTGGGTAGTGGGGTATCCGTAAAAGTAAATGCCAATGAAAAGGCTTGCTTTAGTAAAAAGGCCGAATGGTATGATTGGAAGTCAGGGAAGCGAACCCCCCCTTCAGATTTAGGGCGTATAAGTTTTGGTAAGGAAATTCGGGGTCGCTTATTATTCCACAAAAATTTAGAGCAGATGGAGTTTAGCCTATTAAAGTACAATTTTGGTATTTTTACAGGAAGCATGGAAACAGTATAAAGTATATGTGGAGAAATCATCATTTTGATGGTGTCTAATCGACCCCACCATGAAAGGAAAAGAGGAGACCATGTCTGTAGGAGGGAGTGAAGTTTTTGAGTGAGGGAGGTAAAGGTCAGTTTGAGTGTGTCACGCAGGGTGGAGGAGAACCAAATGCCCAAATATTTGATTTTGGAGGGACACCATGCAAAATCGGTGGAATCAAACATAAATTGATAACATGATGAGTTAAGGGGAAGGACTTCCGTTTTGGAGAGATTAAGTTTATATCCAGAGACAGATGAGTATAGGTGGACCTCTTCTAAGAATGGGGGAAGGGATGATACAGGGTTGGCCATATAGACCAGCACGTCATCGGCATATGCCGAGATTTTTGTCTCAATCGAGGACAGTTTGAATCCTTGGATGAGGGGGTTAGAACGGATTTTAATGAGGAAGGGCTCAAGGCAAAGAATAAAGAGTAACGGGGAAAGAGGACAGCCCTGTCTTGTCCCTCTAGATAAGGGGAAAAACTTAGAGAATTGGTTATTAACAAAAACACTAGCACGGGGAGCAGAGTAAAGGAGTCTAACCAAGGAAATGAAGTGGGGGCCAAAACCAAACCATTGTAATGCCTTAAACATGAATTTCCAATTAATTCGATCAAACGCTTTCTCCGCGTCAAGTGAAAGGGCAGCTAGAGGGGCCTTGAAACGGTGACTGTGGGATATAATGTTGGTAAAAACACGGGCATTGTCTGCAGCAAGTCTACCTTTCACGAAGCCAACTTGATCGGTCGTGATTAGCAGAGGTATAAGGGATTCAAGACGGGCAGCTAAAATTTTGGCAAAAATTTTACAATCGTAATTAATAAGGGATATGGGGCGATAATTTTTGCATAGGGAATGGTCTTTGTCCGGTTTGGGAATGATGATTATGAGGGCATCCAAAAATGAACCCGACGCTTTGGCATTTGCAATAAAGGAATTAAAAAGTTGTAATAGGTGAGGAACAAAAATGGAGTGCATGTTGGTATAAAATTCGATAGGAAGACCATCTGGACCAGGGGCTTTCGCTTTCTTAAGGGAGGTAATAGCCTTTAGTATTTCCTGAGGGGTAATGTCAGCTTCTAATTGCTGAAATTCAGTGGGAAGGGATGGAGGAGGTGGAAGGCCTTCGAAGAAACGGGAGAGATCCTCATCTCCAGGACGTGTATCATCTGTATATAAGAGTTTATAATAATTATGGAAAACCTGTGCAATATCCTCATCAGAGGAAACCTTTGTATTAGTGTCTTCATTAAGAATAGAGCCAATTGATTTGCGTTCAGATTTAATTTTAAGATAATTTGCCAACATTTTCCCCGCTTTATTTTGACCCCCATGAAATTTGGATTTGATCTTTAAAAGGGTGTTGCAAGCTTCAACCGTGGCAATTTGATTAAGTTCAGATTTGGCTTTAATAAGGAGAAGGAGGGCATCAGGGTTCTTGGAAGAGAAGTAAGAGTGTTCCAGGGTCTTAATGTTGGCAAGTTGGGCGGTGTATTTGTCCCTGTTGAGTTTCTTTTTCCTAGAAACATAAGAAATGGTAAACCCTCGCAGTGCAGCCTTAAAAGCATCCCAATTATTTGAAACTGATGTGTCTTGGGGTGAATTGAGGGAGAAGAACTCAGAGATGAAACTTTTAACTTCGGACATGAAAACCGAATCAGATAGAAGGAAAGTGTTAAATTTCCAACGATTGAACGAGGAGGTAGTATGGGACAGGTCAAAAGTGGCATATACAGGTGCATGGTCCGAAAGGAAAATGGAACCAATTTCAGATTTCTGAATCGCAGGGAGAAGAGATTTACTGACTAGAATATAATCAATTCGGGACCTGGTATGGTGTACATTAGAGTAGAATGTATATTCGAGTGACTCAGGATTACATGTTTTCCACACATCAAACAGGGGACGGGAGGCAATGGCAGATTGGAAAGCTTTATGAGTCTTGTCCGGCTGGAATTTGGAGGAGGATAGTCTATCTGAGAATGGGTCCAACCATTGGTTAAGGTCACCAGCTATGACAATATTAGGGCAATCAATAGAGGAAATGAGGATTTTAATATCATTCCAAAATTTAGGGTCAGGACGTACAGGACCATAGATATTGAGTAGCACCATAGTTTTGCTTTGGATAGACACTTTTGACATAACCCAACGACCCTCATCATCCGATTGAGAGGATAAAATTTGAACATCGAGACCCTTACGGAATAAAATAGCAACACCCCCTTTCTTATCAATCGCAGGAGAAAACACCACTTGACCCACCCAAGCCCTCTTAAGTTTCAGCGATTCGACATCTGTACAATGTGTTTCTTGGAGAAAAGCAATCTGAGCATTCAATTTGGATAAGTGGGATAATACCTTTTGACGCTTAACCGGGTTGCCAAGACCACGAACATTCCACGATACGAAGTTACACATGATGGGAGGTAAGGGAGGAGGGTAACATGTGGGTCCAGTACACTGCAGGTAGGGAACTAAGGGGAGATACAAAGAAGACAAACATGTTAGCAATACAAATCGGATACATATAGGTAAACAAAATATGAAGGAACATCACACTCGATATAGCGAGGTAAAAATAACCATGAGAAACACTAGAGACTACAAAAAGAAAGACAAGAGGGGACAAAAAGAAGATAACTGAACATGAACGAGCAAGGAATATGCAACAATGGCCTGTGAAAAGGAAGAGAGAGAGAAGAGAAGAAAAGAGAAGGAAACAGCTAAGAAACAGATCAAGGCAAGGGCGCCAGACCTGAGAAGTAAGAGAAGATTCAAATAACAGAAGCATGGAGACGCCAACGCGGGCGCCTATCCAGCAGAGCAAGGAAAACGCGGGAAAATAGGCAAGATATATTCGATAAAAAGTCAAAGTTTAGTAAAACATGACAGGAAAGAAACCGGGACAAGGCCACAACAGTTGTCAAGACACTAGGAAAATGATTGCAAAAAGTAGAAGAAAGTTAGTTTCAGTCATTGGTGTCCATCGTTGGTGAAGGAACGGTGAGAAGATAATCTCGAAGCTTCTGAGGATCATCAAAGGTACGAGAACGGCCATTGTGGGTTATTTTGCAGAGGCAAGGATGAAGAATTCCATATTGGATGTTGAGCTCCCTCATGCGAGGACGTAGATTAAGAAATTCCTTGCGACGAGCATTAGTAGCATTCGAGAGATCCTGGGATATGTAGATGGTGTGGCCCGACCATATGAGGCGACGTTTTGCTCTTGCAGCCTTAAGGACAGTCATTAATTCGGTGAATTCCAGAAACAACAGGATGATACCTCTGGGTTTGACCGGGTTGGACGTTGGTCGACCCAGACGATGCGCACGCTGAATGTTCAATGGGATAGATTCAGGTTGAAGACCCAAAAGCTCGTATAGGAGTTTGCGGACGAAGGTCACCATATCGCCCTCCCCAAGGGACTCCGGTACACCATAAATTCGGAGGTTATTTCGCCTGTTACGGTTTTCAAGGTCCTCAGTGTGAAGTTTCAGTTGTTGTATCTCCTTTTCGAGAAGAGGAATTTTTGTGGAGACGTCCTGGACATCACTAATACGTTGTTCCAGTTGCAGGACTTTGTTTTCCATGACAACCCATCTGTCTTCAATCTGCTTAAGCTTCTCATTCGTTGCCACCATGAAAGGCTGTAGGCCACGAACCTCTTCCAAGATAGAGTCCAGCACCGGGTTTTGAGAGGTGCGAATCGGGGATGGAGGGTCATTCTTGAGGCGTTTTGGTTTTGTTCCGGTGACAGACGCTCTCGCATGACCTGCGTCCTGAGACATGTTGCCAACAGAGGGGCAAACTAAGAGGACCGCAGGAATAGAAGCCAATTCAAAAAATGTAAAGTATTAAGACCCTGACAGTAAGTAGGTAATCAGTACTTGTTGGGAGAGGTCGTAAGCGGGGTAATAGCAGCACTTGAGAAGCACTAACTTTAGTCCACACGACAGGTGTCAAGAGGCAGCAAAAAGTGGAAATTCATATCCAATGAGCCAACAAGGAATACAGTGGAGAAGAAAGCAGCATAGCGTCCATGGGGAATGGAAACATGTGGTGCATTCAGAGAGCAGCGGAGGGTAATGGTGACTGAAACAGAGGTGTAGCGCAAGCGCGCAGGTAGGACCTCAAAATGGCCGCCGAAATGCAAAGCTAGTAGTAGTAGAGATGCTGAGGTGAAAATTGGCGCCAGGAGTCATAAAAAAAAGCAGAGACATGAGGCGCACTAGTTAGGACATACCTTGGCTGAATGTGTCCTGTGGCAGCATTAGACGAGCAGAGAAATCGCTGGAACCGCCAGAAAAATGGAACGCGAACGCGACGGCTCAAAATGGCGGCCGCTCGCGTCCGTGAACTCAGAGCAGAAGCTGCAGCCCAAAAAGATGACGAAACGGCAAATTCAAACGCCGCTTTCACTCGGAAAGCACGGGGACCATGTTCCGCCGTGCGTGAACAGCTTTTCCTGGTTTCCGTAGGAGGAACACAAGCAGAAATCCAGCGTCGTCACGGAGCTCAGCCGGGCAGCGCCATCACACGTCGGCGCGTAAGCCACGCCCGTCCGTGTTTCATATTATTAATCAAAGAGATTTAATGAAAAAATACACTTTCTAAGAGCTTGTTTCCAAAGTTACTAATGTGAGAGTGACTTCCTTGTGAAAAAGTAGTTGATATAGTGGCAAAGTAGTAAAGATCTGCCCTTTTTTTTTTTTTAAGTCCTCACGTCACAACCGATGAGCACCAGTTGATGCGCCCTTTGTTACTTCCCAAAAAGGGCTACGGATCAATCAGAATTACTGGGTTGTTTCAAAATTTGCACTGCCCTCCCAGTTACTGAAATGAGAGGGTGTAATTTTTGGAAGGTGAGGTCTTCAATATTTTAGCAAGTTCCAAAACCTGAGACTACTTTTATCCATTTACTTGAAAAAACCCACATAGTTGTTCCAACCCTGCCAGGAGGGGGCCTCTGATTGAGCCCAAAGTTAACAGATGTCTCTTCTTGCAGTAGTATTAAGTAAAACATCAAATAATGGCAGTTTACTTGCAGTTCGTAATTATCTTTAACCTGCTGCACTATCCCGAACATAATTAACTCAGGTCTTAACTCTATGTTGACACCCACGGAGCGCAAAATGGTCTTACCCACTGCTGACCAGAATCCTCCCAATTTTGAGCAGTTGGCAAACATGTGCACATCTTTAGCATCTCTGCTGCCACATCTCTTGCACCTTGAATCTGTGCCTCCTTTTATCTTTCATGGACTTTTTGGGGTCCAATAGAGTCTATGCAAGGAAAAAAGTGATTTTTCTTTAAAGCAGCTGGTTTAATCACCAAGTAAAGTGTAGCGCAAGATACTTTCCATAAATCTGCCAGCTCTGCTTCTGGCAAGCATCCATCCCATACACTGTGTGGTGATTTAATTTCCGGCAGTTCTGCATCCAGAAGGAATGGATACCAAAGTGCCAACTCTTTTTTCCTTGACGTAGTGATCTAAAGTTCAAGCTCCATTTGTTTTGAGACTCTGTCTATACTATTCTGACTCTTGAGCCAGGAATTGATAAGGTAGATTTTAAATCTGGTTATTGCCCCTTTTGTCTTGTCATGCCAGTAGCTCCAAGTTAGCTTTTGTCCGCCATCTATCAGTTGACCCCACTGCCTAACATCTGGCTTTTCAGTGGTTTTGCTAGGCTATATGATAGACATTAAGGGGTACCTGGGGAATCCCACATGGGAGACAGTTTGCTGTAAAAAGATACACCTAGGATTGATCTTATCTCGTACCAAGTTTTTGCCGCTGGGTGGAGGCATTCAAATCTGACTTTTTTGAAAAATGTTGGAGCCTCATATTCATAAGAGAAGCCCTCCTTGGGCAAGCCCACCAGCATGGATTTAAACATAACTCCTATTAGAGAATCATCAGGTCTTTGTAGAAGCATTTTTTTTTTTAAGTTGGAACGCCCAACAATAGATCTGAAGGTCGGGAAGATCTACCCCTGCAGCTTCAGGAGTGACTTTTTTCGAATTGCAATGGAATATTATCAAAGAGAAAGGTGAGTTTTGGAAAGATGGACATTTTCACCAAACTAATCCGCGCGTAGATCTTAAGTGGAAGGTTCTGCCATCTTTTTTATTAATAAATCTATCTCCTTTCCAAATCTTTCCAAATAAACAGCCACTATTGTCCCAAGGTCTTTAACTATTTTAATACCCAGATATATCAATTCCTCCACACATTTTATTTCTCCACTATCTTGGTTCCACATCATTACTTCTGTTTTTTCTTCGTTTGCCGCATATCCCGCCAGTTTGCCAAATTCCCTCACTTCCTCCATAAGGTGTGGTAGAGTTCATACTACGTCTTAGGTATAAACCATAAAGCGAGATCATCAGCATAAAGCGAGATCTTCCTAGAGTATGCCCCAATTTTAAAGGATTTACAGGCACATGCATCAAAGGATTTTGCGATCGCAAACGGTGCGAATCGCAAAAATCGGCTGTTTGCGATCGCAAAATCTGCGTTTGGAATGCATAAAGGGTGAAGTCCCTCGCAATTTGAGAATTCGCAAATATTTGTGAATTCTCAAATTGCGATTGCATTTAAGGAATCACATTTTGCGATTCCTTAAATGCAATGCATGAAACTTAAAAAAATTGCGATTTCGCAATTAGGGGGAGCAAATTACCATGAGGTTGAACCTCATGGTAATTTGTGAAAACTTTGAAAAATGCACTTTTGTGCATTTTTAAAAGTTTCATGTTGTGCTCACACATGCCCTTAGGGCATGTGTGTGGACAACATATGTGCACAGATTGATTTCAGGGGTGTCCTTTTGACACCCCTGTACCCTTGAAATCGCATTCTCAATTTGCGATTCGCTAATTGCCAATCGCAAATTGAGAATATCTTCCCATTCATTCCTATGGGCTTCTAGGCCCATAGGAATGAATGGGGAGGTATTCCTTAATTGCGACTCGCAATTTGCGAGTCGCATTTAAGGAACATTAAGAAATCACTATTTTTTCACCGATTTCTTGATGCATTGCATTTTGCGGTTCCTTAATTGCGATTCCTTATTTTTCGCAATTAAGGAATCGCAAAAAGCAATATTGATGCATGTGCCTGTTAGTCTCTTCGGTTAACCTCAAAAGTTGAGTAAAAGGCTGTATATAGAGATCAAATAATACAGGAGACAAAAGAAAGCCCTGTATTGTACCTCTCTTAATTCGCACAAGGGGAGACAGACTATCATTAACTAGAATCTTTGCTGCTGGAGCTCTGTAAATCTAAAAAATAGTGTCTATCATATTTTCACTCAAACCAAAGTGTTCTAATGTAGTCTTTAAATACATCCAATTGAGGTAATCACATGCTTTTGCAGCCTCTACCGTGACAATTGCGAGGGGGGTGCAAGCGTTATGGCTAAATCTATGAAACCTATCAAGGGATAGTTAAGCTCATTCATATATCTCCTGGGGAGAAAACCTTTTTGATCTTGATGAATCAGCAGCCCCATTACCATATTAAATCGTGCAACAAGAACACCAGAGAAGATCTTATAATCATTATTAAGTAATGATATTGGGCAAAATGATTGGCAGTGTATTAGGTTATTGTCTGGCTTCAAGATTAAGGAGATTACTGCTTCGTTCCATGTCATCGGGATGAGGACCCCATTTATCAAGATAGAATTGAATAGTTTGACCCACACAGGGATGATCCCTTCCCGTAGTACAGAATATATTTGGATAGGAATCCCGTCTGGGCCTGCAGCTTTCCCATTTTTTTGCTTTTTCAAAGTGTCCAGGATTTCACTACCATCTATTTTTTGTCCTAAATAGAGGGTGTGAGCATCTGTAAGTTTAGGAAGCTGCTTACTTAAGAGCCAACCTTGTATTTCTTGCTTGGTTACCTCTAGGTCTTCTGTATATAGCTTCTGTAAGAAGTTAGTAAACACAGCTCTGATTTTTTCGCTCTCTTCTACTATAAGCCAGGACTCCTCTTCTAGAATCTTCCCTATAACATTTTGATTTCTATCCAACCTTAATTTCCAAGCCAGAAGCTTTCCCCATCATTCTCCTTGTATAATATCTCTAGATCTGCTTACCTCCCACTGTTGAGTTACTTTCTCCTCCAATTTGGTTCTAAACTTCAATCGTAAACCTTCCAGCTTATCTTCCCACTCCTTTCTTTCTCTTTCCAAGCCTTTGTTATCTTTTAATAGGTTTTCCATTTTGCCTATCTCCTCCTCTATTTTATTAAGGTATTTTTTCTCTTCCCTGACCCAGTATACGGTTAGATTTTTAACAATACCTCTTAACCATGCCTTATGGGTATCCCATACCGTGGGTACAGGGGCTGATCCCAGGATCCCTGAGAAAAAATCCTCAGTATGATAACGCAACTACTCTATTGTTTCGGGCTGTAGCATAATCCTGCTGTTCATCGTCCACCTACCAATTGTATGGGTGTCTTTCTCTCAATTTTTAATAACAATGCTGCATGATCTGATAGATGTATAGGCGTAGGATCTATCCCGTAAACCATCTCCACTTCTTTCTTGTCCATCAACAGGTAATCTATTCTTGAGAAGGGCCCGTTCTTCTTAATATGGAAAGAATAAGCCCTGTGTTTACCCTTGACTCTGTGGAAGATATCACTTAAATTAAATTTCTCCGTCAAATCTAGTAAGCATGCCCTCATCTTAGGGGAGGTAATTCGAGTCCTAGTTGATGACCTGTCAAGATCATTATTCAATAGGACATTAAAATCTCGACCAAGATTACTGGGAGATTAAAAATCAACCCGGTTAGAGAAGAGCTTAATCAGAGGTGTTACATCATCTATGTTTGGGCCGTAATAGCACACTAGTGTATATGTCACGGGAGCTATTTTGATCTTGGCAATTATCCAATACCCACTTTCTAATCCATCTTTGTTTAGAAAAAAATTCCCTACATTCTTGTCTCAGAAGATGCATCGCCTGAAGCATAATTATTTGAGCGTTCTGATCTTTAAAATATTGTGCTATCATTTTCTGCCTTCTTTTGACCCGCAACACATTCACATTCCAACAAAGGCTAGTCAGATCTTTCTTATTCATACATCTTCAACTTCCTCATTTGATATCACTGCAGACATTTTTTTTGATGATTTACAACAGGCACTCCTTTACTGACTTGAGGATAAAACATTTTTTTAAATGTTTGCCCTTTGCTCCCCACCACTAGTGCACCCTCCTGTGGAAACCCTCCCCCCAAACATATTTTGTAGGCATCCCTGCTGCCTAATGAGCTTATGCTGAAAGGGAACCATATTACCTGTATTACCATCACCTCCTCCTGCCGCCTGCCTTGTATCTGTTTCTTGTATTCCCTAGTTTCACTTCCTGCATACATTTATCCACCTCAGTTGGGTCTGAAAAATTGTGCATTTTATTTTGCCAGATCACTTTGAGAAAAGCCCGGAACCTCAATTGTATGGATGCCCCCCGTTTCTTTAACTTATCCATCTGTTACCCAGTTCCCACTGTCTATCAGCTGTCTTCTTTGCGATATCCGATCTAACTCTGTAGTAAGCACCCATTGCTTGTAGTGATTTTTCTTTTAGTGCTAACCCCAAGTTTTATTTGAGAGAAAGTTTACCAGGGTCTTTTGTGTTTTTTTCTGACCTGGATGTAGTTTGAAAGAATCTCTATGCACGCGCTAAATTTCTGCTTCTAGGTTTAACGGAGGAACCTTCTGCGGGAACGAACTGTTCAACAAGTTTTTCACAAATGATTTTATATCTGATCCTTCCAACCGCTCAGCCACACCCAGGATTCTAATATTATTTCTCATTGCGTTGTCTTTCCAATAGGACTCACTTTCTTTGTTTTAACCGCTCCACCTCTTATATGAAAAAAATTCCCTACATTCTTGTCTCAGAAGATGCATCTCCTGAAGCATAATTATTTGAGCGTTCTGATCTTTAAAATATTGTGCTATCATTTTCTGCCTTCTTTTGACCTGCAACACATTCACATTCCAACAAAGGCTAGTCAGATCTTTCTTATTCATACTTCTTCAACTTCCTCATTTGATATCACTGCAGACATTTTTTTTGATGATTTACAACAGGCACTCCTTTACTGACTTGAGGATAAAACATTTTTTTAAATGTTTAACCAACGTCCCCAAGTGGCCAACGTCCCCAGATACAGGAAGACACGTACCGGCGGCCGACGCTTTTCTGTTAAAGCATCCTCTGGGTGGAACTCACTTCCCCGCCCCCTGCGGCTGGAACCCAGTCATCTGATTTTCAGGAAAAAACTGAAAACTCTGCTATTCCCAAAATAAAGTCCCCCTTTTTCCTCTGGTCTCCACAAATGTTATAGCGCGGGGATGCCTCCGGGTCACCAGGCGCTCTACAAATCGCTAAATAAATAAATAAATAAATATGTTTGTTTGGGCTTTAGCCTGTAGGTCTTGAAAACCCAGCTCCATTTCTTGCGTTCATATATCAAGACCTTCTATCTTTCCTTCCAGGCTCATGCAGGTTCCCTGGATTTCTTTCTGATTTGCCTTTAAAATATCAAAGCGTTCTTGAATTTCAAGAGAGAGGCAGCACAGCATCTTCTGCAATGCGTTCTTACTATCCGAGCTGCTAGTGCTCTCACCTATTTCCTTCAGGGTAGGAAGCCCATCGGCCCCTAGATATAGTACTTGAGCATCATCTCCTTTGCCACCAACCTCAGAGGGTAATCCCTCCACATTCAAGGACGAGAATCTATTTTGCGTTGTACCTATTGGGAGAACTGGGGGAATATCAGGCTCACTAGTAGGAGTAATGTTTGTGTTGAATTTCTTTGTTCTATTCTCCAGTCTTTCCTGCTCGGGATATTTTTCCAACCATCCATGCTCTCTATACCTCCCTCCGCACTTCTTGTGTCAATCCTAACCTTGAAATACCATCTAAGTGAGGGAGTGATTTTCTGAAGATTTTGGGCCATGGATTCTTGTTCCCCTTTCAACAGGCCTCTATTCGCCAATTTAGCAGTGGCCCTTTTTGGGGAGGGGATGCAGGTCTCTGTTGAGACCAGTATTTGTTCTAACTTTCCTCGGACTGACCTGTAATTTTACTGTGGGTTGCGAGGAAGTTTTTTCAACCCCTCTGTCCTCTTCCAATACCCAAGGTGAGCAAATGCATGATCTTAGTGTGTAGCGACTATCCGTCAGGGTCTGAGATCTATCTATCTTCTTGAGGCTAGTTTGCTGGTGTCCTACTTTCATCTCCTGTTGTGTCTTTACCCTTAGGCCAGTATGTCAATTTGTACCCATTGCCCAACAGTATAACTTTTTTGATCATGGTTTAGCTGTTTACCCCCGGTCAATTGCAGGTCACTTGCCGCCTTTCCCTTGTTTTGCTGTTCAGCCAGTGTTTTAGAACCCCTTTCATAGCACAAACTGCTTGTGCTGACTCTGCCAACTCTGTTTTCCTTGCTTCTACGTAACTGCCGAGCCAAACAAAGAACCCGCAGCACTCCTGCCACTGCGACCCAGGAAGGCGATCCCGGCGCCACCATTCACTCCAGAAACCCAGAACCCTCCAGTGACTATGCCCAAGAAGGCGGACCATACCGCGTTGAATCGGGGCAGCGGCGGTCCCTCCGTGTGAATTAGGATGTGACCGCCACCCTGGCGGTCACATCCTGTATATTTAACATTGCGTCGGGTGCTGCTTTAAGCAGCACCCGCCGCAAGGTTAAATATGCATGCTTTCCATTTGCATGCACAAAACGGCAGGCACCGTGCGGTGCCTGCCGCCTTGTACATGCAAATGCTGGGGGTACCATAGGTACCCCCCATGTGCACCCCCACCCCCGACACCCTGGGGGCCCGCAAGGGCCCCCCAGAAGCTATTGTCCACATGCTTTTCCACGGCGGTAAATCCGCTGCGGAAAAGCATGTTTCCAACCCCATTGTAATTTGGGTGGCGGTGTCTCAAATTGCGGCCAACACCCGGGGGATCAGCGGCGGACAGACCTGCCGTCCGCCGCTGATCCCACTGCCTTCATAATCTGGCGGTGGGTGCTTTGAAGGTCCGCAGCGGTGATTCCGCATCCTCTGGGCCGGCGGTGGCTTCCACCGGCCCGGAGGATGCGGAATCAACGCAATCATAATCGACCCCTAAATTTGTAATAAAGGAACCCACCATGCAAGAAACAAGGGGCCAGATGTACATTAAAACAGGGCACAAATAGTGAGTACAAATTGCATGCTAAAATGTTATGATCTCTCCGTAATGTTACAATGTGTTCTAGGTACTACTATATATTGCATCTCAAAATGCAATCCACAGGGGGTCATAGAATTACCTGTCTTATCAATATTAATTAGACAGGCCACTATTTGTAACACACTGAAAATTGGGTACTGACACGGACTTCCTCCATGTTTTTGTCTTCACAAATGGAACAGGTGCTGCATTAAAACAAATTGTTTCCCGTATGGGAAGACCTCAGTGCGGAGACGGCATAGTGTCTTCAGTATCACACCAAGTCTGACACCCCAAGGCTGCTAACATAGAGGACAAAGGGGAGGCTGTCTAACGGGGATAACTTCCCTTTTGCGAGAGTTAAAACTTCCTTTGAAATCAAGGTAACTCTTCAATGGTTTGTTAGAGTAGTTGCAGTCACATACATCTCATTGTAAATCACACAAAGGACTGGTCATACCTTTCATGACCCTCCTAATTGCAATTTGGAATGAATCATAAAACATCTTTTGTGTTTCAGAAAGGATTTTCTGAATCAAAGCAGGCGTCTAGCATATTATTAAAAAATATATATATTGGAGTCATAATCCCTGGGAATTTTTTAATTACGGGGTTAATGTCCGCAAAATGTTGTACTTCTGACCCAGAATATCTACGTTCAGAAACGTACTATATTCGACCTTCCTGTTGTTATTTAGCAATTGCACGTAAACTTGTAGTGCAACCTGTAATATCGTAATAGTGTTTCCCCAGAGTAGAAGGACATGGCTAACATTCCCATTCGATTCCTAGTATTAGTGGCCCTATGTGATTTTTACACGTTGCTCTGAGATATGGACCTTGCCTCGTCAAGAGGGTCAATGACCTTGTAAATGAACTTCAGGTGTGTTGCAACCGTTTTAAATCAATTTCTAGAACTCTTATTGTACATTTTGAATTTTCAGTACACACTTGCTTTGTCCTACTCAAACTGAAGCGCCTTTACAACGCAGGCTTTTCAACGCAAGTCGTTACAACGACTTGCGTTAGGGGGTGCTGGATAGTGAATAGTTTAATTTACTATTCCAACTCCAGTCCCCGTGGATAGTAGGGAAGGTGTTGGATAGTAAATTAAACTATTACCTATCCTACAGCGCAATTCGTTGTAATGACTTGCGTTGAAAAACCTGCGTTGTAAAGGCACTGCGTGGTAAAAGTTACGTCGTAAAGGATGTTTCCCCACTGAAGCATCACTCACTGTGCTACACATAGGCACTCTGTCAATAGAGAAATGTTAACATAAACAAACTGAAAAGCACTAACCTCTCTATCTCTCTCTGCATGTTGTCGTGAAATGTTGTCACACCATTGTAGCTGATCGTTACCTCAGGCACCAGTTACATGAACAGTCTGCTGGTTCTTGTAAGTGTTTGCCATGGCCAGCTGCTGCAGCCACATTCATTCTAACACCACGCTCTTAGCTGTGGCCTGGCTGTGCCAGATCGAGTTTTGACTGAATCAGGGAAAGAGGTCCAGTGAAACAAAGCAGCAGACCCAGGACAAGGGCCACTACCCCTTGCTGTTCCCTCACTAGCTTTTGACAGAGCCGGGCTCTCCTCTGCCACTCCTACGAGTCCCACTCCTACATGGATCCCACACGAACGCGGAGAATTTTGGGAATCCATTATGAGAATTGCCCTGCCATATGAACCCACGCCCCACCCACTCCTAGGCTCCCATCCGTGAGATGTTGACGAGGACTGGTCAGGGCCTCGCAGAGGAGGAATACAGACACTCACTGCCATTGTATGATGTATGGACTGGACTTTTTCTGGGGCAGGGATCTGTCCATGTCCCCAATAGTTGGAGCACCTGCACATCGGACATTTCTTTTTATTAAGGCCCAATTAAATGAAAGAGAGGTAGGAAATGGATGAGGTGGGCAACACAACCTCATCACCAAAGCATAATATTTAAAACAGTGCACGTAACTAATAGTTACGTACACAGTACAGTATCAAAGAACAAGAATCATTTAGGGCCACATTTACCAAACTCTCATAAAACGCAGCAAAGCATCCAAAAATGCTATGTTGCGTTTTGGAAGAAGGAGAGAGCTGTAGAGCTCCATATCTACAGGGATATGACTCTCTCCTCCCCGCCCCCTTGCGCCCATGCAGAATTTTGTGACCGAGTGCCACACAAACACCTTTGCCCCATAGTACAAGGATCAATGCGTAGGTTTTGCACTGGAACGGGACCCTTAACATACAAAATACTATGCTTAGACTACATTTATAAAGTATCCCACTTTGTATGTATGCTGTGCAGTGCAGCTCAAATGCAAAGTTGGAAAAAAGGTGAGGTTAAATATTTCCCCTTTCAATGCCTGATTTCAGATGACGTTATATTTTGATGCAAAACCCTGTCTCAAGTTGTTGGTAGATATGGTTTTGTGTCAAAAACCACAGATGGTTGCATGGGAATGCCCATGTACCATCCATAGAACGTCCCCTTGGCGCTAACTGAAGTAGTGTGGCTCACTGGTTAGAGGCAGCAGACCCGAGAGCAGAGGACGGCCCGGGACCAGGGTTCGATTCCCGGCGCGGCAGGTTTCTGGACCAGGGTCAGCGGACTCAATAATTCTCTCGCCTCGGTGCCCACTCTGATCAGCGATCACACTCGGCAACTCTGGGCATTAGCTTGCCTCATCTTCACTAACGGCCCCACCAGACCGCCGGGGATGCCTGGTCTCACCCTGGAGATACCCATTAAGGGACCATCTCTCAGGGAAGCCAGGAAGGGTTTCGCAGCGGTCGAAGCGCGGAGATACTCCCCCGGGAGTGATTCTAGCGCTATATAAACACGCAAATTAAATTAAATTAAATTAACTAATGCAAACCATGGTAGGCAATGCTTTGCTTTACTTTTAGGCAACTTTCGATCACAAAGCAAGTTTTGTGCAGGAAAGTAAATGAAAAAACATTATGAGCCAGTTTGTATCCCTGTTGGGGCGCAAACCCAGTGCAAAATGTTAGTAACTTTACCCCTTAGTTGCTAATTAGATTATACCACCATTATACGTTAATTTGCATTGACATCCTTAATAGACACATATTGCATAACGTAAGGTTCTCCTATTTTGCCCAAAGATTGCAGTACTCAGTTTCAGTTTTTTACAAATGCTAGCCATGGGATATGGTGAGCCTAACCCAGATTTAAGCAGTCCTTTATGATTTTTTGTTTGAGTATCAGGTCATTTTGTCTGCCTTATGGAAATCCACAATAAGAGTAGGCTAACCTTCACTTGATCCTCCAAAAATGGTAGATCTAGTTTGCCATGACATATGAAAGTAGAAAAGCCTTGTGGAGTCTCCAGAAGTCTTCTAGTAAATCTGTTTTCTGCAGCTGGTCAGAATCCTGGTATTCCCATAAACCGGCACTATATTTAGCAATGGACACACATTTACTTCTATATTCGGTAAGCATTTCCTTCACAGGTTTATGGTCAAGTTTCTGTGCAAACTTTAAAATAGCCTCCATTGATCTCTGTAACTGCTTAGATCTAACATTATTCCAATAGGGACAGATGTGTAATGAGCTAAAAAGAATGTTTAAATAAGTGAAATGTTTAACTTACCCTACTGCTGAACCATCTAGTAAGAGAGGGCGAGTTTTAGTATTGGCCGCAGATCATAGTAACGGTCTTTGTGAGACTAGCTTTCAGATCCAAATTGTTCATAAAAAAAAGTTTGAATGATTCAAAAGTTCCTGCAGATCATTTCCAGTTCTGGCTAGCAGTACTTTCTTGTCTGCATACAGCAGCACTGGAATTGAGCATCTATCTACAAGTGGAAGATCCTTTCCATATAAAACTATATAGTCAATCATCCCATTAAGATAAAGAGTAAATAAAAAAGATGCTAATATACAACTTTGATGAAACCCTCTCACAAAATGCATAGGCTCATACATTCCCCGTTTCACCCAAAGTGAATCCTCCCAGTGGTATCCCTCTACATTTACTCTGATAATTCTTTCAATTTGTCCCCCAAATCCATCATCGAGATTATGGGCCAGAGCTTAGAGCGATAAACTGTGTCAGGTTCATACACGCCAGATGAATGGGCATGCCATTACCTTTAGCATAATTAGCAATTAAAAGATACAAACCTGAGAACTGTTCTTCAATCCCTAATGCTCAGCAGAACCCAAACTGCACATCATTCTGGATAGCATTTTGTTCAGTCCAAGATTCTAGCCTGTCAAAAGGACCACCCTAAAATCTTAATAGTAGAGTCCAGCAAAGAAATTTGGTGGTAACAGGCAGGATTCTTTCTATCACTCTTCTTAAATATGCATACAATAATAACTTTCAGCCATTCAGGTGGAAAAGAGTGTTTGGCAACAGCCCTTGATGTAATTGCTATTAGGGGGCCCCATAAATCTAGGTTGTCCTTACAAAAGTAACCTGTATTCCTTCTAGTCCCAGCGCCTTACCACTGGGGGACTCCTTAATGACTAAAACTACCTCTGCTATTAAAAAGGCTGGAGTGAAAGATATGCATTCACTTACATAGGCCTCATCATCCTTCACAGATCATCGAAAACTGCACTGTGTGGTAGATTATAATTGGCTGAAGTGAATTACTGAATATTCAGCAGGATCAGGGTTTCCACCTCTGGAGATGCAGTCTCAGAAAAATAGGGCTGATTATTAACCCTCCACAATGCTCCACTATCTTTTAATTCATCTGCTCTAATGAGACCTAGCCATGCTGGGTTTCTGATGTCACACTTTCAATGAACTATCATCTCCTTATGGAGCCTACTGCATTCCAGTACCTCCTCTTGGATCCTATGTTTCTTCTTAAACACCTCAAATACATTTCTATTTGCCACTGAGCGGGCTCTATTAAATTATCTATAAGGCTTTCTAGTCCTGTAAACTTTATTAGTGGTCATCAAATATTTTTAAACTTCATAAAGCAGAATATAGATGTTAATTATCTCGGTGGGGTCTGCTTTGAAATCTAGACAAATACCACAAGAACCCCCACTATTTTGTATCAAATCTCGAAGTAGGCTATTAGTGTTACTAAAATAGTATAGATGTAGCTAAACAGGGTCAGCAATGGCATTATCTATAGACACTTTCAGCTTAATAGAGAGTGTGCTGTGGTCACTGTAACAATTTGCAACCATGTAAAAATCATACATCCAAGTTGAGAGCTCCACAGAAAATAAATAATAATCCATACTAGAGCCAAAAGCCCCACCAGTCGATGTCAAAATTACATTTCATCAGCAATCGATTAAGAGCCTCGCCATAACGATGATGTTTAAAATGCATGCTATCATAACCTTCGGTGTCAGTCAAACCACAAACAACGTCTGTCATTTGTGTGCACACTGATACATTAAAATCTCCCCCTCAAATCATATTAACTGCAAAATTACTATTGAAATGAGCTTATCAAAATCAAATTTCAGATAATGTATTTGTCTATGGTTGCTTCAAAATTATTATAATACAAATTAATCAATAAGAATGCTTTTCGAAATGTTAACGTGAACACACAGCTGTTGAAAATAAGGAGAAGTAGTAATATTTTTCATCTTGTTATTATGGAGATGATAGAGGTAATAATACACAGCCCTTCCTTAGCTCTTAAAGGGTATGAGTGGGAAAGCTATTTTTTTTAAACTGTCTAAATAAGAAGGTTTAAGTGCCCAAGTTTCTTAACAACAGACTATATCCTAAGACCTAACAAATTTAATCCAATCAGGTTATTTAAATAGGATATAATCCCTGTAAAATTCCAAGCGACTAAGTGCATGTCATTACTTATAGAGCCTTATGTTTGAGATAAACAGATTTTTTCCTCTGGAATAGCTTGGGCAGTATATCAGAGTCTACAGAAATATGTCCCCTTTGTGCCACAGTTGGACACGACAATGCCACATAATGCAATCAATCAATCTCCTCCAAATCACCAAGTCTTGTAAAGGTACTTGCAGTTTCAATATTGTATGCTACAACAATCAGACTTTCAGCTTCCAAATCTGAGGGGATATTTACAAAAAAAGTCAGGGCGTTGTGTTAATCCAAAATGGCTAACGCCATGCTCCAACATTTTTTAAACGCAGGGTTGCACTGTATTTACAAAAATACAATGCACCCCTACATCTCGACTAGGGATGGCACTGAAAAAGCTGCCTAGCGCCAGTGCAGGAACCCTAGCACCATGTTGCAAGGGTGTTTATGTGTAGGAAAGGACACCTTTCTGCACATATACAGTCTTTACAGGTGTTTTGCCGTTTCTAATGCAGCGCACATGGGAAGAGCAAAATACGAGGAGAAGAAAAAACATTTCTCCTCTTTTATCAGGTATTTTTTTAGCTTATTTTTGGCACTGTCCCATGCCTTGTAAATACGGGGCAGCGTCAAAAAGCAATGGGTGTTGTGGTTGAACATCCATAGCAACACCCACTGCCTGCTCCTTTGCCACAGTAGACTGCTGCAGTAAGGGTCCTATTTACAAGGTGACTTTAAGCCACTTTAAGTGGCTTACTGCCACCTTGTAAATATTGGATTGAGAGCAACACCACAGGAGCATCAGGAAGGAAGTTAGGAAGTTGTAAATATGCCCACTGGAGTCTTATTTGTCTGTGCTAAACAATTGTGAGGCTGGTAGAAGAAACCAAGTGGAAGAGCCTCTATATTTTCAGCTGAAGTAGGATCCTGACTACATCCATAAAAAAGTATTCTAACAACAATGGGGTGCTTAAAAGTTACCAAAATGCAAGTCTCCTTACTTTGTTTTGGTCTTACACCCACCCAACCCACTCTTCTGATCATACTGATCTCCTTAAAAAAGTCTAATCTATTGCCCGGGTATTGCTCGAGCCAGTACTCTACTTTATTGAATAAAGCTATTCAGCTTTATTTTTTTGTTGGACTCAAAGAAGGGAAGTTCTCAAGAACAATTACATAAGGGTTAGATGCAGGAGGAAGCTGCAAAATCCCCTCTCAAAGTGCAGATTCAATTATGGATTTATGGGATCGGTTTAAAATGGATAACTCAGGGACACTGGCCTGATCTTTTCTTGAGTAAGGGGTGGCCTCCTTTATTTTTAGTGTCTCCCAGATGAAATATTTGAGGCTTAAACAGCACACCAAAAAATATAGTTAAGAAATTAATTATATTAAAACCCAAATCAAATTTAATTTAAATTAGATTATACATTATCATTATACATTATCAGCGCCAGGATGCCTCTCGAGGTGGTAGTGCTCTTCATAAGTATAATAAATAAATAAATAAAATAAATAAATTCCAACAAAATAGAAGTATAGAAAAGCTTGTGGAAGAAATGTATATTATCTAGTGAAAACGTGGTTATATCAACACAAACAAATACTGCATAATGACAGCAACCATCTATAGATAAATAGATATAGCCTGCATCCCAATGTGCTGACCTTCTAGAGACTCATAGTCACATGCAAGTTGAGCCAACACATGTTCTAGATCACTGGGATGTATATTTTCAGCCTGTATCTTGCAGCTCTTATACCAACTTATGCAGACAAAAGTCAAATAGCAAAAAAGCTTTTGTGGAGAAATGCTTGATGCTTGCTCAACGAATGGAGTTTCAAATCTCCAATCCAATCAACATGGCTGTCGGGGGTGATCTATACTTCTTAAAAAGAGAGAGGGGCCCTTTAACACCCAAAGGACTAGGGTTCAAACAGAAATTCTAGAGTGAGCGTCCTCTGGGAATACTTAAAAAATAATAATTACACAATATTCTATCCAGACACAACTACCATACATTCAACAACTCTTCCACATTTAATCAAGGGTATCTCTGTAGAATACCAGTGGTCTACGTGTTGGCACAGAAACTTACAATTGATGCACTGACATGTTGACTCTATTAAAATAGTACTACAAAGTTAAAAAAGATGTCAACTGAGGAAGGGTATCTAACACAAATAATAACGATTGCACAAAATATTCATTAAAAACACAATCCGAGAGATAGAAAAGACGTTCAATTTTTGTCATTGGGTTCCGCAACTACTACCGAGAACTGTACACGGGGTTTAGCACTGTGGAGAATTTCTCGGTCTCCCAACTCCGGCCGAATGGTGTTCACTTTAAGTAATGCCCAGCGCATTTTGCCACATCATTCCAGGATATTAAACTGGCACATAACCCCTCTCTTGAAAAAAAAGTAAATAAGCGGACACCTTGCATAACATAATTACAGTTTGAGCAGAAAATGTCTCTGAGGAAACATTTTAAGTGCAAACCTGTCTAACTGACTTCTCTCAAGACTTAATTAGGCTCTTTAAGAAAGTTATGCAGAATTGTTTAATGCAAATGTTTGAGACATTTAACGCACGATTGCGCAGGCCTATACATATCTCATTGTGTCAGAGCAGTTGATTTATACTTATATCAGACATTTTTTTAAGTTAAAAACAGATAGAACACATTTTATTGCAGATTTCTAAATTGCTAAAATATAATTGGAAGATATTTTGGTGTTGAGGGCATTTACCAAGTCCGAGTTCCAATTTAATTGTTCCACAACATTTTATTTAAAATAAATATGTTGTCTGTTGCACAAATTGAAAGCTGGCTTGTGGAGCTTGTACAACAGTCGAGAACCATATAGGTAAAAAGCTTTCTGGCGCAACCTTCAAAAGTCTTCTTACTAAAGCCTACACATTCTTGAGCTTTATGTATGGCATGTGTAGCAAAGTTTTAGCTGTAAAGGTTCCAGTCTAATTTTGAAACAATTACCGGAGCAAAAACAATCACAATTAAATCAGTGAATCAATAGCCATTAATCAAATTAAACTGTCCCACAATATAATGAGTGGAGCTAGCAAAGTGTTCAACAAAAATGGTAAAATGTAACTGGATAATGAGGCATCAAATCTGTATTCAAATTTTCAGTTGTTCCATGTGAGTTATGCTTGTGTCTAGCAAGGAAATTGTAGGGAGGTTATATTGGGTGTCAGGTTTAATTATTCACAGAGTCTCTTGAGCTGTGTGAGATGGATCCACAGTGTGGAGACTGTCCATTGAATTTTAGTTCTTCTGGTTGATGTAGATAGACAAAAACTGAACAAAAGCATAGAATACTGAGGGGTATATTCACAAGAATGTGTGATAACTACCACAAGAGTAGTGTAACACAACTTTCAATATCACAGTCTATCGCGGAAAAATAACCACGTGTCAACGTGGAATTCACAACGCAGGGGTAGCATGCGATAGTCTGCCGAAACTGCTGCCAATATCCGCAATACAACCACATAGATGGAGACAAAAACACAAACCACAACACCAAAAAAACCTGCGATGGGCCAAAACGCAATGAGGAAATCAGCAGTAAGAAGCGCCAGGCCTGCAACACACACCTGGCAGGCGGGAGAATTTACCATAAAAGTAGTAAAAACACCCAAACACAAACTGACCAACACCCAAGCACATGGAGGCAGCCGGAGCAGGCGCAGAGGACGAGCGCAACCCCTCGGGGACAGGGAAGGGCAAGGACAAGAAGAAGAGGAAGACGAAGTTTAGTCCGCAGGTGAACAGGATCATAGTCACAGAGGTGATGGAACACCATCAACAACTGTTCATCACCTCCAACGTGTCATTGGGCACCTAAAATGGAATATGGCGAAACATTGTGGACAAGGTGAATGCCGTCAGAGAGCACAAGAGGACAATGGATGAGGTCAAGAGGCGAAGGAATGACATCAAGGGGAGGACCAAGGAGAAACTCTCTGCCAACCAGAAGGCAGAAATGCAGACTGGAGATAGGGTCCCAGCACCACAGCTCAAGCTGGATGACATGGAGGAGCTGGTGTCGACAGTCATCAGTGTGGAGACTGTGGCAGGAGTCAGGGGATCGGACACAACACAACCGCAACAGGTTAAGTGACCACCAGGTACTGGGGAAGGGTGGAGATGGGCACAATGGCACACATGCACAATCAAGCAGAGCACAGTGCACAACCACAGTGACTTTGGGTCCTCGCCCAGATCTACAGACTGTCACAATGTACAATGCCATGCTGTCTGAATGTCAACATGTACCATGCAGCTATATACATGTGGACACATTGTAACACACCATCTCCCCTTCACATTGCAGGGGCACCATCAACACCTCCTGAAGAGCAGACCCAGTCATTCTTCGCTGATGATGACAACACCAGCATCGACACCTAAACCATCCAAGACATCATTGACCTCATCCACCACTCACCTCCAGGATCAGGGCATCAGGGCAACCCAGCTACATCAAGGAGACCCCACTCACTACCCAAAGCACCCAGCAGGCCGCACCCACAACACCAGAACTCCCCCAAGACCCCCAGGAACAACACATGGCCTTCCAACGCTGTGTGCTGGAGGGCCAGAGGGAAACGGCAGAGCAGGTGCAGTTGGGCTTCAGCATCATGGCAACCAAACTTGACACCATCCTTGGGTGTGTAGGCCTGCTCCATGGTCTCCAACGAGCCTTGACTTACATTGCTGGAGTCATGATGCGGAGAGAAGAACACCTGTCCACTCAGAGTGGCTCAAGCGATACCAGCCGTGAGCTGGCACACATGCAGAGGCTCATGGAGGACATGTTGCGGATGGAGGCGGAAATGATGGCACACACCGCTGCACATCAGCGGAATGTAGCTGGGATCTACCATGCCCTGCAGATCCTCCTCATGACATTGCTGCCACAAGGCGTGGCGATGATGAATGCTGCTGCCCCCACTCCATGCACATCTCCGCCCCTGGTGCGTCCCTGCCTCCCAGTGCGGCAGACCTAACCACTCCGGCACCTGATGTGTCAGTAGGACACAATGCGGCCGACAATCCTCCTCCGCCCCCTGATGTGTCAGTGGCACACAGTGCCGCAGCTGGTACATCAACACCCACAGGTGGGGCAGAGCCCTCATCCGGGGACGAGGACATGGATGTGCCTGTGATCAGAAGGACTCAGTAGCATTCATTTCCGCAACATTGCCTGTTTCTGCTTGGTCCCGCACATGGCCTCATGACCTTCCACTGACCCCGATTCACTCAGATGCACTCACCTTGGACAAGGAAAGGACTGCCACATCCTGTTTGATGACCAATGACAAGGCTACCAGGCTATGAACTGTACCCTTACTCTTCCGCAGTACTTGTCATCCCTGGATGGACACTGGCTGGTCCTCCACTGGCCAATATTGTGTGGTGTGCTTTGCATTGCCCTGTACTGCTCCAGCTGCAGAACTGCACTGGATGTGCAATAAATATCCAGTGACTCATTGCTGTGTCATGTCTTTCATCATTCATGTATGTATGTGTGGATGAATGTAGGGTCAGTGAATTCCCTTGTGTCAATGATGCTCATCCTGCGGGATGCCAGTCAGAGGGTGCTACATAGCAATTTGTGTAACGGGTCCCGTGGACACCACAACAGGGACACACGCATCAGCCACTTCCTTGTCCAGACATGGACTGAACCACGCCCAGTGCCCAAGAATCATTTTTGCAAGCTCTGCACTGTTCCGGCGTACGGCAGGCCAGACCACTCTGCTAACGCTCCGAGGGGGGCCTCATTGCTACCCGTCATAGGCATACTTGCTGGTGGTGTGCAGGTCACTGGTCTAGTTGTCAGCATGTCACAGCTACTCCCTGAGGGCAGGTTTGCACATACACCACACCCATCCGGCACAGGTGTCACTGGCAATGTGCCCCGCAAATATAAGGGGCAGACAAAGTCACATATCCCTCTGCCAGTGGTGACTGTATGACGGACACGAGGCCTTGAGGCCAGCATGGGCCTACCACCACGTGGTGCTGACTGGGGTTGAACAGGGTTTGTGGCACATGGTGCATTGCGCCGGCACAGGCCTACCACCACGTGGCGCTGACTGGGGTTGAACAGGGTTTGTGGCACATGGTGCATTGCGGCTGGCACAGGCACCTCACCACGGGATGCTAACAGGGGTTGAACAGGGTTTGTGGCACACAGTGCATTGGTCCCAAGGACCACTGCCTGCCCTTAAAATATTAAACGAAAACAGAACAAAATTATTGTTTTATAAATGCATCCCATTTTCCTTTAAGGAAAAAGGGCTGCATTAAAAAAAACTGCTTTATTTAAAATCAGTCCCAGACATGGTAGTCTGCTGAGCCCAGCAGGCCACAATACCTGGGAGGGCCTGCCATTTCCCAATGTCGTCCCATTAATATCCATGAGCCTCTCAATTTGAAACCCCATTGGGAATCGCTAACAGTGCAAAATACACTGTTGTACGTTGGAAATAGCGCCTCACAAATTGCGAGTAGCAAAATATTTGCAATTTGCAAAGTGTTATTTCCACGGCCGTACATCTGGCCCTATATCTTTTAGCCATCTAGTGCATCCCTAATGTTAAAGGAAATGAATCTATACATCATGGAGCCTACATTGTTGCATTCTGAAAGCTCCTCCACACCCCCTCTGCTCTGGGGAAACCCTCCTAGCCATACACTCACCCCTCGACAACCCAGTCCACAGTCAAGCATTCCAGCAGATGCAACTCAGTTTCTCGCACCCATTCAACTCCCAACAAACACCCCAAGTCCCACGACCCAGGACGAGTGGGCAACAGCCCACCATCACCCAAACCCCCAATCCTTGTCACTCAACCAGCCACAGGCACACCTGCTTGTAACTATAACTAAGGGGGCTGATACAGTGTAGTGCTCCTTGACCGAGTCTAACCATCCAACAAGTTGTGCAAAGCATACTGACCAAAGACCACCTTAGACCCTGGAGTGCTGAAAAATTTTAGACCCATCTCTCTGCTGCCGGCCCCTGCTAAGATGTTGGAGACCCACCTGAATTTCCATCTCTCGAACTTCCTCGACGCCTCTGGCTTCTTGGATGGGTCCCAACATGGCTTTAGAAAGCTACATAGCACGGAGTCTGCCTTGACAAAAGTCATGGATAACATCCGCAGAAAAGTAGATTTGGGTCTCACCACCGTACTGGTGCTGCTTGATCTTTCAGCAGCTTTCGACACCCTGTCTCCCCTGACTTTAACATCTAGGTTAAGGGAGGCAGGGGTAGTCGGACCAGTGCTCAGTCTCCTGAGCTCCTTTTTACAACATCGAGAGCAACGTGTCATGCTAGGCGAATACCTCTCCCCTGCCAAGTCTTTGCAATGTGGGGTGCCACAGGGGTCGGCATTGAGTCCGACCCTGTTCAACATCTACGTGGCCCCCCTTGCAAGACTTGTAAGATCTCAGGGGATGGAGGTAGTGTCGGTTGCGGACGACACGCAGATTATGGTATCCCTGACCCACTCTGTCAGTGAAACTGCTTCTAACTTTAGGGCCTGCATGCAACTTGTCGCAGAGTGGATGGTCTCCAACTCCCTAAAGTTGAACGGGGACAAGACAGAGGTCCTGGTCTTTGGCAAGGACCAGGACAGATGGTCAGATGACTGGTGGCCCCCTTCTTTGGGCAGTTGCCCCATACCTACCAAATCTGCTAGAAACCTAGGTGTCATCTTTGACACTCAGCTCTCCATGGAGCTACAGGTGAATAGAACGGTGGCGACCTGTTGGGGTGTCATCAAGACCCTGAAAAGGATTGTGCACTATCTGTCCCCACAAGCGCGGAAACAGGTGGTGATTGCCCTTGTTGGCTCAAGGCTCGATTACTGTAACTCAGTGTACGCCGGGGCCAACAAGGGCTTGCTCCAGCGTCTACAGGTCATACAGAACGCTGCAGCGCGGTTTGCTCTCGCTTTGCCGTGGTTGTCATCTATGACCTTAGCGAGGAAGAACCTCCACTGGCTCCCCATTCCGTCAAGGATCACTTTCAAACTTCTTTGCCTTACATATAAGGCTTTAACTGCAGGCTCGGCTGATGCCCTTGGTTCATTACTTACCAGATATGTTCCGAGCAGATGTTTACGATCCAGCGAGCAACACCAACTGGTAATCCCCAGAGCCAAGAAGGCTAGATGGGGGTCCAAAGCTTTCTCCATATTGGCACCCCTGATGTGGAATTCACTCCCCCTCGAAATCAAACGACTTCCTTCCCTTGACCTCTTTAGGAAGTCATTGAAAACTTGGCTCTTTATTAAGGCATACCAGTAGGCTCTGTTTCTGTCTGCTAACAGCTTTATATTTTGGTTTAGGCGCCTTGACGCCCACTGGGCATAGCTGCGCGTTATAAATAATATTTCATTCATTCATTCATAGTTCAAGGAAGACATCTACATAACCTAATTTTTCTCTGCACATCTCAGTTAGCAGGACACCCCACCTTTGCCAACGTATTATTTGTCTTTCAGCTTAAATAATTTCAACTGATGTTCTCGGAGTAACTACTAGCAGGAGGGTGTTGGAGTCCACCCACATCAAGGAGCTATGGTTAGAGTCTGAATCTCTAGTCTCTATGCCCTCTACGGGCGACGGGTGCCCAGTTATGCTGCTGCTCAGTGATGCTGCTGCAGCCATCGCTCTTTTCTACTCCAGCTAGACCTTTTCTGATGTGGGGATCACTGTGTTCGGCACCTAAGAACCTAAGCCTGCACTGTGACCGGGGTCTGTGAGGTTGGCTCCACCGTGCTTGTTGTCGCTCGAAGCTTGGCTGGGAAAAGCATTGCGTATTGTATTCCCGGCAGCTGGAGCACTTGTCGTGCTTCGAGGAAGGAGAATCTAAATATTTGCACGTCTCTTGAAATTTCCAGAAATATCCTGACCATACTGTTTCGCACCACAATAGCCTCCTTGATCCTGGACTGTTTTAAAATAAGGTCTCTGTTTTTATAGAAGAGCAGGCAAGCTATCACAGATTGTGATGGAGCTCCGGGGAGCGCGAGTTGCTTTGGGACTCTCTGTGCCCATATCAGAGTGATGAAACAGGTGAGGCTTTCTTCAGCTATCCCTTTACTGAGCCATTTTTTCAAGGACACTACCATGCAGGACCCTTCAATTTGCTCCGGGAGCCCTACAATGCTGATATAGTTGATATAGATGCAACAAAAACTCTACTCATTACTCCAGCATTCTGACATTGACCTCCAGCACAGTAACCTGCTCAGTTGCCCATGACAGCCTAGGGGATAGTTCTGTCCGTGGTTGTCCATGATGACCTGTTCAGCCAAGCGGCGATGTTCATCCCTCAGGATCCCCATGCTGTCACTGCGAGATCAATTTGGGCCTCTGGAGCTTAACAGGAGGCTGTTGTGCCTTGCATGATGTCCTGCAGAGTGGGCCTGATCGCGGGCCCGGTTGAGTACTTTTATCCCCATCTTCTTGCCTAGTGCTCAAAGAGCCGTCCAGCTCTGGGGTATCAGTGTCCATGTCTTTCTTCCGGAATGATAACACCATCTCCAACAAGGTGCTAGCGGGGACAAGTGGCCCTTTCTGAGAGCTGGAAGGAGGCTGTGAGCAGGCAGCAGGAGCTATTGGGTTTTGTATGGTGCCCAAGCATGTGTCAGTGGTAGGCATGAGGGGGTCGGTTATCTCTGGGCCTCTCTAGGGATTCCATTAAGCCTTTGCCCCATCTTCATCCAGGATGGAATTTGTTATTAAGGGGGTTAGCCCAAGGCGGGGCCCTTTGTTTGTATATATCCACTGCAGTTCCCCTACTTCCCCATAGCCTCCAGGGTGTACTGGCTCCCAATCAGGTTTTTCCCTTCTCCTGTGGGGGTCCCCCCACTGGTTGAACTGTCCCAGGGAGATCAGTGAGGAAAAAGGCAAAGGATGGCCCCAGGTCATTCTAGGCTAGTTGCTCTAGTGGTGCAGTTCTCTGTGATGAAGGGGACACTCCTGTTCACCTCTCCCCTTGTGGCACCCTGGGCTGCAATTAGCCAGCTCACTGGTGTGTCAACAGCACCGGGTTCCATCTCCCCTGAAGTCTCCAGCCTCCCACATCGTGTGCAATGTTGTGGTAGGTGTCCGACTAGCACTGTGAGGCCAGGAGGGGCCAGAGTAACTAACCTACTGCAGGAACCGAGATCAGTTCCTGCTTCCCGGTGTCAGGGTAAATGTCTGCTGTCTACTCCATGGCACATTGCGGCTGTATGCAGTTGGGCTGAGTCTTCTTCTCTTCATCCCTCTGGATGATCAGCAGGGTTGGTGTGGGAGGGAGGGACAGGTGTCGGGAGGAGAGTCTCTTCAGGAATGGGCACCCTCGCAGTGGATGGGGTGCTGCATCCCACCCAACTTTGTGGCTTCCCCCACCTAACTTCAGGCTCACAAGGTGCAGTTGTTGCATCCCTTTCCCACTTCTCCAGCCGACTCTTAGTTCAAGCCTCTCAGGAGCAGGTGAAGTATCCTCTCTAGTCTCAGGAAGCCCTGTTGCTGCTTCTACCACCTCCACTTTGGCCTCCAGTGAAGCCTCACCAAAACACTTCTCGTGGCCTCCGGTATAGTGTCACTGCTGTTTAGACCCAAGCTCTCTGTTTCCCCATATGACAGGACTCATATGTAAGCACCACCACAAGGGTCACTGCCGATCACGGTCCAATTGCCTCCAGATTCAGGCCCCGTAACTCCGAGCGTCACTCGCTTCGGGGGTCTATACTATTTATTTTTTATTTTATTTTATAGCACTTGTAAGGCGCACAGCTACCCACAAAGGGTTTCCCGGCGCCAGACCCGCAAGACACACGATACCACTGGAGAGAGAACAGTCAAAGCAATTATTTGTTAAACAGCCAAGTTTTTACACTCTTTCTGAAATTCGCATAGTTTTCCTCCTTGCGTATGTGAATAGGCAGTGAGTTCCACAGCGTTGGCCCCAGGTAGGAAAAAGATCTCCCGCCTATTCTGGCCCGTTTGAACCTTGGTACCACAAAGTTTGCAGCTGTGCCTGAACGCAGACTGCGATTTGGGAGGTAGGGTTTAGCAAGGGCCTGTAGATATTTGGGGGCAGTGCCAGCTTTGATTTTAAATAGGTAGCTCAGGGCCTTAAAACAAATTCGACTTTCAACCCTAAGCCAATGCAGATCCCTGAGATGTTTGGTGATCCTAGCGGATCTAGGGATTTTGCAGAGCAGTCTTGCCGCAGCGTTCTGCACTAGTTGCAGACGCTTTATCACTGCCTTGTTGGAACCCAGGTATAAGATGTTACCGTATTCAAGCCGAGATGTCACTAAGGCGTTGACCACGGTCTTCTGGGTGGTAGGTGGCAACATCCAGATGATTTTGCGTAACCATTTAAGAATGGTAAAACATATACCTGCCACTTTGTTTGCTTGCTGAGTCATGGATAGACTGTCATCAATGATGACCCCAAGGTTTCTAACCTGAGAGGCTGGAGGTGGAAGTTTACCTAATGACGATGGCCAATGGGAATCGTTCCAGAGATCTTTACTATTCCCTAACAGGAGGACCTCTGTTTTATCTCCATTTAATTTGAGTTGGTTGGCTGACATCCAACTAAATATTTCTTGGAGGCCTACTTTTAATGCAGATGGGGTAGACAAGTCGGATTTGGAGAGTGAGAACAAGACTTGCGAGTCATCTGCATAAGTCATTAAGCTTAGACCAAAGTTTCCTGCAAGATTGGCCAGTGGTCGTAGGTACAAATTAAAAAACAGAGGGCTCAAAATTGATCCCTGTGGCACACCGTGAGGAGAGTGGAATACCTCAGAGCATGCCTCCGAAGAGGAGATCTGGAAAGTGCGGAGGGATAAGTAAGATCTAATCCATTCTAGAGCTTTGCCTTCGACACCATTCTCCCCCAGCCTGTCAAGCAGTATGGAGTGAGAGATGGTGTCGAAAGCCGCACTAAGATCTAACAAGACCAGTGCTACTGTTTGGCCGTCATCCATAAGCTCCCTGATCTTTTCTGTGACCCCGAGCAGGGCCGTCTCGGTAGAAAAACCACTCCTAAACCCAGATTGGGACGAATGCAGGAGCTCATTGTTTTCCACATAGGTTGAAAGTGCCTTATGGATATGCCTCTCTAAGATTTTTGAAAAGGCAGGTAGTAATGAGATTGGACGATAATTGGCCAATATCATAGGGTCTGCGCCTGGTTTTTTAAGTAGAGGGCTGACCATAGCATGTTTGGTACTATAGCACTGCCACCTTGCTACTCCAGCCGCAGTGCAGGTCAAGCAGTCATGGCCACCCTTTTTCAAGGCCGACACTTGAGACTAACTTTCTAAAAGTTGGTATTTTGAAAATAGTAATTTAAATTCTGTTTTCGCCATGAAAGAGGATTTTTAATTAAAATAAGTGCAATAATTATTTATCTAATTGTTCCCAAACTGAATTTAGCCCTTATTAAATTCAAAAAGGTAAGCCAGTATTAGTCTATGGGTAGTGTATCTTGCCACAGTGAAAATATACTATGGAGATTTTCCTCTGCGAAGATATGAAAAACTTTACAGATAAGTTTAATTTTCTGAATACCAATCAATCAATCAATCAATCAAGGCATTTGTATAGCGCGCTACTCACCCTGAGGGTCTCAAGGCGCTTGGGGGGGGGGTCCGCCACTGCTCAAATAGCTAGGTCTTGAGTTGCTTCCTGAAGGAGAGGTGGTCTTGGGTCAGGCGGAGGTGTATGGGGAGGGAGTTCCACGTCTTGGCAGCCAGGTAGGAGAAGGATCTTCCTTCTGTAGTGGCTCTTCGGATGCGGGGAATGGCGGCGAGGGCGTGGCTGGTCGATCGTAGCTGGTGGGTGGGGGTGTAGAAGGTCAGGCGGTCGTTGAGGTATCTGGGGCCTTGGTTGTGGAGAGCTTTGTGTGCGTGGGTGAGGAGTCGGAACGTGATTCTCTTGCTGACGGGGAGCCAGTGCAGGTCTCTCAGGTGTCCGGAAATTTGGCTGTGTCGGGGAATGTCCAGGATGAGTCGTGCGGAGGCGTTCTGGGTGCGTTGGAGTCTTTTCTGGAGTTTGGCTGTGGTTCCAGCGTAGAGGGTGTTTCCGTAGTCCAGTCGGCTGGTGACGAGTGCCTGGGTGACCGTCTTCCTGGTTTCGGTGGGTATCCACCGGAAGATCTTCCGTAGCATGCGGAGGATGTTGAAGCATGACGAGGAGACGGCGTTGCATTGTCTGGTCATCGAGAGGGAGGAGTCCAGGATGAAGCCCAGGTTGCGTGCGTGGTCCGTTGGTTTGGGTGCGCTGCCCAGGGCAGGGGGCCACCAGGAGTCGTCCCAGGCGGAGGGTGATGATCCTAGGATGAGGACTTCCGTCTTATCTGAGTTCAGTTTCAGGCGGCTGTTCCTCATCCACTCGGCTACGTCTTTCACCCCTTCGTGTAGGTTGGTTTTGGCGGTGGTGGGGTCGTTGGTGAGGGAGAGGATCAGCTGGGTGTCATCGGCATAGGAGATGATGTTGAGGTTGTGTTGGCGTGCGATGGCCGTGAGGGGGCTCATGTAGATGTTGAACAGCCTGGGGCTGAGGGATGATCCTTGTGGTATGCCGCAGATGACTTCGGTGGCCTCTGATCTGAACAGGGGGAGGCGGACTCTCTGGGTTCTTCCGGCGAGGAAGGAGATGATCCACTCCAGTGCCATCTCCTGGATTCCGATGTCGCTGAGGCACTGCCCTAGGGTGCGGTGGCAGACAGTATCGAACGCTACGGAGCGTTCCAGGAGGATGAGTGCCGCTGTTTCCCCGTTGTCGAGCATGGCTCAGATGTCGTCGGTGGCTGCGATGAGGGCGGTCTCGGTGCTGTGGTTGGCTCTGAAACCGGACTGCGAGTGGTCGAGGGATCCATTCGTCTCGAGGAAGGCGGCCAGCTGTCTGTTGACGGTCTTCTCAATGACTTTGGCAGGAAAAGGAAGGAGCGAGATGGGGCGCTAGTTCTTGAGGTCGGTGGGGTCCGCTGAAGGTTTCTTCAGTAGGGCGCTGAGTTCGGCGTACTTCCAGCTCTCTGGGAAGCTGGCGGTGTCGAAGGAGGCATTGATGATGTCCCGGAGATGGGGTGCGATGATGGAGTCGGCCTTGTTGAAGACGTGGTGAGGGCAGGGGTCTGTTGGTGATCCAGAGTGGATGGAGGATGGAGTTCATCGTGCGGATGGTGTCTTCGGTGTTGATCGGGGTCCAGGCGCGGAGGTTGGTGGTGGGGGGCGTTGGTGCAGTCGTATGGTGCGTCGGCTATGTGCTGAAGCTGTTGTGTATATCTGTGATCTTGCTGTGGAAGAACGAGGCGAGCGAGTTGCAGAGATCTTGCGATGGGGTGATGTTGTTGTTTCCGGCGCTGGGGTTCGAGAGCTCTTTGACGATGTTGAAGAGTTCCTTGCTGTTGTGGGCGTTGTTGTCCAGTCGTTCCTTGAATGCGGTTTTCTTGGTGGTGTGGATCAGCTGGTGGTGTTTTCGGGTGGCGTGCTTGAGGGTGGTCATGTTGTCTGTTGTCGGGTCTCTGTGCCAGGCTTTCTCGAGGGCTCGGCAGTTCTTCTTGGAGCTCTTGAGATCGTCGGTGAACCAGGATGCTTTCTTGTTGCCGGGTCTGATGGGGGGGGTCTTCAGTGGAGCGAGGTCGTCTGCGCAGTTGGTGATACATTTTGTGAGGTTGTTGGCGGCTTGGTTGGGGTTCGCTAAGCTTGCGAGGGGGTTCTGGCTCAGGGATGTGGCGAGCTGGTTGGTGCTGATCTTGTTTCAGCTTCTGCGGGGAACCTGTTACGGGTGGTGGTGGAGCGCTGTCCTTCTGAAGCTGAAGTGGACGCAGCTGTGGTCTGTCCAGTGGAGTCCGGTCGTGTGGCTGAAGGAGATGTCTTTGCTGGAGGAGAAGACTGGGTCAAGCGTGTGGCCGGCGTAGTGGGTGGGGGTGGTCACCAGTTGTTTGAGTCCGAGGTTGGCGAGGTGGTCCAGCAGGGTGGTGGTGTTGCGGTCGTTGTTGTTCTCTAGATGGAAATTGAGGTCCCCTAGGAGGATGTAGTGAGCGGAGGGGAGGGCGTGCGGGCTGATGAAGTCGGCGATGTCTTCACTGAATTGTGTGCGTGTTCCCGGGGGTCTGTAGATGAGGGTGCCTCTGAGGGTAGTCTTGGGGTTGGTGTGTATCTGGAAGCGCAGGTGTTCGGCGGCTGTGAGTGTGTCGTAAGAGTTGGTTGTGATGCGGATGGTGTTCTTGTGGACGATGGCGATGCCTCCTCCTATCTGGTTGACGCGGTCCCTCTGGGTGATCTTGTATTCGTCCGGGATGGTGATGGCGATGTCGGGCGCTGAGGAGGCGTTCATCCATGTTTCTGTAAGGAATGCGACGTCTGGTTATGTGGCGTCGAGCAGGTTCCATAGTTCCACAGCGTGTCTGTTGGTGGAGCGGGTGTTGAGCAGGATACACTTCAGGTGGTTGTTGCTGGTGCTCGGCTTTGCGGGTGCGGTGCGGGTCCGAAGGCAGGAGAACTTGCAGGATTGGCAGGTGAAGGGTCCGTGGGTGCGACCTGGGGTGGCATGGTGGCAGCTGTGTTCCGGCCGGTGTTGAGAGCATTGAGGGTGGCTGCATCGTAGGTCCTGCGGGTGGGTTGGCATCTTTGGGGGCAAGGGGTTCTGGCGCTGGGCATGGTCCAGGCGCGGACGGGCGCAGACGGGCTTACCTTTCGCGCGCCTTCGGCGCACCATCGGCGCGCCCGCTGCGTCAATGCTACACGTATGCATGCACTCTGCCATAAGTGGAGAGCGGGGCGGCGGGGCGAGGGAGGAGCAGCTGGGAGGCAAGAGCGGGGTGGTGAGTGGGGGGAGTGAGCGGTGATGCTGGAGGGAGCGTGGGGGGGCCACGCGGGAGCAGCGGCTGGGAAACAATCAACAGTAGATAATAACAGTAAGTAACAGTAATAGTAACACAATCATAAATTTACCATTATGCTACATTTTAAATTACTATTAAAATGAGTTCTTCTATGATGTTTCTAGCTGCAACCAAACTGAAATTAAGCAGGTTGAAATCCTCTAAGGGAGACAACGCAAAAAGTATCTGGCTACCCGGCAAGAGATGTTTCTCTATCTGAGCTTTTCTGCCAAAATTCAATGACTTCACAGGGAGTTTGTAAATGGCTATCTGGCCTTGTTGAACACATCCCAGTCGTAGCTTGCTACTGTGCCCTACTGAGTATTTTCAACTATCAAAAATGTTTCTAAATTGGAAGGTCAAATTTCCTCCAGATGAATCCCGGTCCCTGTATCCTTCTGGGGTCGATTGTGTCAGCGCTAACTTCTGACCTGGTCTGTAACATCTAGATACCCCTGGTTGATGCTTTGGCTTTTAGCGCTAGAAAATTCATATCTCTGATTCCTAATATCCAATTTGTGTTGTTTGTTGTTTATTGGCTAATGAACATTATGTCTATTTTTATACATTGGTGAGGAATTTTAATTTGATGTGCTTTCTACTTTTTAACGGAGTTGGTACCGGTAAGTGCTTTACACATTTCTCCTAATTTAAGCCTGTATGCTCTGTACTAAAGCTAAGAATGGTTGAGCTCAGGTTTAAATTATTAAGACCAAACTCAACCTGGTAGGAATATTTCCAATATCACTTAAAGAGTAACACGATCCACTTCAACTAGTAACCCACTGTCTCAAAATATTTATGAGTAGTCTGCTAGCCATCCCAACCCCACAAGAAAAATAAATGTACCCATGCCAGATGTTTAGCCACTGCTTGCATATTTGAACACATCATTCTCCTGTTGACCAGTAATAGTCCAGTTAATGTGGCAGCTCATTATTGTAACCAATATACATTAAGCACCAGTTCACAAGAGTGTGAGTTATGTATTCAGTGAACCCCAGATTAGGCATCAGGGCCATAGTTATAAAGATGGTCATTAGTGAGTTAATTATAAATGTGTTTTCTATAATTTAGGGCAGCTTTACAATAGTATGATAAGCTAGATCCAGCTGGTTTTTCCCAAAGGTGTTGGGATTTCATTGTGTGCATTTCAGGACAGCACCTTTACTACTGACCACTTCATGAATCCAAAACCATCAGGAACCTCTAAGATCAAGGAAGAGCTAAATCAGCAGAACCTCTTAACAAACAACCTTTAATATCAGGGAGAATCACATTTCACTAGAAACTCTACACCCATGCATCTTTCTCAAACATACACATAATGCATACACCAATGATTGTCCACTCCTCAAAATGGTAACAGACAAACCTAAGCAACCCACTATCTAAACATTCTACATAACCCAGTACCTGATATAATACAATGAGTACAAAATCATACAATTTTGATAATATTCAATATATATGTAAAAAAGAACAGCCTGTATCAACATGAACAACAACTAAACAAAACAACCTAAGATGGTACAACTTATGCCTCCTGTCCACAGGTAATCATCTTTCAGCCTTTCTTTCTACTCTTTATACTTACTCAGATTGCATCCAATTGTTTTTGTTTGGTCCAGTAAATGTGTCAGTGATGAAAACCTGAGCATAGCCCTTGGTAGCTATTGAACAGAACAGAATAGACTTCACTTATGAAAATATGTAAAGCATTTATAATTATCAAAACAGTTAAAAAGTAAGTAACACAACACAATACAGATCCAACTCCAATTTATACCAACAGAGCATATAATGAACAAAATGACACCCAAATTACAAAAATTCAAAAAAAGGAAACCGGAGATAGGATTTTTTTTATTTGTAAATTGAAATAGCACTAAAATGTTTAAGAGCTAACTGCAGTCATCTTTTAGTGTAGTTCCTATAATCCCAATAGGCTTTGTGCATTGGAAAATTATATCCTATAGATTTGACGTAGGACTTAAGTCAATAGGTCTCTATCGAATATACTAAACTTAATTGTGTGTGTGACAGCTAGCTCAGAGGTCACTAGAAACTTTTTCGTTTACACAAGAAGGGATTAGTTTCTGCCAAACACATAAACATTACAACTTTATTTCCCAAGAATAAGAATATATCTCTCAGAGTCGCGGAAACAATAGATAAGTATTTCACTCAGTCAATCGTGCATGCTTCGTTTCTACAGAGTTGCAGAGAAAGAGAAGAGATGGGTGTTTTCAATAAAAGTTTTATTGAACAGTCTTATTTCTCTTGCAAGAGAAATGAACTGCTACAATTATTAGACAGAATGCAAAGTATAATGCGTACAGCGAGAATAGTATTCTAAAATAATACTGTAACAGCATTTTATGGTTTCTAAGCCATATAAAAATACATACATAAATACACAGGCTAAAATACTCAACTGGTGCTTCTAAAATACGCCTATCCCAATGTACCTAACCTAAGTCTAGTACGAGGGAAGAAGTAAGTATGGTCTTTTGCATAGGTTTAGTTTTGCCAAGCTTCTACCAAACGTTTCTCTAGGTTTCTATCAGCTCCATATCTGGAATCTCTTTCTCTGGACTCGATTTCCTAACACCCCGCAAGGGGAGTCAGAAACACTGGAGCTGGATTTTTCAGCAGAGGAGGGCAGCTTCCTAATCAGTGCATCAACTGAAGAGTCGGCTTCCTTCTGCACTTACTGTAGCGAGCTGCTTCGCTCAAGTAGGTCGTCGAACTGCTCCGAACCACCGTGCTTTGCCATAGCAAGTGAAGGTATATCTATACCTTGAAGGTGTTTAGGAATGCCATGTTTGACATAAAGTCAGGCATATAAACGTCATGAATAAACCCCTGGGGACTAGTTGTTCATTGTAAAACTAACTGAGTTCCTAGTGAAATCAATATTCAAGCAAGGGGAAGTCCCTAACGTCTTTAGCTGGTTTTCCAAGAAATTGTTGTGATGTTTGCTGAACGGATGGAAGTAGCCATGCCTGTATTTGGGTAACATGGACTATGCCTAAATAAGGTCTTCATTTCCATGCCTATATAAGGGCAACATGAATTGTACCTACATAAGGGCATGAATCGGTAAAATTCAATCGGAACCTAAAACGCCACACAACATCCACTCCACTTCTTATGTACGGCTTCTACTAAGTTCTAAACACATTAAACATATCTAAACATGATGTGTTAAAACCCACCCCAATATACATTACAATGCATTGGTACTGGTTGTACACAAAAAAGAGCATTTGTACTGTATGCATTTAAAGCAATGTTTCATTCAAAGCATATAGTTTGACATTTGACAATGCTATCCAAATGAATCACGAAAATACATTTTTTAAATGGCTCGTAAATACAGAAGAGAAGGTGCCGAAACCATTTCATGTCATCTTGAATATAACTGCTTGTTATGAAGACAAGGTCAAATATTGTCTCTTGGAAGTTTTCAAAGAATTCTAGTTCTCTGTGAATAGTTCTACTTTAAGCAGATTACTTTGTGCCAAAAAATGAAAAATACAAAGTTGGAAAACAAAAATTTATCATAGGAAAATGAGTTCCACAGTTAGAACTTTGTTTTGAAAAATGAAGGTCGAATTCAGAACACTGTGTGCCAAATTAAAAGTCAGTGTTGGTATACGGAGAAAACATCAACTCTTCTAAGTCTGCAAAATTTTCGTCTTCCATTGTAGGTGAAAGTTGGATTACCTCGTTAAGAAGATCAATCGCACATAGATGTGAAGCATTACCGTCAGCATTGGTTGAATTAACAATGTTCGAATCAGATGGTACCTGTGCGCCTGTCGCTTCTCGTATCTCACTGTCAGCATTTTGCGTCTGTGATATCTCAATAAATGCTATCATCAGAATTGGTAGCCGCTGGGGCAACACAGTGCATGAGCCGTCACTGGTCCAAGCAAAGTATCAAGATCCATTGGCATGACTGATGGGAGTGTGAGACAGATGTCTAACACGCATTCTACTCCGCATAGCAGGCAGCACAGAACAGGTAAGATGCAATCTTGCCAAATTAGTCTGAAAGATAGAAACCATGTGGTATTCAATTCTCTTAGATGAGTTAATCTCAAAATGTGGACGATGCGCTCACGACACTTCATCGCCAGTAGAGTGGTCTCCACAGTGAACTGGGTATTGCTTGTGACTTGACTTGCCATATCGAAGCAGTAGGAGCAAAAATAGTATCCCTGCTGCGAGTCCCAAAATGAGAGGCAATCTGCCAAACACAGAGTGCACGAAGTTTGGAAATATTCCTAGGACTGCTTCAAAGGGTGCTAACAGTCCCGAAAAACTGTCTTAAATACATGTACAATACCACTCGTATCAGACATGTTTTAGATACGACTTAACATTTCTGAGGAATGTATAGGGCAATTTGTAGTTAAGAGGGCATGTATCTCTGCAGAAGACCTTGCGGCTTGCGCATCATAGGTCTCTTTGGCCGAGGTCAGTGGCACAGTTTTCTGTAAAAGAATGGCTTTCATTCTGCTTAAAGTATCAATTCGTAGAGAAGAGATGTTCATTGAAGGCCATAACAGCGACTCCCGGTCTGTCTTGGTTTTTGGAAACAATACTTGCATACAGTAAGTGACCCTGGCTGACACAGTTACTAGATAGGCTAAACCTGGCAACATGCCACAGCAGCTGTGATCAATCAACATGAGGTAACTTCCATTAGAAAGCTATCCAAAAATTGGATCAATCACCGCAGCTGGTGAACCTTGCAGGTGGCAGGATAAGTTGTTAGAAGAACCATTGCAGGCCTCGTGTAAATTAATACCCTGACAAAGGAGAGAACCGCTTAGTGCTTTTTCACAATTTTTGCCACTAAGAAACACTTCTTTTCCCCCACTCCAACATCTGTGTGTGTATGGTAATTCCCAGGATATCTTGATGTATTCTTTACCTGACCTTTCATATGTTCCTTCTGGTATGTGTTTTAGGCAATACTGAAAATGGAAAATTGTAATAGGCAGAGTTATTGTTCAATGTATAATCCGTTCTGTGGCTGGTCTTTCAGCAACAGTTATTGGCAATCTTTCCAGTTTTTCAATGCTCAGCACCGTATAGTCTGCTCCCCTCTGTGCCATTGTGATCTGTTTCCCAGTGAGATTGAATTCTGAAAACAGTGACATGGTATTGATTAAACGCCAAGGCACATAGCCTGAACAAAGGTTTTGTAACGTCCAGCCTAATAGCATGATAGAACGCAATTGCGACTGACCATGTTGCAACATGACCAAGTCCTGTCCCATGATGTCTATGGCAGAAGATACTATGCTGTCCAAAGAATATATCCTGGACGACAGAGTCGTTAACCCATTGTCAACTACAGAGAGAGTTTTCTCTAAATTAATACAATCAATTACTCGTATTCGTTCTGCAGTCTCTGCTTGAGTAATCTTCCATGCTTCATTATAAGCCGCATAGATACCTGCATATATAAAATGTTTATGATTGATGCGGTGTTCTTGGTCCTAGCAAGAATTCCCTAGGATCAGCGCCATCTTTAAGTAAAGATAAGTGTTGTTTAACATCCCTAAGTGTAGATCTATGTAGCCATTCAAGGCATAGTTTCCCTGCACTGCATGTTGTTACTATTCCTGGATGCTGTCTCTGAACATATCTTGGATCTGGCCTAGTGAATGTGAACCCCGTGTTTTATTCAGGAATCTATCTTGACACTTGTTTGTGTCTATGGGTAAGATTAACCATTTTTTTCAATCTGGATCTGTTCTGTTGTGGTGCAAAATAGTATGTACGTCGAACTCACACTTTGAAGTGTTACTGTTATCAGGTGTAGGTTTAGGTATGGACAGATTGTTTAAATCTTTTATCTTGGCTAACCCAAAACAAGATGTCTGTTGGACGGTGTCATTCAAAAACATAATTTGCTCTGCGATGATGCAGGCTCTACATAAAGCTTCTATCCCCTGAGCTTGCCAAATTTTTGTGCCCAAGACAGTTTTTGTCTCAATGTTGTCTTTCCAAAAGTCAAAACCTAATGTAGACAGCTGATCATAAAAGGCTGCAGAATAAATTAGCTTGGTATTTGTCAACATACTTTTCATTCCTGTCTTATTAACATTTTTAAAGTGAAACGATTCTGGATTGGATACATTAAAACCTGAAAAGTATGGAAATTTGCCATAAAATGTTTTTGAGCTACCCTTTGGTGGCGTAAGACAATGTTCCTATTGGGTTTACATCAATATATTTCTATGATTTGGAGATTTGTGCAAGAAATGATGGCCAAAGTGATTATAACAATACATTTGTCCATAATCTGATGAACCTTCTAAGTATTCATGATGTGTAAATACAGCAGACATTTCTAAGTCTGACATCATATTATTAACAGTCTCGAACTCCCAATCATCAGAAAAGGTACTAGATGAAACAAAATCATTCAAGGAAATCTTGAACTGGTGTGGAATCTTCAACAGCTCCCTCACAGGCCAAAAATGTCATAGTCAGTTCTGTCTAAAGCTATACCCCTAGTATAGGAACGGCTGTGATTTCACTGATGACAAGTAAGTTGATGTTCTTACTTGCTGTGTCCTTTTTTATATATGTTCCATTTATCAGCATTCCCAAGTTATTACTAGAGTCAACCAAAGTACACTCAACACAATCCAAAGTTCAGTTCATGGTGAAACCAGATAAGTCTTTTCCAGGTGATGACACATTTCTGTTGCTTGTTCTTTCAAAGTTCTTTTTAGTGGCGTTGTTTTAGGTTCACTGGGATCCTCGGAAAACGTTTCAAAGTTAATTAAATAGCCAGAGGCAGTTCTGTCAATTGTAGGGATTGGAGGTACAAGTACCATAGCTTTGTTGCTTAGTCTTTCATTTCACACTGCAGATTCTTCAAAGGTGATGAGTCTCTCAGTTTGAACCTCTTGGATAGTAGCCAGATTCGGGCGTCTGCTACATCTTTGGAGTCCACTTGGCCTACTGCTTATGATCGGCCTCATGATGTGGTTTGACCAGGTCGATTGACACAAACCTGTTCTCCTTTTTACCAGCAATGGGTGGCAGTAATACTGTTCTTGATCCGTGGATTGCTAGGACAGGTACTGGTTGTCTGTAATAAGGTCCACATTCCTTCTTGTCCGTGATCTTTTCTCTGACTAGATACATAATCTTTGGAATCCAGACAGGCCTTTCTGGGATGGTTGGTTTGTCTTCAGTGGTTATTGTCTTCAGGAACATGTTACTATGTTTCATTCTTATTTCATTTAAGTCCGGTAAAACAGCCAAACGATCTTTGATATCAAAGGGTTTTTGTTCTACCACTAAAGTCTGACAATTGAGGTCCGATACTATCATTCTGGTCCCAAAAAGGACAACATATGAAGTGATACCCCCTAGAGAACTTCTTGGCAGATTATTAAGACTACATTGGACACTTATTAGATGCTTGACCCACCCATCACCCGAGCCTAATACCCTAGCTGTTACAGATTGCTTTATGTCCCGTTTTTTTCTCTCTACTACCGAATTTCCCTCAGGATGGAATGGACTAGAGTACCGCAATGCAACACCCAGATTGGCTATGGCCTCCTTGTACGCTCGAGAGCTAAACGCAGGAACCTGGTCAGAATGTAGCGTGCCGACTGCATATGTGCTGATAAAGACTCGCAAATCTTTTATAATAGTTCGAGCGTCAGCCGAGCGCTGAGGCCGCATCCAAATGAAACTCGTCTTAATATTTGTGGGATTGCATTTGTCCATAAGGACGTCTGCGTGTAGATAGTCTAATGCTGTCTAACAATGGTGTCTGTACTGGGCTGGCTATGCTATAGTCAGGTATCTGGCGGTGTTCTGTGCTGCTATCTCCATTGCAGCCTATGCAGTCAATGATAAACATATGAATGTGAGCATTCATTCCTGGCCACCAGTACGTCTCTTTTACCTTCAATATGGTTTTAGAGATTCCTTGATGTACCAGACCGTCTCCTAAATGTGCTTCGTATATCAAAGCTACTCTACGTTTCCTGTTTAGAATCACTCTACCCCCCACTCCAGGGATTCGAGCAAATGGAATGGAGTTTGCATAAATTATGTATAAGTACTCGAGTGGAAACAGCTAGCATTATTTTGCCATCAATTTTTGTTTTTGAACGAGTGATTGCAGCTACAGAAGTCGTTTGTACAGCTGCCTTCGCAGCTTCATCAGCCAATGAATTCCCTGCAACGTGAACGCCATCACGTTGATGACTCAGTGTATGTATCATGTGAGTGTTTTGTAGTTCTTGTCACAACTGAACTACTTGTTCCCAAAGCAACTTATGCTAGATTGTGCCTCCCTTTGCATCTTTGTAACCGTTTTGAATCTAGTTCTGCAAGTATTCATTGTAAGATTGAACACAATAATACGAATCGCACACTATGACTGTGGGGAATTTGCGATATGTATTTTCAAGCCCCATCCTAAATGCTTGTAGTTCAGCTTGCTGAGCTGTACAATCTCCTAGAGATTGTGTTTTAGTGACCATTGGTCGGAATTTGCCATTGCGCCAGCGACCTTTAACGATCGCACACGCTGCACTATAAGCTTGTTTACCCCCCTTAGCGGGGTGTGCTGATCCGTCAGTATAAATTATACATTCATATTTTTCTAGAGGCAAAATTCCAGTAGGCAGAGGACATACTTGTTCATATAGTAGAAATTCCTGTGTTTTTAGATATGGATCAAAAACGTATTCAACGTCTGTTGCAGCAAGAGAATTAACCCATTGTATCCATCTGTTATGTTATGTTATGTTATGTTATGTTAATGGTTTTTATACCGCGCACAGCTGCGTCCTGGCGCCAAATAGGTGAACACAACATCACAAAATGCAGCAGAGTCAGTTAATTTTATTAAAAAGAAAAGTTATGATGACACGTCTGAACCTGGTTAAATCTTCCAAAGCACGGATGTCATTAGGGAGAGCGTTCCAAAGCTTAGCGGCTACTACTCGAAAGGAGCGGCCTCCAATCCTGCTCAGCAAAAAGCGAGGAACAACAGCCAAATTCTGGCCCATCGATCTCAAAGAGCGAGAGGGGACATATGGGGTCAGAAGGTTCATGAGAATAGGTGGAGCCATGCCTTTCAAAATTTTAAAGGCCAGGCAGAGCACCTTAAACTCAATCCGCCGAGCAACAGGCAACCAATGGAGTGTTTGCAATGCTCTGGACACTGAGCAACGTTTGGGCAGCCCAAATATCGCTCTTGCGGCGGCATTCTGCACTCGTTGTAGCCGCAGAAGTTCAGCCTTGTTCGTGCCTGCTAGCAGAGCACTGGCATAATCTATCCTGGATAGTACCGAGGCCTGGACCACAAGCTGTCTAGTGGGGGCATCGAAAAATTTAAGCACCGGCCTGATGCCCCTAATAATGCCAAAACAAGAGGCAGCCACCCCCTTAGTCTGGCAAGTGAAGCTAAGTGAAGGGTCCAGCCAGACCCCGAGGTTTTTTAACTCCATAGCAGGAGAGGGGATCATTCCTAACTCTTGGATGCAATGCTTTAGAAATAGAAATGCTTGCTTTCGTCACTGCCTCTAAGGCAGGTACAGGTGTAACAACCATAATGCGTTTACCTTGTGCGAGGACTCTCTCTTTTGCTACTGTAGTTTGAACCGCTGTCAGAATTTTTTCTGTTGAAGTGAATTTTATTTCTGCTTGTGTGCAGAAGTGTGATTTGTAAGCTATTGATACTTTTTCTCCTTCATTAAAGGTTAAGTACGTGAATCAGCATTGTCCTGGAATGATTGGGATCACTAAGTTGCGTACGTTTACGTGTATTTGCAAATGTTTAGTCGCTAACATGTCTGTTTGCAGTGAACACAACATTTCTGTGTGTTTTTGTGTCCAATTAACTGTTTCAAAATCAGGTTTGATTAATTCCTAGAGAGGTTTAACCCTTTCTCGTAATTTAGAATGTAAGTTCTTCTGAAGTTTAGGAAACCTAGAATTGACTGTAAGTTATTCCGCGAATTTGGTGGTTGGAGCAGCGCACATTTCTCTAGAAAATTTGCTGCCAGGCTTTTGCCTTCACTTGAAAGTTTGTATCCTAGAAAAAGAACACTGAGATGGGCAATTCTTGATTTTTTTAAATTGAATTTATACCCTTTGGTGGCGAAGCCAAGTATGATGGTGTTCACCCTGTTCAAGTGCCTATCCAGGTCATCGTCTGTCAGATAGATGTCATCTACATATGATAGACCTTCATCATCATACGTTTGTAGTAACTCTGTTACCCTTGCTGAAAGTAAACCAGGATTATTCTTGAATCCCTGAGGGAGATGAAGGAATACCTACTTTCTGGTGCAATGTTTTGACAGAAGAAACCGTTAGAAATATCTAACGTGGTTTTATATTTTTTACGCACAATGTTATTCATTAATGCTGCACTGTGTGCATTTTGTACTGCAAAAGTTTTGCATCATGAAATTAGATGTTGGTAATCCAATAATAGACGATATGTATTGTCTGGTTTGGAGACAGGAAACAAAGGATTGTTCATTGCCGAGGTGCATGTTTCAATCACCGCTTGGTATTCAAGTTGATCTAATATCTCCCTGACCTGTTTTTTTATCTTCCTGCTTAACTGGATACTGCCTTTGTGCAGTTGGTTGATTTTTTAACTGGATTTTATGGTGAGGAGAATCCTCATCCCATCCTACATGATTTTTATATATTGCAGGAGCCTGGGCTACTTCCCATTTCCTGGCATAGGTATATTTTAAATAGATTGGAATGTGGTTGGAGAAGGCTGGCATAAGACAGACCAATTATCTTAGTATAATGATGTCTTTGCCATGTGTTAGCGCTCCCTGACAAATTGTGGTGGCCAGTCTTGTTCAGCGAGAAGAAAGTCATAACCCTGAGAGAGCCGCTTCCAAAAGAGTGCTCTTATTTTTCTAGTTATATCTCCCTCCATCTGGAGTGTTACTTCATATAACTTATGTGGGGAACTAACCCTGGTATCTGCAGTTTCAACTTGAATGTACTCATTCAAGTCCACTGTCTCCAGATGATCCTTCAAGTTCTTGCGAGCTATGGTGACTTCTGCTGCACTGTCCAACATTGTCTGAGCCCACTCCCCGTTCTTCAGTTATGTCCTCAAGATCCTCGGCATGTCCGATCTTTAGACCTGCTACCTTCTTCTTGGTGAATTGAGGTTTCTTGTTTTTCAGAACGTGTTGATCGTCTTTGGACTTCACGTGTTCTTCCTTGTGTTCTGACCGTCCTCTTCTTTTGAATTTTTGTGACGAAGTCTGAAAGGTACGAGAGGAACGTGTATCAGTATCTTGATATCTATCAGGTTTTCTCAAATTATCCATATTCCTGAGGTTATACCTCCTTTCAGAGGGCTCCTTTTGAGGAGACCTACCTCGGGATTGAGAACGCTTCTCTTAGAGAAGTATGTTTAGTGATCTCCCACTTCTTTTTAGGAAGAGTCGAGTGTTTTTATTAAGGACCTTTTCAGGACTTTCTGACAGTTGGGGTTTAACTGGTTTTCCACCCAAGCTGTCTCTTCCTAATTCTTCATAGGACTTTTCAATTATTCTGGCCAGTTCTTGTAGTAGCTCAGTTACATCAAATTCCCTTAATTTCTGGCGGATCACCACGGATGCTGCTTCACCTTTAATATTAGCTAATATTATTGTTGAGACCTGTTTGAAATCCTTCAATAATTTCATACCCAGATTTAAAGCAGGCTCTGCCCCGTATTCATTTTGAATCTGTTTCAGGACATCTGGTATTACCGCCATAGACAGAACACCATGTGTTTTGGTGAAGATTGCAGCAAAGACTGTACCCCAAGAGTCGCAGTCCTCCAGATGTGCTGCGATCCCCATTGGTAAACAGATTCTTAGAATTCTGTGTTTCTCATGAGGGGTAGTATCAGGAAATACTGCCTCGATGTGAGTAATTTTTTGAGCTATCCAGAATGGAATTTGTTCCCGTTTTGCGGGTAATTTACCAACAACTGAATTTAGAGTCTGCGGTGTAATTTTATTTGTGTTCCCCTGGTAAGGGGGATGTTGTGGAATCCTTATTGCCGGTTGGACTGTTAGTGTCCGAATGACATATTGGACCAATTGTCTATAGATTTTGATTAGCTCTTTGAGTTGAGCTAAAAGTTCCGTTTATGTCAATATATCAATTTCAGGATGTGGTGAATAGCTGGCTAAGACCGGCCATGTTGCTCCTGGTCTACCTAGTGGACCAAGCCTGGTAATGTGATTTATATGTTTTAGGGCACCTTTAAACCAGAGCGCATGCTCTTGGTAAGTTAGTGGAATTTCAATATCCTCAAAAGGTATGTATTCCGTTGGTGGATCATCTTCTTTGTAGAAGTGAAACACTTGTGTTCTTGGACCTGCTTCAGAGAAGATTATCCATGAATAGAATACCTCTGTCTGGTAATATTCATGTGCCTCTATCACAAAAACTACCCTACCACCTCTTGCTTATAGGCCGTTTCGTATGAGTTTTATAGTGATGGCTTTTTTAAAATTTTCAGGAATGCATATAGCATCCTCGTCGGTCTCTTGGAGACCTGTAAAGTTTAAAGCTGGTAGGGCGTTGTCACCTGTGGCTCCACCGGCCTCGGTATTATTATCGAGGGACATTTTGTTGACTGAAAGTTTGCAAAGCAAGTTTCAAGGAAACAAAGATAAGATGCATAATATTTTGGAACACTGTATCCTTGAACGTTGAATAAACCAAAAAGCTAATACATAGGATTTTCGTCCTACTCAGCTATGACGGATATTTTATCCTTTTACCCACTCCAGACGTCTATAGGAATATTACGGAAAAAAGGGTCTCTGAGAAAAGTACGACTGAGTTACTTTAGTATCTAGCGTTAAATTAGTGCCTTACCAAACGTTGGGCTCCATGTAGTGTAGTTCCTATATTCCCAATAGGCTCTGCGCATTGGAATAATATATCCTATAGATTTGACGTAGGACTTAAGTCAATAGGTCTCTATCGAATATACTAAACTTATTTGTGTGTGTGCCAGCTAGCTCAGAGGTCACTAGAAACTCTCTTGCATACACAAGAAGGGATTAGTTTCTGACAACCGCATAAACATGGCGACTTTGTTTTTCAAGAATAAGAATATATCTCTAAGAGTCACAGAAACAATAGATAAGTATTTCACTCAGTCAATCATGCATGCTTCATTTCTACAGAGTTGCAGAGAAATAGAGAGACGGGAGTTTTCAATAAAAGATTTATTGAACAGTCTTCTTTCTCATGCAGGAGAGGTGAACTGCTACAATCATTAGACAGAAGGCGAAGTATAATGCGTACAGCGAGGTTAGTATTATAAAAAAAGACTGTAAGAGCCCTGATGGTTTCTAAGCTATATAAAAATACATACACAAATACACAGGCTAAAATGCTCAACTGGTGCTTCTAAAATACGCCTACCCCAATGTACCTAACCTAAGTCTAGTACGAGGGAAGAAGTAAGTATGGTCTTTTGCATAGGTTTACTTTTGCCAAGAATCTACCAAAGGTTTCTCTAGGTTCTCATCAGCTGCATACCTTTAGAATGAAGGAGGTCTGGTATCTCTTTCTCGCGACTTGATTTTCCAACACCCCGCAAGGGGAGTCAGAAACACTGGAGCTGGATTTCTCAGCAGAGGAGGGCAGCTTCTTGATCAGTGCCTCAACTGGAGAGACGACTTCCTTCAGCACTTGCTGTAGCGAGCTGCGTCACGCAAGTAGGTCGTCGAACTGCTCTGAACCACCCTGCTTTGCCATAGTAAGTGAAGGTATATTTATACCTTGAAGGTGTTTAGAAATTCCATGTTTGACCTAAAGTTGGGCATATGAACGTCATGAATGAACCCCTAGGGAATAGTTGTTCATTGCAAAACTAACTGAGTTCTTAGAGAAATCAATATTCAAGCAAGGGGAAGTCCCTAACGGATTCATCTGGTTTTCAAAGAAATCTTTGTGACGTTTGGTGAACGGATGGAAGTAGCCATGCTTGTATTTGGGTAGCATGGGCTATGCCTAAATTAGGGCTTGAGTTCTATGCCTATATAAGGGCAACATGAATTGCACCTATATAAGGGCATGAATCGGGAAAATTCAATCGGAACCTAAAACGCCACACAACAATTTGGTTACAATTGAACGGGACCCAGTCACAACTTAAGGCTGACTCCAATGAAATAGGCGTTTCAGTACAGAAACCAGATCCAATCAAATCATGTTGATTTCATTTAATTAAAACCATAAATTACACATCACAGATGATTTAAAAGATTCACAAACAAATAAAACGATACCCTTGTTCAGGAAAACAGAATTAACCTGCATTATCTAGTTCATTTGCATACCAACTTGTCTTATAGTTCCGCTACCAAGAAAACCTGTTATAAACTACACTTATCACATGACGGGGAATACTTGAAGGCAAGAGTAGCATAAATGAGAAACAAAGAGAGGGTGGACTATTTCTAGGCAGCAGCAGCACCCCATTGCCTCTTGTTCCACGTGATTCCCTATTGTCTTACACTGCCTCTTTCGTAATACCAAATGTAAAGTGCAAAAGTGACAAGTTATCATTTTTGCTAAAATTTTACACAAAAAAATAGGAGAAGACAACAAGCTAAACAACATTTACTCCCCCCGTCAATCTGGTAAGATCTGCAGTGGGAATTTTGTCTCACAATAACCTGCCCATAAAACCCAATATATATATAGTGCAATTGTGACTGTACAAGAAGTGCTAATAGTGCAGGGTGGCGTAAAGGAGAAACAGGAAAAGAGGAAAGAAATAGGTTCATTACAGTTGTAAGTCGCACCTTCTTACTAAATATTAGAAATGGAAGTCATAAATCCTCAGCAGGGCAAGGCAGGAAACTGTGGCAGAGAAAGGTTCCATGAGATCAGATAGATGTCGGAAAAAGTCCTAGTGAAGCCATTGACTATTGGCTGGACAGCTACGAGTGAAGTAAATTCAAAGTACGCACCCAAGAAGGGCCCGCTTGACTGGATAGTTTTGGCGCATTCACTAGGTGAAGTCACTTTTTTGGAGCTTAGATTCCTTCAGTAAATTGATGGTGAATGCTGTAGCTGAAAAGGGCTTCAAGGGGCCAGATACCTTCTCCGCAACATCTTTCTGAAATGGATTTGCTGGTGTGAAAAAGCAGGAGCAACCTGAATCTTAAGCCAAGGTCAGATCGACTTGACATTTTTTTCCAAAACTCTGGAGGTCTTTGTAGCCAATGGTCCCATGTTACTCAGGATGCTTGAAGGAGTATACTTTGATCCCGGCGGTAGCAGAGTTCTGGGTAGGTTGCGTGCCAGACACACTCGCGACCAACTGTGGCCCGACGCCAATGAGCACGACTCTTCTACCTCCAGTGTGGATATAGAGGTTTCCCTCTATGGCCGGTTCATTAATATGAGGTATATTATATACTTTTCTGATTGGTTTATGGTAAGGTTTCAATTAGCACAGAGTTTGACTGACCCATCCCTAAGTCCTGAAGAATTGCAAGCATCATTTTTTTACATTTAATGGGCAAGAAACATCTCGACTACTATTTAAACTTTTGAGCCAGTGTTGACCATTATATCCACTCCTGCCCATCACCTGTTCTTGAAAAAACAAAGCGATTCAGATATTAAACTACCTCTTGGATTGACTTTAGTTTTTAATACACTAAACACCAGCCTACTCACTTCATCACATTCATACTTCATCTCACTTTTCACATCGACACCATATCAAAAGAACTATGGCAAAGTGCCTCCCTGTGGGGCCCGTTGGCATTGTAGTGCTGGCCCAACAAGTAGCTACCCAATGATGAAGCATGACACCCCTTGGTTGTGTGTGAGGGCTCTTGCTCCTGAATGATCAGATCCCCAAGTCTGACACCTCAGGTGCCTTTGATCTTTTCTTGGGAACAGCATACCTTCTGATTGAACTCACTGTCAAAGGTCCGAGGACCTCAGGAACAGCAGTTGGGGGTCAAGACTGACTCCAACAGAAGCCACCATGTCCAATTGGAACTGGGCAGCTGGGATCTTTAGGAAAAGAAGTTTCCAGCAACTTGTGGATGTGTGTAGAATGACAGGATGTCAATCCACTTCTTTGTCCTAGGTACAAGTGGGAGCATGCCCAGCCTTTCAGGTCTCCTCACAGGTCTCAGCAGCCGGTGCAGTCCTTCTTCTTTCTGCAGGTTTAGTTTGTTTTGAAGATGATGCTTAGAGAACCACATTTATTCTTGCACTAACCAGTGGGTGGGAGTGAGTTCTGGCCCCCCAATAACCAATAGTGAAAAAGTTCCCAGGGCTAGTGTGGCATCTTGAGCATCTTGGTTATGCAGCCTGTTGCCAGGTTGCCACATGCATTAGAATGCTCTGTACAGATTCTGTGGTTGTGATGTTTAGACTATCCAGGCAGTTGAGCTTGGACCTTGCTACTGGTGACTCTTTATCCTGTGGATGGGATCCTATTCTACAATAAATACTTATTTCACTTATAATCCACATTTGAACTTCTTTACATTGGCGACGGGACGGGATTTGTGAAGAAAAGAAGAAAGGATCTCAACAAGGATACAAAGATATCTTCTTTTATCTCATTTTGAAGTTTATCAAAGGTACTGTTATTTTTTTAATTTTCAATTCTCTATTGAAACTTTCAACTTTTCATGGATTGAGGAACTTTTATTTCCTTTGAACCAACTTCCTGGACAGACCTTTATATAGAAAGCACTTTTGGGCTGATTGTCTGTTTTGTGTAAAGCGCTTCTTATGGCAATCTTTAACAATACTATATTGTCATTTAGCAGTGTGCTCAGCGCTATTTGATGATTTTTATTTAGAGACTTCTTCTTTACTTGCACTCTCCATTGTGCACAGCGCTGTTTAATAATTTTCTCTAGCACACGCAGCGCTCATTTGTTTTGTTTCTAGCCTTTCACCTGCTTTCAATCTGCAGATTGCCGACGCAGCGCTTGTTTGCTTTGTGGCCTGCCCTTTCTAGTGCTCCCAATCTGCCTGTGCGCTTCATTTCAAGCAGTTTTCAGCCCACATCGGATCGCATCGGCAGCCTGTGCGCTTCTTTTCAAACAGTTTCAACCCACGTCGCATCGCATCGGCAGCCGCATATTTCAAAGGCTTACCGTGCTTGCTGCTCGAGCACAACGCTCGTTCACTCGCGCTCCAGCGCAGCACTACGAACGGCGGACTTCTCAGCTGTTGCCATACGTCGGACATCTCAGCTGTTGCCATCACGCAGGAGCGTCATGACGCGTTTACCATGGCGCGGCAGCCATTTTCTCGTTCAAAACCACTGATTCATCACAAATAACATTAATTTATTTTGCAGAGCAGCAGATTCGCCACGATTTTAACATTTTTCATTTTGAAACGTTTCAAGTGGTTTTCTTCACAGAAAAATTGCGCAGCAACAGGTATTGAACTGGATGATTAATTTTTTTTTAAGAGAAAGGAAATGAGACACTGAGACTGTGTTTATTTTTTTTTAAAAAAAGGGGAAAAGAGACACTCAGATTGCTTTTCAGTTTTCTTTATAACTCAAAGTATTATGATACTCTTTTAACTGTATTCATAACCTAAATTTTATTTCCAGGTTTTAAAATTGCTGTAGCAATTCATTGTTATTAGTCCTGAAAAACGTTTCACTTTCTTTTATTTTGTGTGGCATTGGTCCAGTACACATAATGCAGAATGTCACTGTTCCTCCGTTTTTTTTACAAACTCCTGGGGATCCTCCCATTAAATGGAAAAAGTGGTGTAAAGTATTTGAAAGATATGCAAAAGTTTGTGGGGCAACTTAAGTGTGGAAAGGAAAACAGCTTTGTTATTACACTGTTTAGGGACAGAGGGCCAGGAGGTATTTGATCACCTGCCAGAGATACAAGATAGGAATCTTAATGAATATGAAATTTGTATTGCTATGTTAGATAAACATTACCTTCCGAAAGTATCTACTATCTTAGAAAGGTATCATTTTGGCCGCAGATTACAACATGAAGAAGAAAGCATAGAGAATTATATAACTGCGCTAAGAAAATTGGCATCATCTTGCAAGTTTGCTGCCTCTACTGATGAAAGAATAAGGGATCAGTTCATGCTAGGTTGTAGCATTGAGCGTGTTAGAGAGGAATTATGGCAAAAAGATGAACCTGATTTAGATGATGTGATTACCATAGCCAAAAGGATTGAACATTCTATTAAGTGTGTAGATGTCATAAAAAAGAATGGTGAAAGTAAAACCAATAGTACTGTTAATCTTGTAAAGACCCCAAATGCTACTTAAGAAAATGCTAACCAGAGAGGTAGTATGAGAGATGTGAGAGATGTAACTAATAACAAACCTCTCAATGCTAAATCAGATAAGAAATTTGATTTTACACAAGTGAAATGCTTTAGATGTGGCAAAATGGGACATTTTGCAAATGATAGACAATGCCCTGGATGGAAAGCTACCTGTGGCAAGTGCAAAAGAAAGGGACATTTTACTAGTGTTTGCGAGGGAAGGGAGTACAAAGGCAAGGTTAATGAGATCTATTATGATTTTGATGACACAAGTGATTATGATGAGAATGTTGAGTGTGGTCAAGTTTTGGTTCAAGTAGTGTTCGGTCCTTAGCCAAAGAATTGTCCTATTGATGAAATTTTAGTCAATGGTCATCCTGTTAAAGTATTATTCGATTCAGGTGCAAAAATCACCATTGTGGCAAAGGAATTTTATCTCAAGTATTTACAAGGTAAAATTAAGATATTTCGTCCGGATATAAAACCACTTGCATATGGTAGGAAACCTATAGAAATTTTAGGATACTTCCGGGGAAACATTAATTACAAAGAGAGACTCACTGACTCAAAAATCTATATCTCACAAAAAGGGGACAATATTTTGACTTGGTTTGTTCAAAAAGATTTGGGTGTGATGTTAGATCCAAATTCCTCTCCCCCTCATCGTCTTAAAGGATTTACCCTTTGTTAACACTAATTCTGTCAATACAAACCAGGATTGTGATGAGCCCTTCTCAGATAACTTAAAAAAGAATTTTCCTACTGTCTTTACTGAAAAATTGGGTTGTTTGAAGAACTATGATCATCACATTAAGTTGAAGAAAGATGCTGTACCAGTGTGTTGTAAAGTACGTAGTGTCCCCATTACTGTTAGAGATCAAGTTAAAGCGGAATTGGAAAAATAGGTCAAGGAGGGTATCATAGAAGAGGTTGAAGCAACCCAATGGGTCGCTCCGATTGTAGCCGCCAAGAAATCGGATGGCTCTCTTCGTCTATGTATAGACCTTAGAGAATTGAATAAGAGCGTGGTGGTAGATCACTACCCTTTACCTAAAATTACTGACATGTTAATGTTGTTAAAAGGTGCAAAGGTTTTTAGCACAGTGGATTTAAGATCCGCTTATCATCAAATAAGACTTGATGAAGACTCCAAAGATCTGACCGCTTTTGTAACACCATTTGGCACTTTTCGCTTTGTGAGGCTTCCATTTGGGCTGGTGTCAGCTGCCTCAGTTTTTCAAAGAGCTTTGGAAGGTGTCTTAAATGTATAGGTTTGGAAGGTGTGAGAGTGTACCAAGATGATATCCTGATTTTTGGGAGCTGTGATGAGGAGCATGATCTAAGACTGGTTGGTGTGTTGCAACGTTTGTGTGAATCTGGTCTAACAGTAAAATTGGAAAAATGCAAATTTAAGAAAAACTCCATAGATTATCTTGGCTACACAATCTCGGGAGATGGTATTTCACTGAAAGCTGGTCTGATTAACACCATGATGAAGATGTCCTCTCCTAAGAACAAAGAGGAATTGATTAGCTTTCTAGGTAAGGCGGAGTACTATAACAAGTTTATTTGTGGTTTTGCTTCTTTGTGTGTTTGCATGAGATCGTTGTTGAAAAAAGGATCTGAGTTTTTATGGAGTGATGAATGTGAAAAAGAATTCATTGTCCTGAAGGGAAAATTGAACAATGCCCCCAAATTGAATAGTTTTGACCCAGAGAAGAAATCTATTCTAATAACAGATGCAAGTTTAAAAGTATTAGGGGCAGTTTTAACACAGAAGATTGAAGGGAGCGAGGTAGTCATTTTGTTTCTGTCAAGAAGTTTGAGGGGTCCAGAGCTAAGATATTCTGTTGTAGAACGTGAAGCGTTAGCGGTATATTGGGCCGTAAAAAAATTGAAAACTTCTTGTGGGGAAGTACTTTTGAAGTGAGAACTGATCACAAACCGTTATGTGAAATCTTAAAAAACCAAAGGGATTGATGCTGTTTCCAGTAGAATTACAAGATGGGTTGTAGAATTACAGGATTATAATTTTGAGGTTAAGTATCTACCAGGTGTTGAAAATAAGGTAGCTGATGCCTTATCTCGTCTTGTCTCTCAGGAAGATTTAGATCTGGAGGAGGATTTGGAAGGTGAGGATGAAATGGTTTGTTCAGTTGGTGAGGGTGTCATTGATAAGTGTAAATGGTTGGAGGCTTCACAGGAAGATTTGGCTCTTATGGAGATTTTGAAATTGATCAAGGTTGGATGGAAGGTCAAGCCAAAAGATGGAGACATATTGGAGAAATTTTGGCATGTTAAAGACCAGTTATCTGAACATGACAGTTTACTTGTCAGAGGCACTAGGTTGGTTCCTCCGATATCTATTAGGAGTGAGCTCATTTCACTAGACCATAGTGGGCATATGGGCATTTCAAAGACAAAGGAGAATTTGAGGATGTTGTACTGGTTGCCCAGCATGGATTTGGAAATTGAGAGGAAAGTTAGGGACTGCATGGAGTGTGCTTTGAGTGAGAAGGTAGCGAAGCCCAAAATTCAGCCCATGATTATCAGAACACTTCCAAATAGCCCTTGGAAAGAAGTTGGCCTGGATATCCTTGGGCCTATATACTCAGCGGGGTCTGAATGGTATGTTCTAGTTTTAATAGACTTCTTTTCGAGATGGCCAGAGATTGCTATCACTCGTGGCATAGAATCCAAGCATGTAATACTCTTTTTGGAAAAACTTTTTGCTAGGGAGGGCATTCCCAGCATCATTTTGACGGACAATGGAAGTCAACTTGTCTCTAGGGAGATGGAATTATTCTTGTCTAAACATGGTGTTAAACATAAAAAATCTTCTCTGTATCACCCAGAGACGAATGGCACCGTGGAGAGATTTAACCGTGTGCTCAAGGAGACAATTAGAATGTCTAAATCTGCAGGTTCAGATTGGAGATCAGATGTTTTTGAAAAGGTTAAGCTTTACAGGTTATCACCACATGCCACTACGGGCAAAACACCCTTTGAGCTCTTCAGATGTAGGTGTCCCAATACTTTGGTTACCCCGCCTTGGGTAAATGATTTACATCTGAAGGTTTCAACTGGAAGTGAGGAGTGGAAGGTAGGTCAGGAGAAAAAGTTACAAGCTAGGAAAGGGATTCATGATTTGAGAAATTCTGTAAAACACACGGTGGTGCATGTGGGTGATTGGGTTCTCATAAGAAATCCATGTAAGAAGAACAAGATGTTATCTGCTTCATTTTTGAAGCCTATTCAGGTCATCAAGGTTTTAGGCAATGCTATCAAAACATCTGATCATCGCATTTGGAACTTGAACAGGGTTGTGGTGATCAAGAAAGACTTTGTTGACAATTCCAAATCTCCTGTGTCAAGTTCTTCACCTACAGGTATCTCATCTCATCGCCCTGTGATTGGTTCTTCAACAGCTACCTCATCTAATCGGGCTGCGGTTGGTCCTGTCATCGCGAGGAAATCTTCAAGGATTACACGTATACCTACTCGTTTTAATGACTTTGTAAAATAATGTTTTCTGTTTATTGTTATTTGTTATAAGGAGGGAGATGTGTGGCATCTTGAGCATCTTGGTTATGCAGCATGTTGCCAGGTTGCCACATGCATTAGAATGCTCTGTACAGATTCTGTGGTTGTGATGTTTAGACTATCCAGGCAGTTGAGCTTGGACCTTGCTACTGGTGACTCTTTATCCTGTGGATGGGATCCTATTCTACAATAAATACTTATTTCACTTATAATCCACATTTGAACTTCTTTACAGCTAGCCTTACGCACTACTACAGCAATACCTATGTGCCCTACTGCAAACAAATCCCACAGTATCCCTCTCACCCTCAATTCAACCTGCCAGAACCTTTTATCCATTGGGCAGTAATGCAGAGCTCCTGTGTCCACTCAATAAGCAACCCCTCCTCTGTGGTCACTAAAACCCCGTTCTGGGGGCAAATTCTCTCCCACTGTGATTGTAGTGAAGAAAAAGGGGGGCAGACGCAGGTTTTAGCTACATCTGCCTGTGACAGGTGCTTTGAAGTGAATTACACTTCTGAGTGCAGCCCAGATGATCATCCTGTCAAAAGAACAAAACACCTCCCCACAGCCAAGAAACGTAATTACGCTTCCGGGCACAGCCCAGATGGTCATTCTGTCCGGGGAACAAAAAACCTCCCCATACTCAAGGCCTATGTCTTAGCTCTGGGAGCAAGTTCACACCTCCTGAGAGGGGCTATTCATCTCCTGTGTGACATTTGGAAGCTTATGGAAATGGGCTTCAAGAGGCTTTAGGCAGGTAAAATGTAACTTTTTAAAAGTACCTTTTGGAAAATAGTTAGAACAAATCAAACTTTGCTAGAGAATTGGGCTTAGGCTTGTGATAAATACTTTGAAAAGTCCTAGAATTAACTTTGTAGCTGTTTCGTAGGCTAATATAACATTAATAAATTTTAATATTACCCTCCAATGCTTTCCTAAAGAACATCTAACCCTGCTACAGAGAAAATGGCATGTGGGGCCTATTCAATGCAAGCACATGTTTAACATTAAACTTTTAGATGTCCTACTTTTACATATCAGGTGCAATGCCTTATGGGCATTTTAGGCTTACTTTAATATGAAATATTATAGCCCTAGTGCCTGCAGTAGTGGGCTTTACTAGCCATTAAAAGCCTTCTCCAAGTTCAGCAAGCTCCTTTAACAAGAAAACGGGATTTTAATGGCTGGTAGAGTACACTATGGAGGGATCTAAGGCTATTTAAACATTCTGCCACTAGAAGGAGAATGTTCTACTTTGTAAAACAAAGGCCTCATGGTGCCCGAGAGGGTTGAAATCCCCTCAGGATCTTTAAGGCCTTCGTTTACAGCTGTTCCTGTGAACAAACATTGGAACGTTGATGGTCTGGGATTCTACCAGTCATTAGAAGCCCGGAGCACTCCATTGTCTTCAATTGACAATGACATTTACCTTTCATGCCGTGGGTAAACTTTATACCATATACTAGGGACTTATAGGTGATTTAAGAATGCCGATTATAAATCTAGTCAACTTGAACATGTTTTAGGGCTTGATCAGATGCACTGAGCTCTGGTTTGAAGAGTAAAAAACTAAAGCAGCAACAGTAAAAAAGTTGGGTGACCACACACAAATGGGACATTGTCTCACACTTATGGAAAGGGATTATTCTCTCTCCTGCCTTTCTGTTTAAACAATATTCTCCTTACACTCCATCCTCTCCATGCCTTAGTGCCTATGAATTTACCATATATGTGCATGCGCCTGCTGTCTTACTCTCTACTAAACTTCAGCAAACTAACCATACCGCTCCATCCTAATTATTAAGTCTCCTTCTGAATAACCATTCCTGTGATAGCAAAACATTTCTAAGCTCTCCGCTCATCCTGCTCCCATAAATCACAATTTCTCATTCTGTTCAAATCTCTCCTATCTAACCTCTTCCACTCTGTTTGCTCGCCCCTCTTTTTCCACTCTCATTAACTTGCTGTGATAATTACAACTATCTCCTATTAATTTAATACATCATTACTTGAAAATGGAGGACATTCTCCAGTTTCCTTAGAGCACAAGGTTAACCCATAACCCAACAAATCTAAAACAATAATTAATAACTACTGGATTAGCCACTAACTTTGGGCTACGGTGTAAAGTGTGACCAGCCACAAAGCACTTCAACACTTTTCCAGGGGGAGTTCGCTCTATATAAATGCAATTACAATACAATTCAATACAATACAATGGTGAAACATTCAGGCAATCAGGTTTGCACTGAAGATTAGCTTCTCCACGGTGAACCCTCTGATTGTGGAGCTAATGCTAAGAAGAAGTGGGCTATCCACACAGTTCCCATGACATCCCTCTTGCATTTGACTCATGTAATGTAATTGAAAAGCTATTTAAGGGTAAGAAATAGTATTGCACATCTTCTTCCATGCATCTGATAAGGGAGTAGCTTCAAAGAGGGTTTATCCAAACTTTCAAACTTACAAGCTGGATGTTAAGTCACCTATAAAAAGCTTGTCATGCACTAAATGTGATGGCAGTGCTTCAGTGAAAGTCAGCCACACTAATCTGAAAGATTATCACTTATTAAATATAGTGTATTTCACATGCTGGAGAAACACTCACAACTTTAGAGGGATAGGAATATGAGAGCACTAACAACGCACTTCCACTATAGGCAAGTTTACAGTGCCCACATTTGGTCCTAAAGAATATTTTCAGCAATGGGGGACTTCCTACTAGACCATAACTACAAATATGTAGGTGCTACATTCAGAAAGAAAGTCATAGTATGACTCTACTGTATTTTCAGAATTAAATCTGTAAACAAGTGTTGCTATTTGTCATCTTTAAAAGGCAACTTATAGCATGTTTGTTTTTGTTGGGCACCATATGCATTGGTTTCATAACATTGTCACATTGTGAACAGCATTATCATGTGCAGTAAAAGTAAAATGTAAAATGCCTCTCTAAATTGGCATTTCCCTGCAATGTTGAGTTACACAATGGGGTACAACGGTTACATATTTACATTACAAGGAATCACTTGGACTTACATATCCACTCTGTGTATTCTTTGAAGGTTGGATAGGAAGGGTGAAATTACTATTTTGGGAAAGCTGTGACGCTCAAACCCTTGATGGAACCCTTCAGACACAAGGATCAGCTGTCCTCGAGTTGCATCCAAAGTTTACTCCTCAACATAGACAAAGGTGTATATCTTGCATTTACCAGGTTATTAAATTAGTATTGGAAAGGTAGACTTTTGAAGTAGTCCCCTCACTTGTTCACTGTTGGTTTTGCTGGCATTCGGACTGTGAGCCAATTGGCGCTGCCATTCAGTGTCACAGCATGTGCATGTTTCCTCTGAAAATGTTCTATAAAACTGATTACACCCAAATGGCTTTTTTTTAGCATTCTAGTAAGGTCATGGTTAGTTGGCAGAGGAAATGCAGAAAAGTGGAAGTTACATTCCCTACATGGGTTGCAATGCATAGTGACGCCATCCACCTAAGCAAAGATTTACAACAAAGCAGGCTGTACACCGCAAGTATGTGGCACTGGCTCTGCTCCTGGCTAAGAGGCGGATAGCCTGCAGTTGGGGCAGAGGGCGGGCGCCCAAATTCAAAGACTGGATTACTGATCTGGAGCATTGCCAGGAACGCCTTACAGAGTACGCTGAGCTGCTACCTAGTGCTTCCCGGTCTAGGTGACATTTGGGCCCCATTGACCTGTTATCTCCTAGAACACTCACAGACAGAAGAAACAGATGGCTTGGGGACTACCATACATTAACAATACTGAGACGCATACACCTGGTAAGTGACGGCCCTCATTGGCAGAGGGGAAAGGTGGAGCACAACATAATATTATATATAGTGATGTAGTATTTGAGATCTTCACCCCTTGGTAGTGATATTAAATCCTGCTATGGGAGGGCTTATGGGCACTGCTCCATTTGCTATGCCGATATTCCCTGAATAAGAACACTTATTGATGCTTGTGTGGGTGTTGTCTCGTTTCATCCCTTACTAAATTGACGTCAGACAATGTTATCTTGAAATGAGTGACATGAAAATAATTACCACATCTGACATGTATACCGGATTGATATTAGCATATTGCATATGACTGTAATGAAAAGATGGCTACTGTTTTGTTCGTTTGAAAAACTAATAAACAGAATAAAAAATAAAAAAAATGATTTACAGCAGAGTGAAAGAAGAAATATTACCAAAGAGATTTGAGTATTATTGGTGGATTTCTGCCAGTCTTGGTTACACAACTTCTTCAATCACTGACAATGGTACAGGAAAAAATGGCACCTCACCTCCAACGTGAAAGAACATGTTGGAACCAGAAGCACTCCCTGAAGAAGAAAAACAACAATTCTGCCTGACTGCTGGGAAAAGAAGCCTGAAGGACTCATAATCTTGACTGGTATTCAGAGAGAAGAACTACCCACCAAGCATCATCTGGCTGGCCTTCTGTTCGAAGTTACAGTGACACAAAATATAGGCTCCAGTCTGTGAAGAAGGCCTTGCTGCCCAGTTATGAGCGGACTTTGCTGGACCGATAAGGGCACTGGATGAGGCAAGACCTGGGTGCTGTGGGAAAGACAAAGTGTAATTTTCCCAGCATCAAAAGATGGAGTGACTGTAACTTTCTGACTTCTGGAGGACAGAAATAAGGAACTGAAGTTTCCTGAGGAAGGCATGACCTAGGTGACTGCAGATTGCTGGATTGTTCTGCTTGGAGGCTTTTCTCGTGGTGTTCAAAGCTCCCAAAGAACCTCTCCAAAAACAAATCATACCCCAGGCAGCCTTCTTCAGCTGCAGTCTCCTGCCTTGCTAAAGGAAAGTGTGACCCAAAGTCTGAACATAGAAGTTGCCTTACTCCAATAATAAATTTTGAGATCCAGAAAAGTAGCAATGTTTTAGACTAAACACATAGAGGCTTAGTTTCAAACTGTACTTTGTAGTAAGTTTAGTACCGTAATAGTACTATTCAGTTAGGATGAAATGCTATTCACTAACCTCTGTGCACATCTATCTCTTCCATTTTTACTGTGCAGAAGTTATGGTTTCTGCCTCTCCTGCTGGAAATGTGGGAGGAACAGTGGTGGACTTGAAAACGAGGAATATTTATAACAAAGTGGGAGGAGCGTAGAGTAGAGTAAGGAGAGGTTAAGGATGTGCTAGGAAGGGGCTAACCAAGAGACATGCAACCACCCACGAAAGAGTAAGCTCAGTTCCTATTCACAAACTGCACTTCTAAAGTTAACACAGACAAAAATGGCCCAAACTAGTCATAAATGTACTCCAGCTCCAAACTAAAGTAAATCAGCATCACACATGATAAAGCACTGGTATTGCAACATCCCCTCATAGAAAATAATGGAGGTAGGGACTTACGATAGAATCCCATCAGAAATAATGTTAACTCCTTCTCTGCTAGACCTTTTTCCCCAAGTCTTAAACCTTTTTTGGCTAATTGGGGTAGTTCATGCTAAGGCGTCAATCACATTTTCTCCATATAAGTTATTCACGCCAACATTATGTCTTTTTTTTTCCAACATTCTGGGATTCTAAAGATTCCCATTGTTTGTGGATTCCCTGGGAGGGGATTGTGAAATTAGCTAAATTGTGGGAGGTATTCGGAAACATTTGAAAGAAGTGCTGCAGAAGAAAGTGTCTGTTATTTTCCTGCAAATGGAATCAACAAAAGGTTTGCAGTGCTAAAATCTCCATCTTTCTAGCTTTCGGGACAGGCAGACTTGTTTTTAAAAACCACATTTTTGAACACAGTTTTGTCATTTTACTGAGAGATAACCCACTTTTACCTATTGTATTTGTTTTCAACCTCCTGCCAGACTATGGTAGAAATGGGTGTGAAACCCATGGTGCATCCCAGAAACCTATACATTTTTGAAAACTAGACATCATTCGGGATTTATCATGGGGTCATTTGTGTAGCTTCTTGAAGGTTTTCCCATATAAACATAGGGCCCGATTCACAAAGGTAAACTGAGATGAAAGTCTAACTTTACGACTTATGGTATTCACACACGTTATTTGCGATTAGTAAAGTAAGGCTTTTGTCTCAGTTTTGGCCTCAGTTAAGCATAAGACCAAACTTAAGTTTAACTGAGACAAGTTTAACTGAGTGTTGAAATAAAAAAAAATGAAAAGTAAAAGAAAAAAAAGCAATTTGCTCTGACATTTTTATTTGTAACTTCTAATCACTGTGGCTGATTACAAAAGCAATATATCATTGCATTTGCTAAACCATTCTGGTTGCAGGGATATATAGGATTAGTGGGTTTTCAAAGACCTCAATGTACACAGAGTCAATAACTGAGCTGCACCTTGCAATGGTTTTTCATTGTGTACCAGGCATTGAGAAATTCATATGCCAAAATATAGAGTGAAAAATGGCTATCATGAAAACCTATGTATTTACAAAATTGGGACAAGATATGGACTTTAGAAGCAGCAGTTATTTGCACATCTCTGAAATTTTGGGCAACCTAGCATGTGAATTATGGAGATTCATCAGAATGCCTTCTTTCTTACACACGGTCTTACATTTCAAATGCACAAATGGAGATGAATACAGTTGATAGAAACTTTTATTATTCTGTGTACCTGTAAGTCACCTGATAAAAATGGTACCTCACTTGTGTGGGTAGGTCTAGCGCCTGCATCAGGAAACAGCCCAAATTATAACATAGACACATCACATTTTTCCACTGAAATCTGACCCTTTTTTTTGCAATGTGCCTTTTTGTTGCTTTTGGGCCCTAGCTCAGCCAGCTCCAAAGGAAACCTAGCAAAACTGTAAATTGTTAAAACTAGACACCTAGGGGAATCCAGGATGGGGTGACATGTGTGGCTCTTACCAGGCTGTGTTACTAAGACTCCCTTGCAAACCTCAACCTTTGACAAAAAGCACATTTTTCTCACATTTTTGGGATTGAAAGTTCTGGAACCTGCATGTAGCCACACATTTCCTTCCAGACAGAATTCCCCCAAGTCTCCAGATAAAAATGGTATCTCACTTGTGTGGGTAGGTCTAGTGTCCACAACAGGAAATGTCTCAAAACGTAACATGGAAACATTACGTTTTTCCACTGAAACCTGACCCTTTTTTTTGCAACTTGCCTAGTTGTAAATTTTGGGGCCAAGCTCAGCCGACACCATGGGAAACCTAGCAAACCTGTACAATTTTTTTAAAATAGACACCTAGGGGACTTGCATGTCTCTCACCAGGCTGTGTTACCCTGAATACCTTGAAAACATCAACATTAGACTATAAAAATACATTTTCTTCATATTGCTGTAATGGAACATTCTGGCATCTGCGTGGAGCCAGAAACTTCCATCCACTCAGCATTCCAATAATTCTCTTGTTTAAAATGGTACCTGACTTGTGTGGGTAAAATAAAATAATAAAATTAATCCGGTATTTGTAAAGCATGAATAATTACCCCGAAGGGTGTCAAGGTGCTGGGGAGCGTCGGGAAGATTAAGTGAGCTATTGCCCAGAGTCACATGGTGCTGGGGTAACCAGCTGCAGGGGCCAGGGATCGAACCGTAAGCCCCTGTGTTCTGGAATTAGCTGGCCTGGCCGCTGCGCCACACCTCTTCCTGGGCAGCCTATTATCCCCGACAGAACAGATCAAACCATGGTCCATGAGTGTCCCTTTGCGATTACTCTTTTTGATGCTGGTTTGATCTGTTCCTATATCAGATAATAGGCCCAGGCGCACAAGTAGGGCGGCATTTGGATTGGTACAAGTGAGGAAACGATGGGTGGTAGGAATTTTGTAGATTCCTTCTTATTCTGGAGGAATATCAGACAGAAGTTCATGGAAAGTGTGTGATTTTTAATTTAAAGTTTGCAGGGCACTGTGGGTATAATAAAGGTATGGGGTCCATGAGAGGCACACTACTCTGTACTGCCAGGGGTGTCTAGTTTTCATAAATGCCTGGGCTTTCTAGGTTAGCCTGGGTGGCTGCCGAACCCAGGCCCACAGACTGCAGCTACCATTTTTGTTGATGTTGCTACATTGTGTCTTGGATCCCTCACGTTTGCAGGTACAAGGCTCACCAACACATGTGAGATACCATTTTTATCTGTAGATATGTGGGAACTCTCGGTGACAGATTCCAGTACTTTGAGGGATCCGCAGGAGCCATCTGGAGACCCCTGGGATCAAGTTTATGAAAATATCTAAAGTTAGTAGATTTTCCTTAGAAGCAATGTACACCCTGGCAGAGAAAGACAGAAAATACATCTATTACGGCACAACTATCTACTCTTCAAGTACACACACATACAGGTTGTATTTGGCAGGAGGGCGAGTGAAAGGTTAAAAATGTAAATTGTATTAACAAGAAATTTCACACAAATGAAGTACACTGTTAATAATTGAAAGTTCAAAAAACTGAACCAATGACTTACAGCTTGTGAGCTGTAAAACCAAGAAAAAACACCAACCACTTTACAGGCCTTTCACACACCTTTCATGAGTGACACACATAAAACCATTCACATCCCCAGCTGTGGCCCAAGCACATTACAATACTCACATCAACAAACAGAACAATTAAAGGGCCCATCACTTTCATATCCTCACATGACTGACATAGCAATCATACTGCCTGGTAGCTGATGGAGTGTGTAGACTGATGTCTGGCTGGCAATGTACGTGCAGTGACTAGCAGCGATTCAGTACATACACACCTACAGCCAAATACCAGATCGCACACACCGCGAGCCAATTGTCAGTTCACACACAGCCAGCAAAGCTCCAGTCCACGTATACCGCCAGCCAAGAGTAAGTCCACACACACTGCTAACCAATTGCCAGTCCATTCACAATGCGAGCCAGAAGCCAATCCACACTCAGCACCAGCCATGTGCCAGCACAAGCACACCAACAGACAAGCGCCAGTCCATACACACAGACAGCCAATAGCCAGTCCACACACACCACTAGCACATTTTTTTAACAAAAAGAAAACACATGGATGGGCCCGCACTAGGCCCGGGCTTCCGGGCACACCCCACAGGCGTCCTGCACTGCGGGACTGTGGTGCCCTTTTTTGCGCAATGTCAGATGCAGGGGATGATGGGAGCTGTTGTCTCCCCAGGGATGCACATGCTTCTCCACCCAAAGTGTTGGAAAAAGGAGTCTGGCGTCTGGTTGGTACTATCCACACGGGACTGTGGCACGCTTTCATGCGCAATGTCAAATGCAGGGGATGATGGGAGCTGTAGTCTCCCCAGAGATGTACAGGCTTCTCCCCCCTAAGTGCTGAAAACAGGAGTCAGGCATCTGGCGGGTACAATGTCTGCAGGACCATGGCACGCTTGTATGTGCAATGTCAGATGCAGAGGATGATGGGAGTTATACTCTCCCCAGAGATGCAGCGATGCACATGCTTCTTCTCCCGAAGTGGTGGAAACAGGAGTCAGGCGACTGGCGGGTGGTCTTTTCTTGCTGAATTTAGCCTTATAACTTTAAAAATCCATATTTTCATCTCCTTTGGTCCATTTAAATAGTTTTGCTATGTTGTCTGTAGACATTTCTACATTTTTGGGATTGTATTAATGTTGAGATACTCATTTTAATATTTTGATATTGACTTAAACCTGGCATTCTTTTCTCTATGGAACTGCTTGCTGTTTATGCCCCAGCTACAAGGTTCTTAGCAAATCCTCTAAGTGAACTGTGCTTTTAAGGAATAGCTTTCAAGTCCAACAAGAATATGTTTACTAAATTGGTAGTGATGTACTCTTTCCTAATTAAAAACCCGATTTCTGAGAATGTAGATGATGGCAATTTTTTTTAGTCAGGGGGCACAGGTCTGTTTTGCATTAATTTCTATGTTGTTGTCTCTGGAACTTTTTCTCCAAAAAAAGCCTTTATATCTTTGTTGATGTTTGAACATACTTATACATTTTCTAAAAGACAGAACTCATGTCCTACATTAGTTCCAGATTTTCCCTATATGTCATTGTGATGTGATGGAAATTACTTGACAACCCACACAGCAGTTGAGAGATTCTTCTTTTAGTCAGGCCAATCAACATAGCTTTACAAGCTCCTGAGGCTCACCTGATAGTGCAGTGGATCCAGTTTATACCCCTTTTCCAGTAAATGTCGCCATGTTCATCTCATATGCACACAAAAAGAACTACCAGAGACATCCTAATTTTTAATTATGCAACCCTCAGACTTCCACTAAATATGAGTTATTAGACATATACAACAATGTGATGGGTTGTCCTCACACATCACCAGCTGTCATGCTCCATCATAGGGCAATCCATGCTCCCCAAAAACCTGGTTTGATGGAGAGAGGGCCTTCACCTGGAGTCAGGGAGGCACTTTTAACTAAAAATGGACCTGTGATTTGAGTAAATTAAAAACCAATGTGGCATCCTAAAAACCATTTGTGGGGACACAAGGAATTAGTGCCCCATCACCACTTTTACCGTCAACATGTTTATGCCTTGTGGCTCATGTGTGTCTGGGGCATTCTTCAGGACAGGAATACAAGATCCTAATGTGGCAACCATACATTAGGCTTTCCACTGACAAAGAGTGACCTATGTCTAACTCTTATGTATCTGCCTCTTATGTATCTGCAACTAAATAAAAACACTCTTACAATTACGTACTATGTAACTGAAGGGATACATTATAATTCATATATAACCATAGGCATGCAGCATTTTTATGCTCAGTGGAATGTGGTACTCCACACATCAGGTAATCAAAAAACATTTTATGTGAAACAAAACTGAACTTCCACCCATCTACTACCTTTAGAGTTAGAGTGTGTCTACAGGGGTTCCCGAGCCTTCCCGCCATGGGGCCCAGAAGACCCAAATTGTTAGCTGGTCTCACAACTAACAGAGATATTTTTTGATTACCTCACGTGTGGAGGGCCACATTGCACAGAGTATATGAATGTGGCATGCCTATGGTTATATATGAATTATAATATATGCCTTCATCTACATAATAGCCAGATATATTAGAGGTAGACATATGTCACTCTTTGTCAGTGGCAAGTTTAATGTATGGTTGCCACATTAGGATAATGTATTCCTGTCCTGAAGAATGCCAAAGACTCCCATGAGCCGCAAGGCACAAACATGTCAACGGTAAAAGTTTTGATGGGGTACTAGTTCCCCTTATCCCTCAATTGGATTTACTACCAAGTGTCATGTCTTGCGAGTAAAAGAGTTTGTAGGATGCCACATTGGTTTTAAATAACTTAAATCACAGGCCCACTCTTAGTTAGAAGTGCCCGCTGACTCCAGGCGAAGGCCCGCTCTCCATCGAACCAGGTTTTTTGAAACTATGCGGTGTCCTATGATGAAGCCTGACACCTGGTGGTGTGTGAGGACACCCATCACATTTTTATAAATGTCTCCCTTGAGATTCCATAGCCTCTAGTTCCCTAACCTGGGTATAATCCAGGGTAGTGTGTTTGTGTGCCTGTGTACATCTCCACAGTTTGAGTTTGAACCAGTTTGTACAAATCAATGCAGATATACTTTATTTCTAATTCATGTAATGAAACTATTCACAATTCTGTGCTTCAGAATTTCTATATTTGTTTATGATTGAATAAAGTAGTCTCAGTTCTCCTGCACCACCAACTATTAAATGCATCTTGGTGACACTAACTTGAAGATATGCTTCAGCATTTATGTCTAATGCTAGCAGTAGGGACTATTGAGGCACTCTAGACTAATTTTGAATGAGCCTTTATACCTATGAAGACTTTTCCCCTGTCAAGGCCCAGATTTAAAAAGAAGGATTGAAGTGCAAAGCATCAAGACAACTTGCTGCACTGCTTCAAATGGACAGAGTAGGAATCCCCAAATTACTAAGATTTGGGGCATTCCTGTACTCTCCCCGTGCTGGCGCACTTGTGGCTGTCAAGTGCCAACACAGGCACCATTGCACCATTGTGCCAGGGTGCCTCAGTTATAGACAGGAGTTTTTTAAAGGAACACCTTCCGACCCAACAATAATCCTCAGAAGCATTTTCCTCTTTCTATGTGTATGTTACGCCTCACCTGGGAAGGCGTAGCATTTTCATTAATTCCCAGGATTACTAATATTAGTAAATCTGGGAATGCTCTGAAATCCATTGTCTTGGATCTGTCTAGGCTGGTTAGACTAGCAGTATCTGCATGCAGTGTCAGATACCGCAATTAGTAAGTGGTAGGTAGTTATGGAGTACTCACTCAACACAGCGATAGCAGCATCAGCTGGGTGATGCTCACTCACTTACCTTCTCCCCTGAACTTGTAAGTCGTAGCAGTTGCAGCTGCCTCCACCCACAGCAAACAGCAAACCAGCAGCTCAGCAAACTAATGTGGTGTAGACTAAGGACTGCACCTATCTAGTGCCAGTACAAGTTGCTCCACAATTCACAAGTTCTGAATGAATGGCACAATGGAATAATGGCTTAACCCCCTAAAGCACTTAGGGTGGAAATATTCTTCACTGCACTGCACTGAGGCACCATCAAGGGATCACCCCTTTTAGAACAGGGTGCCTCAAGTTATTTTTTACATGCCCCAAGACTGACGCCGGCTCTCCCTCCACCTCTAGCTGTGAAGAAAAACGCTAGCCACCCCGCTGCGCGTCCAAATTCACCCGGCTCCCCATGGGAGTCGAATACAGCGGTTATGATGGAAATCAGCACGGAAGCAGGAAATAAGGACTACAAGGGCTACAAGCCACTAAATGTAGCTAGAAGTACGGGGAGCCTAGCACAGCCAAACCAGCCCATTGTGATCCTGTTGTGGTCATGGTAAGAGCAGAATCCAGAACTGTCTTTTCCTGCGAAGGTGAGGGGCATGATGTTTTGGGTCAGAGAGGGATTTCCCCCTCCATCAACAAATCCACTGCGAACCTCCTCGATGGTTCCTCCTCCGTGGCTATTCCAGGGTGCTTAGCACTCGACCTACAATATCCTGGCGTGTGAAGTGCTGTGGGCTGGCACTAGCATGGCAAACAGGGGAGGATGGCACCCATCTCTTTTCATCAATCTCCCAAGAAATCTTCAATTGTGAATGCTCTCAAGGTTGAGAACACATCCAGACCCTATAACGTATATTTATAGACTGTGGCAAACTAGATTATTAAGCTTTGATAGAAAGACACCGTTTTCTGGAAATGGCTCCGGCTGAGCTTCTACTAAACCAAGGAAATCTAGGACTTAGAATTTTAAAAGAGCGGAATCCCAAGCTTACCATTTCTAGCTTGGCAGAAGAAACCGAGTAAATTGCCAAAATCAACAAATAACGAACTTACAATTATGAAATAAAGAAGTTGTGATTTTCAGTCAAATTTAAGTAATTACATTTTAACATTGAAAAAGACTCAAGAATAATTAAGGTGGAATGTATAAATAAGGTGATAATAAAAAACATTCACAGAAAATGAATTGAAACCAAAAATGTTTCCAATGGCTGTCTGTATCCCAAGCACCCTTTGCGCCTACGGATGGTGGAGAGAAAACGGTTAAATGTTGTTGATTCAACCAGTCCACTTACATCGAGTGTTTGTACTTAGGTACCCTGTGCAGCAGATTACAACGGAGTGGCAATATAATAGGGTTAGAGGTCATCCAGATCTACACTTTCACTTCGTCAATTTAAAGTTTTCAGTTGATGGAAATCCTCATAAGCAAAAAGCTGGAATCTGAAACCCAGCAGGGGTCCAGGATGCTGTATACATTCTATTTGTGGTACTGTGTTGGTCTACAGTTTTAAAAGCTCCAAGCAGAAAACACCTCAGAAATGCAAGCTCACAAAGTCAGTCTTCGATGATGGGAAAGATTGGCATTCTAGTCCCGCAGAGTTGAAAAAATGTGGAAGCCCCAGCCTTTCCCAAACGATGAATAACTTCTTCGTTGATACTCCAAATTATCCCACACTTTTAGAAAATACTCATTGGGTCTCAAGCCAGGGGTTCAAGAGAGAAATGCTTCTTTACCACTACTGAGCTGCTTGACAGCAAATCATCCTTACCATGAGCTCTTTGTAACAGGCAACCATCAAAAAACAGAGGCAGGTTCTGTGTACAAAAGCTTTGGTCGTTTCGAGTGAGACACCTCGATCTGGAGGTGAGTAGGTGGGAATTATTAACTTGCAAACCAATGGAATCAACAATGGAAGCATATCTACAGGAAAGGGAGTAAGACCATAGGCCTCAAGTGGTTTATGTAGAAGACAGATCAATGAACAATCTTATTTATGCCAGTGACTTTTGATTACCTAATTGTACGTTTTTAAAATTGTTCAAGGTTAAAAAAATATTTTTCCTCATAGTTTTATATAGCGCAAACTTGTCCAGAACGTATCAGAGCGCTTTACACGTTACATATTTTGTTAAGCACGGGTAGATAAAGTGATTTGCCCAGAACTGTAGGATGTTGAGCGTCATTGCAGAGACTCGAAACCGGTTCCCCAGATTTGAGTTCGACGGCCCTAAAATCCTAGCTCCACCCCTTTGATCCCACATGCAAATTTATGTTAGATGTTTTAAATTACTATGTGGGCGGGGAGTAACATGCACAATGCTCAGAGACAGCTGTCTTACATTAGCTTCAATTGAACACTACAGACGGACACAAATGTTTCTTTTTCACTTTAGGCATACAGGCTTAGACTGGAGTGTGACATGATTATTCTAGGGGTCACATCAGACAGTTTGCATTACAGTTAAACTGTTAGTGTTTGAGCCTATTTTACGGGTGGCTTCTAAACTTGTAAAAAAAATGGCAATTTAAGCTGTCAACGTCGTTATTGTTTTAGGGAAAGGCACACGCAGCAAAGAATTGCTTTGTCGCAATAATTGCAGCGAGTCAAAAACTTCAGTTTTCAAGGAAAATAAATAAACCTGACAAGGCATAATATGTTTTTAATGGATGGTGGTATTGTTTCAGAAATTGTATTTCATTTTATGACCCTCAGTGTGAGTGGCCCGGTTTTCTGTGCAATATTTATCGCACACGGAAAACATCGTACACTGACGTGTGTGATGTTGGCGGGCCCTAGGCCCACATATTAGAAAAAATTCCCACACTGACACAGATGGTTATAGTACAGAACTGACCACGAGCATGTGCACCCGGGCCCTTTTATTAACAGGCTCACGTCACTCGTGACGCCTGTGAGGGATGCTTGTGAGGGTGCAAGTGTGCCCACTCCCATATTGGAGTGGCTACTAACTCTGTGTCTCTCGAGACACTAGAACGTGTCTCGCAGGACACAACATTCCTCCCAAATTTTATTAAAAACAAAGGCTCTTTACTCCCACCTGTAGGGATAAACAACAAGGAAATATACACCACAGGGTCAATCAGCTTCTCAGGGCAGGCATCCGGAAGACAGCAGACCGGGACTGGTGACTCCGACTGTAGCAGGACAATCATGGCGGGCACTCATCATTTAACCTGAGGGACTCAGGACACGAACACTTGCTTGGAGATGTCAGCTACACTCCAGTAACTTGCCTGTGGAAACATGTCCTTTGGTCCCAGGTAGCTTCCTTTTGCTGATATGAAGGATGGTATGTGGTGGGTAACAACAGTTCATTGACTCAGTGCCTCAAGATCATGGTTGGAGTCCGTTGCTGAAAGGTCTCTGAATTGTTGCAGGATCGCCTGAAGTCTCGGTTAGACTGTCTTGCTGTGTCTGGTGACATGTCAGTGGGGCAATGTCTCTTCCAACTCTCCCACCTGGGGAGGCCCTTTGTCGGGTCTGCCACCGGTCTGCTTGTAGGCTGCGCTGGGGCTGCGTGTGTGCCAACTGGGGGCAGCTGCAAAACCGCTGACGAGCCAGTAGCGAGTCTCTCCCACAAACCTCAAGGGTGTATGGGTCTTGGTCAGGACTTGCTCTCGTTGCCTCAGGGTTTTGCTTATCAGCAGGTTTGTCAACAGTGTAGAACTCCAATCCATTTGTCTTCAAGATGGTGTCGGTCGACGCACTTGATGAGGACTGGCATGGTGGCATTGCCAGCCGTGTAGTGAATCTGGACGATGGTTGGTGATGACTTGTCTTGATGGTGGCAGGCGTTTAGTCTGGAGTCTATCACCTAAGTCAGGGACTGGCCAGGTACCTCCATGTCCTTTGGGGAGGTACTTGCATCCATTCACTTGAACTTCTTGGGCTGTTGAGATGTTGATGACAGAGGAGTGACAGACACGCTGAGAAACGTATGGCTTGAGACTTGGTTCTCGCAGGCTGTACGGCTTACTCTCCACTCCGGCTGTGCGGTTGCCAGTTCTTTCTCGGGTTATCACCCAATTCCCTTGCTGTCGCTGTGTCAGGAATCACTCCTATTGTAGCTCAGGTGCTTTTCACTATCCAGCCCTGCCACTCACGACTTCTCCTTCTGACCTCAGTTGGATGTCTGATTCTTGGTGTAGACCCTCCGGTCACACTTCGATGTTTCTTGCTGAGTGCGGTGTCATGCACATGGCACGGATGATGTAGCTGCCATTGGGCCTGGATGACAGGTGGCGATGATTAGCTAGGAGGAAAAGTTCTGGTGTGGACGTTGGAGCCACATGACTGCCTCTTCTGTATCTTGTCTTGCACCTCTGGCATTTGCGGTCAGGAGCAGGGATACCGTTTGACTCCAACTGCCGACACTCTGGGCTGGACAGCCTCACTGTGAAGCGATGGGAGCAACACAGTTTGCGCTTGCTGTGGCTTACGTGTGGTTCTCCCTTGGGGCTGTCTCCAGGGCCTTCGGTCCACCATAGTGGCTGTCAGGTGTCTCTGGGGGTGCTCTTGGTTTGGGGTGCTACGAGTACTCGGGCTTCTCCTCTTGTTCTCTCTAGCGCCCCTGTGTTTGTCCAGATCTTCCAGGTGACAGGATTGTCACCCTTATAATTTGCTTCTTCACCGGGTGCAGTGAAATGCACCATGTTCCACGAAGGCCAACAGGGACTATCAACTTCAATGGTCTCTGGACCATGCGGGTGAGACATCTGTCGCTCTTTTCGGCTGTGTGGCGAGCAGCCACTCACTTCGGGTGTTCTTTCTTCAGGCAGCTTCTTGAAGCTCTTACTCTGTGTGTTCCCTCTTCTGGGACTGGTTTCCACGGGCAGTAGGGAGCTGTGGTAGTGACTGGCCACTTGTAGTGTGCGACTCTCCTCTGGCCTGTGTTGGGTCATCAACGACTCAGTCTTGAGGCAGTATGAAAGAGAGGAGACTGTGCTGCGTTTAGTCCACTCCGGCTCCGTTGAGGAGATGGAGATTCTTCTTGATGCCTTCAGCATTTCTCCTTCTCTTCGAGGAGATCTTGCTCTCCAGGGTGCCTTCCCATGCAATCAAACTTCTGGGTGCCTTTGTCGCGCACCTCGGACTTGGGGCTCTTCAACCCTCTTTGGTGTATTTGTGCTTTTGGAGGTCTGCCCAACCACTTCTTCGACCTCTTTCTGGTCGCCTCTGTTTGGTGTGCTTCCGACTGCGCCCTTCGTCTGCTCCACTGGACATGCTTGCTGCGCATTCTGTTCAGACTTTCACTCCTGTAACTGTAGCAGCTGTTCCTCTGCGGCCGCTCACTTGCTTGGTGCTGTGCTCTCCTTTTGCAGTCTCTGCATGTCCTGGCAGTCTTTTGTTAGACCTTCACTCACCTGAACTCCAGGTTGTTCAACTTGAGAGATGGGAAGATATTTTTTCTACACCCCCAAAAACCTATGCCAGCCCAAACAGTACTTAGATATCCAGCCTGGCTAAAATAGATCTCTAGGGGAAGGGGAAAATGGGACAAAATAATAAAAGAAAAGAAAAGAAAATGAAGAAAACACTCCAATGTTCTATAAATGGTTCTTCTTCTCTAGAAGATAGATGTGCAACTTCAAAAAAAGATACTTCTTTGTTGACCAAGTAACTAAAAACAGAAACAACAATAAATAAAATATTATAGGACTAAGGGGCATATTATCAAGCCTGTGCGCTAAAATTATCGCCGCTTTATCGGCCGAAAACGGCCGATAAAGCGGCGATAATGGGCTTGATAATATGCTCTGTGGAATTCCAATCAAAGCCCATGTTAGATGTCTTCACATCTAACATGTGCTTCGATTGGAATTCCATAGAGCATATTATCAAGCCCATTATCGCCGCTTTATCGGCCGTTTTCGGCCGATAAAGCGGCGATAATTTTAGTGCACAGGCTTGATAATATGCCCCTAAATCTCTACTTTCCCATTTGTTTATTCTATTATGTGTTCAATATTCAATCAAATACCTGCTTTTATAACAGCTTTACATATCGCGTAATCTTTTTCTCTTTTACTAAAGTGCACCTTTGTTTTCTGGACCTATTCATATTTTAACCTGTGAAAAATAAAGTGTTATTACACATAAAGTTACATCTACTCTTAATCTAAAATTATCATGACTGAGCATGAACTTAAAACCAGTAGTCTCTAAGGAATCTTAATAACATTGTCCATTTGATACAAAGATATTGTCTTCGTCCTTTTTGTTATCAAGTCTTTCCTTTTCTTTAAAAGAAAAATAGAAACTTGTCTTTCTTCTCTTGTCTTTCCCAGATATGCCGCTGAATGACAGTAATTTCTATGGCCTTGCAAACATCAGGAAATCAAAGATAAGTGTTAATTCACTTCTCGTTATCTTTGCAATGATCGTTCATTATGCGCGCTAATTAGAAAGATCATACTGGTTTTCTTTGTCTATTCTCTTGTGTTTCTGTTTTTGAAGGTCGGAAGGTATCTGGAGCCGGACCGAAGCGGAAACAGAATCATCACAAAGCCACGAGGTTCCCTTGGTTACCTAGGAGGAATCAGGAAGCCGTCGGAAGAATAAAAGGAAACCCAGCATGATGCCACTTCGTTGAAACCAACGTGAAGCTGCCTCGCCGAGAATCAGATGACTGCCTGGAACACTCGTCCACGCTGGAGATTCAGGTAAGGAAGGAATGTTAAACAAACGCAAGCATGTTTCATTGTTGCAGCGCTTCTTGTATACAGTGGGAAGGGTTGGGTTTTGCCGTTTAGTGTGGGGTTCCCAGAAACGTGTTCAAAGGATAAAACGTGCTTGGATGAGTCCGCGTTTTTTCCAGGAACGTGTCCATGAATCAGAGTCTGCCAGAGAAACATGTTGGTCTGGTGTTGTGGAGTGCCTTGTGTGCGTGGCTGAGGAGCTTGAAGGTTATCCTCTTGTTGACTGGGAGCCAGTACAGGTCTCTCAGGTGGGGTGTGATGTGGCTGCAGCGAGGGATGTCAAGGGTCAGGCGTGCAGAGGCGTTCTGGATGCGTTGGAGCCATCTCAGGAGTTTGGCCGAGGCTCCTGCGTAGAGGGCGTTTCCATAGTCCAACCTGCTGCAGACGAGGGCTTGGGTGACCGTTCTTCTCGTTTCAGTGGAGATCCACTTTTAGATCCTGCGGAGCATGCAGAGGGTGTTGAAGCAGGAGGAGGAGATGGCGTTGTCTTGTTTAGTCATGGAGAGGGTGGAGTCAAGGATGACCCCTAGGTTGCGTGCGTGGTCAGTGGGTGTTGGAGCGGTTCCCAGTGCAGTCGGCCAGCAGGAGTCGTCCCAGGCAAAAGGGGTGGAACCGAGGAAGAGGATCTCCATCTTGTCCGAGTTCAGCTTCAGTCGGCTGTTTCTCATCCATTCAGCAACAGCTTTCATTCCTTTGTGAAGGTTGTTTTTTGCGGTGTGGGGGTCCTTGGTGAGGCGAGAGGATCAGCTAGGTGTCATCGGCATAGGAGATAATGTTGAGGTTGACCCGACGGGCGACGTGGGCGAGCGGTGCCATGTAGATGTTAAAAAGAGTTGGGCTGAGGGATGAGCCCAGGGGTATACCGCAGATGATCTCGGTGGCTTTGGAGCAGAAGGGGGAAGGTGGACGCTCTGTGTTCTGCCAGAGAGAAAGAAGGTGGTCCAGTCCAGGGCCTTCTCTTGGATCCCGGCGTTTTGGAGGCGTGTTTGTAGTGTGTGGTGGCAAACCGTGTCGAAGGCGGCTGACAGGTCCAGAAGGATGAGCGCCGCCATTTCTCCATTGTACAACAGGGATTTGATGTCATTGGTGGCTGTGATGAGAGCCTTTCAGTGCTGTGGTTGCTGCGGTACCCGGACTGGAAAGGGTCCAGGATGTTGTTCTCCTCGAGGTAGCGGGTCAGTTGTTCGTTGACAGTCTTCTCGATAACATTTGCTGGGAACGGGAGCAGGGAGATGGTCTGGAAGTTCTTGAGGTCCTAGGGGTCTGTCTTGGGTTTCTTGAGTAAGGCGTTGATCTCAGCGTGCTTCCAGCTCTTCGGGAAGGTTGCTGTCTCGATGGAGGTGTTGATGACTTTCCAGAGATGGGTTGCCATGGCTGTGCTGGCTTTGTTGAAGATGTGGTGTAGGCATGGCTCTGACAGAGATCCATAGTGGATGGTGTTCGTGATCTTGATGGTGCCATCGTCGTTGCCATGCAAACTGTTACTTTACTCAGAGCCTTTCTTGTGACAGCAGTAATGTTCAAAACAGAATGAAATCCCCTAGAATTTGAATCATGACATGAGATGGCCAATCAAATAAATACACCAAGGTAATAAACATGCAAACATACTCAGCACCAAAACGAATGAAAATATAAATATACAGAATGTGGTTGAGCCAGATTGTTGATACAAACCCTAACATCTTTTCATTGTGGTAACATTGGATTTCAAACTTTTCTCTTTTCTTCTATAATTGGGAAAGCTGCAACGCATATGTCCATATTTGTTTTGTGTATTTTTCTGAGTAAGAGCCTGGACTTAGCTTCTTCTGTCCTTGGCTCTGATTGCAGGCTGCCACAACCGGATGCTTTCTGCTGCAGGCTTGTCCTTACACTATGAGATTTTCGTTCCTGCCTGCAGTGGCGCAAAACAGTTTTCAAAGGTTATGGCACCATCCTTGTGAGCGGGCCTCCTTGTTTACTGTCCCGGGGTTCTCTTTGGTTCTGGGCACTCTGGTGCTGGCACCCAGCCGCGGCCCGTGGAGGGAGTTCCGTTGGGGCAGGCAGGTGGGGCGGGGGGTGATAAACACTGATATATGGATGATTGCAGGCAAGTAAACAATTAAATTAATAAAAACGAATTTTGTAGCGCGCCCTGCATCGCATTTTGCGATGCAGGGCATGGAACGAAATTCGTTGTATTCATTTAATTGTTTACTTACCTGCAATCATCCACATTCCGGTGTTTATCACCCCCCACCCTGCCCCTTCCCGCCCCGCCTGCCTGCCCCACCAGAACTCCCTCCATGGGCCGCGGCTGCTGGCACCTTACAAACTTGGCCTCCCCCTCGCTAGTGGAAGGTATTACAGGCCGACAGCAGGGCCCGTTCAGGGCTGCTCCTGTTTCCTGCTGGCTACGCGCTTTCCGGCCTTGTGGACGGGGCTCGTTTTCAAATGCCTGCTGCTCGGGACACATACCGGCTGCAGGATGATTAACCCATTCACCACGGTAAGTGTTTTCTTTATTTGGGGTTGTGCAGTCGCAGTGCAGAACCCACCTTCAATGTTTTAGGTGAGGGACACCTCTTTCACCTCTCACGTTTCCTCCTACATTGCATTTTCATGGTACAGGTCACACACCGTCATTTTGTTTACTTCACCCCTCGCAGCAGGCCCTCTCACATCATGGGCTGTGCAGGGGCTACGACACTCCATTGAAGGTGGCTTAGGTTTCCGCCCGACATCACCTGCTCTCGCCGGCTGTCATCCTCACTTCTGCTGGCATCCAGGTGCCAACTTCATTCTTTGCACGGGCACTTCACCATGGCCACACCCGACCAGACACTCCCGACTGAGCAGTGGCTCCTCCTCCTGCTGATCAGTCATCACGGCAGGGGCTGCAGGGCCTTCATCTTACCGGCACCACTCTGCCTAGCCTCTTCCAGACCTTTGCCAGTGCAGTGTGTGGGTCCACCTCACTGCTGGCTTTTGGGGGTAGGCCTTATTTCACGCTCACCGCTCCAATCAGCTGCGGGCCGCACGCTTTCTCCTCATTGCTCTACCTGCCTGCAGCAGCCTCTCATTTTTTGCACTGCGCTGGCAAAGGGGAGCTGGGGCTGCTGCCTGGAGACTCCGGAGCTTACTTCACTCTGGGGCAGTCTACTTCTACTTGCTCTCTTCGCTGCGCTCGGGGCTTGAGCTGGCACCGAAGACTGCTGGCTCTATTCCTGGCACTGCTTCTGCTCTTCACTGGGTGGGGTAGTGGTTAGCTACTCCACTCTCCGTCCTCCCACATTCGGTACACCTTCTGCCACTGATGAGGGGAGGGCTACCGCAGACCTCCAGCTTAGAGGTCCCTCTTCTCTTCGCGTCGCGACTCCACAACACCTCTCCCACTTTATGGGCTCACCTCCTGTCTCTCTTTCTCCGTATGCCGGCATGCACTAGTTGGCACACCAGGTGCGGGATGGGCTCCCGATCACCGTCTTCACCTCAAGGTTCTTCTCATGCCCCGCAGGCCATTAGGCACATCCTGCGCCACCTTGCCGAGGGGTGCAGAGCCTCTAGACGGGCAGTATTCTCCCCCTCAACCACCTTCAAGACGGCGGCTGCACATGCGGGCAAGTCACGCTCGTCGCCAATGTGATGTTGGGGGCCCTAGCCCACATATTAAAATAAATAACCACACTGACACAGATGGTTATGGTGCAGAACTGGCCAAGAGCACATGCACCCAGGCCCTTTTATTAACAGGCTCACGTCACGTGTGACTCCTGTGAGGGATGCGTGTGGGGGTGCAAGTGTGCCCACTCCCATAGAGGAGTGGCTACTAACTATGTGTCTGTCGAGAGACTAGAACATGTCTCACAGGTCACAACAACATGTTCAGAATCATGTGCAGCAAAATGTATAACTCTTAAAAGGCTTATTCACAAGCCCCTTGCGCCACCGGTACGTCACTGTTTCCCATGTTAAATATGATGCATCAGCAGCGCAAGGGGTTTGTAAATAAGCCACATAATTCCTATATGTGCAATGAAATGAGTTGCATCAAATGTCGAAATTTCTTAGAAAACTCTTAATAATGGCCTAAATATCAAAATTCAGAACGCTCTGCCGTGAATGCGTTGCCTACGGTAACAAGTGTTAAGTGAGTGGTTCATAGTGCTGTTGTTTAGAACTGAGATAAAGGGAAAGCACTCTGCTTGTATGTTGTGATATTGAAAAACATTTTAAGAAGGAGATTTTATTGGTATGCGTTTTGTTCAGTTTTCGTTGACATCAGAGAAATTCATGGTTAGACCTGGAGTATACTGTTTTCTTTGTTTCCGTTGGGCAGCCCATGTAACTGCGCATTCTTTAAAACAAGCTCTGCTGTGCAACACAGAAGAGGCAACAGCAGGAATGCATTGGTGGCACAAAGGTAACCAGGGAATTGCTTTGCTTCCCTTGGCGGTTTTTGATAATGTTGTTGTTTAAATTGCGACTTTGGAGGGTCATGGCCCCAATGTTTCTCTGCGTGTTAAACACAGTGAAATAGTATTTTCTGTGTAAACTGGAAGACCCATATGGTTCATGGTATTTCAAAATGTTCTTCTGCAGCAGCCTGTCAGAATTTCGAATTAGAGATTAGAAAAAGGTTTATCTACAAAATTCCATGCAAAGTGAGCCTTATAGTGTCATTTTTAAAACATTGGCCACATTTTTAGTTAACAAAGATCAGTTTTAGAGGGAAATATTTAGGGCGTCCAAACAATATTTTTCAATGAAGAGAATAACACTATTAAAAGTTCAAACATTTTTATATCATTTAATGGCGAAAACAAATGACCTTTTAGAATCACACATTTTAGAGAACCCCGCCCCCACTAAATAAATATTTGCATTTCATTAAAAAAAAGAAGTGGCGCAATTATTTGATACAAGTTAGATTTAAAGGGACTGCTGTAGAGCGTATTATTTGAAAATTAACTCATGTATTAATTAAGGCCCAGATTTCTCATTATATCATGCAACACAGCAAGGCAACTTGCAGTGCTGCGTTGCATGACCGGGAGAGGGTAGGAATGTAACATAATTGCAAAAATATTGTGCATTTTTGCCTTTTCCTTACACTGGCGCACTTAGTGCAGCCTAGGGCTAAGTCAAGCACAACTGTGGTGCAAGGGTGCGCCCCCTCAAAAGCCCTCCTTAGATAGAATGTTCTCTTTCTAAGTGTGCTGCAGAAGACTGCACACTTAGGAAGCAACATGGACAAAGATATGTCTCCTTGTTTTATCTCTATCGGCAAGACATACAATTTTGACACATTTTACCAATGTTGGTAAATTTGGGAATGTGTCAGAATGTGTGGGTGGATGCATGGGAACACCCACACTCCACCCATGTAACGATTTCCCAGCACAGTCTAACTCAAGGCAGTGACTTGCCCTGCCTTGCAGTACACAAGATTTACCAAGCCACGCAGGTTGTCTCAGCGTGGCATGATGAATATCATTCTAGGTTTTGCATCGCCATGTGTCACCTTGCGTGGTGCACAGGCAACAAAAGCCTCGATAAATCTGGGCATGAGATACTCTGCAGAAATAAATCTATAAACTTAATTATGTAGCCATTTAAGTGTCAAGAATGAGTGAGGCATGTTTTTATGTAATAGTAATTTACGGGCATATCAGCAAGGGCGTGCGATAATTATCGCACAGCGCTTTTAGCGCGAGGATAATTATTGCAGGCTAACGCTGGATTCTATCAGGGAGATAGTGTGCTATCAGCAACGCTTATCTCCCAAGCGATAGGAATCCATGCGTTAGCTGGAAAACAGTGTGATTATCGCTGGAAATCCAGCGATAATCGCACTGCGACCAGCGATACCTTGCTGATAGGGCAATGTGGTCTTACCCATGTAATCCACCTCCCATTGGATTACATGGCTACATCAGATTACAAGCAGGCGTAAGGAAAGTAGCGATAACTGTGGTTAGCGCTACTTTTCTTATCACTCTGCTTGTTTGCGTGTAGCTTGATAATAGGAGAAATGTCGCTTAGCGACATTTCTCCAGTTATTTTGGTACGGAACGCCCACTTTGCATCTCATTAGAGATGCAAAGCTGGGCGTTGGTGTAAGGGGCGCTAAATCAGCAAATCACGCAATAGCGTGTCTTTGCTGAGAAGGCGATGAAATTATCGCTGCTTTTCACGTGAAAACAGAAGGAAAAGCGGCGATAATTTCATAGCGCCGCCTTGCTGATATGCCCCTTAGTACATTCTAGGTATTTCATGTACCCTGAAAGGCTTTTTAAATTATCTGAACGTTTTCGCAGTAAGAGAATGGATGATGTTATTTTAATATGTAAACCAAAATGCAAACAATTCCAGTGCAAAAGGAACCTTTTGCTCTGAACTCAACCAAATGCAAGTGTGGTATAGTGGTGAAAACATGACATAGGACTTTCCACATTAAAAAAAAATCATAGCTGCAAGGAGTTCCATTGTTGTGTGTGATACCGTCAGCTAATCCTTGCTTTCTTCTCATCTGCACTTTATTGCTGGGGTTTTGAGTACATAGTTACAAAGTTATCTACAAAGTTTTAAGTCCCAGAATACAGTGTGAGGTCTGTTAAAAGATCTGAATTGACTTGAAGTGAGACAATTGCCATGGGGACACTTCGCAGTTATGAACGTCCACACCACAGCAGGACCACCTTAATGTAGTCGGGTAAGGAGTACAGAAAAAAAAGTGGTGTGCATGCTTAAAGCATCACATTTCAGCAGGGCTACAAATTGACCTGGTGTAATTAAAAAATGTTAAGGCTTCACAAGATACCATACTCATACTGTTAGTAGAGTTTACAGCCCCTACTGTGCCATAATATTCAGTAAGGAGTTGATGAATGATTCCCAACTATGTCCAGGAATGTGCTCAATAAAGCATTTGAATACAGCACTTTAGTAAATGAGGAGACAGAACATCCCCAGCTAATTACAGACTGATTGCCCTCCTAGATGTGGAGGCGAAGTACTTTGCATCTCTCGTCCTGGAAGATCTAATAAATTGGTCCGACGTCACAAAGAGAATACCACCAAACCAAACAGGCTTCAGGAAAGGAACTGGGACACTAACTAATATTATGTCTCTCTCAGTGCTAGCTGACAAATATCTTTGAAGAAAACAGCCTCTTCATCTCTGTTTCATTGACTTAAAGGCAGCATTCGATAGTGTGGATCAGAACATCCTATGGAGGAAACTGCGCAGCTGGAACATTCCGGATAAAATCCTGAGAGGGATCTTACTCCTTTACTCCAATACTTGGATGGAAGTTAAATTGGGGAATGGAACACGGCTCTCAAGAAAAATCAATACCAGCAAAGGCCTCAAGCAGGGCTGTGTCCTACCCCTCCATCTTTTTAACCTTTTTATGGCAGACTTAACATCAAGTCTAAATAAGATCCCATCCCATCCACCTAAACTTGGCTCCCTTCCTCTAACTCATCTATCCTATGCAGACGACGTGGTATTGTTGAATCTAACGAATATTGGCATCCAAAGGTTACTAGTAGGGCTGGCAGAATTCATAACAAATAACAACCTGGAGATAAACATAACAAAAACAAAAACAATGCTTATCACCAGGCGGCGGTCAGCCAGTACATACACCTACCTGGAGGGAACAAAGCTAGAGGCCGGGTCCAACTTCAAGTACTTGGGCTTCTACTTCGATAATCGACAAAGCCATCAGCAGCAAATGTCGTACATCACTCAGAGATCAAATTCACTCTCATTTGCTTTTAGATCTTTGGCCAAAAAGCTTACGGGGCCATCATATAAACCTCTACTGGCAACAATAAAAGCAAAAGTTCTACCAACCCTGTCATACGGCAGTGTAGGATTGCATGGGAAAGATGCGGACCTGCTTAACAAAATGCAGACAGCCATCTTCAAATCTACCTTCCAAATACAACAGAGAGCCTCACCAGCTCAGACGAGGTTAGAATTTGGAATAGTAAATGAAACAGTGGGAATAAAGTACGCAAGTATTAAGTACTGGTACAAACTGAAACAGAACACGTCAGCCTCGGAATTGCACCAAGCACTTTGGGAAAAACTTTGGGAACTTAACCTGCCTTACCCGGCGTTCAAACAGGCTATAAACAAGCCGACAAAATTCCACTCTCTCTTACTTGATAAAGCCACGTTTAGTACCAGAAAACACGCATGGATGGTCATATCAAATTACAAAACACTTGTGGCAGCCCCATACCTAACAATCACATTTCCAGCTCACAGAAAACAGAAATTAATGGGACTCCGTTGGGGGAAACTTCCATCGATTATGGACCAACCAATCTGGGTGCACAATGGACCAAAAACCTGCAGACTATGTGGGAGGAGCAACAAGGACTTTATTCATCTTGTCTGCATCTGCCCGAACCTAGCTCAAGCTCGAAGATCTGTTTTTAAAAAGTCTATGAACGAGCGGGCTATAAGAACGTGCAGATCTGCAATTATGGCAACCTTGAACCCAGCAGACACGCAATTGAACTGCCTATTACTAAAGTTCCTTGCAGCCCACTCCCAAGCGCTAATGGCACCCTGTCAACAAAAGGATAACACAACTGTGGTAGCTCGGGGAGAGAGCTCTCCGGAACATAAAAGAGGAAAAAATCAAGAACTTCAGAACTAAGCTAGACAGACTGCATTTTAATTACACTTCATTCGATTTTAAATAACAAACTCGTTTTAGACGGAGAGTGTTATAGAATATACTAACAGAGATTGTACATATATATTAAGAAATTTTAAACACATTAGTCGATTCCTTTAAAATGTATTGTTGTGGTTTTAATTAACTGAAACAATAAAAATCTTTTCATAAAAAAAAAAAAAAAAAGATTAGCAGTCGTGCAAACCAGACAGAGTCCTGACAGAATTAATATAACAAATATTGGGCGTTTGGACAAAATATCAGAAACACAATTATCGTAGGACAGAACATCATGTCAATAATATCGAGGAAAAGAATATTGTGAAGATAATTTTCTATGGGTAAGTAAGGTTTTACTCCAATTCCACATATATGTACCTTGACAATACATCTATATATATCTTCAAGGTATGTAGATCTGGAGTTAAGAATAGCAAATGTATACTTACCTATTTGCACTTAACTTATCGATATTCTTGTCTTCTGTATTTTTGACACAATATTCTGTCAACATGATATTTGTGTTTCCGATATATTCTGTCACTGGTCCAGGTACTGAGATGTAAGAGAGAGTAATGAGATGTGAGTGTGAGTAAGAGTGTAATACACAGACTTTCTATGCTTAAAACAGCCTACCATAACTCCATTGGATACACTGCCAACGGGAAGACACTACATACCCAACATGACTTCTCTAAATATGCGTTTTATAACAATCAGTGCAAAAAACATATTTTGTAAACACTGGAAAACACAGATTTTGTCTATTTGGTGTTTAAGCATCTAAATAAACACTCATACACACTAATTTTAAAAGATTTGGAAAACTCTGACAAAATACCACTGAAATCCTCAAAAAATAAACACTGAAAACAGGAAAAGCTGCAAATGACCCAAAGAATTACTTGGGACGCACAGTGATTACCAATGAAGAAGTGAGTTCATTGAATAGACACAGAATACACAGGAAGCACAGGGGCACACTAGAGCTACAAAAGTACATAAAACACAGATATTACACTTATGGCACTAAGTAGACTGGAAGGGCAGGAAGGGAAGGGCAAGATGACAAATGATACACAGAAGAAGTGAACAAAGTAAATAGGAACCACTAAGGGAATATAGGGAAGCCTGGGAACTAGGAGGAAAGCACAGAGAGTGTAAGATGAAGTATTGCATAAAGTGGACATGGGAAGCAGAGAAGAGAGTACACAAAGGAGCCTCAGGGGGTACTTGGGAATCCACATTTGCACATTGGAAGCTGTCCACAGACAGTGCATGGGGAGCAAGGCTAGGTGGCTTTTTTGACACAGTACTAGGCATTTAGTGCCTATAAAGAGAATGAAACATTTGAGTGCTGAGGGACTCCAGAAGGGCCACCCTAAACGTCCTGCAGATAAGTGTCCGAAGAATGAAGCATGGTAGCCGGCAAGGCTTGGCACTTCTCTGACTTTTTACCAGTTATTTGCTTTTGAACTTTATCATTCAGTTTCTCCTTTCTTTCTAATTCCTTATACTTCTCCTGAAGGCCCCTTTAATTGTCATTGTAATTTCAGGTTGAAGACATTCTTGTAAAATTGCACAGCTACTTCCAATCATTGTATCCTAGGCAAAGCCAGGATTCTCAAACCTTCTACTTTTTTAATCTTATCAGTCATTAGTAAAAGCGCTACTTGCTACTGTGGTCAAAGACATAAAATTACTTGTGCATAGCCTGGGCTCGATCTCCCGTCCTGCCCGCCCCGGTCCGACTCGGCAACCAGTGCCGTTGAGCGGAGGGCGGGTCAGGCAGAGCCAGGTCACTTCCGCATTGACAGAGCGGTCAGCGCTCTAGTTGCTGCACCTGAGGGTATTTAGCCCCCTCGTCACAGAAAGCGCGCAGCGGTCGCGCGCAGCTAAGCGCCTGAGACGCGCCAGAGAGAAGCCCGTCTGCGCCCGTCCGCGACTGGACGGGACCAGGGGCCATGGCATTTCCATTATTGTCCACTGAGGTATGTAGGCGGTCCTATTCTGCTCAGGCTTTACTGCGCTTACGCCCTACTTTGTTAACTCCTAAATGTAAGCTACCTCCTCATTGTCTCCCCGAAGGGCCATTTTCTTGTAGATACTGTCAAACACAATTTGTGACGGATACTCTTTCCTTCCAACATTGTCCTAGGATTACTCCTACAGTACCGACCCAAGAGGGAAGATATTATTGTGTAATGTGAGATCGCTAGTTAAACACTCTTTTGAGGTCAGGGATCTTATTTCCACATATAAAGCTGATCTCTGTTTCTTAACAGAGACCTGGCTTAAACCCCACTCAACCCCCGCCGTCACTCTTGGAATACCCGAGGGTTATAAGATTGTCAAATTAGATTGACCCAAAAAATAGGGGGTGGAATAGCAATTGTTTTTAAAAATGACATTTCTGTTTCGGTTATTGATCAGTGTTCCAATTCGACCTTTGAAATGCTGATTTTTAGGATTGGCTCGTCCATACAAGACAGCAGGAAAGGAGCCTTGGTTTATCGCCCGCCAGGCCCCCTAAAAGATATGTCCAAACAGTTAGTGGAAGCATTAGCTCCCCATGTGTGTCAAGACAAAGAATTCCTGCTGCTTGGAGATTTTAATATTCACAGTGAGGATGAGACAAACAATGATGCACAGTCCTTCCTAACTGATATATCTCTTTTAGGATTAAAGATATGTAACAATGGACCAACACACCAAGCAGGGCATACCTTGGATTTGATATTATCCAAGTTCCCTGGCATTAAATGCTGTGTACCTAAACAATATCCTTGGACGGACAATTTTGTGCTTGAGTTTTCTATGCCGATGAACGTCCCTCCACCTAACTCTCACATACACATTCCGTCCAAACGCAGACAGTGGCACAAAATAACTAACACTAATTTTGTACAGAAATATCTCCCTCCCCCTACTGTTGGCATAGATGATATTAATACTGCTCTTTCAAACTGGGAACACGCAGTTAATGCCGCAGTACAACAAATTGTCCCGATAAAGACTTTTAAAAATAGCCTCGCCAGGAAACAAGAGATCTGGTATTCTGAGGAATTGCGTAATCTTAAACGCCTGACTAGAAAGTCGGAAAAAACATGGAGAAAATCCTCCTTGGAGGAAGATAGAATCAATTACAAAAAGAACCTTAACATCTATCATAAAGCCATTCGATCAGCACGGAAAAACCATATTACTGCTCAGTTAGAAGCTGCTGGTAATAATTCAAAAGTTCTTTATCAGATCGTGAACACATTTTTGAAACCTACAGCTTGTGAAAGTGCAGATATGGCTTCACAACATGACAGCATCTCCTGTTTTTTCTCTGAAAAAATTGATGCCATCTATAATAAAATAGAGGCACTTAGCTCTGTTATAAGTAGCCAGGATAACCACACTTTGACTCAGACAGCACCCATTAACACCCACTCCTTTGACGATTTTCCTGAAATATCGTTAATTGAGGTCCAGAAACTGTTCACTGATATTAAAAGTGGAAGCCCGGCGGACCTGCTCCCAGCCAGAATTATGGGTCCACTGGGAAGTACACTAGGCCCTGATGTTCGGAGACTGGTGAATCTCTCACTTACATCTGGAGTTGTCCCACAATGCTGGAAAAAAGCCCTAGTTAGACCCATTAGGAAGAATACATCTATTCCCTGGACCAACATGTCTAACCTGAGGCCTATTTCCCTCTTGCCATTTTTAGGGAAGATCATTGAAAAGCACACCAACAAACATTATCCACCTACCTAGAACAATCTGGTTGCCTCGATCCATCACAGTCAGGTTTCAGGCCAAAATTCAGCACCGAAACGGCCTTGCTGTCGATAACGGACGATCTGCGGCTGTACCAGGACAGGGGTTACTCTGTTGTCCTGGTGCTGCTAGATCTATCGGCAGCGTTCGATACGATCTCTCATACCATCCTGATCGAACGCCTGTCTGTGAGTGGAATCGGCGGTAGGGCCCTGGACTGGATCAAGAGCTTCCTCTCCAACCGCACCCAGTCTGTCACCATGGGTGAGTTTAGGTCGGAAGAGGTTAGCATTACCAAGGGAGTCCCGCAGGGCTCTTGTTTGAGCCCGACTTTATTTAATATCTATGTGGCTCCCTTGGCAGATGTTACTAGAGCTTTTGGTTTCCACCCAGTGTCCTACGCTGACGACACGCAGCTGCTCTTCCCCTTTAAACATCTTACCCTGGAAACTATTCAATCATTTTCCGATGAGATGAAGGCAGTTGCAAGGTGGATGTCGTCCAACTTTCTCCAATGTAATGTTGGAAAGACAGAGGTGATGCTCTTCGGGGAAGCCAAGGTTCAATGGTCCCCTGACTGGTGGCCTCCTGATTTGGGCCCAGTTCCTGAGCCAAAAGCAATAATCAAGAACTTAGGAGTCAGATTGGAGTCGGAGCTGTCCATGAAGCAAAATGTTAATACCACTGTAGGATCCTGCTTTCATGTGATTTGTCTCCTCCGTAAAATCTTTCCCTTTCTCCCTGACTCTTATAGGAAGACCTTAGTTCAGGCGCTGATTATAAGCCGCCTTGATTATTGTAACGGTCTTTTGGTAGGTGCAAATGAGGAGGTTCTGGATCGCTTACAGGTGGTGCAAAATACAGCAGCTAGGCTGGTGCTCAATGCACCCCCCCCAGATCCCCCTCAAAACCACTACTTCATAAACTTCACTGGTTACCAATACACTTACGAGTGAAGTTCAAGACCTGCTGCATCATTCACAAGGGCCTCAATCAACTGGGACCAGAGTATCTTGCCAGTAAATTTGTTCCTTATGCCCCCACCCGGGCCCTTAGATCCAGTGACCAGCTGCTACTGAGTGTCCCAAAGATAACCAAATCAAGGCTAGGTGGCAGGGCTCTGTCCGTAGTAGGCCCCAGTCTTTGGAACTCACTCCCGCTCTCACTGAGACAATGCCATAACCACCTTCAATTTAGAAAATATCTAAAAACCTTCCTGTTTAACTCATTTTAATTAGTATCTGTTGGTTCATAGGAGCTTTACTGCATTTTTAATTTCATTGTTTCTATTGTCAAGTTCCTACCGGTTGTCATCAGCGCGGAGATACCCCTACAGGAGTTTATTCACAGCGCTTTACAAACACGCAAATAAATACATAAATAAATACTTAATCCCGGCCCTCTGATATACCTCTGTAAAAAAATGGGATTCAGAGATGTCCATTTTTGATATGTGTTTTTGGATCATTATTAATTTAGTTTGGGTAGACTTTGTTAATCCCGGCCAAATGTTTCTTGACAACATTTTAAAAAATGACGGATGTGTTGCAGAGACGATGTAATATTTCAGGAGTCATGAGACCTATATACTTCATGTTGATGTCAAAACATAGGTGTTTGGGACAAGTAATCCTTTAGAGACAGAAGAAAACTCAGAGCCACCCATCCTCCCTTTTTCAAAATGGAGCTATAATAGAGGAAGGAGAGACATATATAGAAATGAAACAATTATAAATGGTGTTTAATCCTATTATGTAAACACCAAACAATGTTTATGATCTGAATATGAAACAAAATACGGTTTAGCCCTCCTGTTTTCGACACATTTTCATAGTTCACTTTACTTATTTTTATCTGCAATCACTCATGGTACATTTGCAGAATATTGAATATTTGAGAAGAGCATATCGACAGGAACATCTGTTTATAGTACTGGTTTTCTGTGGGTAGGATTTAGAAAGTGTGTAGGTTTTAGCACCCTATCAATATCTTCCCAAGCAAACTCAGATATATCGTTCTCTACATATGCATGATCCAAATCATTTACACATCTTCTGATCAAGTAGAATTTTTTTATAATATGTCCACGCACAGAATAGGAAATCGGCGGAAGGTCACTCAGCAGAAATTATGTCTTGGACTCACTGCACCGAGGATCGTCAAATGTGTGACAGTCAGAACTCATTTTCCACACGTGCACAAAGTATTTTTCTGAGTCTTTAAAGTTACATTTTCCTTCTTCTCACAGGCTCAGCAGTCAAAATTCCATACTTAGTTCTAATTTTGCTCATAGAATGTGTCATCACCCATAAGAATATGTGCCTGGATAAGAACATTGGGCATCTCTGGGTCAAGTTTCTTATACCGAATTTGCAGCAGGATTAGGTGCATTTTCTCACCTGGTCCACAACATATACATATCTCTGACAATCCTTGACTTATAAACATTGCACCAAATCTAAGTAGCACAATAATACCATCTGTGTCATTGGTCAATACAATGACTCGATTAGACCATTTCGAACAGCCCACTTAGCATGTGACACAACATGAAGGACAGCTTCCTCCAATTTGCTGTTAAGTTCTTGAATAATATTGCCTGTACTGTTGTATATGAATTTTGGACCCTAGTGTAATTTTCCCGATTCATGCCCATATATAGGTATAAATCAACCTATCCTTATGTAGGCATAGAAATCATAACCATATTTAGACTTAGCCCATGCAGTCCAAATACGGCATGGCTACTTCCACTAGTTCCAAAAATCCACAACGATTTCTTGGAAAACCACGCCTTCAGCAGTCAGGGACTTCCCCTTGCTTGAATATTAAGTTATCCAAGAAATCATGGAGTTTTCAAAGAACTGAGTCTTTGATGACGTTATTATGTCCAACCTTACGTCAAACTCGGCACCTTCAAGGTATAAATATGCCCACACTTGCTCAGGCAAACTCAGTGGTTTGGAGCAGTTCGACTATCTACTTGCCCGACACAGCTCGCCGAAGCAAATGCCGAAGGAAGCCGACCCTCCTGCTGACGCACTGAGAGAGACGCTGTCTTTTCTCCTGCTGAGAAATCCAGCTCCAGTGTTTCCTGGCTACCCTTGCAGGTTGCTGGGAAATCGAGTCCTGAGAGAAAGAGATACCAGACCTCTTCATTCTAAACCAAGGTACAGAGCTGATTAGACCCTTAGAGAATTCTTGGAATAGATTCTTGGCAAACAATACTAAAACTAAGCCACAGCTCACTTACTTCTTCCCTTGTACTAGACTTAGGTTAGGTACGCCGGGGTAGGCGTATTTTAGAAGCACCAGTTGAGTACTTTTAGTCATTATTTATTAACGTATGTATTTTATGTATTTTATGTATTTATCTATGGCTTAGAAACCATACCATGCTATTACAATATTACTTTGTAATACTCTTTTTACTGTACGCACTTTACTTCATGCTAAATAATGCGATTGTAGCAGTTCATTTCTTGTGCATGAGAAAAATCTGTTCAATAAATACCTTTTTATTGAAAATGCCCGTCTCTCTATTTCTCTGCACTTCTGGTGAAACGAAGCATGCACGATTGACTGAGTGAAATAGCAATCTATTGTTTCCACGACTCTAGAGATATATTTCTTTTTCTTGGGAAACAAAGTTGTCATGTTTATGCGGTTGTCAGAAACTAATTCCTTCTTGTTTATTCGTGAAAGTTTTTAGTGAACTCTGAGCTAGCTGGCACTCACTATTAAGTTTAGAATATTCGGTAGAGACCTAGTCGACCTCAGTCCTACGTCTAATCTACAGGATATACTATTACAATGCGCAGAGCCTATTGGGAATATAGGAACTACACTACAGTACCTTTTCAATATATCTCTGCAGGCACCAACTCCTCATTGACAATCATTCCACTTGCAATAATTGGAAAATCAGTGTTCACTGAAGCATCAGCATTTTTTTGGCGATCCCCAACATCCCCAACATCCCCAAGTTCATCTTGTTCAATGTTGATGACCGGAATTTATCAAGTTGCACAGGTTCAAGGTGTCAAATGTTGGATGCTTGAACGTCAGTTTCACTTGTAATCATTTGTCGGATTCTCTCACATTCTTTGACAGACAGTTAAAGATAACTATCAAAGACAGTTTCCAGTTCTTGCAAGGTCAAACTGACTTTGATATCTGTAGAACAGTCTGATCAACCTCTGCAAAGTTTTGCATGGATGAAATCTTGACCATTTGCAATTGTGACATTTTGTCCACAACAACAGCAATTTTCAATTAGGACACCTTTTTGAATTGAAATTCTTAAGGTGAAATTTTTTTTTCAAGTTCTTGTATGAGTTTGTGCTTCACTGGTATTGTTGCAGCATCTCGGTCAAATAATGCATTTGTTGAAAGAAGATCATACAACTGAATGTCATTGATAAATTCACCCCTTTCTTTTGCTTCTTCTCTATGTACTTGTCCAAGCAGTTTTTTTGTAACCTGTTTTATAGTAGCTGCTTGGACGAAACTCTTACTATGGCAATTAAAGCATGTACCTTTAGCTTTAGTTTCTTGGCCAAACAGCTTTTCCTCTTTCAATACAAATCTCTTCTGCTTCTGTTCTGCATATAATTTCCATCCATGTTCTAGGACATATAGTAGATGTGTCTTTATATCATTAGCCACATATTGTTTGGTCACAAAGTTGTGTAGGAGCACAGGCTTAGTCATTTCAAAGAGATTTCCTTGCTGGTTCATTAAATGAAGAAGCCTGTCAACATATTTATTACAAGGTTCTTCTCTCTTTCCCACAAGTTTGTGGTAAGGAACAGTTTCACAATGGTCCATTAATTTTGAATTTGTAACCTCTCTGAAAACATTGCAAATAGAAAGGACTTCATGGTAACCTAGCTGCCATTGAGCAATATATACATTTTTTCTTGTCTGCCCAACAATTCCCTTGGAGCTTCTCTGTGATTTCTGGATCGTCTGTTCCAGTTTCATATCTGGAGCCACAGCATTGAACCTTCCCTCTCTGTCTTTCACCACAACATGTCTTTGGGTGAATTTTCTGTAGAGGTATGGTTTTTGCACTTCTAGCGTCTTCACTATTTCCAAATACTAGGACCCGTATCTCAGGAAGTTTATGCAATGTAATCCACAGAACATAGTAATCAGTGACTGCACAGTACTCAAGTTTAGCTCCAATTACCTTCCCTATCAACATGTACCATGTTTTTCACAAAAGCTATCATGTGTAAAACATTTTCCCAGTACTTGCAAAGTTCAGATTTTTCTTCATATTCTTTGAAACATTCTACAAATTTGGTTTCAGGTTTTCTGATTTTGAACTGAGGTTATTGAACATTGCTTGGCTTTTCAATATGTCTTTTGAATGAAGTGCACTCTGTGCCTTGTTCACTTCTGAGATGAGATATGCAAAACCTAATTTGTCATTCTTGTTCCAACAAGCATTCCAATGCAATATTTCTGTAGCCGAGGATTAGAAGAGCATACCTTGTAACGAACTAACATAATGAATTCTGCTCAATACAGACTGGACTGTCTTACTTCTGAGGTTTCAGCCTCAATAAATGCATTGTCTATACCAAATACACTAAGATAACTTCCTCCACACTGCAACACAACTTTTGTCATGTGGAAAACACCCTTCATTGGAAAAAGATCATCAAACTTGACTGGATTGCTCATAAAAATTTCACTTATAATATGGAGAACACCTTCATTGCTAAAACCTGGCTGCATAGGCTGATCTGCGAGCTGAGCATGCAGATTTTGGAAATTCTTTAAAGCTGTATAAGCTGTTGCGTAGTTTGTGACTGGAGATGATATTATTGGGAAAAATCCAACTTTCTTCAGTGGGACGGTATTCTGGGAGATCAGAGCATGAATTCCAGCCGACGGAGGAACTGACTATTCTTCAACCTTCAGTCCGCACAGAATAAGCGATATGACAAATTCTGTTAAATCAGCTTTGCAGACCGCAGTATCAGGACGAAGAAGATCATTGTCCTCAACCACTTTGAAACTGCTTCATTAGTACAGTCTTGAAAAACCACCATGGCAGTATCATGTGTACTGGATGTTCCAGGCAAAGAGCTGTCTTCAAAATCTTATTTACCAAGAGCAGCAATTGTAATGCTTTCCTGGTAAAGTGACTTGGAAGTGGTGTGCTGACGGATTCACAAGATTTTATAGCATGAGTTGCTAACAAGTTCTTGCCCCGTACTATGTCATTATAACTTGTTGAAACACCAATCCTATTCATTGAATGATTAGCTCTCTCCTTTTGCACTTGTCATAGATTGCATGGCCAGTCATCATGTGTAGCAGAGTTTTTGTTTTGCCGTGATGTAATTCATAAAACATGATTTGGAAAAGACATTACATTTTCACAGCATAAGCCTCTTGGCTCATGGATTTGTCTTCCATTTCTATACTTATATCTTCAAAGCCATCATCAATGTTGTCAGTTTCGTTACAGACACAAGAACTTTAGTTTGTAACAGTTTTTATTTGCTGATATTAAACAATGATGTAAAATATGATAAGAACACATCAGACATTCATGTTGACTCCTATGATTTGCAAAGATCTGGGACATCACAAAATGTGTCATTAAGTCCAAAATCTAAAACTTTCGGGACATTCCTTTATATGGTTCCTGCTGATTTTACTGCATCCAGTGGAAGCAAGAACCTCACAAGTCAAATCAGCTGCAAACGCAATAAGTTGCTCATTCTTTTTGTTACATTGACAAAAATGAATTCTGTCATTCTACATTCTCACCAGAAAAATCTTATTCATCATTATTATGGATCAATACAGTTTCTATTTCTCTTATCTCACTGAGTGTGAAGCCATAGCCAGCTCTCAAGAGTAGCTTTAAAGCTTTATATGCTTTTTCAAAGAGTGCAAACTGTACTGAAGCTGGTGGTTATGTTACTACTGGGAGCTCATTGTACATTCATATTTTCAAATGTATGCACACATGCAGTTTGGGTGGGCATACAAATCTGTTGCATATACATTCACCTCACTGTTTATATTAGCTACTCAGCTGAAAACGTCAGCTTGGAAGATACTAGCTACAGAAAAAACATGTTGGCCCTTTGATACTCACATACTCTGTACTTTGTTCTTTGGTCAATCCCTTTGCCCCTTGTTCTGGCTAAACCACAAGTAATACATTGAAGATCCTCTGCTATCTGGTCACTTGTTGGAGGACGATCAATAGATATTGATCTTCTAAATGGATGGGCATTGGTTTTGTTGCCGTCACTTTCTCAGAAAACTCAGATTCATGTAGTGATTCACTGGTTTCTGCTATTGTTTGACAATTTTTTCTGAGATTTTATCCATTGTATATGACTTGTAGCACTTGTTGTTATATTGGAAAAATATTTGATCCTCCTCACCCATCAGTTTCAATCTTTTGTGAACCTCGTCTTGCCATATTTCTGCATCATCTCAAACTCTCTTCTTTCCAAACCGCAGTTCATGTTAGCTTTTCTTTGGGATACGTTTAGCATATGAATATTTTTTTGTTGTTTAATGAGTCCTCAGTTTCTGTAGTAGCAAGACTCTGTCAGGGGGTAAAGAACCTTTGCTACCACCTAATTCGCTCATGCATACAAATTTAAATCAATGAAAAACCTCAAACAAAAACAATATTAAAATACATTACCATTATAATGGCTAAAGCACATTATTTTAGAAAACGTCGAAGGGTTATTCTGAGGAGGTATTTTCTGTCTCTAAAAGAATACTCGAACCCCATAATCTATGTTTTGACATCAAAATGAAGTACATAAGTGTCATGGTTCCTGAAATATTACACCATCACTGCAACACATCTGCCTTTTTTTAAATGTCGACTAGGACTAGCTTCCGGGTTCAGGCTATTTGGGTTAATTCGTGCCATAATAGAGTATGCATTATTTGTGCACATATTTTCTACCCCTCCGTAAAATGCTAGACATGCGTTCTGATGGAATTGTTTTCCCTTTCTGCATGTTTAAAATTAAACGATATTAAAAGCAGCAGAAACACACATGGTGATATATATATATATTCCTATGGTATCAAGCCAGGAAAATGGAAACACAATGAAACACTTCATTCAAATGCAGAATTATGGAGATTCAAAAATAATTGTGAAGAAACACCCTTGAGAGGCCTCTGAGAGGCTCCATTTTGCTGATTTCCTAAACACACTACAGTTATCAGCTTGTATGTGAGCCCATGGACACATTCTTTGTTTTAAAAAATGACAAAAGCACAGCTCACCAAAATGGTTTCCCATTAGCATTTTAGAGGACAGTTTGCATGCTGAGCGGTAGGGCTCCAGTGTATTGCAAAAGCTGCTGGTGTTACATACTCCAAATACACAAATATATTAAAGAATTATCCAACTTTCCCTTGAATATTACTTAAGATCAGAGTAGAAGCAGTCATAGGTACATCTCAGTAATATTATTATGTTAGTGTGTGTGGTGCCTAGGTATAGGATGCAATGCTGGCACTTCCGGCTCTATATCCACACATAAAAGATTAAAAATACATAACTCTATCATCTGCTTAAGGAATATGTCCTTCTTCACACAGTGAGCAGAAGTCACTAGAGTCTACTTAGTTTATATAGCAAAACACACCAGATTTGCTAGTCACTGCACACAGTCCACCAAGTAATTCCAATTAGTTAAAGAGGAGTCCAGAGAAGAACATGAATTCACTGCCAATCAGGCAGGGCCAGGAAAAATGTGCTCTGGGCTGGAAAGGAAACCAAGAAAGCAACTGCTGTCTTCAACACCCTTGATGTGCATTGCCATAAATGACAGTTGGCATTGTGTGCGAGGGGAAGTTCATCTCATCACCCTCAAGGGACAGAAACATGAACAATCAGTAATGCTTCTAAATAAAGGCACACACTGATTTTCATTGTCCTGTAATACTCCTGCCCCTCGCCGCCTTGATAGAATGGGATCAAGGGTGCAGGCCAACCTAAACCACCATGATCTTAACCATTCCTTGTGTTGTTCCGTGCTCTTTATATTAATTGTGAGACAATGTCCCTGTTTCGCTGATAACTCCAATTTTTCTGAATGTCATGGCTGTTCTTTAGACACCACAAACTGGTCCACTGCTGTCCAGTGTCCAGTATATATGCTCTAACCCCTAAAAGATGTAGAACTTGAATAATCCCTGATTGGCATATTTAACTCTCCTATAAGGCTATAGTGTTTGATGTGGAAACTATACCCATTTCATGGAAGGTTAAATGTCACCTGAGAATTCTGAACGTATGGCCGCATCCACTAATGTGACAAGAAAAACATGACTTCAGGCCTACCATGTAGCCTCACTATAGTTTAAGCCTGCAATGTGACCTGTTATAATACCCTTTCTAACACATGTAACACACATCGTTGGGTGAATTGTATTTAGGTGCATTGTACTTAAAAGTGGACCATGTAGAAAATTGATGTGACCATGCCCCAACAGGGAAAAGGCCATAAATGCAGTTTTCACTGTGCCAGGCTGAGCTGTTATATGAAGAAAGTCAGTGTACAAATCAAAATACTAATACTGTATCCCAGAATGGGAACATCTAGAAATAGTTAAATAACTAATAATCAATAGATATTAAAATGTAAGTTTTAGAAAGTTACCCTTATGTGCTGAACTGTCAGAAGTCTAATTAGCATTAGCCTCTGTCATCTCCTATCTAATGCTCAGCGGGGAAGAGGTGTAATATTCTTACTAGAAGTATATAATGGGCTGAATTGAATGAGCAGAGAGTACTTGTCTGAGATCAATATAATATGGAAGATGGGGCTGTGCTCCTCTGGTTCAGACCACAGTGTCAAAGTCTACATGACCGGTCTATCTGAAGCACATGTATAAGTGTTGCAAAGAGCAAACAGGATGCCAGGACAATTATTGTTTACCTCCTGTAGGGTCATTAAATGACCCTACATCTCTCTTACCAGACTTCTGTCTCTGGGTTTGTTGTGGTTACAGTGCCTGCTTCAAACTGGATGTGAGTGTAAAATATAGGCAGACACCAGGATTACTCTAGGAACTCTCCATACTCATACCCCAATCCTCAGAGCCCATGGTTAGTGTGGCTTAAGACCTTCGCCAGCTGGAATTTTTCCTAACGCATTGAACTTTTTGCTAGATTAGAGTAAAGTAAACAGGTACTACTAAAATGTAGGTAAGTCAGGGCCTGAGAACCTTTACTCCACTGGTCAACGAGGAACTAGGAGTGTCTGTTCCCCAATCCACAGGCTATTGAACATTACAAAGCATTACCCTTATCCAGCATTCCTCAAAACACATGTAGAGATGTGAAAGGGTGCCAGGTGGACTGAACCTACTGCACTTGGTTTCTATGACCTGTAGGAAGAACCTGAGAATGCTGGACCAACTTCCACTTGTAAACCAAGTACATAAAGATCTCCAAGGATCATAAGGCTGATTTCCTGGGTGGCTCCAGGAGCATACCACTGAAGAGGACATTCATGTAAAGAATACCAGCTGATCAGTGGACTTTGCAGGTGCCCTCTGCTTGACACCTAGAGAGTACCTGAAGTACCGTGGGCCTTGGAAAACTATTCATGTGAATGTTTGAGCACCAAAAGAATTTTCTGAACATTTAAAAACCTTTGTTCCAGAGCTAAAAAGTTACCAACCGAAAAAAAGCATCCATCCAGCAGTCAATGTGATTGGATTGAATTTCAGGTTTGTCCTACATGTAGAAGAGGTTTCCTGTTAAAAATATCAGAGTCCATTTTCAGATTGTTATTGCTACTTGGTTTATAGGACACATGCTCCATTGCAGTTGGCCTCAAATTGTGCCTAACCACTGATTGCCATTGTGCTTTGTTCTTTTTTTTGGTACTATTTCGCGTAAGCTTTAAAAAATGAATATCTCAAGTTCCTGTTATTTGATTTTTAATATTTTTGTGTAACTTTACCTATAAAATGTTTCTCTTTTTTTATTAATTGGAGTGGGATATTTTTTGTGATGCGATTTTGACTTTAACTGTTTTGGAACTTCTAAACACACCAAGTTATGCCTGTCTCTTCTGTGCCTTTGCTACTAGGCGTCAAGCTCAGGTTTGACGCCCCCACAAGATAGTGAATTTAATCCTTGTGCCGGACATCATTCCACCCCAACTAAAAAACCACCTTCTTACAGTAGTAATGAGCACGAGAGCAATGCAAGAATTGGTTGGAACAGATGAACTCAGGTCTCTGAAGGAGACTGCGGGCAGTGCTGTGCTCCCTCTGGCTTCTTAACACAGTGCAGGTTCATGGGGCCAAAGTGCACATGTTGTGCTGGTCACAGTAAGAGACCTGTCAAGTCAGTAAGTAAAGTAGTATTTGTGAAGTGCACATACTAACCCCGGGGAATATCCAGGCACTGTGCTGCAGGTGTCTGTTGAAGAGCCAGGTCTTGAGTCCCTTTCTGAAGTGGGTCAGCAAGGGTGCAATGTGGAGATGGAAGGGGAGATTGTTCCAGGCTTTGGTGGTGAGGTGGGATAAGGAGCATAACATGGAGCAGCTGCAGCAGATTTGTGCTGTCTGAGCAAGGGCAAGGTGTGCGGAGCAGAGGTTTTTGATAGGTTGGTGGAAGAACAGGCAGTGGTTTATGTATGCTGCTCCTTGGTTGTGGTGGTCTTTTTACTCGTGGGTCAGGAGTTTGGAATGGCATCTCTTCTGGATGGGGAGCCAGTGGAGGTCCTTTAGGTGCTGGGTAATGTGTATTCTCTTGGGAAGGTTGAGCATCAGTCTGGCTGCTGCGTTCTGAAGTGTCTGGAGTCTTTGGGTGAGTTTGGTAGTGGTGCCAACATAGAGTGGATTGCTGTAGTCATGTTGACTGGTGATGAGGACCTGTGTTGTTATTTTCCTTGTGCTGATGGGGAGGCATTTGAACATTTTGCAGAGCATGTGGATCTTGTGAAAGCAGGTGGAGGAGATGGCGTTGACCTGGTTTTTCTTGGGGAGTTCACTGTCCAGGATGAGGACAAGGTTGCGGGCGTTGTCTTTTAGGGTGGGGGTGTGTCCGAGCTCTGCTGACTTCCAGGAGCCGGTCCAAAGGGTGGTGTCTCTTCTGAGCTTCCTTTTTGTCCATATTGAGTTTCAGGTAGTTGTTTTCTTTAATCCATGTTGCAGCTTTCTTCATGCAGTTGTCAAAGTTTGTGTTTCTCAAGGTGGGGTCTGCTGGGACAGAGAGGACAAGCTGAGTGTTGTCAGTGTAGGAGATGATGTTGATGTGATAGGATCTGATGATGTCTGTGATTGTTGTCATGTAGTTGTTGAAAAGGGTTGGGCTGAGGTGTGAGCCTTGGGGTACTCCGTAGATGGTGTGCTTTGGTTGTGAGGTGAAGGGAGCGAGGCGGATTGTCTGGGGTGCATCTCATGAGGAAGGATGAAATCCATCTGAGCACATCATCTGTGATTCCAATTTGGCGTATTTGGTCGATGAGTGTGTGGTGGGAGACAGTGTTGAAAGCTGTGTTGAGGTGCAGTAGGATAAGGGCGACTGAATCTACTCTGTCGTGTAGGGCTGGGAGGTCATCTGTTGCAGCGATCAGGGCAGTCTCACTGCTGTGGTTGCCATCAAAGTCAGATTGGGTTGGGTTTAGCAGTTTGTTTTTTTCCAAATGATCAGTGAGTTGTAGGTTGATGGCCTTGTCCAGTACCTTGGTGGGGAACGGGAGAAGGGAGATGGGGAGGTAGTTTTGGAGTTCACAGCGGTCTGCTGAAGGTTTCTTAAGAAGCTGTCTTACCTCTGCATGTTTCCATGCTTCAGGAAAGGTGGCTGTACTTAGGGAGGAGTTGAGGATTGTGGTGAGCTGGTGGCTGATCTTGTTGCTTCCGAGGCTGAAGAATCAATGGGGGCATGTGTTGGTGAGTGCTCCTGAGTAGATGGAGTTCATCAGGGTGGGCTGTCCAACCCAACATGCACACTTGGTTTCATCCTTGCTATCTACCAATCAGCAGACTTGGCCCCTCCCTGCTCAGACATCCGAGAAACGCTGCGCTGAAGGATGGGGAAAGTATTAAATAAAACAATGGTGCTTTTATATTATTCAGGTGTTGGCTCGCAGTGGGGAGGTATTGTCCTAAAGCCCCAATGGAGGAGGCATTGATGCCATCCTGCAGTTGAGATCCATATTTGATCTTACTTGTGAAACAGTGCCACAAAGCTAAAACATTAAAGTTATGAGCAACCCTTAATATCTAACATGAGATATGGGTAGTGATGGTCCCCTGGCCAGTCTGTTATGAAGGTGTGGGAAATAAGACAAACACATTTTCTCAATTCTAGGCAAAACTTTAATAGAATATGCAAAATTTTAATTGAGCAAAACCAAAGTGGTGAATGTAAAAGAAAGACGACATTAACACCTTGGCTTCTATGGTGTTTTCCCCCCTGTGCGCTGGAAATTGACACTTTCCATTGTTCATGACAAGGTCAACTCGTCATAAGCACAGAGCAGGTAAAACCCATGACGAGTTGACCTTATCATGAGCATGGAAGAGGTTAACTAGCATCAGCATGCCATCATGGATAAATCACCATTTTCAACCCAATGCTAAGAACGTTAAGAGCATGGATTTTTTTTAAATGTGCCAGTAATTGAGTAGTATGCCTGGTGTCATTTTGAGAAACTTAGGAGAAATTGTCTAAAACCAAATGCAAGTTATGGTGTTGGGACATTTGTTAAACAAAATGGTGTGCTAGGTCCTAAGCTGCTCCCCATGATGCCCTTTGATAACATTTACACAGTAGTGATAGATCAATGACTCCATTTAAATATAATAAACACATCCATGAGATGTTTTTTATGGACTGAAACAAGAACAGAAAATGATACTGGACAATGTTATAGAAAAGATACATTTTTAACAAACAGATTTTTTAGAGATTTACCACTACGAGGCACCCACTATTTGTAACATTTGTAAGTACAATATGCAATTTAAGAAATAAAGGAGATGTATTTTCTTGGCTGGAGATTTATTTTTCAGTACTTTAACCTCTTCTTAATGACCTCCTTTAAGCTTTCGCCAACACATGTTTCTTCGTTTGGGGGAGTATCCCTACGACTTCATCAATGCTAAAAACCACGGAAACAACTACCAGTGTTGTATTGTATGTAACGATTCAGAAAAGGGGGTGGTGATGAACAGAGTGTCTGAATTAAGCAGCCCACTCTTACCCAGTCCAAAGATCAGGGCTTGATCCATCACCGTTATTTATCTCACTGCCCCATCCCAGCTCAGAACCTGGCTATATGCAAATCAGTCTGTCCCTGGCCCAGTGCATCATGGGAACAGGGCAGACTAAACTACCAAGCCAATTCTTCACCAGAAAGGAGACAAGCTACCGGGGACCGGTTTCTGGCATTTCAGCCGTCTTCGGCCCGGCTTGCTTGAATCCTGATGGAGCAGTGAGAAAGGGACTCATGTCTGAGTATACCCTGCCACACCTATAGTGGCCAAAAACGATTCTGTCCCTCACCACCCCTTGTTGTAAGTATTGTATGTAAGTCATATAAAAGCAGGGGGCCACAAGCCCCACAATTAGTGACAATAATATATATCATCTTTAATCAGTGTGGCAAAAAATAATTTATGGAAACCCATGCACAAAACTATTACGTATATTGCTGTAACAGAAAATTGCTTATAGGTACATTATTATTAAATTATATCCATGCTGTGTATCCCATACACTGTAAGGAAGTATCCTACATGCACCTGGCATTGTTAACATGCCCCATTTAATTATCTATAAGTGCTGTGGGGAAAACAATAATTGATTGGTCACCCTTAAACCTGACAACTAATGCATGGTGGGACGTGTTATAATTTGAGCAAACAACCCAGGGGTCACTAATTCCATATGTGTAACACCAGTAGAAATAGAAAAATACCTGTTCAACTCAGAAGTCCTTTCTAATCAATCCTGTGACAGAAAATAAGTAATGGTTCAGTCAACAATTGTATAGGTTTAAATATTCACTTGATTAGGTGAATTAATTAACGCCTATCTTCATTCCGGTTATAAAGTCAGACTCAGTATATCAAGCAAGTAGTCACTGTGCCCAGTATGGCAAATAAAGCAGGTCCGAAATGCGTCACCAACAGCCCCAAACTATTACCGCAACCACGGGACAGTCCACCCTACCAAAGCAAACATATGTATCACTAGCATCTAGTATGGTAAAGGGCTCCAAAAAATTAAATCCCCATATCTCCACCCATTGCAGTCATCAATTAATGGTATCTAGAATATCAAGTAAACTTACTGAGTGTATGTGCAAATCACGTCTGAGTGAGTGAGCTTCAAACTGGCATCTGACCCAGACGCTATTGTCTGCCCTAAGTAATTGGGGCAGATAGTAATGATGGACTAACCTAATTTGGTAGCTCATGTCATCCCGTCTGACACGTTATCATGGCTGCCATCTTGGACTGTATTCTGAAGATCTGAAGTCAGAATACATCTAACAGTGTATTGTCGGCAGTTATGGAAGCAATAGGCACATTGTACTGTAAAACAGTTTAAGTAGGGCCCATGACCCCCAAGCCTGTATCTGGTGAAGTTCTGCCAAGTTCTGAATGTCGTCCAGTGTTCAGCAATCAATTTTCGAGATAATCTGCCCTTCTATTTCAGTCCAACAATGGAAAAGAAAAGCTGTTGTACACCATCCAATGTGCACTACCTTTTCCCTTAATCAAAAACATATGTCTACCTTCTCATTCGGTATAGCATGGGAAAGCATCTTGTGCATCCAGCACCATATATTATCTCATCCAAATGTGTAAATATTGACTCTCCCACCACATAACCTAATATTTTCGATAGGGGAGAAAAGAAACAAAGCACATATTCTAGCAGAGATTTAAACTGCACCTCTTATGTTGTGCATGTATATTGTAAATCACCCCACAATTATTGTAGTTTGTGGTCAATATTTAGTCCCTCTTCAACTGCTTTTAGGTGCATGATCCACATTGCTTCTCTCCTTCTCAGTTTCAATTCTCTAGTGCCAAAACAGGGATCTCTGAAAATATGTTTAATTCCATTGAATCCAAAGCTTTTATTTTTTCCTGTGCAGTGCAAATCATTGCATGAGCTGCTATCGGGTATGTTTCATCACCCTGTTTGAGTCCCCCCATGTGTTCTCTCACTCTTTTCTTTAGGGATATGATAGGGCTCCTAATGTCTAATCGATCACATTTGCATACAACGACATATATGAAAAACATGGTATTACAATTATTATTAGAGCCAATCTCGTACATGTTCATTGTATCATTACCAAATTTCTTTGTCTGTCCAATGGCCATTTACAAATGCCGCAATGGCCATATTTGTAAAATCCTAGGGTGTGCTGTAGCAACCAGTGTCACTGTGGCTGTAAGATAGGATAGCTGGAGCTCAAAATGGCACTATTATGGTTTCTGGCAGATTCATCTAAGTCCCTACAAATTAATTTACGGAACACCTCTATTTTGTAGCCACTAGACAGGTTTGGCATCCTTGTAGTGTTCAATTCTGCATGCATGTCCAAATCATTGAACACCTTAGTCTATGGGATGGGATCCCCCTCCAAATCTGTGATGGAAAAAAGGGTCACTGTGGCATGAATATCCTGTATGGATAATACGTTGACACCACATTAGTTTCAGGCAGTACTTGTCTTTTATTATGGTGAGGATTTAGTTTGAAAAATGTTTTCAACTTAAGCTGTCTGATACATTTAGACAAACCAATTTTGAGTCTGCATAGCTCTCCTCCAATCTATGGACAAAAACCCATCCCCTTCTTTAAAAGAGAAATCATGTAAGTGGTCAAAATGTTATCTAAGCTCATAACTGTAACCTGTTTCTGAAGCTGTGATCTAAGTTCTTCTGTCCCATCATCTGGTCTTCATGCCTTACCTCTCTCCTTATACAGCCTCCCATTTTTCCCCACCTGGTTTTCTTGTGGTATCTATTCTCCTGGTCTTTTGTAGTTAAACAAGCTCTCTGATGTATTCTGATTCTGCATGGATGTCCCCTCTCCCCCATTAATTTCACTGTCACTCATGAGTGGAATACTAAGGCAGGCGCAACTAGAACTGACTGAAACCATCTCTCATGCCTGTTTATCACCATATGTCTGTACCAAATGATCATATGTTTGGGAAAATGTGACATTCCTACCAAAACAATAGCCTATCTCATCTCTTTTTAATGTCCTTGCTTTCCTTTGCTTTATGTCATCCTGGTGCTTGGATAGGACACCATTCAGGATCAGGATGACTTTCTTTTGCCATATTGGGCATAGTCTGAACATGCTTGATATTCTAGGTCTGACTTTATAACCTGAATGAAGGTAGGCAGTAATTAATTCACCTAATTAAGTGAATATTTAGACTGATACACCTTTTGACTGAACCATTACTTCTTTTCTGTGACACGATTGATTAAAAAGGAATTCTGAGTTGAATAGGTATTTTTTCATTTAACTGGTGATACACATATGGAATTAGTGACCCTTGGGTTGTTTGCTCACATTATAACATGTCCTGCCACACATTAGTTGTGGAGTTTAAGGGTGACCACTCAAATATTGTTTTCTCCCCACAGCACTAACAGATAATTAAATTGTGCATGTTTACAATGGCAACAGCATGTAGCATACTCTCTTACACTGTATGAGATACACCGTACGGATATGAGATAATAATAATGTACCTATAACCAATTTTTTGTTACAGTAATATATGGAAACCTTTGTGCATGGGTTTCCACTAATTGTTTTTTGCTACACTGGTTAAAGATGATGTATACTACTGTCACAGATTGTGGGGCCGGCTGCCCCCGACTTTTATATGACTTACATACAATACTTAATAGTAGTTGCTTCTTTTGTTCTTAGCTATTATGAAGTCATAGGGATACTCCTCTAAATTATGAAACAAGTGTTGGTTAAAGCTTAAAGGAGGTCATAAAGAAGAAGCTAAAGTACTGAAAAATATATCTACAGCCAAGAAAAACGTATTTGCTGTTTTTTAAAATGCATGCCGTACTCGCATATGTTCTAAATTGTGTGTGCCTCATGGTGGTAAATATTGTTGAACAATCTCAGGATTGGAATTGGGGGAGTTGGGTGTACCTCACCTTTTTGAAAATGATACTGGTGCAAACCCTTGCTATTAAGATTTGATGTGTTTCTCCTTTGAGTGCTTTAATTCTCTCAAAACACCTGTCTGAGTGAATATATGATTTTGTTGATCCGTAGTTACATATGTATATATTTTTTTTTATATATTTTTCTTTCAATTGAGCAAAAGCAGATATTAGTTTATTTCAAAATATGACTTAAACTTGCAGGAATCTGGTCACACGTGGAGTAGAGGGAGCAGCAAGAGAGAGATGGATAACATAATAAACAGTGGAGTGCAAAGCAAGTTCTAAGAAGGTAAACCAAAGCAGATACATTTTCATGAGACAGAAGATAGACAGTTTTTTCATGTTTAATACCTTTCTAGTGATTCAGAGGAATATAATTACCAGTGAGATGGGTATGTGATCCAGAGAAACTTTTCTGAAGCTTGGCAGACTGGCTTGTGGGGTATTACAGAGAGGATGATCTTGACCGTTTCTTCACTGTAGAATGAAGCTCCTTTTAGGATAACTTGCTGGGGTTGTTAAAGACTGATTTGGCACAGATCAGCCTGCAGATGATGGTGTTTCTGATCGAAAGCACACCATGTTTAGAGCAAAGTATTTTCTAAGCCATATTGAGCTGGTAGATGTAGGTTGGATTAGTTGATTCAACAGAGTTTGTTTTTTAATTAGTAAGATATGAATAGTGTATGAAGAGATTTAGGCTAATGAGGCTAATTTAAAGAAGGTTACTGTCTGAAAGGGGCCATTCTCAATTATCATGGTAACAACTAGCGTTCTATTAAATTTAAGTGAGTTTACTAGTAGGTTAGTTTGCAATGGCAAGTTTAACTTTTCTTCAAAAGCCTTTTTTGTACTCAAGAAAATATGAAATGCACACTTGCTCGTTATGGTATTTGTAAATAGATTCCCGAACCTTTTATTATAATGAATTTTATTTGCACACAGGTGTGAATTGCATCACTGTAAAATACCATCGTTGAATAAAATGGCAGGGTAATTTCAATGCTGAGTAGTAAAAATATAAAGATGGTTGATTGGGTGATTTTTTATTTTGTATGCTATACCTGATGATTGACTGGAGAAATGCTTGAGCTTGGATACAAGAGTCCAGCAGGACTGTGCACCCCACTGTAGCCTGAGAATCCAGGAGGAGGAGCCTGTAATCTCTGCATTATAATGTACGTGGTGAGATCCCACATCTCTCAACTGCATCTATTAGTTATACAGGTCTTATCAGTAAATTGTATATTTCTTATAAAATGGCAAGTGTTGAAGTGCTTTCTCCTTTCCTCCAAGTCTATTTTCCTCCTGCAAAGAAGAAGAATCTTGCCCTGCGCTTGACTCTTCAGAAAATCAATTCAGCCTCAATGGAGAAGGCCTTGCCTATTTTTCAGTGCATTATCTGGGCTATTGATGGGCCCTCAGCTCGGTAGGAGCTGTTTGGCCGAAAACGATTAGTAAATGCAGTGACTATTTTCTCAAAATATATTGAGGGAGTGATTTAGTATATGATGGATTTAGTTTTATGTTGGGTGTAAGGACTAGAATCATCACTGTATGTTTTGACTTGCACAGTCAACAAATTAAACTGACCTGAATACCTGGGTCTAAAAAACCAATTATGAGTCAAATACTTCCTCTCACATGGTAATTGGTGGCCAAGATTCATTACCTCATGAAGCATATACATCCAGCAAACAGCTCTAATGGGGATTTGGGTAAACTCTATATTATTTCTATCACTGTTAGCTTTGCCACTCTTGAAACAGTAAATAATAGGGATTGACTTATTGAGATCTATTCTGATTCATGTAGGCACTCTTCCTACCAAGGTGTAGACACTACCACCCTCATTTCTATAGTATTTTTACCTTGCCAGAATACAGGGAAAGGGGGAGTTTAGTCAAAATGGTTACACCAGATTGGCTACAAACTAAATTAATTTAATTTCATCAAATGTGGCAGGGATTAGCACCAAACTGGATACCCCTGGATACCCCTGACAAGTATCAATTTACAGTTCTCTCTGATAGAGAGTTTCAACCTCCTTTGTTTTCAGAAAACTTGGGCATGTTACTCCTTTTACTTACATGTACATTTAAACTTTCATTAACCTGTACTTTCATCCAAAGGAGGGACCGATAGGGTGGCCTTGCCATACTGCTTCAATACTGGTCCCAGAAAAAATACAAAGGGTAGGGTTGGAGTCACTTACTATCAGAGGCTGACCCCCACTAGGGTCTTGCTGATATATTGCTATAATAACTTACTAATATCTTTGCTGTGTTGAGGTTGAGGGAGTGTAGTATAATTTGGGCGGGGGATTTTAATGTCCATCTCTACCGCTTGATATCTAAACAAGCCTATGGACTGACTTACTATCAGGGGGAGGAACGACCCCATTTAACTCATGATCAGCATAAGGACACAGTCAACAATCTGATTGCTAAATTAATTTCTATGTTTACATTAGATGTGTGTTCTAAGTTGGCTCTGCTCCATTTTCATCAGAGTTTCAGTAGAAGCATATCCAGCATTATAAAGTTCAGTTTACTGACTGATAATGTACCCATTAACTGTTTTGATTTCAATATTTTTCCTAATTGTGTCAATAATCACAGCCCCTTAACTGTTAAAATCTTACTGAAATCTTGGGCAGATAAGCCATTTGTTCAGCCAGAGTTCATTGAGGCAGTTTGAACTAAAGGTCCCATGATCTGCTGGCATTACATAAATAATGATTTATTATTAGTGGATCTCACTGAGCAGAATTACTCTGGATTTCGATGTGGACCACAGCAGGGGAAGAGGAGAAAGACATTTGGAACAACATATGATATTATCATCAGATGTGTGATGAATTGCTGACGGCCAAAATGCTCAATGAGTGAATATCATCCTGGATGGTTTGATCAAACTTGTAGTTAGAAGGGCAGAAATGTATGGTTGGTCCTTGCAAAGTCTCTTAGAGAATCAAAGAAGTACGCTGATATAAAAGCAAGTACAAAATTGCATTAGAGACTAGGAGATCCACCATTAGAGAGAATCCTTGGTTCTCCCTAATTGAAAACACTAGTATTAAAGACCTCACCACCTTTTGGAAGGTGATTTCTAAGGTTTATTTTAAAGAGGCTCCAGTCCCGACCATTGAGACCATATCACTGCCAGCTATTGGGTTGATTACTTTGAAGATTTGTAAGGTTCAACAGGGCCCATGCACAAGTCTCCATTTAAGTTACACATTTAAACTTGACATCTTTTTCTAAACTGCAACTTTTTAAATGCCTTGCACTTACACAGTGATATGGTCGGAAAATATTCTGTGTACAGAAAATTTCTTTGTAAGAATTGTATTGTATCATTCATACACTCTTTCCAAGGCTAAGGAACATTAAATGCAGCGCCCTTGCATTTGGTTGCTCAGTTGGAGACAGCTCTGAGTCTCAAGACAAACAATCACATCAGCACTGCAACTTTGACAAAGTGTGGTTGGAAGAGCGCGTTTATTATTTAAACCACCTCTGAGACAAATTCAGCAGCGGAGCACTTTTGCTGATTATCCAGGAATGCTGTGCATGAATGCTGTGCACTGTGACTTAGACACAGCCCTGCTGACTCCAGCTTTCATCCTGAAAAAGGATGGCAGCCTGCCGTACATCAGGGCAGTTTCATGATACAATTATACACAGGTGTGGGAGGTTAGATTGTCCAAAGAGACCTGGCAGAGGGTACTTCCACTATGCTCTTACTAGTGTTGGTAGTATTAGATAGGAGTATAAGCATATCTATATAATCACACAACGTTATAATGGTTGAACTCCGAACATTAACACCACTAAATGATGTAGAGCTCTGTGTTTGACTTCTTTACACAGCTATAGTTAGACTGTACCGATCTTTAACACTGTTTATTATGTGAACAATCACAGCATTCCCAGCGAGGACTGTTAAAGCTGTGCAGCCACTATTAGACATGCCTGCATTTAGTCCAGTAACTATCAGTGCAATTATGGGTACATTCCTGCCAAATGGGAGGATATTCTGCTCTAGCATGCACAAAATACAAAATAACTAGATGCAGTGTTTCACTATACGGGACCACTAGACACATATAGAATTCTCACATTGTGCCTACCACTAATGATGGTTACTCCAGTGCAAAAATGTGCCAACTGGGGTGGAGACTTTTCTGGAATATATACCATAACACATCGAAAATCATTGATCCCTGTTTTGGCTGCCATGCTAAAACAGATTCAAAATGAATACGAGGATGCTCCTTCCCTGGAATTGGATATGACACTAATTGCCGACTATGCCACAGTCACATCGATTATTATTTTCCGTAATATAAAAGGGGCAGCACCAGCATTGACAGTATGCAAACGCCTCGCACAAGTTCCTGTTGCAGAAGAGAAGCGCAACCTACCAAAAAGTATTGCTGAAACCTATACATCTATAGGTTGAAATAATTTGGGAGCTAGATTGAGTAAGCCACAGCTAAGGGTCATTCTGAAAAAAACACTGGGGTAAACCACAAAATATAGAAAAACCAAAAACAGGGGGTGGATTTCTGCAACAGGAGTGTAAAGTGTGTTAACCTGGGTAACCGTGAATCAATTAAACCGCCTGATCGGGTTCAGTATTCTGATACAAGACTTACTTATTCCTTTCAGGAGTCACCTGAAAAATGCTCAGAGACAGGAGGATGATCAGAGCACAGACAAGAAGAGTATGTGAAACTGAGATAGGGCTCACAACGCTCATCTGACACATCATAAAAAAGGAAGAGAAACTTCCACAACAAAACCCCAATTCAAGAAGAAGCACATAACAGGTATTTCCACTAAATATGCCACATGTATTGAGGACTCTAGTTCAGAACAATACATGACAACGGACACTACTAGACAGCCTAGCAGAGGTCACAATAGTTTGCCAGATTCTTCAATTGTTTCAAGTTTTAGGAGCAATCACCAGATAAGTGGGTTAGTCCTCGCAACAGACTGTATGATTTGGACATCCAAATTGAGGGTGATATCCCATATACCATTAATGTAATTTTTGGGGAAGATGTAACAAATAATTATGACATTCTCTTGGCAGAAGGGGAGTGGCCACCTGAGTTTATTATTGTTCCTGAAGTTGTAACACAAGCATATGCCAAAGAGAAGGCTCTTTTACCAGCCCCCAGCATTATACCACAACCATGTATTATGTGATAAAGGCTCACCTTATCATGTTATAGCAATAAGGTCCAGCCCATAAATGCAACCACAAAATGCAATTAAGCATGAAGCTAAACCCCAGTTACTGAAATTCAAACACAATTAGAATATTAAGGCATAATTGAGCCTTGTATCTCTCCAATGAACAATTCTTTGTTTTCAGTATTGAAACCAGATCATTCATACCGCCTAGTAATTGACTACAGACATTAAAACAGTCATACATGCACAATTGCAATATAAATATCACACAACGCAGCACTAATTAACAGCATAGTACGCAAAAAATACAAAAAACACATTAGACATTTCAAATGGATTTTTCTTACAAAATATAGCACCTGAAAGCAGGGATTTAACTGTATTCACCACTTTAGGGTGCCAGAAACAATGCTGTAGACTTCCGCAAGGGTATAGGAACAGCCCTGCCCAAGTAACATACATTTTACATGACATTGACTCTGAACCATTTTCCTTTGTTGATGGCATATATCTCATGGATGATGACTTAAACACACATCTAGCCAAAGTGAATCATAAAGTTTGGGTCTTTCCTAAGCATGGCTGCAACATTAAGTTCCAAAACACAAACATTACCTATCTCTGTGTTCTATGTTTGGGATATGTGTTGTGAAATGAAGGCAACAGTCTTGCAGTACATTTCCTAGATAAATGTGTGCTCCTGCATCTACCAAATACAATCAAAAATCTACAATCACTTTTGGGCTGTCTCAACTTTGGTAAAACATAAATACCAAATTGTCCAGAACAGGTAAAAACTGTTCATCAATTAATTAGCCCAGACCTTTCAAACACCCATTTAACACCAGAAGATACACAGATTCTGAGAACACTGGAAACAGACATGCTTCCATCCAGAAACTTACACACACATGTCAACACAACAAACTTGGTGAGCCATATAATTGCAGGAGCCACTAGCTACACTTATGCAATCAATCAACCAATCAAATAAACTTTATTTGGTTTTCACATATAAAACTATAAAAGTACTCTAATAAAAACAGGAAATGGAACCTAGTTATTAAAAAGCATTCATAAGTGCTGAAAGGTCCCAGAAGATATGACTTGGTCATTAGTGTTGTTTTTAAAATTAAAGATTTGCGGACACTGGGTTTCCTCAGTTCCACCTCTTCCCTCTCTAATTTTCTTAGACTGCAAAAAACACTCTCTGGCCCACTTTAGGCCCTTCTTAGTTGCTGATTCTGGGTTTGTAAATAGTTCAATTCTTCCCAATCTTTCAAAACTGCTCTTTATATATCTAAGCCAGGGAATATGAAGGGCATAGTCAAGGGTCAAACACTCCTTCAGGATCAATCTACTCAAAGAGGAACCTTCATTCAGCCAGATTTAAAGCCAAAATATTAGGGGGCAGAGAGACAATAAGTCACAAAGATAGGGCACCCCCAGTTCTTCATGTACCACTATATTAGACGTTCCCGGGGAACACCTAAGGCTTCAAAAAAGTATTCTCAGTCACTTGAACTTGTCCATAGTGACAGATCCCCATATTTCGCTACTGCAAGAGTCTTTAGCAACACACTTAGCCTGATATATCTTTAAAAGTGCCGCAATCTGCCTCCTACCGAATTTAGAAGCAGAGTTAAAAATGGCTGTGTTTGCGCACACTAGGTCTCCCCTCGTTCTCTATTTTAGTGGAGCCCATTTCATTTGCTCATCCATTTGGACCACTAGGTACGAGAATACATTAGTGCGTGGAACCTTAGAGGATCCAACCGTGAATTGAAAAGGCTTTTTTGGGCAAGGTCTAGCCTGTATCACATAAGATTTGGAATTGTCTATTGACAAGTCCAGATCCACCATAAAGGAGGAAAAGGAGTTAAGCAACGTTTGTAACCTCCTAGCGGTCCTCATTATAAGGACCTCATCACCCGCGTATAATAAAACAGGCAGATCATGTCAACCTACCTGCGGAGAATTTACCCTTGTCTTCGTTAAAATATTATCCAAATTATTGATATATAAATTAAACAGGAAGGGGGATAAAATACACCCTTGACGGACTCCTCTTTTTATTGCTAAATTGCGGGAAATCCTTAAATCTTGAGACAATCTGACCTGCGCCTTTGTTGCTTGGTGGAGGTCTTCCAGAAAATGAACAATTTTGCCATCTACCCCAATAGCCAACATGGTCTGCCAAAGTTTAGCCCTATTCACCTGGTCAAACGCAGATGACAGATCCATGAAGGCTAAATAAATAGTACCGGGGCGGGCAACTGTGTTTTTATTGAAAATCATAGTTAGGTTAAAGCACGGGCCACGGTGGACCGCCCAATATGAAACCCGTACTGGACGTTCGATAGAATAGCGTGTTCCTCTGCACAGCTAGTCAACCTATCTAGAAGTACTCAACCTACCATCTTAATCACCGAGTCCAGCAGTGAAATCAATCTATAGCAGTCAGTGCTGTCTAGGTTACCTTTTTTAAAAACAGGCACTATAGTGGAAGTAGCCCATTACTCAGGACAACCTGATTTGCCACTGCATTCAAACTGCTGAAAGGACCAGTACCCCAAAAGTTGGGTCTGATTTATAAAGATCCAAAGGAATGCCATCAGGGACAGGGCTTTATTACTTGACAACCCAATGATACCTTCCTTTGCCTCTTCTATATTAAAAACAAAATCAGAGATGCCTGCCTCACGACCGGAGGGGTGGTTTAAGTCAGGGGGACACTGAAACATGGCTTCAAAATGAAGCACCCACTCCTCCTCAGTTATATGGGCACCCACCACACTTGCTTCCTCGTGGTTCAAGAAGGGGCTATTAATTATGGTCCAAAACCTGGAGCTGTCCCTCAGGTGCTGACCTTAATTAACTTCCTAAAGGCTTCCTCCTTTAACAAGCCCTTACGTCTTGCCATTTCCGTCTTATACTCCCTTCAGCAGGTTCTAACTAATGTGGGGTCTCTTGGGCTCCTATTTAAAGCTTCCCGCAGTTTCCTGGCTACCCGGTAGCAATGGGAATCAAACCATCTAGGGACCTGAGTGGCAGATTGCTGAGCTGGGGCTCTTATAAAGTCACTTATTTTAGTAGGAATGATTTTAAAAGCAGTTACGGCCTCTCTCAGAGCCGTGGACTGGGGTGGTACACAGGGCTAACTCGTTAGCACACATGACAGTTATTGACTTATAAAATACTTCTGGGGATATCTCGGCCCCCATCTATGTGCCAGTAGGGGCCTGCTACAATAAACACACAAGGTGTTGGGGTCACTATATACACTGGCTTGAATGATGAATCCTGCAAATAATTCAAATGAAGGCGTTGATACCAGTATAAAATCAATAAATGAACCCTCTCCCCGCCCCTTAAACGATGGAATAATGGCCTTGCTACGGGGGTTGATTCAGCACATAAGGGACGATAAATCAAATTCATGTAGGACATCTTTCAGTGTATCCCCTTGTGAGCTATGTTCAAAATGAATTCCTCTCACACATGGGCATCCCTAATCAGCCAGACTAGAGATCCTGGGGTCGAATATTAAAATCCCCGGCAATCACAAAATTTTTTGAAGCAGCATTAGGATGTTTCCTTACAAAAGGAGCCCAGCATGGAAATATTACAGGCATCCTTGGCACAGGATGTTGAATTATACAATCTAATAAGACCCTATTTGTAGGACCCCTTACACAATACCAAAGACTGTAAACACAGGCTCTCTGTCGGCAAAGCTGATATATTACATTCTACTGCCAAATAAATTGCAAGGGCACCTCTTGTTCTTCCTGCAGGTGAGGGGGTAGATGGAACAAAGAAGGACTTATAACCCTCTAATGGTAAACTGCTTTCGGACAAGCGTGTTTCCTGCAGGCAAATCACACTGTTTTATAAATAAGATCCACACTGGGTAAAAAAACTTATTAACTAAGCTGGCTATATTCCATTATATAAAACGGCAATCAATTTCACCCAAGGTCCCATTGCTTTGCTGTGGTATTTCCTGCCGAGTGATAGGTGTCAATGGGTCCATGAGAGCAGGCCCGCTAAGTTAACCACAAGTGTCCATGGTGTCCAAGGGTGCAAAACGGTTTGTTAACTCCATGAGAGGTAAAACTGACTGCTGCCCACCTTGTGATGGCCAATGTGTGTAATTTAAATTAGGATTTAGATTTAAATGTTATCCCTGGGAGGTGGACATATTAGCGTCTGCCTGTTAAGCGGAGCCCTGATGGTGTTAGGCATGTGAACCCGCCCAAATGACTCAGGTTTGTAGAAAAATCCAAGAGGTAGAGCCCTAATGGATGACTGGGGGCCAAGAGGGGCATTGTTCGAAGCTGTGGCCAGAATCCTCACTGCAATATGAGGTCTGTTGAAATGTATAATAATACAATAATCCTTGCAGAACTTGTGGGAGTTACCTACCCAATTAAGCCGTCGCACCATGTTAATGTTTTTCTCTACCCTTGTACCTAGGGCAGTATTACAAGATAACCAATGTAAGACTATGTTCTTCAATTAAGAGTACTCCTCCTTGACACCCAGAGAGAGAGTTGGCACATTCCCCAGAATCACAACATATGGCATTGATTCTGCTGGAAGATGTGCAACATATGTCACTTTCAATGAAGGTGGTACATTTTCGATTGTGCAAAAATCTAATTTATATTCAAATGCTGAAATGCATTTTGAATCTACAGAATTATACCTACTGCAGTTTCAGATAGCAGTAATAAAGGAAAGACCATTGGCTCAGGGAAAATGCATAATTGTGGTTACTTCAATTCCAGCCTTAGAGGCTGTCACAAAGGCCAGAGTTCCTACTGCGAAAGCCTTGCATCCTAGATGGAATACACTTGCCCACCTCCTTAACAGCTACTGATATTGACTGTCTTTGACCCCACTTTACAAACACAAAAATGCTTCCAATATGAACAAGAACACCCTGTGCCCACTGACTTTTTGTCTCTTGACCAGTTCAACTATATTGAATACTAGCAGCCCGTCCAGACCTTGTCCGGGAGCAGTCAGGCTTCCCTGACCCCCGCCTGCCCCGACATTGGCCAGCAGCCCAGGCCCCCGTCCGCCCCGTGTTCCGGCTGCTCCGACCCCCGCCTGCCCTGACATTGTCCTCCGGAGGCTTACCTCACACAGTTATGCCAGAGGCCCAGTGTTGCAATGGTGGCCAGCAGCAGCACCTGAGGCACTGGGGAGCTTTCTGGGTAAGTGGGGCTCTGGCGCTCTGTTTGCAGGGAGGCGAGGATGAGCAGAGGTTGCAGGGATAAGAGTAGGAGTTCGCAGAGTATGGAGCGGCCGGCGGGAGTCTGGAGCTTGAGCACAATTATGCCAAAGGGTCCCCCGCCTGTCCCGACCCCCGCCTGCCCCGACATTGTCCCCTGGAGCCTTACCTCAGCTGCCGCTCCTCAGTTCAGTGCTCCTCACCGCTCCGCTGCTGCTCACCGCCTGTGTGCCGCTCGTCAGTGCTCCTCCCCCACGCCATATCCGCTGCTCAGCCACCGCTACTCAGTTCAGTGCTCCTTGCCGCTCCGCCGGTCTGCTGCTGCTCACCGCTTGTGTGCCGCTCGTCAGTGCTCCTCCCCCACGCCATGTCCGCCGCTCCTCCTCACGTTCCTGGACGCCGCTCCTCCTCGCGCTCCTGGACGACATCAGCACGCAGGTCGCGGCCGGCGCTACTTCGAGGGGCCTACTTTTTTTTAAATGTAAATTTTTTAAATATAAAGTATTTTTTACATTTATATAGCCTATGTCCATCTGCACACCCTGAGAATTCCAACGATGTATCGGGTGTGTGGATTGGCGCTGTGGTTCCCGAGTTTACCCGCCTCAAAGCCTCAAAGTTCTTCCTTTATAATAGTAGTATAGATACTGATGGCTCAGCTCAGCCCCCTGTTAGATTTAAACAGCAATACTCAGTGCCTGTACCACAGTATGCAGTCTCATGAGGAATGGAGTTCCATCCTCTAAAAGCATTTACACGATGTGATTGTACTACTCAGCCAGATGAACTCAAAGTTGTAATTCTGACACTCATAGTTTGTGATTCGTATTACTGTGTCCAGTCTTTTAATGAGCATTTACATTATTGGTGCTTGAATGTATTCGGAGATTCAAAAAGGAATGCTATCAAGCCACAGGTTCCTGGAATGCATACATTAAGTCACCAATGGTTAGAGTACACTTTGCAGGGTTTTCTCTGGCTGATATATGTGCAAAAGCAGCGGTTCAGAGTGTTGTAGTAGCTGCAATTACTCATTCACACACAAGTGTGGATGGTGGCATAATTTCTGCTGTCAATGCTTCACAGACTGGCACACCATTGCCCCCCATATTACCAGCAAACTACTTCTATCTACTGATTGCCTAAAACATACCTTGTGCTAGTATTCCTGGAGTGGGGGATCGAGTCATACCATAGCAAGACTCCGGGCTAGAATTATTCAGAGCTGCTCATGTGGGGTTAGCATCTGCCCATGCTGGTGTGGTGGCTACAGTTTCCTTACTACAGAAATGCTATTGGTGTCATGGTCTATATAAATAGACAAATCAATATGGTCTTTGCTGACATTTGTCATCAAATTAAAAACTCCACTGCAGCTCACTCACTGCAAGCACCTCTCTTTGCCTCAAACAAACCATTGGCATAGATCTATCTTGACCACTGCACGACATGTATTCTATCGGTAGTAGATTCATGTTCTAGATTTCTATGGGTGTGGCTACAGCAATCGGCTGAAGCTCAAACTGTTATAAAAGATTTGTAAGTCTTTATTGGGACACATGCAGAAGCTGCATTCCACTTGGACCATGGACTAGTGTTTTCCTCTGGGCTTACCGGGATACCATGGGAACCCAGGAAGTGGCTGTCTATTATTCCATCCCCTATCACCATGAGGGAAATTCGATAGTGGAAAGAAAAAACTGACTTAAAGCAGTATTTAAAAGCTAAGGTATTAGGTTTAGGTCTTAGTTGGGCCCATCACTTGTATGAAGTCCAGACAGTTTTAAATAATCTGCCTAGAAGATCCCTGGGTTGCCAGGCCCCCTATAAGGTCCTGTTTGGTGACCAGATGTTTGTTTTAGACCTTGATAATCCTGGCACTGTGGTGGCAGAGACTCCTTTTGACATCAATTAACTTTTTGCAGGCTTACAGGAACTGCAAGACTTCTGAGTTGATCGCTCAAATTAAACCACTAAAGGCTCTGCCACTGAAGAAGTAAAGGAGCAACCAGCAACTCCTGTCTGGATTCCTAAAATTGGAGATCTAGTTTGAGAGAAGGTTACCGAAAAGAATGAATTCAGCCCATCATACAGTTCTCCAGTGCCAATCCTTGGTATTGCAGGTACAATAACTGTAATGTTGCCACTACTTGCCAGCGGTAGAAACAAACGGTTTGAGTACATCAACCTAATCCAATCACACTGTGTGGCCAGTCCCACGCAGTAGGCCACTAGGGCTCCGTGGTAGTTACCTGTCTCCTCTCACTACCATATAAATAATACCTCTACAAGCATTAAACAGTAAAGACATTTCTACTCCCTGCCTACTCCTTGTCACTACTGCTAACACTGTAAACACACCGTATGTAAAATTCACAGTCTTCAACTGCCATTCCTACAAAAAAGTTGTTTTCTATCAATCAACTTTGGTGGTACCCAACCCAAGGTCCCTGTTTTTGCACACGCTGCCTCTGGCAACTTTGTCAACTGATGACGTTTCTTTGGATTCATCACATAGTTAACTGCAAGGGATATCTGCATTTATTTTCTGGCTGAAACAGACATACTGATTCCACCATGGTCCTACATATGGATTTTGTTAGAACTGGTGGTTTCTAGTTGGCTGAGGTAGATACCTTAGTCCAAATAGGGACCCTTGCTTCTAGTCAGGGAAAGGAGGGACACCCTCTTAGATAACCCATGCTCACTCACTGGTAGCTTGGCATGAGTATCCAGGCTTATCTCAGAAGCAATGTGTAAAGTATTTGCAACCACACTCCCAGTAACACAGTGAAAACACCACAAATGGACACCACACTGGTTTTTATAAAAAAAATAGCAGTAACTTTATCAGAAGGAATACGATGAGACCAAAGAATAGAAAACCAACATATGCGTATTTAAGTTTGATGGTTATTAGGCCAGCAATCACTTATAGGTTCCTGCGGTATTAATGGAAAGTTTACAATGATCTAACGCAGTCCTAATGCAATGCTATGCAGTTCTTAATGCAGTTTGTAATGTAGTAATAACACAGTCCTTAATGCACATACTAATGCAGTTCGTAATGCAGGAATAATGCAGTTCGTAATGAAAGAATAATGCGATTCGTAATGCAGGAATAATGCGATTCGTAATGCAAGAATCGGGCAGTTCGTAATGTAAGAATAATGTGTTTTGTAATGCAAGAATCAGGCAGGTCGTAATGCAAGGAATAATACAGTAAGTAATGCAAGAATCAGGCAGTTCGTAATTCAAGAATAATGCTGCACGCCAATCTGCGCGGTAAACTCGGGCCCCCACTAGGCCCAGACACCAGAGAAAAAGGTCATAAGCTTAAAGGAGCGGCCCGGTACTGATGGGCAGGTGTGGGCCGCTCGGGGACTCAGCGCATCTAACACGGTGCAGCAGGAGAGAGCTTGGAGCACTCCTGTACTCCTCCAGCATGACTCCCCAGGCCACACACGCTTTCGGCTCCTGACCGGAGTCCAAGCCTTACCTGGGGGGGTGCGCTGCCTCGCTCTCTCCCTCTCTCCCCGCTCATCAGACGTCCTGCTGGGCGGCCCCTATGACGTTGCAGCTCTGTTGTTAGGCGACGCTGTAGCCAGACGGGTTACGGCACTGTCTTCTCCTTCGTTGAGGATCTAGGGCAGATTCCTCTCAGTGAACAACCCATCATGATCCCTTTCACCTTGCAGCTTTCTTAGCTTCAAGAAATCATTTAGCACATTGCAGCTCGGGCCAACGGTGGGGATTCTTACTCACAGCCACAGTTGCGATGACAGCTCAGGCCACAAACAGCAATACAGCAGCGTGGACGATGTTTCACGCTGTGGGGGCAATGTGATCATGGGGCACCTTGTAAACAGTACCATGGACCACACAGCAGTCTCAGGTGTGCAAGAGCACCATTCACCAAGAGTTGCTGAGACATGGTTTGAAACGTTTAAGTTCCTGAGTTTCCACAACAGGGGACCAGATATCCCTGGAGACGTATACTTAAGGGGACAGCACACAGCAAAGTCCTCACAAGCATGGGGGACACAGCACACAGCAAAGTTCCTTGTACTCTCCTTAGTCAAACCAGCAAACTGCAGGCCAGCCCCAGAACACACAGCAAGGGCAGTCCTTCTCTTCAGTCTCTTTAGCTGTTCGTCTTTGGCAGAGGATCCTCTTGATCACAAAGCAGGTTCAATCCTTTTTCAGTCCGGATTTCAGTCTGGAGTTCAGGGGTGTCAGCTCTCATATTTATCCCCTAAATGCCTTTGAAGTCTTTGTGTTCTGGGGCTCTGAGCCCAGTCCAAACCAGACGTGGGTGTCTTTCTGTCAGTGCACACCCTCTTCCTTTGATAGTCAGGGTCTAGGGCCCAGATGCTCAGCAGGAGGTGGAGCCATCCTTCTGTGGCAGCAAGACAGCCCTCTTCACATCCAGGGGGTTACTCCGACCCCCACATCAAATGCAGGCCAGCCTGTTGCTGTCTCACCTTATCCTCCCTGGGGCCAGAACACTTCCTAGCCCCTGTCACATCCAAACCCAGATGGTCAATACACAAACATGCAGAAGCACACAGGATGGTGTAAGACAAGAAATCAGCCACTTTTAAAAACGTGGTTTCTACGCACACAATGTAAAAACCCTCTTCACAAAAAGATGTGTCATTACATTCTGAGTCCAGGCACACTAAACTCCATCTCTCCATCTTATGCCTATGGGAAGATATGCTGGAAACATGGGACACAGCATTCTCAATTCTGTCCTATGGGCAAGATGGCCTTGCAACAGTGAACAACACATTTGGCAGTATTTCAGTGTCAGAACATGGTACCCACCTCAGTACATGTCCTACCTTTCACTTACACTGCACCCTGCCCAGGGGGGTACCTTGGGCCTACTATAGGGGTCCTTCACAAAAGGAGCTACAGAGGGATATTGCGCAGGTCGCCCTCCACTCAAACTCTATAATCACAAACACAAAACCTGCTCTAAACCGGGACAGACATCATGAGCATACCCCAAAGCACATCTTGGTTCTAAACCTTAAGTATCAGCTATTCAATGCTGTACACACTGGGTGCTCCTATCCCTAATCTAAATAAAACATTCTCAAATGTGTCTGTCCCCAGTACACAGAAGGACTTTGTACGTTTCTCACACTCAAAGATTTTTGCACACCATACCCAACAAAAACAAATGTGCAAAAGTAGTGGAGGCACCTCATGGAAATATCACCATGGGAGCTACTGATAGGTTCTCATCAGTGTGCTCCGATTCTCATCATTGACAGCCTTCACAACCAAAAAGAAAATGTGAAAAAATTTGCACAAATGAGTTGAAAGTGTGAAAAGGTAAAACACACACCACAAATAATATTCGTGTGCCCACGAATCATGACCCCCTACTGTTAAAGCAAAAAACTCCACTCTTTTTGCTTTCACAAACTAAAAACGAGCTAAACAATCACTGGCACAACCATTAATTTTAGTCACTGCCGTGTGTTCGCTCAATTTAAAAACAAGACCAACTGTTGCACTCCATCAGTTCTTATGGAAAGCCAACATCTTTTATTGCCTTTGAACACATATCCGGCAATTTCTTCAGGGCTAGGGGTCAGTCCTCGCCACACTGTAAGTTAAATAATGTACCTGGGCACAATAGAAACAGACAACAAGTAACACAAAGTTAGGCACAACGCACAATTAAAAACACTCCACGCAGCCTGTTTGTTTGGCTCATTGCTCACATATACAGAATATTTACCCAGTGGTTGCCCACACCTTGCATACCAGCAGCCACCTTTCCTGGGGATGTGTACGCATAAGTATTGGGACAACATACTCTGATGATATGTGTGGACTCGGTCCCCATGGTCTGACAGTTATGTTGTCCGGATACACAGTCCTACTTAATTTGTAGGTATTGTATGACAGAAGGCATTTATTCTCATGCAAATCCAGAATATGTCACTTTAAAAACCCATCCAATCAGACATCAGCCTTCGAGTATGAAGAGGTCCTTCTAGCAATTAAATTGAGTTTCTGTGGCTAGGCCCTTGTTCAGATGAGGTACCATTAAATATGTTTAAAGCTAATATTGGTCTACGGGTCCCCATACAAATAAATGTCTTAAGGTCTGTAGCAAGGTGTTGTTGCCCTGTTTCATGGTCAGAATCAAAATTAGTCCATCCTTAAAAAAGGGCAAAGAAAAGAGGCAATATCACTTTTAGATTCATTGGTGATGATCGCAAGACATATTCTATTAGCCAGACCAAAAAAGAGCAGATGAGTACAATATCTTCAAAGAGATTTAATATGGGTTCAGGAAACACATGGTGTATGAAACTTGAGTGTTAGTTGAGTGGGGTGAATTACTCACCTCAAATTTTAATCACAGTTCTTGTCACTGTGAACCCTCAAAGTAACTACATTAAAGTGAGCTCTACTCCCTGGTAGCTACGGCAAAGAGCAGTCAGACTGAATTGTGAGGCAATGTGTAAAGTGTGTATGCAGTACCCAAACAGTAATAAACTCAAAATACAACACAAGAAAAATCCCACACTAATGTTAAAGTTTAGCATACAAAATAGAGCCGAAAAGCTTTAAGCACTAACCCCAGTTATCTGGTTGCACTTGACCAGTACCTAAGCACACAGTCTGACCACGGTTGAGCACAGGTCAGATACAGAAACCTGCTTCAACCCAGTTGAATAATGTAACTTCGGACTTATGGGCCTATTTATGGTAATCAATGCTCAGGGCAGTGCAGCAAGTTATATTGCTACATTGCCCTGCGTCACAGGGAAAGGGTCGAAATACAATGTATTTTTTCTGATATGGTGGACTTCTGTCCTTTCTCCCTGTGCTGCCACCATTTTGCCAACCTAGCTTCAAGCCACCATGGTACAAGGGTGCTTGTGTTGTAGGCAGAATCCTATTCATTGAGGCATTTTCCTCTTATGATGTGTGCCGCAGAATGCAGCAGACATAGAATAGAAACGAGGAGATATAAAGATATTCCTCCTCATTGCGTCTCGTCCGGGGAGGTGTATCTTTTTGGCACATTCCCAGGCATACCAGGTCTGATAAATCTTGAAGAGCATCAAAAACCATGGGATTTTCTTGGGAACACCCACTGCGACACCCTTGGAACTCTTCCTTGTGCAGTGTAATGCAACACAATGATTTGTGCTGCGCTGCATGACTCCATATTTATGAAGCCATTGTGTGACTTCACAAATATGGCTTGGAGCTTTGCGTTGTGCATATACCACATTGTGTGGTGTAAGCATGATGGAAGACCCTTTAAACAAGCCCCTTAGTCTCTGGAATGGAAGTTAAAAATCTTCAACAGGGCAAGGCAGAAGGCTGTGCTGATGAGTTATATTTTGGTATATAAAGATATTGCATTCAGGGTGATGGACTAATTTACTTTGCCGCAGTGACTGCACCTCCTCGCACTAAATTATGAAATCACTGCTATGCCAGCAGTCATTGATTAAAGCATTTCCAGAAACCACCCTCATGGAGATTCCTGTTAATGCCTTTTGCAGTATGGTCAAGGCTCTTTCAAAATAACAGAGCTCTGCATCAAACTGTTTTATTTTTATTTTCCAGAAGCAGATTTTTTTGGCTAAAAAAGAAACTGCCCCCTTACCACCTGAGTTTGTCTGGCGGTGACAGGCAGAAAAAAACTGTTATATGTCCGCCCATCCTAATTGGGCTGATGGACATACAGACAGTCATGGACTGTGCTTTCCCTGGCAACCAGCACCACGAGTGCTGAGAAGAGGAATGGAGTTGAGTAGAGCTGAGAAGAGCCAGCTAGCTACGCCCTCAAATTCATTCAACCCTCAATTCCAAAATTCTGCGCTCCACAGCCTTCAGTCAACACAGCAGCACAACAAGCTTTGCTAATTAAAAAGACTCTTAGAATTAAAGGAGCAGTGCTTCCATCTCCACTACACCACGGCCAAGAACCGGGAAGATTGTGACCTGGCTATTTGTTGCTACAACATAACATAGTACAAACCCACACAAGGAGGGCATCGGCAGAACAGTTAAACCTGTGTATGGGATTCGTGGCGGTGGGTGGAAGAAGGCATTTGCATTTGCACTAATGCAATAGCCAACAGCGGCTAGTATAATTTGGGAAGGCAGAGTCGCTACAACCAACTGGACTTGGGGCTGTGGCAGGTGACATGCAGAGCTTAAATGTGAAACACTCATATGGGCCAGTAAAAGTTCTATGAACAGTTTTAGGAGCAAAATAACTACATAACAAAACAATGACATAGAATAATATTGCCTACAACGCGTAAGCCGCAATTCATAGCCAACAACAAAGCTGAAAGCTACCTGAATATAAACAAACAAAGCAGCGCACAACTATAATAGCCTAGACCGATTATCATAATCTCTGGTATAAAGGAGAAAAAACAAACAGAAACAAAATTATTACAATTGATCCAGCGCCCCTATAGAAAATCTGTCTCAACAACACAACCCTACACCATGATACTCACCATTAATCATAAAATCTTCAAAAGGCCCATTAGTTACTGAGACAAATATTGGGCAACTGAATCATGTGACCTAATTAATCGGAACTATTCGCAAACTATTTACAAATTATATACAACTGCAGTTTGTCATCATCATAATCATGTAAATATATCGGAAACATTTAATTAAGCCACTTAGATAAATGGATCAACTAATGGTAACTAGACTAAGAAGACCAGCTCGTCATTTCAAATCTATTTTATTAATTTCATTTTCAATCAAAGGGCATTTTAGAATTAGAAATCTTTTTATTAGCAATTTGAAGGCATTGTTTAATCAAAGTAATGGCACATTAGACTGACATTTCAAAACAGATCAGCTTGTAGAGAATTAATGTAGAAAAGATCTCATTCCCTAAAATCTACTTCCCTGACTAAACTCAATTAAACCTAAAAGGAAAAGTCATTAGTTCTGTTATACTTACGTGAGTCAAAAGTCCGACAGCACTTCACGCCCTTCAGGATTCAGGAACGAGCAACCAACCCTCCTCCCAAGGGGTCAGGTTTTATACCTTTTCTCTAGCTAAAACTTACTAATCTACACTAAAAGAATACTTTTTCTCCGTCATTCAGCATTTCTATTGGCTGACAGCCGTCAGTCTATGTGAGATCATAACCTTTTCAATCCAAAGTTGTGCCTTTCAAAAACGTCTTTGTCCTTTGTCCACAGGTGACATTAGCTTCCGAGGATTTTGCAACATCTTATTAAATAACAGTTCACTGCTTCCTCAGCTTGGCTGATCTGCCGTTTCCTGTCCTTGAGGTTAATCAACACAGAGCACATCTTGCACAGTTCCGTTTATTTATTTACTGACGGATATCATTGTGGCAAAACTTTTCCACTCTTAGCTGTGCTCGGCTCATCACAACAGGATTCCAAACACCCTTTTAAAAGCTAAGCCTCAGGCCTCTTTCTTGAAGGCTAATATGCAAAGAAACACAAAACATTAATTAATTCGAGTAATGAAGATTATTCTGTTACCCACCCCCTTTCTAAATATTAACCCATTAGTTTATGTTATCTAGCTTTAAGCACATGAATGCAGCATTTATAAAAACCTTCTTCTTATAGGCCTCCAGGATTCTCCACGAGCCTTTGCCACATATAAGACATGACATAGACAAAAGCACATTAAAAATAAGCACATGCCATTAATTAAACAGCCACAATTAATGTTGACAAAACAAATAGACAAAGTTAGTTCATTATTTTTCAACGTACTTGCGAATGCAACAAAGAGCACATAATGTTAAACCCTTATGTTGTGTATTCATTTTAATCTAGGTTGATTAGTACATTTTCGTGCATAAACTCATTAATATGATTAATCATTATGGAAGTTTAATTTCACAAGTCAAAAACAAAATTCATTTTTGAAACCCGCATCAACTCCCTCATCTGGTGATTTCAAAATCACCAAACAATACCCAAAATTTTACCAAATTTTAACTTTTGAAGACAACATGTTTTGAACACTCTCTGTGTTAGTATTTCTAAACTCCTGTCTCAACAGTTTGTCTACAACTCTCATATTGTGCTCTTCGGAACTCTTCCAATTCTATCTCCTTCTCCTGTTCCTTTCTAAGTTTATAAATCCTTCTCTTTTCCCTCACATTTTCTTTCTCTTAATGGGGGATGGGGAATACCTATTACCCGAGTTCCCTGAAAGGAGGGTCGAACACTCACCAAACTCCCTTAAACGAGTTAGGCCCTCATCATCACCATGCCCATAAGGTGTATGCAAAAACAACAGGTGGTGGACAGAATGCAGAACAATGTCATACATTCACCCCAGTACAGAGATCTGGGCCTAAATCCATCGTTTTTTTGCTCACCATGCCATTCCAGTTTGAACCCAGCCATATGCAAATCAGTCTTGACCCTGTGCCCCATGGGAACAGTCCAGCCCGAACTGCCAAGCCAGGTCCTCCCTGGACTGGAAACAAGAATCCAAGGACTGGTTTCGGGCTTTCATAAGGTGTATGGGCCCGCCTGCATAGCTAGTCAGGGATACCTTGGGTTTGGGTACATTAGGAATGGAAAGGCTGACCCAACAAATCACCTCACTAAGTTTCTCTCTGATGAGGGGATCGGACGAAGCATCCATGAAGAAAGGAGAAGGAAGGCACCCTAAACTCTAAGGATGGTGCAAGGGTACAATAAAAGAGCTCACTATCTAAATTGAAAGAGGTACAGAGGCACCCAGAGGAGGTGGGTCCCTACACGCCTAACCCAGGCTGCAGGAGAAGGGATGGATTGAGATATGTACCTTTCCTGCGGGAGGTGCCAACTTCAATTGCACACTATAAAGTACACTGTATGTAGTAACAGAACAACACAATGTTTGTGAAGCATAAGGTTAAAATGCAAAAGCTTTTGTAACTAGCTGTCACAAATTGTACGATATCACTGCAGATCCTGATAACATGAAGAATGCACACACTTGAAATCCATTCCCAGTAATACATTAAAGCACAGCAAGATGGCACAGTACAGGGTGAACTGAAGGTCAACGAATAGCTGCAATACACTTAAGCTTATGAGTGGCGTGTCCCTGTAGGAACAGGTTATATACAGTTGAAGGATCTGAAAAGGGAGTAAAGTAGACTAGAGTGAGGATCTCCGTGAGGACGCTGTGACACACATAGGAGGGGAAAAAAGTTATACATGGAGCACGTGGAGGGATAAGGAGAATGAACAGTGGAGGACCCTTTAGAAAATAACTCACACGTATACCTGGCCCTATTGAGGATATGTCACCCTAGGAACATACAATAGGCTGGATAAGGTAAAAATGCACCTTACTGGGGGAGGGGACCTGTCCCCAATGCACGATAGAACATAAATCCGGATCCCTAAAAGCACGAAATCACTCTGTATAAGGGACAGCAGGGCCGTAAATGTATTATACTTAGTCAAAAATGCACACTATCATCTAACGAATCTATATGGGGGCAAGTAGTATGGTGTGTGTATCACCAAGATGATGCCGTGACACACTGCTGAGGAGTACAGATTAACGGTGGACGGAGCACATCAGGACCAGAGTAGATTACCTTGTGGTTCTCTGGAGAATATGTGCACCACTGAGTTGTTCACAGCGAAGGCATAGTGGGAACTTGAAGTGGGAACTCTATATATAGAAAACTCTGAGCAGGCACAAAAACAATCCGTCCTTGCACAACACAGCACAAGGAAAGTTAATTGTAAATATGGGAAAAAAACGGCTGACTTTCCTTGACCCCAGAACCGTCTTACTTGAAGTACACCACAGACTCAGAAGATAGGGCTCTTGTACCAGGCCATGGGATGGTTCCCGAAGAAGTGGAGGCCTCTTACGATTGTTCCCTTGAAATAGACGAGCACGGTGTGGTAGAATGGAGGATGTTGATGGCTAGAAGGCAGGACCGGTGCTGAGGCGGCTGGTGCGCCGGAAAGCTGACAAGATGTGCCCTGAAGAAAATTAACTCACTGATTCTGACAGGAGCACTTGCAAGCGAAAAGCTGCCCCCTGGAGGATCCGGTGCGCACCGCCTGTGCTTACAGACCCTAATGAGAGGCACGCTGAGGGAGAAATTCCTGACAGCGATATTGGCGCTCTGATTTCTCGGGGCTCTGAATGTGGGCACTGGATGAGAGGCACTCTGAGGAACAATTCCTGACTGCGACAGCGATCCCCCGCTGACTCCGTCTGAGGGAACACTTCAGTGCAACCATGGGAAACGCCGCCGCAGAATGTGAAGACCAACCGTGAGGTTGTAATGTACGAGGCACCAAGCCCCCCAGTGGGCAGCACCACCAGAGCAGGCGACTAGGGCGGCGTAATATTTAATTACGGGAACCTGACCAAACTGCCGCAACTTATAGGTTCCACACTGACAGTTCTTCACATCACAACAACGGTAACAACATTAAACTCAAAATGCCTCCTCCATCGCCGGACACTGCCCCACACTTTACACCACAGGACTACGGGAACCGCAATAGGTCCTGCAACTCACAGGTTCCTCGCTGACAGCTCTCCTCACCGCAGCGGAGGCAGCAACCATGAGCACAGATGCCGCTCCTCCGGGGCAGACTCTGACTCTCTTTTTACACCAAGGGTCTGCTGCTCACTCACCACTCCTGTCAGGTTCAGTCCAGACCAGTTGCGCTATGGACAGATAAGCAAGTGCGTCCTCAATCCCTTTCAGGCACTGGAAACTGATCAGCTGTTCATGCGTTTTACATGCTAAAAGGATTGCACCACCAGGGCCGGTTCAGACAGGAGACGACACCAGTTTCAAGATCCCAGCCCCCTCCTTGAGGCAAAGTTGAGTACTTTCATCCGTTTTCTCCAACTCTTGAATTAGTACGTTTATCACTTAAGTACCCGTCACCAGTGACCAATCACATGTCCTTGTAACCTTTGCAGAACGATATCTGCTTCACATCTTCACCAGGAACTCGCATAAAATGGAGAGAGCACTGAAAGGGGAGGTGACATCAGGGCCCCCTGCGCCACGTTCTTCACCTCGTCGCCAGTGTTGTAAAGAAGATTCTTGACACAGCAGAAAGGTATGAACTTGTCTTTATTCTGTCACCCACTCTCCAAGACTGCCGGGTGGCTGTCAACATTCTACAGTAGACTCCAGTGGAACATACCATCAGGAAGGGGACGGGGGGGAGGAATGTACCACTGTAATTATACATAAAATTATGGGCAGATTACAACACATCTTCCAATGTACCACTATAAATATACATTTTAGTATAAGCTGATTACAACAATAAGCATCTCTATATTCTGGCTCTTATCTGGGATATATGTACAGCAATGCTGGACATGCAAAATCCCACAAACTCCTCCTTCTTTTGCTAGCAGAATGTCTAATGCAAGACGGTTCTGCATTACCATGCTTCTCGTGGCAACAAGTTCTGTGTTAACTAATTGGAAACGACTTGCAGTGTCTGTGGACAATCTATCCACAATTGTGGAAACATTTCTAATTTTAATTGCATTCAGGGTTATTCCCACCATAGGAATTATTGCACCAAATATGTCACCCATGATTTCTGAAAAACTTTCCCTCCTGTACCTGTTCAGATGTTTGCCAATTTCGAATGAACCTCCTGCATTTCTGTCCACATGAAAAAATGTTGGAAAAACCAAACCAAGATAACACGTCCCATACCAATGGTCTGGGAGGCTAAAGTAAGCTTTGTTCCCACAGACAAAATAAATTCCAGGAAAAATTGGGTCTTTGCCACATTTAAATCCCCATCCCCCTATGATACGATAAGTATCCTCACATTGACTTACACCCATGAAGAAATTGTCATATAATGTATTGTCTCTCCTAATGCAGGATTTTCCACTAACAGGTTCATCTATGTGAATAGCAGCGTATCCATTTTTACCATTAAGCTTCTCATCCTCTACTTGCCAAAACTTGGATTTGGCTTGTTTCAGCATCTCATTTCTCTTGTAAATCGCCCTTCTCTCCTCAACCAAATTTAGAAAAGACTTTTCATCAGCTCTCATTGTGCATGTTAAATTGTTTTTAAAAGCGTACTCATAGGTGAGTTCATTAGTTACAAAAAGAATTCCCTCATCTGCTTAGCAGGTTTAACTTTGTTCAAGCT